>NC_133899.1:690193-1380386 GCF_964199755.1 Larus michahellis
GTGTGAACTCATTACCCTAATACACTTGGAGGTAGGATTCCACTTGCAGGACATTAGCACTGTAATAAGCACGTTTACCGCCAGAGCTGGATGGAGCGAGGGAGAGGAGCCCCTCGACGCCCGGAGCAGGGCCGCAGCCTCCGCAGCATGCCCGCGGAGAGGCCTTCCTCACCCGGGGCGGCTGTGCTCCTCCCGCACGGGGCTCCCTGTCCCCCCAGCTGCCCTGTGACCAGCCCCCCGAAACCCGCCTCGAGACCTGTGGTAGCGACAGGAGAGTCACTAAAAAACACTCTGCTCCCCCGTTCATGCGATGAGTGGCTGTCCACAGGGAGGCACGTGGGCTGGACGTGGCCACGGAGGTGTGGGATGGGCGAAACAGGCGATTGTGGGGACCAGGGGACAGCAAAAGCTGTCAGGATCTTAGGGTGTGTCACCGAAAAGAGAAGGCTAAGCCAGGCATGAGTGTGCCACAGCCTGGCCACTCGCTGGGTGCTCTCCTGCCTTCGCCTGACTTGGCGTTTTCAGCGTGTTTGAGCTTTGTGACGGGAACCGTTGTCTGCAAAGCTGTGCACACTGTGGGGAAGTCACAGCAAACTCAATAATGAGCCTAGGAAATCAATTAATTAATAATAGATAGGACGCCGGAGCAGGGCTTGAACTGGGTTTGCTGAATTGGCACGAAAAAAACATGATCGTATATAGAAATCTATGTATTTCTCTACACCTTTTCATCCAGCTTTAACACGCCAGCGTGAGCTGCCCGAGCAAGGGCTGTGCCTCTGCGGCTGGAGAAGCCCCAGCGCATCGCAGGCCTGCCGTCCTTGGGGCTGCTGGGTGCCCCCTGTGTCCTAGCATCACTTTAGTCAAAATATAGGTGAACAATGGTCTTGCTGTATTTTAAACGTAAAAGATTTTGTGTTTCAGAGAAGTAAGTTGCAGCCAAAATAAAGAGGATACAGAAGCACAGAACGTTGCCTTTCAGAGACGGCAAAAAAGGAACCTGAAGCGTATGGCCATTAAACGAAGCCCTCCATTGCCCTCTGCCAAAGCCCCTCTCCTCAGGTACCGTTTGCCCTGCAGAAGCCAAAGACTGCACCATCTCCACTGTATCCTTAGTCACACTTTGAGGCTGCACAAAAGCACAGTCCACACAGAACTCCTCCCAAAACTAATTTTGAAGCCTAAATAGGGCTAAACGGTACACGATCTCTGTAAAAAAAACCTGTCCTAGAGCACATAAGTATGATTTTAAAAATTATTTCAGGAGGAAGCATGATCTTGTTTCTAAGATCCTTGGCCAAAAAGAGTATGAAATTAATGGTATTAAGTGCCTAAAAATACTCTTGAGGATCTGTGACTTGGAACAAGGGCCTGGCTTCTATTCCTAGCTCTGCCACAGACTTGCTGTCTGCGCTGAAGGACCAGCCAGGGCAGCACGCAGGGTACGCTAGAAGTGCCCAAAGACAAAGGCATACGGGGGTGGACTTCAAAACCCACTCCTCCACTTTTTGTCCTATTTTCCCGCCCTGTAGAATGGGAATAATACTAATTCGCCATGAAGGAGCAGAGCACGTAAGGCGTGATGTTGGCATGAATTCTCCTGATGTGTTTGCAGACGCGCAGACGACAGCTGTGTGGAGTACCACGAAACCATGTCCCTTTACAGTGCACCACTGATCACGCTCACTCTCCCAATTCTTCCTTTCCTATTTCATGGAATTAACTCTTACAATTCAAAACACCAGCAGGTCCAAACACTTATGATTTAAAAAATAAATTAGATGCTAGAAAAGTGCTTTCTCCCTCCCAGCACCTCCTTGCACTGGCTTCCTGGTCAGTGACAACTTTTCTAATGTAAGGATGTTAAAGTCCAATATCCTGCAAAATGCAGTATTAAATGTATGTCTTTATCCCACTGAACAGGACAGATAGGCATCCTTAAAATGCAACACTGTTTTTAGCCCTGGAAAATCCTGAAATATTCACTTTTTCATATGTTCTATTTTATCTAGGAAAATGATTTCATCGTTTAAAGATGATTTTATGGGTCTTTCTCACCCCATTTTACTGTTATCCTATTAACTAAGGTACCTGTTTCTACGTGAAATGCAATACAAAAATGGATTTTAAAAAATTGTGTAAGTTTCTAAAATTTGAACAACTTGTAGGATGCACAATGATAAAATAAGAGCCCATCAGCAAAACCCGAGCTGAACTTACTGGTGGCATTTCTACTTAGAAAAAAAGGACATCCCAAAGCTAATTTGATAGGATCTCAAATCCCTGCGATTCCCTGTGTGTCTCAGCCATGAAGTAACTTTTGCCATAGTAATTTAAACCGTTAAACAGAGTTTCAAAATAGCAAGCTTCGGTGACAAATGGGAAAGTTTATGTCCCAGAGTTGCTCTTCAGACAGCATGGGGCAATGAGATGGGACAAAATCCTGCAGAATGAGTTCTGTATAGATCCCAGACCCTGCCAGGTTTTTTCATCAGTAACAATACTCCAAGAGAAATAAAAAGACAGGCAGTGAAAACCCCTGCTCACTCCACAAAAGGGAAAGATAGATACTGACGTTTCCATGTGTGACTGTCTGATGAAATCAAGTATTCAAATGACTTCTGTTTACACAGTATTTTGAGAAATAATGCTAATTTGCAGAATTGGCATCTGGGGTACAAGTATACATACCCTGGGAGAGCACTTACAGAGCCTTTGTGAAGCTAAGTAATAAACGCTTTGTCTTCACCACACTATTTATGGGTTGCTTGGGGGCATCCTGCTCTCTTTCTGCCCCTACCTGGGCATAAAATTATTGCAGAACTAGGTTTTAATAAGACCAACAGTAAATCTGAATGACCACACATGCACAGCTATTCCTGCTCCCCTGATCTCCAGCATTAATTATAAAGTGGAACTGTTTATACAGAACATACCACTTTCCCGACTTCTTTCTTGTTTATGTCTAAACCTTTATGGACATAAAACTTTGGAATTTGCTTTTGGAATAAAACTGCAATTGGAGTGGCAATAACTGTGTTAGAAAACAACTTTGCTATTGCTCCCCTGGTTCTGTGGTCACGGCAGGTTTGCGTCTGCACTGGAACCCTCTGCCGTTCGAGCGTGTTGTTTCAGGTCATCTCCTTGCTGTCCCATCTGGATGGCTCGTTAGAAACTCCAGCTCTAGACAGCTCAGAGCAAATGCTCCAGTTTTTCTTCCCGAGTCCTTTTCTTTCCTCTCTACTCTCGACCACATCTTGGCCCACTACAAGCATCCTCGCACCCCGGTCGGGGGGATTTGCAGTGCTCCCCCATGGCTCTGCTGCCAGGCTGTGATTCGGGTTGTCATCCTTCCAGTTCATTGAAATGGCAGCCTCTTTGCTCCTCCAGATAAAACACTTGCCTGTGCCCTCAGCCAATCCCCCTCGCTCAGAACTTTCCCGAATGAGAAATTTTTCTTCTACAGTGAGTTATTACAAAACCAAGAGACCTCCATCTGATGGCATACACGTGTGCAGATACCAGAGTTAAGTAACTCAGGCTCTGCAAGCACTGAATTATTCCTTGTCTCACTGGCCTGACCACTTGTTTTGTCAGGCTCTCGGATTATAAATTAATATGTTGGCTGTTCAGGGCTGAGAACTGGTTTTTTCCATTTGTTCAGTAAAACAGATACTGTACACCCTGGGCACCATATAAAAATAATAAATTACTGTAGTACACAGGCAAGGTATCATTCTTGTCTTTCTTTCCCTTTATTTTATCCCCTCCATCCTTTGCCTTTCCTCTGATCAATTCATCTCCCATTTACTTTCTATTTCTGTCTGCAGGTTTTACTCTAATACG
Organism: Larus michahellis; assembly: GCF_964199755.1. NCBI lineage: Eukaryota > Metazoa > Chordata > Aves > Charadriiformes > Laridae > Larus > Larus michahellis. The sequence continues at coordinate 694,040 of NC_133899.1, forward strand.
TACTGTTCCAATATCCCACCCATGCCACCTGCTCCAGAAGTACAAGTACAGGGGCTTTACTAACGTCAAGAAGAGGGAATCAGCAAAAACTCAACGGGAGGAGAAGAAAAAATTACTGTAAGAAAAATTAAGAAAAAGAAACTGAGTCTCTACCTGGTGTTGTCTCTTGTGCTGACTCGGATGCCTTCTAATTTCTGCCAGACTCTTTCTTTAGTTTTCACATCCAACACAGACACGTGGAGACTTGATAGCCAGCGGAATCAAATGGGCTTCTTTATGCAGACTGGTTGGGGTGGATTAGGAAGCGTTTGACCCAATCTCCCTTGTAGGTTAAAATGTCTTTTAATTCTGGTGGGCTGTGTCGGGATGGGAATGAATAAACTCTCTCTTCATTTTAGTGTCCAGCTAGTGGAAGCTGCGCAGGCTGTATGTTAAGTCCGTCCAAATTCCTTTCCTCCTTGGCAAGGTTATCCTACCTAGAAAAAGAAGAATTAAAAATAAGACTGTGTTTGGCTTCTCACAATTTTGGTTCTTCCCTCGTGTTTGTACATTCCACTTTCCAGGGCACGCTTCTGACCTGAGTTTTAACACATAGCCCCCCAAAAGCACCCTCATAATAACGGTGAATAATTACTAATGGTAATACTCAGCGCATCATATTTTAAAAGTATCACGTAATCTTAACCAATAAAAAAATCAACAGAATTTATTGTTTGTTCTTTTAAAAAAATAAATAAGCAAAGAGGTAAAATTTAAATATTTATTGAAAAACTAAATATCGTAGCCTTGTGCAGTTATTGGCAAGAGATGCTGCGCAAATAAATCCACCGCGAGCTGTTGCTTCCTACATATCCGAGCACTGGCCTGCAGGACGCCCTCGCAATGCTGCCGGCGCCCCTGGCCACTGCGGCTCCACACCTCTCCCGAGGAAAGATCCTCTTTTTCTGGCACATTGATTGCTCAGGTACATGTTGGGCCCTCCTCTTTCTTCCTTTTCCTCTCATGGCAAGGTCTGTCTTGTAACCAGGACACAACTCTAATGAGTATTTACAAACATCAATCAAATGCTTTGGCAGGAAAACTGGCCCTAAGGGGCCCTAACTGGCCCTCGGGAGAAAACAAGAGGCGTTTTCCTCGTACTTCTGAACTCTCTGCAACGTTCAGCGCGGTCTGTGCGGCAGGCAGCGCCTTTCCAGGGTCTGGGGATCAGCTCGGCTGTTACCAAGGAGGACATCACCAGAGCCAGGTGTGTGGCCGAGCCTTTGGCCTTGCCAAGGATTTCAGAGCGTCGGCGTGCCGGGAAGGTGAGGTCAGGCTGCGTGGAAGCGGAAGGGCTCCTGCTTCTGGCATCTTATTTGCAACCCTCCTGTTCCACGTGGCCGTGCATTAGCGATGGGCAGTGCTAGCAGATGGCAAAGTTCGAGCTGGGCTAATTAAACATACTGAGCTAATAACCTTCCATTTTGGGACTGGTATAATTCATAATTTAATGTATTGCTGCTGAGACATTAACCTTTCAACAACTGGCACGGTGCCCACAGCAGCCTGAGTGCTGACCATCTTTCAGGAAAATGAGTATTATTGTTAAAACAGGTATAAATCATTCATGGCTTCAGCTTTTGTGTCAAACTGTACATGAAAATAAGTAGTAGTCTGGGTAATTTATTTACCTTTTGGTGGTTATTCTTATGATTTCATGATCATATTCTGTGATTCATAAACATTGGCCAAATGCCATTTTGTTCTCATTTTACCTTTTCAATATTGCAGTGGTTATTCTGATTTTCATCTTTAACAAGTTCAAGACTGGTGCAGAATTGCTTGATCCAGGCACAAATTTAATCTCATTTCAAGGAGGAAAAACTTATTTTAAGCTAATTCCGCAGTATTCAACATGATTATTGAGACTACCAACTTGTTACATTTTTGTATTTTGCTAAAAGAAATGTTTCTTTGAAATCTGGTGTATAAACACGCAGATTCAACGACTTTTCAAACATAAAGCATACAGTGTATACAACTATATGAATCGTTTCTGGCTGAAAATGACATGGGATACTGGAAAGAGGAGACTGTAAAAAGTTGGAAATTTCTCCTGCAAAGCGAGGAGTCTCACTCCAAACACCGGGTAACTGGAATGATATTACAGACCCAGGAGACCGTTACATTGGCTTTTTGTAGAATCATAGAGTCACTTAGATTGGAAAAAACCTTTAAGATACCAAGTCCAACCGTTAACCTTGCACTGCCAAGTTCACCACTAAACCACGTCCCCGAGCACCACATCCACGTGTCTTTTAAATACCTCCAGGGATGGTGACGCCACCACTTTCTTGGGCAGCCCGTTCCAGTGCTTGACAACCCCTACAGTGAAGAAGACCCTACTGGTTGATCACATCATACTTTATATCCCAAACTACCTCTGCACTGAATTTTCTTTTCCAGTGAAAAGAGAATCAGAGCTAACGGGTCACCAGGCACCTGTACCATAAAGCTTGCCTGTTGATCCACTAGTGTTAAATGCCTTTCACAAAGCTCCATCAATTCCACCTCTTGCTGTTACGGTCAATGAGGACAGCTGAAAAGAGTGCCAAGTGAGACCAACTCACTTCTAGATAGTGACACATCTGGAGAGCTCCCAAGTATACAGCCTGTCCCAGCCACCATCACTGGGCAGACACGCTGGAAGCAAATCCAGTCTAATTTATGCAGCAAACTTTGTCATCGGGCACAGGTACAGAATAGGGAAGATCAGCTACAGAAGAACACAACTGTTCGCTGTGCATACCGATTACGTCAATAGTTGAAACCTCTCATATATCCCTGGGAAATTATCGTTTACCTCTTGAAGGTATGAAACAGCAATCTGCAAGCTGTGACTCACAACAGCATTCTCCTGCCCTCAGATATCAAATATAGTACTGACTTAGCAGAAGAAAAATACGTCCTTTTTTCTTCTTAACTGTAATCGGACGAGTACTTAGCACTTTTTGAAAGGAAACTTTCTGAAAACATCCAGGCTTGGGATGATTTTCAGAAAAACACACTTCCAAGAGATGCTTCACCAGACTTCTGTTTATTTGGCTGGAATCTCCCCCCCCCCCCCCGCCCCCCCAAATTTTTTCCTTTGCAGTGTCATCTAAACAACAACAACAACTCTCAATGTAACAACCTATGCTGTGCCTGACATCACCATTTGAACAGCAGGTTCAAGTCGCACTTGGGGAAATCTGGCACACTCAGACTGTAACTTCCCCCTGGACGGACAGCAGCAAGTGAAGCCTCCTCACTGTCCAAAATGAAGTGAGTTCCCTCAAACTCCTTTGATTGTTCACATAAATGTAACAGTTTCCCACCTTTTATTTGCCCATCCCCTCTGAATCAGATTGACAGCTAAATCGGTGATTCCCTCTGCTCTGCCGTGCCATCGTCTGCGTGCTGTGCGTGCGCGGGAGGCGGCAAACCTGCACTCGGGAACTGGGGACCGAGCTACCGAGCTGGGCTGCAGAATTCACAACACGAGTCCCAGGACAAAGAGCACTGGCCTTTTGCGAATCCATGGCTGTAGAATTTGCATTTTATTGTATTACTGTTTAGAAATTTCAGCTTGAGTAAAAAATAATAATACAACTTCTTTTTTTGTGTTGTTCTTTAAAGCTACAGATACAACCTTGCTGCCCTCCGCGGTGCATGAACTGATGGCTGCTGGAGTCTGCAGAGGCCCTGGAAGAATTAAGTCCAAGTCCCGCAGTGGTCTCTGACCACTAAAGTTGGCATTTTCCTGCCAGTTCTCCTTCAGAAGTAGCTAGAAGGAAGCTCGCACGTGGTAAACGGTTTAAAAAGATCACTTCCTATCTCTTCTAATCAAATGGTGAACAAAGATGGCCAACACTCAATCAAAAGAGGAAATGGTATTTCTGTCTTTGAAGACACTTTAAAGATGAGTCTGGAAAAATCCTAAGTGGATGCTGAAGAACTAACGCATTTGCAAAATTCCTATTTTTGAAGAAGTTAACTAAAAAATCAGCAAGAAGCTACTTGCAAGCACGTCTATCCACATTTAGTGCTCAAGATAATGCCAAGACCAGGACATTTAGGAGGCATAAAAGAATAAGGGAGCAACACCAGCGTGCTTAGTTTTAGGCTTCTCCTCAGTATTTTACATGGCCGCTCACAGGACTGTGTGAACAGTGCCAGATCAACTGAAGCATATTTTAAAGCATTTGAACCTACTTACGGAGACAGTGCTCAGAACCCCCTCAGAACAGGAATTATTTGAGAAGTTAAGATTCCTCTGGATATCTTCTTCATACTGGAAGCATACAGTGTTAGCCCCCCAAAACATCTAGTCTAACATTGATAATGATAAAGTAGACAACTGCTCGCTCCTACAAGGGATAACCTGCCTCTGTTAATCCACACCCGCATTCCCCGTGGCCCTGGACTGAGCTGGTGTGCCCACACTATGGGTTTTGAGAAGTGTTGTTGAACCAGCTGCACCTGGTTCAGAACCCCAGCGACTCCTTTTTCCACGCACGGTATAGCGTCCCTGCATTTCACTCCCTCTGCTGGCTCCATTTTATACATCAAATGAAGTTTTTCAAGACCTTAAATTTGTTTAAGGCTGGGATATCTAAAAGTTCACTCGATCTTCAGGCTCCTGGCTCTGCTCAGCTCTCCGCTCTGCCCTGGCACCGTGGCTGGCAGAGACAGAGCCCCCCCTGCTCCTGCGCTGGGCCATGGCATCCCGGGCTCGGTACAGGGCCACGGAGGCACCCCCAGCATCCCCAGCTGCAAGTCTGAGTGGGACATGTGCAGCTCTGGTCTAGGTTTGGTGCCTCCACTCCGAAAGAGAGCAGGACCTCACCTTAACAGCGCCATAACTCTTGGCTGCAACAGCCTTGTACCTCCATGTAACTGCAATCATGGCCAACTGCCGTGAGGAGCCTTACGCGTGCTGCCAGCGCCTGTTGGCTTTAGGTACCTTCCAGAGAAAATCAGTATATTAAAGTGTCTCCCCTGGACGCTGCTCTACAGCATGCTCCCAGAGTTTTAGCCCATTTTCACGTGATATCGATCATTCCTGATAGCATGACACTCACTTCAGTGAAGGGTTGTGCCTGCTCTCTCTCCTAGGAACAATTAAGCAGGACTTCTGCTTCCTCCTTACAGTGATATCTCTCCTGGTTCTCACTGTTTACTGAGTATTATTTGTACTTGTGCATTGACAACGGCACATCAGGAAAAATACTAGCTTTGAGTTGGTCAGAAGAGGCAGTGTTGGAAGACACGCGCTGTCCTCGTCAACAGAGCAGCAGACGTTGCCACTGCCAACTTCTTCAGCTTTTCTCCTAGCCTGCCAGCATGGGTTTCATCCTGTTTGGATTAATCCTCGGCCAAGCAGGGACAGTTCTGGTGGACACGCAATGGAGCTGTGTGCCGCAGGCTTGCTAAGGACGCTCACTGCAGCAGGCTTCGTTACCCCTACCCCCGCATTCTCTGGAAAGACTTGCAATAGCCAATAATATAAAAAAATTATGCACTCTATACTCATCTCACAAGGCACCAACTACCACTACACAGAGGTCAGCCTGCTCATCCTGCCCTGATCTGGAAGCCCACTAAGGCTGCAGAAGAGTCAAGCAATTAAAAATCAACAACCAATCTTACAGGTGCAAGAGAAATTTTTTCTTCTTGGCTTCTTGTACCGCAACAGCATTATAGGATACTGCCCGCTGACCAGGAAACGTACAACAATCACAGCTCTCTCCTCTACACACAGACACGTACTGCCAGGGGAAAGAGCCTTCAAATATGGTATTTGGGAAAAAAAAAAAAAAAGAAAAAACCTCTTTAGCTCTAACATTTTTCAGAAACACACCTCTTAAGTTTCAACTAACGCGAACGTTAACAATCTGTGGGTGCGTGTTAGCGTTGCCATGGCTCTGCGTAAAGACCTGCAAAGTCGAGTGCTTCCTCCATGCTCTCAGGCAGGCAGTGCGCAATATTAGCCCTCTTGGGCAACACTCACCGGTGCAGCCGTGCTACGCAGACAGATTCTTATGCAACTTTTTGCTTTCCAGTAGCCACGTGACTTTCTATGGCAAGAATTACTCAATGTGCAGTTCCTGTCTGAAACGTCCCATCCAAAGTATTCAAAACAAGTTTCAAACAAACCAAGTATCTCAAGCGTCTGCATTTAGGCAGATATTATTGTTATTTTACAAGTGGGAAAACTGAGGTAATTTTTTTTTTTTTTCAAGAGGGGCAGATGCTGCAAGTGTGCAGGCACCGAACATCCTCGGTCATTGCCTAAAGCTAGGAAGAAGCATTAAAAAAAATGAGATATGATAGAGGCTGTATATTGGGCATAAACCCCTCAAACCATTAGTGCTTTCCGTCAGGCACACATTCACCTTGCCACAGAAAGTAGTGTTGTACCTCATTGTTCAAATTTAAATGCTTGTCTACAGTTATTTTAGATTTCAGATTTTCAGTGTTTCTTCCTCGGTAACACGCCAGGCTGCATACCCAAAACCAAAGCAAAAGTTGCTTTCTACCCTGTGGTTATAAGGGAGTTAAAGTTCAGGTTTCTAATTGCTCTCTTGAGGCCTTATTACTTGTTGATTAGGTCCTTTTGGGAACGGCATCAAACCTAAAATAATAAACACTCATTTCACTGGAAAGTTTGTAGCTGCCGTAGCAGCCCTGCGGCCCTTCTGCCTCTGTAACCGGTCCAGGTATAAACTAACCAGAAAAGGCGTTTGTAACTTCTCCGGGACGCTTTCCGGGCTGGACGCGTCTGATCTATGGGCTTTTTAGCAGTTGGGTCAAGAACTGCATCTTCTCCTTCAGCAAAGGCGCTTGGTTCTGAGTGCTGCTCTCCTCTCTTCAAGCCTGGGAATCAAAGCCGGGGTCTGGTTCAGGAGCAGGCATGTGGGGTGAGCGTGTCTGTGCAAAGACATCTGTTAGGATTCCTTCAAAATGTTTGCTAGTTTTCTAAACGCTGGCAGTTTTGGGGACAGCAGCAAGTATAGGAGAAGTAAGACTGCCGGTATGCTGCTGTTTGCCAGTCAGTTTTGCAGAGATTCCCCCTATCGATGCTCATAGCGCTTTATCGCCGAGTTACGTCATGGCATCTAAACAGGACAGATGGCCCGAAGGTGCTGTCCTGGAGCCCGTGTGCCTTATGCTTCAGCAACATAATCTCATGTATCAGGATGCTGAACGTTTGTGGGTATTGATATAGTTTCTAGGCCATACCCCCTCGCGCAGTGAGCCTCCTCCCACGGGTGCCCCGTGGCTCCCAGCCGGCCCCATGGGGGCTGCGGGCAATGCCTGGGGCTGGGCCGGGGCTGGCTCTGTCGGAGGCCGGGAATGCTGCGTCCCGCTGGAGCACACGGGGCTTGTGGGGACGCAGCCCTCGGACGCCAAACTGCAACAGAAGAGGGTCTGCTGGTGAGAAGCTGTGATGGGGCAGTCACAAGACACCTATTGCCCAGCTGGCCAACACATCCCCATTTCTAATCAGTGCTCACATTCTTAATTTTCCAAATCACCAAGTTCTCCTAACTAGAATGGTTTGAGGTGTAATTTTCAGTCTTGGGTCTTTTGAAACTATTTGGATAGCATTGTTTTTACAGGCTAGATTTCAGAAGGGATGGGGAAAATAACACGGTCTCGTATAATCTTGGGCAGGAGAGAAGTTGCTGTGAGTCTCTGATCTCCGCGAGTCTCTGATGTAGGGCACCGGGTCTCCTTGAAACCCCTCCGTAATGAATTAGCCTGAAGTAAAAGTAGGTGTTTATCTCAAGTCGTTGCCTCAAATAGCCAGATACCTGTTGGAAGAAGGGTCTGATCGATGCAAACTAAGGCAGCCATGCGTGAGCTGTTACACAGTGGTTAGTATTGATCAGAGCTAACGGCTGCCGATAGGAATGTGGAGCGGACTGACAGGCGGAGAAGAAGGAAGGAGGAAACAGCCTTCGCTGGTGGCAGACGTACAGAGGAAAGCCGATAAAAAGTCAATTCCACTTAACTGAATGGCTGCTAACTAAATATTTTTGGGGCCAGAGCCTTCCCAGATAGCAGATGGAGCGTCTCTGCTCCGGAACTGAGACATCAAGCGAGCGTGGCATCGACGGCTGAGATAAGAGACGCTCGTGACGGCTGGTGGAGCAGGAGAGCCTGATGAGCCTGCATGCTGGCCCTGCACGCTGAGCCTGCACATCGGCCCCGCACGCTGGCCCTGCTACAGTGCCTGGCAGGCTTCATGGCAGGAGATGGGAATGGTGTGGGAAGGTTTCACGGAGCAAACATGGCCAGTACTTAAATACCTACTTCATGGAATGAAAGCAATGATTTTATTTCAGTCCCTTTCCCCTGAGATCCTGCTAAGGACCTGTGCGAGAGTTGCTTGGCATGGAGAAGCAGCACAGATTTTCCAGCCCCAGCCTCTGCCGGTTGGAGACCATTCTTATGCCAGTGTGGGACCAGCAACTGCCACAGAGCCTGTTTCCAGTCTTGAATGTATGGGAAGTTTAAAGAGTAATGGCTCACCAAAAGGAGTTTCAAAAAGTTGCCGAGATGCCGTGTGGGCTCGTTTGGGTGGCAGTGCTATTTCTGCCTGAAACTGCTGGCTGATGCCATCGTGTTCATGCTCACATTTTCCAGTCCAGAGGTGTCTCTGCATCAGGAAGGACGTCAGAATTAAAAAAACCACCCCGCAACGGTTCTCTAAACGATGCACCACGTTATGAAGTCTTACTGTATGAAAGGAGCTCAGAAACACGGCGGCATTGCCCTGTGTCGGGAGGAGACCGAGGAGCTCTCCTATAGCTGTCTGCTTCCTCCTCAGCACCTCAGCACAGCTTTTGGTTGTCTTCCTCTCTGAATCGCTTGTGTTAGTGCTGCTTTGGGGTCTGTTACATTGTATGGTCACACACGGTAAGAGAACACAAAGCAACCAAGAACTGCTTTTCCCGGGCCCAATTCAGTATTTAGACTATGTTTCAGGACAACTTTTAGTGGACTGGATCAGTGCGTAACACACCTAATATAAAGTAATTCTCCAACAGCTTGATTAATGGTGTCACAGCCATAGCTTCAGTTCAGGTTCAACCTTTTTAACGTTTTATTATTTTACAGAGCAATAAATCAGGACAGCGGGAAAAGACAGATGCAGGAATGCCCCTGTCTACCCATCTCTTCATGAAGACAATGGGTCACAGGTTTCCAGGGTTGGGGCAGCTGATATTAGAAAATCTACTGGAGAGGAGTTTGTAACAGAGCCAGCAACGCCCCGAGGAAGGAAGAGGAAGCTGGAAGCCAGTTAGTGTGTCCTACAGAGCTGGAGTATTGACAAGGGACGGCGCGAGCCGGGGCTCCAGGGAGCCAGCCAGGATGAGATGTCTCCTTGCAGCGTGCAGGAGCAAAGGCAGCCGTGCGACACTGCTAACCTTCCCGCGGTAAAGTGGGATGTGCCCTTTCTCATGGAGCAAATGAGTCCATTCCCATCCTTTCAGCACCAGCGGTGGCCAAATCACACGGGTCCTTAATGAGCTCAGTATTATGGTGATGGGATACAGCTCCGATATCATCACGGGAGACTACAGCTTAAAGAAAGAAAAGCCAAGTCCTGTAGGTCCAGCGCAGACTTCAAAGAGGAGAAAGCAGAAGCTTTGTAGTTCAGCTTGTGGGAAGTGATATAGATGATACAGATGGAAGAAAGTAGAGATGATTTTATGAGACTAAAAGAATAAGAGAAGTAAGTGTAGAGGTCCAACCTCTGATGAAGCTGATGGAGAGACTACAGGAACAGGAAGGGGAAGGACTGGAGGTGGTGAACTTGAAGCTCGACTTGTTAGGAAAGAGGGATGGAGAAAGAAGAAGGGAACTGAAGGGATAAAACCAGAGAAATCAAATACTAAGACAGACTGTTGTTGCAGTGTATGTTTTATGGACTGAAACGTGTGGGGCAGCAAAAAGAAGTGGCTGTGGCAATCAGAGCAAGGGACGACGGAGCCCTGGAAAAGAGGTTTTGCTGTTTGAACAGAGAATGGTCAAATCATTCAGAAAACGTGAAGGGTAAGGGGGAAACTGGAATTCCGGATTGATCATATTAAGTTAAAAACCTCATGGAAAAGCAACAAAAATGTAATGAATGTGCTTTGCTTCTCGTATCAACTGGTTTGCTCTGTGCAATGCAAATCTAGGGATAGCACATATAGATGCAAATAAATTCATATGTAACATAGCGGGAACAAGTCAGACTAATGTTTGAAATTTTTGCCCTATATTTATAGCTTGCTTCTTATATTGCAGAGCAAAGCAAGTTTTATATAGAACAAACATTTTACTGTTTTCCATCTTACTTTAACAGGATTTAATTTGACTTTTAAATTTTAATTAGTTCTGTGAAGAGGCCTGGCAGTCCTAATGCATAGGCAGTACGGTTTACAAATTATTTCTTATTATAATTTAAAGACCATTAAAAGAGGTGTAAGCCACAAATCAGGGACCTGATTATCAAAATACTCTCATCAGCTGGACTCTTCCTATGAATGTACTTACATTAGTGTATACTGATATTTTAGGTGCTTATAAAACACAGCTATTGTCCTCGTTTCTGTTACTGACTTACACTACCAAAGGTATTTGGTTCTCACGCAGCTTTTGCCGGCTGAACTGCCTGGGCCGCAAATACTAACAGTGCGCATTTACACTCAGAAATCGTACAAATTTTATATACATGCTCTTTAAAGATAATGCTTTGAAATCTTAAACTTACTTTTACGCTAATTTAAATAAAAGCTAAATGTGAGATTTACACCACTTCCTGACAGGGAACCTTTAATTACAAAGCGAAGCCAGCGGCACAGCTAGAAAACTGTCTTCCGCGTGCACGTACCGCTTGCTGGACAGTCAGTAAGATGATTTAGTGAAGAAATCAGTTCTATATTTCAGTATGTTTTTCTGCTAAATACTGTGCAATTCAAAACTGGATTGAAATCCACATGTTAAGGCTCAGCCTATTTTATTCTGCTTTCTTACCGGGCTGCATCCCTACACCATGTTACATTGTTATGTTTTAAAGCTGACACAGTACAGGAAAAACTAATGAAATCTATTAGACTTACAGTACAAAGGAGGCGAGATTTCTAAGAAATACTGCACAAAAAGCACAGATTAAAAAAATGGAAGCAGCAGAGAACAGCAACTATGTGCCACAAAAAGATAAATACAAAAAGCTCAGCTCTCTCTTATAAGACACCCACAGTCTCCATCTGTCATCTCAAACCTTCCTCTCCCAACTGTTCTTAAATTAAATGAATGCTTCTAATGGGAGATTTTCTCATGAAAGCTTACGAGAATTCATCCAAAGACAAATTAAAACAATGCAGTGTAATCATGCAATTCACCTCTCTAACAGGTTGCCTGGCTTCAATGTTCACATTTACAAAAGAAAAAAAGCAACAATAAGACACCCAAATAAAGAAAAAACAACTAAAGTGCAAACCTTTCATTGATGGAAGCCGATATAGATGCAGGTCGCTCTCTGCAATAGCTAAGACTAAAGGTTATTTTAGTCTGTAGAAGAAACTACTGTACACATCTGATTTAATGATTTTGTTCTTTGTAGGCCTCGCAGTTTGAACATGTCCAAAGGGATCAGCAGTGCTAGAACAATATATTACTTTTTTCTTCATGTAAATAAAACTAGCTTGGGCTACTGAGTCTAAAGCATTTTCAAAATGTATTTTCCTACTTATCACTTATCATTTTAGTTGCTTTTAGCATCCTGCCTAGCATTCTGTTCATGTCTGGACATGAATAACATGTCCAGGCTTTCCATTTTCACTTTTGTTTCTGGTCAGCTTAATTTTGGGGTTGCTGTTCAAAAACATTCTTCTTCAGTGTTTGGGTCGAATGCATTTAATTTCTATCACTTGTAGCCTAGAAAGATGTTATTAGCAGAACTGTAATGAAATATTTCTATTAAAATCAGGTCTAAAGGTGGACACTTGAAATGGAAACAGATCTTCAATTCAGACACGATCACCTGCCAGTGTCTCCTTAATCACCGGTCTTCGTTTCCTCTGTATTTCACCGTTTTGCTCTTTGAATTCGCAGCAGGCAGCCTGACAGCAAACAGGTTGTTTTCTTAGCGAATAATCCCACTAAAGTTAGATGTAGCGACACAAAGGAGCTTAAAAGGAGACGAGCCACCTCTGCCACCCCAGAGAAGTTCCCAGCAGCAGGGACAGGTCGAGGCCGGGGGTGCCTTGGCTGAAGGACGTGTGTTCGGGGCATTGCTCCTCAGTGGCCACCAGGCCTGCGGCCATGGCTGAAAGCAGGTCCTTGGCCAGGACAGCACTGAGGAGCATCCTCACCTGCCAGCGGGGGCAGGAACAACCCAACAGCCCCAAACGGCTGCCGCAACGCTGGCTGGCTAAATCAAGAACTCTGTCTTCAGTCACCTTTGGTCTAGACCTCTGCTTTGCCGCTGAGGCTGCTTCCTTTCCTTTCGCTGGGTCTCCGCACCTGATTGCAGTACTCGCTCAAATGACGAGTCCCCTTGGATTTCCTTCTCTCTCAGCTTTAATCTCTCTTGCTCCCTCCTTGTTCTCTCACTCTCTTTGCATGATTTCTGTACTCACCCTCTTCATTACCAAAGTCACTGGGACTGTTGGAGTTCACAGCCAAAGGTAACTGAAATCCTCCCCAGATTCCCCGGTCTCTGTTTCTTTCTGCATGTGCGCTTTCACGGTTTCTTTTACTGAAGTCCCTCACTGTTGTACTTAACCACCGTGAGTGACAGAAATCCAATGCTGACCACTTCATTATCTGCCGACCTTGTCCCCCTGGCCTCCTGCCCCTCCATCTCTCTTGGGCAGTTTGCCCTACGTTGCAAGTCCTTGTTAAAGGTCAGGACCCCAAACCATCAGAATTGGTCGTGTTGTTTTACTGTATCACCAGAGAAATCAGGCCTGTCGGATCTCATTAAAGCCCTATTTATGGGTGGAACGCCACTCCTGGAGCAGGATGAGCTGCTACCTTTGAAACACAATCTTCACCAGATCCGATCAGCATCGCACAGGGATTATATTCCACCAGTCAATCTCTCATAATCGCTCCCACCCTTATTGGCATGGCTGCTGCTGTCCCTGCATGAGAAAGGAAATCCTCTTAAACAAATACTCTCCGTGGGAGTAAGACTCTACTTCCCCACGAAGAGGCGCAGGATCCGGCCCCTCGGAGGACAGGTGGCCACCCAGGCTCATGCGGAGGAGCCTGGTCAATAAGCCCAGTTCACTGCATTGTTATTCATGTAGCAGCTAACCATAGAGACACTTCATACTTAATATAGTGCAAATGATGGAAAAGTGTTAACTGATCCTCTCAACACGCCTTTGAAACGAGGAGGGACCTGTCACCACCACGCTGGAGCGGGGAAGTGACGTGACTTCCTGAGTATGACATCGCAAACCAGCAGGAGCACTGAAAGTATAATTATTCCCAGCCTTATAAGAACTTCTTTAAATCGTGACTCTTATTACCTTCTTCTCCGACGTGACTATTAAAATGGAGAGAACCTTTCCCTTTAGGCTTACGCCACAGTTTTAAGACAGTCATGGTAATGCTGGCATTGCACTAAGGAATTTCTAGAGAACGTTGTCAGGTGAGTCAGATGGTAAATAACATTATGCTTCATATGTCTGTTGAGCGTTTTAAAGAAAGTTTCAGTGAGGCTATGTGCTGAATTGATAATTTCCCCAGTGCACAATGCAGAAAACGATGCAAACCCATTACATGAATTCTGAAGACAATGAGAAATCTCAGCTGCCTAAATGAGAATAAGTCAACAAGTAAACACAGAGACTAACAAAAAACATGGGAATAACATTGAGAACCAAATCATATCTAGAAGGAAGCAAAGTGATCTCTGTACAACATGACAGGATGGGGAGAGGCAGCATATTAAATTCCCCAAATGCAGATGTTTCACTTAAATGAGAGATTTGCAATGATTGCCTGTTCTGCCACAGAGCCTGTTCTGCTCCAAAACGTGCACTAGAGGGTCACCTGTCATGATTGTTCTGTAATGCATTTATAAAATTGTAGCATTCTTTGCCTGAAACATCCCACCTTCTTAGCTGATGTTCCTCCTGCTCAGAACCGGCTAAAGGAGTTCAGCTGACGTGCAAAGGAAGATGCTGTTGCTGTTACACCCAAGAGAACACAGATGGAAAGGGAGTGATCATTTGAGGAAAGAGGGGCTAAACCTCTCTGGATCGAGGAGCCATAAGGGCAACCAAGCCCGGAGGCAAGGTTTGGATGAGTTTTTATACCACCTTCTTGGGGGTTTTGTTATTAAACTTAATGCCTAGAAAGAGGAAGAACTTAGATGTTGTACGGTGAGAGGATTATCTTTGTAGAGCCGACTGGGAAAGGCATGGTTCGCATTCAGTCCGCGGCAGAATTTAAAAAAATCCTTCTTCAAAAAAAGCACAAAAAGAGAGAAAACTACGAAATCCTCAACTAGATGGAAAAAAGCGAAGATCTTAAGAAGTCTAACAGACAGCCCTAAAACCAAAGCATATAGACTCAATATAATTTATTAGAGTGGCAGGAGAGGGCAATAACTGCGCAGGAACAGCAAAGTTACGCACAAGATTGAGGAGGAGCTCAAAAACCTGAGAGCATGGTCCAGATTACAAGGGAACATTACGTCTACTTTGCCTAATTCTGAGCCAGGCGGGTGCATGTGCACTTTTAAGAGAGTGTATAAAGGAGGGACACGACATACGTGAGAGGTGCAATAGCAAACAGCCTTAACTAAAACCAGCATACTTTACTCCAGCTTCTCAGGCAGGTTCTGGGAACCGAGAGAATGAGCTTACCACACGTATGAAAAAGCCAGAGGATCTGCTTTGTGGATAGGTCACTAATTCTGATATTTTTGCATCCATTTGGGTCAGCAGGGTCACAAAATACGACCTTTCCATTTTTCAAAGTTTCTACTAAGTCATTCTCCTAAGAGCTTCTTTAATCTGTTCTTAACCAGAAACAGTGGGGTTACCTCAGTTGGCCTCCTTTTAAATTTTCATGCCCATTTACAGACACTTACTGAAAAGGGGTATGATTTTCAATAGGAAAAGAAGAGCTAAATTAGGCTAAAGCATATTTTAATTTAATACAATTTTTGCTAATACTGGAAAGACACATATATTATATCTGACGTTGTTTAACTTTTCAGTAGTTGCTTATTAGCAATGCCTTATGAGAACAAGTTACTCCTGACGACGGTGAGCACGTTTCCTTTGGAGGCTGTGGAAGGGGTGGCTCTGCCCCGGGAGAAGCACAACACGGCCGTTCCCTGCAGCTCCCTTCCTCCCTGTGGCTGCAGTGAATTTGCTGCTTGACTGCAACACTGGAACTATCTGTCAAGTCCAAAGCAGAAAGAGAGTTTGAAAGGCAAACATGATCTGTGATCAATATCCTAACAAATCCAAAGGAAGCCCCAGCTCCCGAAGGGTTAATCCAAAGAAGAAAAGGCATCCGCATCTTTAGTGAGCTAATGTGTTTATTGACAGGGAGGCCTTTAAGTCCTCAACAGGGAAAAGCTTAGATAAGTGACGGGAAGTTCAAGTCCAGCAACCTGGTTTGGGTGGAATTTGTTTAGGTTTTCCAGCTGATTTACTTTTTGGACTCCTGGGGGTGTCCTCCTGCAGGGGGTCCGCACCCGCTGGGATCGGAGCCAAGCCCACCCTGGAGCAGGGACGTTCCCAAAGCAGGGAGCATCTGGGATGGCTGGTGTGGAAACGCCACAGGCACCTAGTCCCAGCAAAAAGATGGCGGGCTAGTATCCATCCCACATAAACCAGCACTTTTCAGCATGTTCTGATTGATCCGATACTCGAGTGTGTTGTAACCCTCCATCGAAATGCTGCACTTGTAACCCGGACACTCGTGCTGATTTCTATAGGGGCGTCCTGTAATGTACAGCTGAGATCACATCCCCGGTCTGCGCCTCCGCTTCACGACCTGGAGCTAACCCCGCTTGCCTGCGGCGTGCCCATCGCTGGGCATTGGCGCAGCTGCCTGTGATCCTGGTGGACACCCTGTCCAGCGCTGCGCTGAGGAACTGCATCAGACCACCTTAACGCCCCCGCGTCCACCCGCCAGTGGCTGCCGGTCAATGCCAGGGTCAGGGGTCGGGTGTCCGCCTGCTAATAGAGTGTAAGCCAACATTGTCCTCAAATTGCTGGAGTAAAGGGACAATGCCCACCTCCTGCTGACGGCCATACCCCGGGGGAGGAGGTATCGGCTTTATTGGAAAACTGCCAGTCTGGGAGGTGATGGAAGTGGCTGATAGCAGCTACAGACGGTTTGATTGCCGCTGGAGAGCCGGCTGGCTGGTCGGAAACCCTCTGAAAGGCAGTTCATTGACCGACCCCACGGAGCTGTGTATCGACGGCTGGGTTTTCCTCACTTGATGAATCTCCCCAGCTCCGCACAGCTCAGCCCCGTTCACCAGCCGGGAGCTGCTTGTTTGCGGCCAGCTCCGGCCTGGCCTTTCCAGCCTGATCAAAACCTCCCGGTGACCAACTCAGGACTTCCCTCATTGGCATTCACCTGCCCACCACCTGACGGCCAGACCCCGTGCACTGGCACGAGCATCCTGCAGCACGAGGGAACCGTAGATTACATAGGGTGCCTCCTGCCGTCTACACCATTTGAAATTGCTTTTAAAAAACAAAAGAAATCACAAAACCAGGAGGTGAGAGACACCACCAGAATTTGGGATAACAGTAACATCAGAATTTTGATAAACGTACAGTTTTTGACCTATCTCAGCCCATAGTATGCACCTAATTCAAGATGCGACTTGGAGGAAGAGGCAGATTTCTCTGCTCTTCTGCTGACAAACACACACGATTGCAGGTACCATGGCTGCTCCCATAAAGATGTAATGATGGTATAATCATTACAGATTTCTAAGACTTGCCATATTGGGAAAGTATTGCAACTGAACTAGATATATCACATTTCTACACTAGTTAAGAGATTATAAGAAGATAAATTAAATTAATGGTCCATCTAGCCAATATCCTGTCATCAACAGCGCCCAGTAACAGAGCCCCGTAGGCGAGAGTACGAAATAAGTGAGCAGACAGCCACGCTTCCCCAGAAGCCACCACCAACTTGCGATTAAAGGACGTTCTGAACCACAAGCCGTGTTCCACTTTTTAGTAGTCCTCAATGGCTTTTCTTCTCCCATGAAGCTTTTCAGTTGCTTTTTGAACGCACACACTGCCAGCCTCTGTAGCCTTGCTGGAGAAGAGCTGCGCAGCGTAGTTTTGTCTTGTGTGAAGAAACAGCTTCATTTCTTCATCTGCTTGTTTTTAACTTTCTGGCTGCAATTTTCATTCGATGCCCTCTCACTCCTGGACCGGGACAGACAGCAGGTAGGCATTCCCTGTTTACCGTGTCCATTAAACTACAATTTTGTGAGGGTCACCGCATCGCATGGCAGTTGTCTTTTCCAGACTGGTGGGACGTAGCCTGCTTCATACTCTGCCCCTGCCCAGAAGCTGTTCCCGATTTTGATCACCTTTCTGGCACCTTTCTGAACTTTTCCCCATTCTCTTATACCTTTTATACCAGAATCGCATAGATTATTTAACAGGCAGGCACATAAGAGATGTATACAGTGGCACAGTGATCTTTATGTTTTTTCTCTATTTCTTTCCTAAAAATTCTTTACGTTGTTTGATCTTTTAATTACTACTAAGCACCAAAATGATACTTACAGAGAACTATTTATTGTAGCCCCAAGATCCCCCACCCGAGCGGTGACCGTTTGCTCCACACTGTATGTTGCCTCATCCTGTCTTGTCATTTTTCGATAGGGGATCCCAGATTTTATGGCTGCTGTGGAATTGTATCTTTGATAATTTGCACGTTTTAATTTGACTTTGGGAATGCTGTGTTGTATTGCACTATCGGAAGCCCTCGCAGTTCTGCTCCTGTATGCAGAGATTACCAAGAGATGCCAGTGTCCCAAGTGCCTATTCAGGAAACAAATAAATACCCTGGAAAATTGTTCCCTATAGGCCTGGCAATCTGGTTTAGAATAGACGTGAGGAGGCGTGTGAGGAGCAGCACCACCGTGGCCTCAGGGAGGAGAACGGGCAAAATACATACTGGCACCGCTACTGATGAGAGGTGTAAATTGGAAATACCTGCATATGAGAACTCTTTCCTCAAATATATTAATCTCCTAGTGACTTTGTGTCAGCGCCAGTTCCTAAAGACACTTGGGATCTTACTACTGATTAACTGCAGACAGAAAAGAAATCAGATCATGTAAGATGCTCAGAATAAACTGAGATAGTAATGACTTCTGGTTTCTTATTACTGGCAGTATCCGTAAGCCTTATGTCCCACATAAGAGAGGGCTCGCCGCACACCCAAGCGCTGCAGTGTGGGTTTCCAGAGAGGAAAACCCGACACCAGTCAGGTTGGTCGGGATGACGGACGGTGGCTCCAGGCAGACCTCTTGGGACAGCCACCGTCCAGTCCTCTGCCAAGGGCGGAGAGCAGCTCTGTGAGACGGCGGGGCCATTCTCAGCTCTGCAGAGCTCATGCGGAGCTCTCCCAGATCTGATTTTGTGGCATTATGTGGTGACTCGAGGAGAATGGGATATCGGCTACAGCAGCTTCAGGTTTGATCTTTCCTCCACTGCACCGATCACAGTGAAAATACGGACACCACATCAACATACAACCATTTTAAGGAGTTCTTCCACAAACCAAGGCTGAAGCAACAGGCAGGCAGGCTTCTAGCTGGGACCCCAACCACGGGCTGAACAATGCCTGTGTCATCTTGGGAGAGAGGGGAGCGGGAGAGGGTGGACGCCCGGTTGGCACGAGGACTCCCAGATGTACCGTGGCCGCTGGTAAACCGGGTTCTCGATGACAAAGAGGTTTCCGACAGTCAGAGCTGCTCCTGCTGCAGCTTTCCAACAGTTGTGCTGGGCGCAAGAAACCTGTAACCAGTTCCTCGGTGGAGTTCATCCGTCTATGAACTGGGGTTCTCTGCCAGAGCAGGGGACACGGCTGTGGTCCCCTGCTGCCCACCACTCTACACGGAGCCCGCAGGAATATCTCCCTCCTCCAACATCCCAGGCTGAGAATCGTGTGGAGGTGCACTCGGGGCAGTGAGATCTGGGACAGACCGACTGAGCAGCAGCGGTGAGTTCAGTCTTGAGACGTCGCAGCTCAAGATCCAGATTCTTCGTAGTGTTCGTGGGTCGAGATGTTTGATTGACCGGACGATCAAAGGAGACGCCATGGTCGGTTCCTGCTGCTCAGGCTTCTCCTTGCCTCGATTTGCATATTCAAGGATCACCGCCGATGCCTGGCTGTCAGAGATGGTGACAGTTGTGGGGGTTTTTTAGCTTTATCAAGGGGGATTATTTTTAACCCAAATTATTTTGCATTGTAAATGTTTAAATCCACATCAAATCCAGATTAATGCATAAAATAGTCCAAGAGGGTATTTACTGGAAAAAAAATAACAATAAATCAAATTATTATGGCTAGCTCCGATCTGAAGTGTTTTTAAAAGGGGAAAGTCTGAGATTTTGGCTAAAATATCACTTCAAGGAGAAGATTCAAATAAACCTCTCTGCAAGACGGCCCAAGTTTACATACAAACTGGAACCCTTAGTACTTTTTCACAACATGACTGGAATTAATAATGCAGATAAATCCTAAATAAATCAGGATTAGTGTTAACTACGTCTTGAGGTTTAATACGCTCTACGAAAATGAAAGGGGGCCGGCGGGGGAGGAAGGAGCTTTGCCTTAAACCTTGCCCGCGAGCGAGCAGAGCAGTGCCGGGGAGGAGGGCAGGGGCGCGGGGCACTCGGGAGCCCCGAGGACCAGCCGAGCAGGGCAATCAAAGCGCCTCTAATCGCTGCCGCTCCGGGGATGTGTTCAAAGGATCTTGTCTGGCCACGGGCTGCCTAAGGTCACAAGTGAAATGCAGTTGCGGGGCAGGGGGAGGGGTGTCTCGGATTTTTGGACAGCCCGGCTGTTTGGATCTGTTTTCAGGAGGTCAGCCGGATTGCAGTATTTTACCGTCTTATCAGCAAAAAGATTAAATTTCCCTTCGTGGTTAAAGAGCTCAGCCCCGCTCTGAAGGAAAATATAAATAAAACTGCCAACACAATCGCCCTAAGTAAAAACTGCCACAGTGTGCCGGCGCTCGCTGCAAAGCCTGGGGAGCCGCTTCCCGGTGACCTCTGCACCGCCGGCCCCGCCGGCCGCTCTGGCGGGATGTCACTGACATCCTCCTCCTCCTCCACGGTGTTTAACGCACCCCCGCGGGTCCCCGGAGAAGGGTTAAAGCTGTGAGTGAGTGAGTGAAGACTGAGGAGGGATGGTTGGGTTTGTTGCCTGCAAAAGCACGGGGCGCTCCCACCGGTGTCCCCGCTGCTCCCCAGGGCTGTTGCACATGCGACCGTCCCCGTCCTCTCCTCCTCCTTGTGCTGGACGAAGCCAGGGCTGATGAAACACTCTCACTCTCTGATACCAAAGTCGATTTTTGAAATATTTTGGTTTTAGTTTTTTTCAAAGCCACAAAGGAGGAGAAAAATGCTTATTGTGTTCACTTTGTTACCTGGAAATTCACTCTGTCCCTCTCCATTCTTGCTCTCTTCTCGCACATCTGTGTAAGGACCCCGTTTGCCCTGTGCTGGGCTGCCTTTCTCAGGTGTGAGACTGGGCTGAAAAGTCTCAGAATTTTGTGGCATTTTAAGAAATCTCATCTCCCATCTGTTTCCTGTTCCTTTTTTCAGCACTTCCCCAGTGCTGACACCAGCTCTAAGGCTCAGAAGAGAGGAGGGCCAGATTCTCATCTGTCTTGTGCCACGGCTAATTACTGACACCTGTGCGAAACGGCGATTAATGCATCAGAACAGTCACACGTCACACGCTGCTTCTGCCGCCCCTGGTCACTCCGTACAGATGTGTACGGCCAGCGTGTAAAACAATGGAGTCCTTGTGCAGCTGGAGTCGGAGCCACAAATGTGCTTCCAGGGTGACCGTTTGAAAAGCAACTTCGAAATGTGAAGTTTGCACGTGATTTTTTTACCTTCTGAATAATCTTTGGCACACGGTAAGGCAAGGATGAGTTGAAGCGCTGCTTCCTTCCTGCTGCCGGCAGCGTGTGTGTCGAATGCGTGAGATTGTTGTGCTAATTTCTGAGCAGGTAGGAATCTACCCAGCTCCGAGTAAAGATTTGTTCATTTTGAAATCAAAATTTTGATGGTATGGCAAGGATCTACGCAAAGAAATGGACAAACGTACCAGCAAAAAACCTGTACCTAGTGATGCTCACAGATATTAAAAATATCCCAACTCTTGCCATAAAACCAGTCAGTTCGCTAAACTTTAATGATAACTTGTTGTTTTGGATGTATGTGTTATATTTACATATGATTAAACATTGACCAGCAAGCAAACAGAAAAGGTTTTTGATAATTTTAAAATATTTAAAAGCTGGAAATCATCCTACTCTGTATTTCATATAACAAAGTGCCAGTAGTTAGAGGTGCCATTGCTGACGTTAGCTGTTAGGATTCGTGAACAGCAGATCTACTGTGAGAAGGAATACGTGTCTCCAGCCTCCTCACGAGCAAGCCTGCAGATCTGTAGTCAGAGCTTCAGACCTGAAATGATCCTGGCCGGGCTGGT
Source organism: Larus michahellis (assembly GCF_964199755.1). Lineage (NCBI taxonomy): Eukaryota > Metazoa > Chordata > Aves > Charadriiformes > Laridae > Larus > Larus michahellis. The sequence continues at coordinate 715,808 of NC_133899.1, forward strand.
GACACCTCCTGACAAGTCCCTGCGTACGAGTCAGCACATTTACCTCGGTGGCATTGGAAACTTTTCAAAAAGCTAAAGAAAATAAAAAACAAGCCTGTCTTTTCTTTAAGGGAAAATTATGGATAGTTCGAGGAAGATAAAGCTGAGATGCACCAGTGTAAGAAATCCTAAAATATCTTTGATTACTCTAACTTCCTCAGCGTTAACGCTGACATTTTACAAGACATAGGAGTATTGCGTTCACCCACAGGTTCTCTGCTGCCAGGAACGGCCACCCATAGTGAGCATGAGGCCACCCACAAACTTCACATGACCTTCAGATCGGTTCAATGAAACAAGCCTCAAGGATGCTCTCCAGCAGCTGGGGAGCCCGTTGTGGCCCCAAGGCAGGATGAGCGCTTTCAGGGCTCACAACGCTCGGGACGCTCATTGGTGCAGGTACGTGGTACCGCTGCGTAACACGGAGAGCCTCTGTTTCCATGCTATACCAACCCACACAATGCATCCAAAAATCCCTTATTTTGGCCGACATCAATATTTAAGCAAACACGTGCAGGCACCACAGTATGTCAGACCAAACCAACCGACTTGCTCATTGCCCAGTTCCAAGAAAATAAACGTATTAAAGGCGACGTCAGAGCCGTGGGACCTGGGGCAGGGCTCCAGCACCACTGACTTCTGCCCAAGACCGCCCGGTCCTGCCCCAGCCCCCTTCCTCGCACCCCCTGCCATTTCTTACGGAACAGGAGAGCTGAGCTGTCGCCTCCAGCCTGGGCGACCGATGCTGGGTTTAGCTGCAGCCAGCAAATCCTCTGCGGAGTTTCAGGGACCTTTTCTAGACTGGCTTTGCTAGTTGCAGAAAAATGTTTCTGGAGGTTTTCCCAGGATTCTCAACATAAATGTTCAGAAACCATGGGATATTAATAGAGAATAGAAGCTATTTTATTCATACCATGATGTTTAAACGTTTAGGTTTTGCCTTCAGCTGTTTCCAGTACCAGAAAAGGGAAAAAAAAAAGGTGGGTGGGAGGTCACTGAGAAATGGATGTAACACGCGCGGCGTCCATTGCCACGACAGGACAATGCAATGTTAGACCCTCGTCCTAGTGGGCGAAAGTAGAGTGAATTAAGTGCACTAGGTGCCTGACTACAAACAGCCAAACCTGGTTATACTCCTTAAAAAAACCACACAGTACTATTCACGTGTGTCTGAAAGGAGAACACTTCCCACCCTACAGACACCTGTGTGGAATAAGGGCTGAAACACAACCTGAAAACTTCCTGCGAAAACCGGCCAACATTTAACAACCATTTACTTTGTGCCCCCAAAGCTGCAAATTTTTACTCACAAGGACGTTTATACATCTTTGCTAAAAGAGGATATGAAAGCAGTTATAAAAAACAGGAATCAAAGTGTAACAAATTAAACAAGGAAACATCTGTGACAATTAGTATAAGCCAAAGCAAATATATGTGAACAAACTTGTAAAAACGTCAAATGTATCGAGCGCTACCAACAAAACGCTCACAAACAATAAAACAGAGATTTTTGAAGTTCACCTTTGATACAAGAAATTCTAAAAATTGATTATTATGTGCAATAATTAACCGTTACTAAACAGAGAGGGTAAAAATGTCAATAACTGTGGAATAAAAGATTCCTGGTACACGTTTGTAATCAAACTAGTTGATGTAAATATATAATCAAGGTCATATAATAGTAAAGGTGTAGGCTAAATAGCATCTGTTAAATATACATATTTTAAAATTACCAAGTCTGAACACTTGTATCTAATAATTTTAAAGGAATCATTTGGAAATTCTTCAAAGGTTTCTGGCTAATCCTTAATATGTCTTCAAGATATGGGAAAGTCTCCAGAAGATTTGGAAGTTCAATTGCAGGTCTTTAAAAAGTACACAGGATTGACCTGTATATGTAATAAAAGGTCAACACTGGACACGTGTCCGCAAAGAGATGACAGGATGGAAACAGGCTTAACACTAACTAACATTATTGCACCGGAAGTAATTTTTTTTTTAATTGTCCCAGCAACGTTCATTGTGAAGACTCTTAGATCACCAAATCCAACTTATAACAATGTTGTAAAGCTGTATCAAGCCCCAATTTCCCAAAGGACTTCCATCAGAAAAGTTTCCAGACCTCTATTCAGAAATGAGAACCCAACACTTTATGTGACAGTCTTTGTCCAAGACGCGTGAAGAAGTAAGTGGAGGTCTGACAAAAAATGGCCAAGAAGGCAAGACAAAGAGCCCTGGCTTACTTGGATGTTAAAGTAATTGCATAGGAAGAGCCTTGTTCGTTACCTCAGGGCTCAGCAGATTAGAAAATGCTAATACTCTTAAAAATATTTTGATCTGTAGGGAATTATAACGCACATTCAGACAGCGTCGCTATTGAACACGGCTAGGTGGAGGAGGTGAAGCTGTGGAGAAGGCTGCTGGGGGAGACCGAAGAGGGGAAGAGGAACAACGAGCTGATGCAGAAGGGAGGTTTGGCCGCAGCTGAACTGAAAGACATTGGAGGAACCAAGGGTACGAACTGAATGTAGCTCAAAAAGGAGAAAACCAACATTTCCTGACAGAGTCAGCTAGCACTTGCTGTCTGATATTATGAGCTAATTTAATAAGAAGTTAACTGATACGAGAAAAGGACTGTGAAACCCCAGAAAGAAGAAAGAGGGAAAACCACGCAACCGTGGATTGTGCCAGTTAAAACTCAAAATAAAATTTGTGACGGTGACTCAACATGTAAATTACGTATGTGAAGCAAGTCTCTATACTGTATAGCAATTCTTGATAAAGCATCTAAAGAAACGTATATTCTGGGAACCACTAATGATGAGGGCTCTAAGTCACACTGACATGAACAGTAATTTGCAAAGCAGTAAGTCGGTGAGGTTTGATGATCTGATGCTGGAAAATGCTTCTTACAGCATATCAAAAGAATTCTTTTTTTTTTTAGGTACAAGTAATAATGAAGGCCTAATTGTAGTTAAGGGGAAGCTAGGCAACAAGGATCATAATTCAGTTAGATTTTTAAATGGGACAAAAATTAACCCTAATAAATGAGTAGTAATTACGCTCAATTTCAGCAAGGCAAATAAGGAATGAGAGAAACACTGGCCAGAATTGAGTATAACGAAGCAACAAAAGAAAAGTTTTCAAAGCAAAATGTCAATGGACCTATTTCAGCAACATGATTAATTTTGATGTTCATGGGATTTATGTGTATGCTTAATATCTTTCCTGAATGGATATGGACTTTTAATGCAGGTCTATGTACTTCAATGAATTGGGGCGTCTGTCTTACACTGGATAATTATGAAATTAAACAGAAAAATAAACAGAGAAGGAAAGAGAATCTGATTTATTCAAGGCAAGAAAACTTGGACAAGAAACAAGACAAGAAACAAGACTATGGAAACAATAAAATTCTAAAATAAAATTTTACGCAGAACATGTTAAGATTAAATGCTTTCATTTACGTAAAGAAAAAAGATAAATAAGGATTTCTGAAAGCTCTTAATGCAAAATTCGCTAATATATCAGTAAGGCATTAAAATTACATCTGATTTTTGTTTGACTTGTCATAAGGAATGGTGGGGACATATTCTTTTCTTTGTCAGAAAAGAAATATGAATATTAAAGGAAACCACGGTGATGCTTTGATGAGAAAATTGCTTTCACATTGGAAATTTTGACTTCTGTGAAGAGAAAGGTATACCAAACCCCCAACCTTCCGCAATCCCTGTTGGGATGCAGACCACACCTGTGGATTGCAGGACAGGCTCCCCCTCCACCCCACCATGCAAAACCGTGTAGAGTTTAGCCTTACACCCTCCCCTAAAATAACAACAAAAAAACCCGACAAACCCCCCTCCCAAATGCCAGGTCACAGAACCAAACTGGTTATCGGAAACTTTAGTGGTTCCTTTCCCTTGGGAATAAGAACTTTTCCTAAATCCCGGGATAACTCTTCTGCCGTTAGTGGGAGGATCGGAGGGAACCTGCAGACCTGCCCCTTGCAAAGACCCTGAATTTAAGTCACGTTTTTGTTTGTTTCTGTCGTTGCTGTCACAGACAGGTTATCTGACCCGATCAAAGAACAATTATCAGCAGGCGGCAATGTGAAACTCGCACCTTCAGCGTAACAGCCCCCAGGTCTCTGTGCAGCAGCCGGGGACACTGACATGTGCACCCCCCGCCCCGCGGCACCCACCACCGCCTCCGTCCTCCGTGGAAGCACTGTCCTCGAAGAGCCACTGCCATGGTGTGGACACACACTTGAGGGCAAAGCTCTTAGTACACGTCTGTGTTTAAGGATACTGGGAGTAGGCAGGAGCACCTGGGAGCCGTGGGCAGAGCAGGACCTCCCTCGCGCAGCCGGCATGGTCCATCCTGGCCACCCTGTGCCTGCCAGCAGGACAGACGGACAGACATCACAGGGACAACCTCCCTGCCACGGCTGTGTCCCTCCCAACTCCATCCACTCAGTGCCAGACCTCAGTTTGGGAATTTGGCTTTTATGAGTCATCTTAGCAATTTCTTCGTTTGTTGCACAGCATGTCAAAACGTTTGACGTTTTTTAAAAGATTCTAACTTTGTAGATGAACGTTATGGTGCTTTTTGGAGAAAGAGAAAGAATATGGTTTTGCATAGTTGTCTTTGCAAACCTCGGGAGATTTATTATGCCTGGACTGATAAAACTAGTGACCGCTCAACCTCTTCACCTGTCGAGCTGGCTTCCTGACGTCTCTCTTAGGAGATGAACACTGTGTTATGACGGTCTAGGAGCCTTCCCAGGTGTCACATCTTTTGGGAGGGTAATTGCAAAAGGAAAGAATTGCCCATTTCCTGGGAGCGCTAAGGAAAGTCTCTGAGACCTTGGTGATGCACCCTTGTCTCTAAAGACCATGCAGAAGACATGCTTGGATAGGAATTGGTCTTAGTTTTCTTCCAAATACTTTGGAAATAAGACGTCTCATTGGAGAAAGGTATCGTTTTTAGAAAAATTAAAATTAATTACATTTCAATACAATTTCAGATTTCTGCATGTCTATATTGAACTCGATCTTCCTTAGTTGTTCCCCGGGGGTTTTGCAGCCCAGCGTTGCTCTGTTTATATACAGTCTCTAAAAAGCAACCTTGTTTATACCAATCAATTTGTGGTTAAAAAAATTGCAGAAAACTGATCGAGCTCATTTTCCCTATGTGATACGATTACAACTTTTTGCATGTTGAAAAATAAGCTATATTTGAGGCTGCTGCTTACTTTAACTGAGCAGCCATTGCTGAATGTTTCAGAAGTACACGCCAGAGGAACTGACAGCAGTTGTAAGTCAAAGGAGTCTGCTGTGAAGGCGTATAACTCCTAGAATAACCTTAAATTATGTTCTTTGTCACCAGAAGTAGTTCAAGTAGTAAGTTCCTCTGAACACATTTCCAGATTTGTTCCATTTTTTTCCCTGTAGAAGTGACGTTTCATTGGGTGTCTACATAACAAGTAGTTATAGAAGATAACCCTTTCGTACAATGCAGAAGATGCATTAATCCTGTGATTTTTTTTTATTTCTTGGCAGAGTTTTCCAGCTTTCCCATCTCTTATTTTCCTATTTTCTAGTCAGTACATACACCAGACTATGGTTTTAAGTAAAAAAAAATGAAGCCAACCAACCAAAATTCAACCCAAACCAATACACTTGTATCAGTACATCAGAGAACGATGATAGTGTTATGAAGATCGGTACAATCTTATGGCCCACCTTCCTCTTACATCTAGTCCATTTGAAAGATCACTGACAGAAGCAATTTCTTGCAAAGCACACTGTTAAACCCAGTGTAATAGAGTCTTCCCTGCACCTCCTCCTATGGGTCGTTCAGCTCTCAACCAGCTAATGATTCCTCTTTCCTCTCTCCTTTTTCTCCTCTGGAAAGAACTGCTTTTCTTACTTATGTGTGTCCCCCCCTCCGAATCTGTAATAGAGCAATAGATTTCCATGTCAGAAGAGATAACTGAAGTTTTAAGCGCAGTTGCTCAGGGCAAGGGGTCCCTGAGCAAGGGCTGACAAACTCAATCCGGAGCTGGAGGCAGGACACCTACTTGCCACCGCTGGGTCTACATCTGTTTGGGTCTGTCGGTGCTCATGTCACCAGGACCTCCCCTGTGCTACCGTATCTGCACGCAGAGTTACCCAGCACCAAAACGCATTGCGTGAGAGAGACACGTTTCATGAGACCTGGCTCGGCCGCCCCACGGGCACAAATGCAGCTGCTCTTCCGTTCATTCCTGCACCAAGCTCATCCTCTCCGAGAGCCGCAGCGTACCTTTTGAAAAGACATCATTCAATCTTCAATTATAAATGCTAGGTGACATAGATTCTTCATCTCCCTAAATAACTTGTGCTAACAGTCTACTAGTTTCATTAGATAAAATACCTAGATTAAGTTTCTCCATTTTTCACTGCAAGGTACATTTTCCAGATCACCAATCCTTGTTTCAGCTCTTCTCTAAACTCTGCACAGTTTTCTTTCTGAGACACATTCACCAGAACTGAACTCACCGATGAGAGCCGTAACCCTGACAGTAGCCTCGCAAGTGGTGCAATACGCTTTGTGATGCTCATTTGGTGCACGGCCAAGAACCTCGTTAGCTCTTACAAACACATCACTACGATGCTCGTGTTCAGTTATCTAGCATGAGCCTAGGTCCTTTTCTAAGACAGAATTTTAGCCACTAGATAACAATGACTGTCTGAAAATCAAGTCCCTTTGCAGCATTTCAAGCTGGACACCCAAAATCATGACTAACTTTGGTATACCGACCAAAAGGTTGGTTTCTAAACAAAGAGGTGTAAGATGTTATATCAGATGGCAGAATTCAGGAACTGAACCGAGAGAGAGCAAAGGTGCTGGAAATACAGAGAATTAGGAAAAGAAATAAATATTCAGTAAATTAATACACTAATAATAACTGACCTTAGAGCCAACTTTCACAGGAGAGGAGGGAGATGTTAAGGAATGTAGAAAGTTAATGTTTTTCTGTGGCATTTAAAATGTATTTCATTTGGAATTATAATTTTCTGTGCCCGTTGTTCATGAGGATGCAATCTTCATCTTCCTCATCTCCTTACCTCCATGTTTTTTACTATTGTCTTTGGCCTTAAACTAGAAAGTCATATTTATGGAATAATTGTCACGTTTTCTCATGAGTTTAGCAGCAAGCACTATGACAACCATATCCTGATTTAGACATAAACGTAGGATGTAGCAACAAATAATAATACCACCACCACAACGAAGGCCCTCAATGAGGTCTCTTTATCATTGCAAGACGTAACTTACAACAAGAGAATGATAAAGTGCAGAACAATGTTCTAAGTAACACTGAAAGGCGCAGTATTCTTACTAGGATACTTACTGTGACAATTCGAAAAAAAAATAATGTGGTCAGTCTCAGGAAAAACTTCACTGATAATCCAGTAATAATCTATTATTATCCAGTATATGCTGTCTCTAAAACTGCTAGCCCCAAAATCATATCTGTATACATATACATATACATACATATATTTCACTACACAAAGCAAGCCAGGGTAATGCCTGGTGTTAACTTCCTTCTGAAGCGGTTAAATGAATGCTGATGTTCTTGGCACTAGCTGACTAACCTGTGCAATTTTAATAAAAGAGACAACACTGAACAACAAAATAAAGAGTAAAGAATTATCTCCCCCCCCTCGCATCGTTTGGCTGCATTCTCCATATGGCCAGAAGGAAAAGCCATCTCCCATTTGCCCACCAAACCACATATTTAATCCATGTGCTTATGTCAAACTTAATTACAGCACATTTGGCATAAAATAACAATCCACATCCTTGGAGAGGGGAACTTAAGTAGTTAATACGTGTGATTGAATGAAAGTGCTTTGCTGAATGTTTATGAGAAACCCAAGACGAACGAAATGTGGGGATATTTTAACCACTTAAACACCAGCTCTACTGTCCCGCGCTGGAGCCCCACGTCCCCCCAGGGCACCTGCCCATCCGCCCCGTGCTCCGACAGAAGCCTCGCACCAAGAGAAGTGCTCGTGTACACAAACCTGGCCAAGCCTCACCCAACAAACTCACCATCCTCTTAGCAATAATGTCACATTGGAACAACGGAGAGATTTTCATACCTGCTTGCATCCCTCTTTGATGCCCCACAGTTTTAGACAACATGAAACTTTGCCACAAGAAGGACGAGATTTCCCTGCAATTGAGGCAGTGAAGACGCTCTGCGGTGGGTTGCAGTGGAGACCAAGTATTTTCCTGACCAGGAGGTGGATGGCACAACCCAAGAGCTTAACCAGAAAGCTCTCTCCCAAGAGCAGGGTGGCTGTCCCACCGTCAGCCACCAGACTTTTTCAGGTTGCACTGCAACTGCTGCAGCTCCAAAAGGCACGACACAGAAATCTGTGCTCTGGGTTTTAAGACCAGCAGTGACCTTGCAATCTGACATCCCATAAGGCAAACCAGAATTTCAGATACTCCTACACTGAGCTCCAAAGCTGTGTTAAAGCTGAGCTGTTTTTCTTACAAAGGAACAAAGCCTGATTTAAAGGTCCAAATAATGTTTTAGCATCCATACCCCGATATGAATATATTTTATATATTTACATAACTCCTTAGGTGGGAAAGACAGCCTTGGGGAACCTCTAACGTAACCATAACCCAGCAGTGGTGGGAGTTGAGAACACGTAAGGGAACAGCAAGACAGACCTGCTGGTTGCAGGTCGTGCGTGCTGCGGGCAGCCATGACATGAGGCCAGCATCCTCAGGGACGTCCTGGCAGGCAGAGACGAGTCCTCCCGCGAGAGGGCCAGGGCAGGGCAGGTGGGCTGGGCAGGCACAGAGCACGGCAGCAGGTGAGAGCACGGCAGCGGTGTCTGCCGGCCAGCGGCGTGAGACGGCCCTGAGCCAGGAGGCAGGAACCGGAGAAGACACTGGCTGGGTCGGAGACAGGCACAGCAGGGTTCGGACCCCGTCCCGTCCTCACCGACTGGCTGCAGGTGGGCAGAGGAGCCCACCCATGGAGCAAGCGCTGATCCCCACCGCCTCCGAGCACGGATCCGGCTGCACAGCAGCTGCCAGCACGGTCTGCGACCTGCCCTCCCAGTGACGCCGCTCGGCAGCGCTGCCCAGGAGAGCTGCCTTCAGGATCACGCCCAAACAGGGTGCGAGAGCTGCTGGGGGCAGCCGGAGCCCCTGGGCTGTGCAAAAACCCTCATCTGATCTCGGGCACCCTGCTCACAGGGACCTGTGGGGCGCAGGACACGGCGCATGCTGGCCCCAGCCGGCTCCCTGGCCCGTGACGCTGGGCACCGGGAGCTGTAGCCAGCAGAGACTCGGAGCATGCTTCAGAAAGGAATCAAACTTCATAGCACCGACCTGGATCGGCGGGCAGGGTGGAGGAGTTTACATGGATAGCCTGAGGAACAGGGGCTGTTTCCTCCATAAAAGGATGGAGCCAAGCTCTTTGTGGGAACGTGCAGTGAAGGGGTGAGCGGCAGAAGCCTGAACAAGGAAAATTATGAGTTGATACTCGAAAAAATGTTTCATGAAAGTAGTCAAAAAGTAGAACAGGTGTCCAGAGAGGTTGCAGAGATTTTTAATGCCTGACTGGAGAAGGTCCTCAGGAACTTGATTTCTGTTGGCCCTGCTTTCACTGGGGGTTCGGACAAGGTGACCTCCAGAGGTCCCTTCTCACCTAAATTACACCATGATAACCAGGAAGGCCAGAACCGCGGAGGTCACCGCAGTCAGCACCTGAGATCACAGAACGCGGAGTAAAGTTTCTGTGTAAGAAATGGTTTCTGTAGATAGTGCAGGGAAAGAATAAAAAGTGTTCAGCAATGACCTTGATACGAGGAGCAGGAACAAAGAGGAAATAGCCGAATGTGGCAAGGAGGTTATGAGCCCTGGTAATGGCCTGCTCCTGCTCTCGTACAATGAGAATGGAAAATCTCCTATTAACTTCAGTGACACTGGACCAGGCTCTAAAAGAGCAGACACTAAAGTGGATGACAGTGTCAGAAAAGAGAGGAGGAAAGGAGGAAAAATTTAAGTTTCGCTTTCATCATGCTGAGTACGAGTTAACTGCTGAAATTCTATTGTTCCCTATTTCAAAAATGAAAATAAATAGTTTGCAACAAACACGGCGGAGTGACTGCTGCTGGAGTTAATTGGCTCTGTATCTTTAAAAAGATGGCATGACTTTCTTGTTGCCAGAGACTAATTCCTGATGATTTATCCGAGTTAGTGAGAGTCCTTCACCCTGACCTGGATATAAGAAAGGTGACAATAGCCTAAGAACCAACAGATCGGGTGCAAAATCCTAAGGAATGCCCACTGGACAACAATTTAACCTGAGCACCGTGTGTTGGATTTTACACTTCCTCTGCTAGTAAAAAATAAGATTAGTTTGGACACTAACTGAGAACATATATATGCATTTTATAGATATATATGTCCTAGTGGTAGCAGGATTACCGAGGACAGACTGGTTATGGAGCCTTTGATATGTAAATACATACAATAGAATCGTAAATGTCTGCATCCTACAGCGAAGCGCATGCCGTTGAAGTAGTTGCAGAGTTTCTGTAAAAACCCTAGTTTTACCTAGGGCGGCTAAAACACTGCCCAGACTAAAACACAAGTTAAATTTTTTGGTGTGGGGAAGGTTATAAGAAGAAAATACCAGGATTTGTTGAAAACCCTTTGGAGCAAAGCTGTTTCGTAGCCTAGGGTTATTGCTCGCTGCTAGCACTTGTTCTGTTTGTTGTGGTCTTTTCGGTTATTTATGCCTCGTGAAGAGGCAGTGGCCTTTTCTTTTTGATCCACAGGACCCGCTTCCCCATGCCAACACAAAGCTGAATGGCAAATATCCACGTGTCGAGATGTAACAGTGAGCGAGCGCTCCGAAGGCAGCAGCAGCTCTGATCCTCCGGCACTGTCCCACGCGCCAGTACCCGCAGCGCTTTAAGGAGAGGGTTATTCAGGCACAGCCTGAACTGGTGCCTAGGCTTGGTCCAAGTCCCGCGGAAAGCCAGCGGCTGCCCTGGGAATGGAAGCCTGGGCTGCTGGCTCCCAGGCCAGCGCTATGCCCTGCAGAACGCACTCCCCGCGCTTATCCACAATTGTTATTGATTGCAGATAGAAACGAACTGTCCTGGCATCTCCCGGCCCCCAGTCAGCATCTGCCAAGAGCGGTGCCCTCTTCCCCTCGGGGCTGGAGCAAATTCCCCTTCCCACGTCTGCCGGAGAGCCCTGTCTGCTCGGAGGGACCCAGGATTCCAGGCAGAGCTTTCCCATGCCATCGTCCCTCAGAATAGCTCTGCTCTCCGTATTTTTAGCAAGGCTCTAACGGGCCAATATGTTTGATTTTCCACTGTTTCCACCCCAGCTCAAGTCCCGCTCCTCGGCAGTCTCCCTGCACTTCTGCTGGTGTGTCTGGCCAGTGGTGGCTGGGACAGGGGACACAGGGTGGAGGAGCCTTGGAGATGGTAGCTCTGGCAGCAAGAGCTGCTTTGCATACTTGGAGTTGTACAAAGCTGATTTTCTGAGAGAGAGAAAGACGGAGAAAGGGGTTTCTGTAAGTAGCGGAGACAATGAGAACAAGGCAGGCACTATGCCAAGCACGGGATGGCTGCCAAAACACATATCATTAGCTTGGACCAGCTATAAGCAAGGAAATGAGAAACATATGTTGGAGAGCAAGGTTAGGAGCGAGGGACTATGGGTCAGTGACAGTCGTCCGAAAACTTTTCCCTTGTTCTTCAGCTGTGGCCCGATGGTGTCAGATGTCATTCTGACAGCCTTCATTTCTCATGACGGCCGGGCTTATTTTGGCCTGGTTGTTTTTTGTTGTGTTTTTTTTTTTCCCCTCCCCTAATGGGAGTTATTGAGAGGAAGAAGAGAACAGACAAGAAAGACTTTGCCATTTTTTTTTCCACAGTTATGGGAAAATAAACTTGTTTTCTGTGATGTTCTCTGAAATCCTCACCCTTTATAAAATAACGGTGTCTCAGGACTGGGATTCTGCCTGGCCCTCGTGGAAGGAAAAGGGTGGGTAGTGTATTCCTAAGTAGTTCTTGCTGTTCTTTCTTAAATATAATTAGATGCACCTCATTACCTCAAACTAAAGGCCTTTTGTACTTCTTCAGGGCTGTATTTCCTGAAAGCCATGGTGTGCCATGACTTGCAGCATCCAGTCTTATTTTATCACATTAACAGTGTATTTTTAACATTTTTACCCTTCATCCAAGCTGTTTGCAGATTATTTCATTTTTGTCCAAAGACTATACCCGGATGATATGTTACTCACTGACATTTAATGAAGTGTTTGAAGTTCCCGCTCCCTTTCCCAGCACCATTATGTCTCTCCTTCCTTTGATGGAGCTTTCACTAGATAGCACCTCAAAGATCATTGCTACTTCCCTCCCAAGGCTGAAATATTCCCAGACAACGAAGAGTCTAATAGGGATCTTAGACAGCATCCCAGGAGACTTTTGTTTGACTACTGTTCTGCAGCAGACTACATCTGACCTTGACAGGTCCCTCCACTTCATCAGCACAGTGCTGAGGGACGAGCACCTTGTAAAATCTCAGACAGCCTCAGGTCTCAAATGCAGACGAGGTTCATTTTGCTTTTGGGCTTGGAAATGCGTGCGGAGCAGAAAGAAATGTGAGGATGCAAGGGGGAAGAGCAGATGTAAAAAGCCAAGCACCATCCTTCACAGAAGACCCTTGCACCCAACGGAAGACGCAAGGTAAGAGGTGGAAATGGTGGAGTTTAACCTCCACTGCAGCACGGAGAGCAGCGTCAAGCAATAGGTGCTGGGTGAAAGGGTGAGGTGCGGGCCCCTTGTCAGCCTGTGTGTGCCTGCCGCCGGCGGGAGAGCCGCCAGTGGGGTATGAACTGAGGACATCTGGCTTGAGCACACACACTTTGCTTTTAGGTTTGGCTTCCCTGTCCTGGGAAACGCATGCTCTCCTGCTCTTGCGAGCCTATCAAAGATGTGTAACAGGTGCCAAAACAGAAAGGGTAATAACGTGTGAAAACTTTTGATAGTTAGTTGAACATATTACGTGTGACCCACGGATTCTAGAGCTACTTAGACCTCAGAGATTGTTTTTTACAATATTTCAGTCTCTGGGTGGTTGGATTTTTGTTTGGTTTGGTTTGATTTTTTAAAGTTCAAAGGATAATTACCTTTTTTTTTTTTTTAAGAAAGGTTCTGTTGTACAAATTTGCCACAATGGTTTTTATTTACAGCCAAAAAACATGGACTAAACTTGAGATGGTCATGTATTACATTTACAAAATTATATTTTATTTGTTGGCTTGCTTACACGTGTAGAAGCTTTTTCCTTTATCATTCGCTTTTGCTTTCTTCTCATGTAATCCAAGCACTGCTCTTTGCTTACATGCTAGTCATTTTGATTCTGAGTAAAAATCTTCATCCCTAATCTGCCAAAAGGTTGTCAGCCATGGTTTCCATATTACAGCAGAAAAAATAATAAAAACATTAAATATAAACCTCTATATCTACACATTTGTCTTCACGGGGGTGTCTGTGTTTATGCTGGAGAACTGCTTCACTGTTAACTCAGAAAGAAGACCAACAAACCGAATCAACTACACAGCACCTGGATTTTCTGGGAAGGTTTCCTATTCAAGTTACAGATGCAAAAGGCTCTGTTTCATTTAATAGGAAAACCATAATATAAGTAGTTTGACGATGTGGACTGGCTGTTGGGCACCTGGCGTCTCTCTGCTCTTCTCTTCTCCTGTGCTAGCAGTACCGTGCTCTTCTCCATGCCCCTTACTGAGGGTGTGGTGGTTCTAGGGCAACCCGTGCTGTGTCCCCTCACAGGACATCGTTGGTATGATGTGAGTAAGAATACGTAGAAGACTGGTTTTATAGTGTCATCTACAGCCCTGGCTATGGTTTGTCTGGTACGAAACCATCTGGTCATCTCTTGCCTTGTACCCTGGCTACTCTTGCTCTCTGTCTGAACCCTGAAGAGCTTTGGTCTCTTTGGAACTGAAATGGTTTAACTGTAATGTTTGGTCTTGTGCAGGGATGCCTTGGTGGAAACCGAAATCTAATGCACAAGGAGTCAACCCAGAGATCTCATTCTGGCCTTAGGTCTAAGAAGACACAGTAAAGCAAAAATGTTTTTACAATAGGCTTCCCTTTCCACGATATGACTATGAAAGTAGTCTAAAAAGAAAAATAAATACCTCCATGTAAACATGCCCAGTAAAAAAATTAACTGCATGCAATAACTGGGGAATAAGCAACTTGAAGAGAGGACGTTGGATAGTCAAAACTTATAAGTCTTAAATTGCAAACTGCTCCCAGTATGACTTGTTAGTTGGATGACATAAAACCTCAGATCTAAAAGCTTCATCGGCTTGGCTCAGTGACAGACAGTGCCGGGCTGCTCTCTGGATGCCGTTACACAGAAAAGTCCTGGGAAAAGTGCAGTGTAATATATCATGCCTCAAAGTTTGCAAAAAATAATTTCATTCTAATGACTTTTAATCACTTTCCATGCCCTAAAGCCTGCTCTGAGAGCCTGTCCACCCTGCCTGCAGAGAGCCCGCCCGCAGCTGGGCAGCTCCCGGGGGAAGCTGGAGCATCAGGTTTTGAGGGAAATAGGTGAGGTCCAAGATCAGGTTTGAAAGGAAAAGCGAGATGAAGCAAAGGTCCTACCAGCCTGACAGCAGGTAGAGACCAAGGTCAGATGGGAAACGATGAGGACAGGGCTAGCCAAGGAGGAAGACAGGCTCAGGCTGGTGACGGCTATTACTGCACTTAACTCGTCACCTGTGCTGGCTCCAGCCAGGGAAGAGAGATGACAGACATGTCATTTCTAAGCACTTGAGGCAGGGACGGGCACAGCATCCAGGCGCTGACACTCGTTTTCTCTCAGGCGGCAAGCTAAAATGCTTGGAAATAATATTCCTCTCTCCCCTTTTCTGGAGCCTGGGCTGGGCAGAGGCAGCGACGGCCCGCTCCTCGCAGCAGCGGGCAGGCGTCCTTACAAACAGCGCGGCCTCCTCCCCCGTAAATCTCTGCTCTGAAAAACATCTGCAATATAATCTTTGAAGGATTCGATATTTTAACATACTCTCTGTAAATCTGATATCTTTGACTTTAAAATACCATTACAAAGACTTGCTGGCAATTTTTTTTTTTTTACCAAATGGGAGGAAGACATGCTGACTGTCAATTTTAGAACACCGCCTGCTTTTCACACAGCCTTGACTTGTAATGGAAGATGATCTAACATGAAATGCAAGGTTGAAACAGAAAACTGTAAGCCACAGTACTTCAGCTCAGAGGGCCCAATCGACTTCACCAGCACAGACCCCAGTAACTTCCAGTCATCACAGCCCAAAAGACAGTAATTGCTAACTTAAAATTACATGCAATGTTCCTGCTGTTTTTTTTTTTTTCTGAAATGCGATATAAAGACGAGGATACAACTGATATAGGGGCTCAGAAGCAATATATACCTTCAAAACTGAAGTGATACCCAGGATTATTGAGAAGCTGTGTATCCTTGAATTCAGTAGATATCTTCAGCCAACAGGGAATTTGGCTTAAGAGTCTAGGTTCTTCACAGAAGAAAAATAAACAGTAACTCTACCACATTTCCAGGAATCCTTGGGAAGGAAGGTATTAACCTCTAAGTTAATGATAACTTAAATTCAAAGTTGGTGTTACATATTAGCTCAAAGACACCGTTGAGTTTTGGAGGATTGTTCAACGTGGAGCATATTTCAGCTCTCATATTTTATCCCCTCCAGGAACGCGCCTTGTGGCAAGCATTGGGTATTTTCAAAAGCTTAATTTTCTTCTCTAAACTTAAAATCACAGTAACGTGTTTAATTCAGATTTACAAAGCAGCAGGTCGCACAGATCCAACAACGTGGATTTGCCAACAATTTTGAGGAGGAAATTAGGGGGTTCTAGATAACCATTAATTACATTTAAAGGCAATGACTTCAGCATAACTTCTTCCCAAGCACATAACCACTATGAAGATGTCATTCCATTTTCTCTGTTGCTAAGGCTAGCTTAAGAAGGTCCAGCCATTTCCACGCACCCCTTTATTTTTGGAGAGGGAAGGGAAGGCTTTGTTTAGCTGGGATTTTTTAAACCTCGGTCATCTCACTTGTGGTTTACAATGTGGCTGCAGAAACAGCTGTATCAGCACAACCGGAGGGATGGCCAACCACAGCCCGGGAGCGGGAATTGCAATATGGGGAGGGTGGCTGGAGGCAGCAATGCCAAACTTCAGCCTTGATGTCTGATGCCCATTCCAGAGAGGAGCGATGAGCCGTACAGGCTCATATGGCCACTGGTATCCAGACATGACTTGATGGCTGGTTTTTTCTTAAAAAGAGCTTCCTCAGAGATTCAAGAGAGGTTCATCAGCTGCGGATTACCTGCTCCCAGGTAGAAGGTTGGTGAGGAGGTCTTTTCTCACACCGCCTTAAAGACTCTGTCCCTCATGTGCAGGAGGTGGCGGACCTGTCACCCCCATCGCCCAAAGAGCCACAAAGGGCCAGCGAGGGAACCGGGCTGAGAAAATCAAATGGAAACCAGGCAGGGAAGGGAGGCACAAAATCCGAAGAACCCTTATCTTCCTTTGACTGTCTGAATTACGATGATGTTAATGCAAGACAACATCTCAAAACAGATATGCTTGATTAAAATTATAGACTCCGGGTAGAAAACATCCAAGCAGAACTGACGATGTGGACTAAGGAGACTAAGTGAAACTGTGCAGCATTAATTACAGTCTCAATCGCATATTTCAGTTTTTACTCCACGCTGAGTAAGGGTTACAAAGAATTCAAGCAGCTTCAGCAAACGTAGATGGGTGCACAAGGACTTTCACGTTTCTTTGGACTTATTAAAAGACAAAGAGAGAGGCACCGTCCACAGAGCTGGAAACGTTCAAATAGGCCTTATTTCCTTTTTACCTGTATTTCATTATTTTCACTATATGGTCACATATAGCTATTTCTCAAATTAATACAGATGCGTGCAGTAAAATTTCACGTATCTTATGCTTAATTATACCTATTTAATTAGCTTCCCCCAGGCAGAGTTATGAAACATTCGAGGTGATAGTAAAGATCTTTTACTTCGTGTTTGCTATCAGCAGACACGGGTTCTTGCTGTTGTCCACATCAGACAGCCTGTAACTACAGGAGGATGCAGGGGGCGTTATGGTTAGTTTGCATTTGCATTGAGCAGAAACTCGACTAGACAAGTCCTTGAGCAACTGATCTATTTGTAATTGCTTTGAGCAGGGCTTGGCCCAGATGGTCTCCAGGGGTCCCTCCCAGCCTGAATTATTCTACGATTCCCTCATTTTATTTTCTGCTTTTACACCACATGTTCCCTTAGCAAAACAAACCAACTTATCTAAAATGCCTGTGTGACAACATGTAGTCAGGTGATGTTATTCAACACAAACCTATGGCACACAAATCGCTATAAAGCTGCACTGTATGTATGTGTGTGTGCATGCACATCTATACATACGTCAGTACCTATCAATAGACAGATCATGTAAAACTGCAACCCCTGTATCTTCAGGGGTCTTTATCAGGTAATAAACTAGCATATGTTAAAAAAATTTAAAAAGTCAGATTGAAAATCAAGCTGATTGAATATTAAACAATATTTCTGATGTAGGTCCTGTAACCACTTAAAGAGTGTAAAACCAGGAAGGTGTAAACAGGCCAAGAAATAGATATACATTGAAAGATATATTTACTCTTGCGTTTAGCTTGAAAACAGAAGTAGCCAAGGCATAGTACAATTATTCCATATCCCTGTAAATTCTCTCTGAAAACTGCAGGCTGATGTCAGCAATCCTTCGCATTTTGTCTTTTCCGAAGGATTTAGCAGGTCTTTTTCCTGCTGCGCTGAGCTGCTGCCCAGGCTGTGTCAGGGAGCCTGTCTGTCTGTCACCTGCCTCTGAGGCTCTTGGCGTTTCTGGTCACACGCCATACACGGCCTTTAGTTATAAAAAAAACAGCGAGGCTTTTAAAAACAAAGTTATGCTCAAGTCTAGAGAAATGACTGTTCCTGCACCCATCTGAGCTTCCTCTGAATTGCTTCCATTTGTCTTTGGACAAAAGCGTGGTTTTGAAGGAGATACGTTCATTACAACTTTGTGAGAGGAGACAAACTAAAGGGCAGCCTGGTCATTTCTTCCTGACTAGGGATGCAGCTCTGGAATACCACAGCCTAAAGCTTTGTAAACTTTTATTCTTATTGAGCAAAAACAAGAATAAAGAGATGTCAGGAAAGAGGCTTCCCCTTGGGCACAGACGATGAGCCATCTTTGACGTGAAAGGGAAGGAGGGCACCAAAGCTGCCCACCCTAACAGCCTGGTGGCGAGAGGCTGGCGCAGGAGTTCAATCTCCTCTGCGGCCTGAGGTCCCTCAAAAGCTCATCACTTCTGCACCATGGGCAGGAAGCATCCCTGCAGGTGGCAGATATGAGTTTGAATCCCACGGGGTTGAGGGTGTAATTCCAGCCAGTCTCCCACTGGGCAAGCACTCGGACCACTCTCTCCTTGATGGCGATGGCACAGTGCTGCACAACCAGACTACACTGCAGATCTAGTCCCTGGCTCTGAGCATCCTAAAATACCTGGCACTGCCAAAAACCTGCCTTAAGACCACTGTCTTTAATCAAATACTGTTGATCTACATACACTGCTCCACCAGTTTGTGATTAGTGATCATATCGCTGTGTTGAGCCCTCTGAAGGCACCACAGCTCGCACTCTTCAACGATGTCACGTGTAGTTTAACCAATCCATTTAGATTTTCACTTTTGATATTGCCATGTAAGTCAGGTTCATAACTACTAGAAGATGTAAATGATAGACGCGGACTATAAATCACTACTAGAAAATCACTGTAAGAAGCTACAAAGCCAGGAAGGTGAAGGTGTGACTACCCAGAACTGAAACAATTCTGATCCTACTGCTATACACAGTAGATGCAAAAATAAAACCTAAGAGCAATCTTAAATTATTATGTACCCAAAATACGCATGCTCCACTGACTATGGGGACCACCTCTGTCACCAGTTTAAATGTTTATACTCTTGAATCAGGAGAGGGGACTAAGGAAGGCAACAGTAATAGATTAAAGAGAGAGTAAATATTGTGTACAAACATTACTGGGAAACGTTAGCCCAAGTCCTGGAGCTACCTAACTGATAAGAAACACAGCTGAAGAAAGGCTACAATTTTGATTATTTCAGGGCAAGTTAGAGTATATTTACAGAGTGACAATGATCTCAAAGGCTCATTTTGGCAGGCAAGAATCAGATAGATGTCCGGGATAGGAGAAAGTAGGCACAAAGTCTGCTGTGCCGGCCTCTGCATCATCCAGGTATTCCCCAACTGAGCAGGAATCACCGAGCAGCTGGCTGCAGTTTGGGTTGTAAATATCTTTGTAGAAGCTTAGCAAGACTAAGAACGTGATCCAAATATGCTGGACTTTCTTGGCGAAAAAAAGTATTTTCTGGGCTGACCAACTCTGGTTCTTTGTGAATAAATCAAATTGGAGATCACTGTGTGTAATTATAATGTAATCAAATGCTTTAAAATGCCAAAAGTTAATATGAGCATCTGCATCTTGTAGACTAAAATAATGCACTATAAATATTTAAATTCCATAACTCCTTCTTTATTTAGCTACCGACGTTTTTGCTCCCTGTTCCAGCTTAAAAGCTGAGAACCCACCGCTCGTGTTTAGGACTGAGACATCTATTCATCAAGCACATGGCATTTTTGCTTTAAATCTGCTAGATGATAGCACAAGGCCCTCAGGTATTAAACTTGAGAGTTCTTTAAAAGTTTGAATGCATGATCTAAATTATTTAGGTAAATCAATTATCTGAGCTTGCTTCCCTTTGTATACGTTTCTCTGATATGCTAATAATGTAGAGAAACTATAGTTCAGTATATTCCTTTCTTGATAGGATCTTAAAATAGTTTTAACTTTTGTTAGGATAGAGTTATTAATGGAACGAACATCATACTTGATTAATACAGGCACTAACCTTCTCCAGTCAGAGGGTTATATACGCTGGACTATATCTGGGCAACTGCTGTGGAATCGTATAGATTAGACACCATGGGCAGAGCTGTTGTTTCCAGAGAAGAGGGGAGGTAGTCAATCTATATAAATGTCAGCCTATGAAGCCAGAAAATTCGTCACAAAAGGGGACCCTAAGCATGCCACATTTAACTTTGGGAGCGCAGGTTCCACTCTGTCAAAAGCTCGTGACTTTTGGCTAAGAGTGTCCAGGTGGGAAACACAGTGCAGATGGCACCGGCAGTGCGCTAGAGCCAAAAACCCCCAGAACCGAAGGTAAGAAAAGACGAGATATTGTCAGAAAGACTTCGTTCAGTATTATCTTAGCAAGAGGGTATACAAATGGAGTTGGTTATGAATCGTACTGGATATTTCTTCTCAAGATAAATAGGGCTCAGAACACTTTGGGTCTGCGTTATCACTTTCCATTCTGCTGGGAAATTTATCTACTAGAACCCCTCGAATCTATCACTTGGCAATGAAGCAACTTTAAAGTTAGCAGTTGAGCTTTTCCAGGTAAAATTAAATGTTTGAGGAAAATAAATTGACAGAGGAGGACAGGGACACGTAGTCACCTTCCTCGTACGGAAGGTTCGCCATCAAGGCTTGATCCCCACCGATTCTCTGGGCCAACGTCACTGATGCTGAAGCTCAGTTTTCCGAAACAGACAGTGACCAAGTCCCACATCCCAGATGGAAGTGGTGGCACGTCAGCCCCCAGAGAGCAGGATCCAGGGACAGGATGACGCTGACACATGAGCAGGAACGCACGTCTCCCTCCTTTCCTGGCCGCGACAGTAGGAGATCGGGATAGCAGACAGAGAAATCTGATTGTGGTCACAATTAAATCCAATTTAGGATTTTAAAAATGAAGTAATTAATAGATTTACAAGCTGTTCACAAAACAGTTATAAGGAGTAGGATCTTAATTTTTTCTTTCATTCAATACCTTTATAGAAAGTTATACAGTGCACTATCAGGCCCTACAGAAAAAAACACCGTGGTAGTTTAATTATTCTTGTAGGCAAGCTATAGTAGAAGCTATTATTTTGAAAAATAACTACTGCTATCTGAGAAAATTGATAATTTTGAGATTTTTGACAACTTAGTTTCTCCAAGGAAAACCGTGTCTTGATATTTATACCAAAGGATTATTAAAAAGAGAGGGGACAAGGAAGAACACGCTGTATTGTTTCAATATGGGGCAGAGAGAATAAATGCAGCAGTTGCGGACACGATGCTCAAACTAAAATGGCTGGTTTCTGGTAAGTGCATCAAACTCTAGAAACCCCTGGTCAGATAATTGCACAGTGGCAGAGTAAGCTACAACTGAAAGAGGCAACAACTTGAAGTACTGCGACATTCCATGCTAGCAGACACAAATGCAGGCCTAAAATTAAAAAAAAAAAAAAAAATATATATATATATATATTTTTTACTTTATTATAAATAGCAGTATCACGTTGGGCACTAAGTTACTTCATACAGACTGCCACTGCTGCTGCTGTCGTGGTGCTTTTTATACTTGTGATTCTGTAATACCTGGAAAAGCACAGCCAGTGGTTACAAGGAAAATGAACTCTGAGAAGGGACGAATACTTCCTAGTTCCGTTTATTGGGATTTAACCAATAAATGGAAACGCTGAACCCAAGTGAAATGTAACCTTGCTGCACTGCCATTGAAGAAACTGCCATAGCCCAGAGACCACAATTTGATGACATTTGGTACTTTACTAGGTTATAGAAAGAAATTAAATTAAGAGAATTTATTTTGCCTCTCCTTCAGGCTGTCCCACAAGTAACTACAAAACTGTGTAGAAAGGTGCATTAAAAACTAAAAAACGAAGACCGTTTTACAGAAACGCATGCTCCTCCTTGCCTAACAGCATAATCCATTCTCCAATTTAAAGCACAAATGTCTTCCATGGCTTTGAAAACAATCGTGTCCTTCATAAGCATAACAACTACGTAGCTGAGAACTCTTAATGGAATATCTTTAGGAAGAGAACATATTAATACAAGACGTATCTTATATAGCAAGAGTATCTTTGTGAGTAGATGAGATTATTTGGATGAAACACCGAACCCAGTATGAAGAATAATACGATAAGTTTTCTCTCAAAATTTATCAAATTTATAATAAGGGCATGGAAACTTTAAAAAAATCATTACTAGCACAGTAATTTTTATAAAGTAGGTATTTAATTTGTGTTCAGAGGTCATCACACTTCAAAAATATTTTCATCTACTGTTTTGTTTCCGTCCTGTTAGATTAAGCCTGAGAATTCAGACCAAGTCGGTAACTCCAGAGAATGTATAGATACTTTTGAAAGCAGAAACTATTTTCGTGCTTATAAGTAATTCTGTGGGAGTGAATGTATTTGCAGCTTCCAGGCCAGGCAGGATGACCTTTCCAGAACTTGTAAAATCAAATCGAATAAAAATAGATTCAGACTTTCTTAAAATGAAACTGCTTGAAAAACAAGCCTATGAATTGAAACACTGGAAGAAAACAGATCACGCACTAGCAAATATACTTAAAAATGAAATTTTAAACTTAGAATTACAGTATTTATGTCTCTGTCCCTCTCCTTCTCTCTCACTCTTCGCCATTTCTACATCATTCTTATCAGAGCTCTGTCAGCCCCTAAACTGACATTTTCCCATCCTGATCATTCCCAGGATAGAGAAGAAGGAATTTTTTTTCACTTGGCTGATGCAAACAGCAGATCATCCTACAGAGAAACGTCAAGGACAGTTCGGAGTCCTAATCCCTGACCTGCCTGCCCTTTCCTAACTAGCTATTGACATTGAACTTAAAAAGCTGCAATGCTGAGATGAGATAATGAATTCTGTTTGCTTTTAGCGTGCAAGAGGAAGAGGGCGAGATAGGGGAGGAGGAAGGGCTCTAGATGTAAAGGCTCTGTCATGGTGCCACTCTAAGTTAAATCTCCTAATATCTGAAACTTGTTTAAGGAAAATAACTGGAGAAATAAACACAGTTTTTCCCCTGGAGCACAGTGGGTGGGAAGGACAGTCCAGGCTAAAAGAGCATCGTTAACTGTTGGCGGCTGCAAGGTACCCACCAGGAGAGCGCAGCCTGGCCGAGTCCCGAGAAGCTGGAGATGGTGCGCAGCGTGTGCTAAGTCCGGCTTCTTCCTTGGCGTTTTTTCTGGCTCTGCTTCTTGTTTTTATCTTACTGCACAGAAATGCCCGGAGTTATGCTCACATTAACCAAACGGGCCAAGTCACCCCGGATCAGCGAGTTCCTGAGATGCAGAAAGCGAGCTGCACGCTGACGTACGTCCACAGCCCCGGGTCGCCCCTGCAGCGGAGAGCGGCTCGGCATCTTACTCCTGGCCATCGCTGGCCTCCCACTTGGGCACAGAAGAGTTCCCGCAGCTCAGGTCCTGAGCACCAGGCTGCACGCCGGCACAGGGACGGGTCCCCCTGCAGAGTCACTGTCACTGCTCCACTGACGCGCCCAAGGAAGAGGAGAATTACTCATCTGGCCATCAACCAAGACTCCAAAGTCTTCTCTGTTTCTTTCTAGGATCAAGGGCTGTGCCCTGCAGCTCTGAATTATGTTCTTTATTCCTTAAGCAATTATTTGTTGGTTTGGAAAAATTTAAGAAAGAGTACTCCTCGTATGAAAAATGTGTAGAGTAGCTCATCTTCACAGATGCCTCTGCCCTGCTATCACTTACTCCTCAAAAACTCCATTATAGTATAAAGTGGAAAATGATTAAGTTTTACTATCATGATCCCAGGAACATTCAACTTTGAACGCCTGCCATCCACGTTTTTAGAATGTTGAGTCAGAAAACCTGTTATTCCTAATGTAAGCCACAAGACTTATTATTTTTAAATAGCATTTGCCGCCTATTCTTATATTGCATTTTGATATTTTTACTAAGTTTTCAATTAAGGACTCATTAATCACACCCCTAGGATAACGATTCCTGCTTCTGGAAGGTTAGTTATTTTGCTATTTTGTGTTTTTTATCACTAAATATTCACAATTAATATTGTAGTAATCCTAAAATGCTGAGTGAAAACAACACAATTACTGTTCCGGTAATCAGAAATATGAACAAAAATATATTTCTAAATCAGCGTTGGAACTCTGAGAATGCCGTGAAGCTACAGCTCTTCCAGATATTGCTAGAGCTAAGCACAGAGGAGAACAATACCGGTTCTGGGGTGATTCGTTAAGAAGAGTGAACGGTTGCACCAAATTATGGAGACTTGTGTGAATTTGTTTACTTTCCTCTAAGGCACACAGCAAATGCAGTAGAAAAAACCATGCTAAACACCGCCTTTTCTTCTTGCATATTTAAGTGATTTTGATGAGTAGATATTACTGGAATGGAAATCAGGAAAAAAAAAGAGAGTTGGAGAAATCAAATTACTTTTGGCTGTACTTCTAAAAGGATTAGTTTACCAGTTTTTAAAAATCATTACCACTATTAACTATTAATATTTAAATTTTTTAGCTACTTCTACTTATTATTACCATAGGAAAGCCAGATTTTGTCTCACCTTACTCTGAGACGCTGTAATACAAAGTCAGCAACTGTGTATGAAATGCCAGCTCTTACAAAGTCCAGGGGACTTGACTACAAGTTAAAATTCATCCTAAAAGTTTAAATTCTTGCATTCTATTAACTACAGCTCTGTAGGAATACTGATCAGCTATGCATTAACCTCCACGTAGCAGAGGGATTAACTATAAAGGGTTATCTACTAGTCTGCAAATGTATAAACCGTATGAAAACTTGACACAAATTTTGAGATGTAGCATTTTATCAGTTCTGCAACTGACCCTCCTCAATGAGGAAAATTCAAAGTCAAGATGAGAAGTGAGTGTGAAATGGTCATTTGTCAGTTTTCTTCACTCATTGCTATGTCTGCCCCTTCTTTGCAAAACAAAACAAAACAAAAAACCCAGCTGCTGAAACAGAGCTTTTTCTCTCATCTCTTCCCGAACATGCTAATCAACATAATTCATGGTAAGAAAGGAGGCAAATGAACATCTTCACATGGATATTTCATCAAGATTCTGGAGAGCTTCATACAGCAGCCTCTTTTAGAAACCATAAAATGAAACAAGACATATTTCTGGGGTTGTCAGCAGGTAGATCCACTGGTTTCGTGGTAAGTAATCTCTTTGGGAGGAATTCTCTGCTCTGATGTCTGTGTTGGATGTTCTGTGGCTCCCCCCAGCCGCACCAGTGCAGGTCTGTTCACTGGAAGAGGAGGCGGTGATGATATTGCTTCTAACAACCAGACTGAAGTATAGCCCGAGGCTATCTTCCAAAGCCCCCTCCAAACAGCCTCTAATTAATTTTAATCCTGCCACTCCAATGAGTCCCGAGAGTGCAGCAACCAAAACAAAAAAAACCTTCATCAAGTCATTCAGAAAAGCTTTGACGGCATTGCTTCAAGATTGTAGGGCTCCAAGCAGAAAGTGCTATAGAAAGCTTTTAAATGCAATTTCCCTTCAGTTTCTTTATTTTCTGTCCTCAAAACCATAAAAAGCCTATTTCTGATGAACAGTAGAGTTCCCATGCCTCTCTGGGCCCCACAGGTTCACTCAACAAGGTGGGTGGCAGGTCTCAGGAAGGCCCACCGTGGTCATCTGTGGAACGGCTCTCCATAGCCTGGGCAAGGCAGACCTGTCCCCCTTTACGTTCTCCTGCAGCCCTCAAGCGCCAGGCAGAAAGGCTTTTTGCAGAAGTGGAAACAAACGAAAAAACGACCAACAGCATTCTGACACCGAACATCCAAAATCGTAACCTGAATCTCCAGTACCGCCGACGGCTTTAATAGCAGTGACTCATCTGCACGTGGTGGGAAGAACTGCTCTCTAGGCCCATCGAACTGCTTCCATTGTGTATTCTTTAGTATGAAAGCAGAAACGCTCGTTCTGCTTTTGTCTAGCAGGAGGCTTGACACAGTTGCTCACACAGACAGGTGAATATGAAATTTTGGGAATGCTCTCAAATTTCGCAGTAAAAACACTCTGCGTGGAACGCTTCTCTGCATTTACCTTTCCCCCAAATTTTATGCAAT
This sequence comes from Larus michahellis, assembly GCF_964199755.1. NCBI lineage: Eukaryota > Metazoa > Chordata > Aves > Charadriiformes > Laridae > Larus > Larus michahellis. The sequence goes on from NC_133899.1 coordinate 742,092, forward strand.
TCGATTTTGCCACAAGAAACATTCATAGAAAACAAATTTCTAAATTGCTACAGAAGAACTCCCAAACTGAATTTTAAATTTGCACATGCATAAGATACTGGTAATGGAAAATGTTTATAATAGAACGAAGGTTTTCATGAAAAGGGACGCTCAGGAAGACAAGTACTAGCGATTACACGGCGATTCGAATAGGTGGTGAATATTTCCTTGTGAATCACCTCTGCAAAAAATGTATTCCTCTGTTGGTTTATTCGATTTTAGATGATTCATGGAAGGAATTAAACTTCAAGGGTTTCTTGGGAAAAGGACTTTGTTTGGCTGGAGATGTTTGTGTGAGCAGACAGAGACGCTTAACGTGGTCTGTTAATGACATATCAGAGAAAGGAACACGAAAGAAGACTGGATTAGAAATGCAGACAGATGCGCGCGTGCACACCACCCACTCCCATTATATAGGTTATAAACTGGGGGGCACACAGCAGTCTTCCCCGCATTTCCACAGTTTTGATTCTGTATATAGAAGACACATACATATTTTTTCCTCGTTGCTCAATGCATGGCCCCCTTTATTTACTTTATACAACACAAATGCTGCCCCAACGTCCAAGTTATTAAATTCCTTGTAAGCTTTTCTTCAAATCCCTTGTGATGCAAGGTGCTATTATTACCTCTCTTTTACTGACTGTGGAGCTGAGATCTATAGTGATTAAAGGAAAAGTATCTTCTAACTGCGGATGCCTAATTAAGAGAGGTCTACAAACTGTTTTCTCAGAACACTCCTTATGTGTCCAAAATGGTCTTCAGTAGCAGTTGTGAGTACAAATTCAGACCCCTGCATCTCAAATGAACCATGAAGAAACTGAAGAATACCCAATTAGTAACAGTCTGTGAAAAGTTAGGTTGAAGTGAATTAACTAGCATCACAAAGGAAAAAAGGTGGCAAAGGAAGGGAAAACAATCAGTTTTCCAAGGCAGCATTCAACCATCTTAACCATCAAATAATCCTTTCTTCTCCTTTTCTTTGGCTGATTCGCTGCTTCCAACTTCTGGAGTAGACAAAAGAGGGGTTCTGCAGACAGCAACGTCCTCCACCACAACCCCTGGTCCTTCCTCCTCCTCTCTTGCTGGCCCCAGCAGGGGTCACTCAGAGCCCAGGAACGACCGACTGCCCAGCACGGCTCAGACTCCGGATGGGCAACCTATGGATCATGCTCATATCACCATGATGTGTCACCACGCAGCACCAACATTATTTGGCATGTTTATTATCCCTATATTTCTGATATTAACTTGGTGCCCAGCACGTGCCACATCATGCAGCTAGCCTGGCTTTGGTCAGCACCATCCACCTCCACCTACATCTGGAGGCAGATGGCGCCGACTCAGCCTCCTCCTGCTTTCATCAGCCTCCCTTCCTGGAGAAAGGTGGTGCTATCCACGTAGTCTCGCTGTTTCAATACAGAGGAGACGGCGAGAGTCTTGATACGGATGACCGTATCTTATCCCCTCCCCTTAGCTGGTGATGATCTTCCCTCTCCCCGTCAAAATGCCAGATGGGGACAGACCCTACGCACTGTCGTGGAGCCCATGTTACATGGAAATAGAAGGCTCCACCTTCTCGTGGGGAAGGGATGAGAAGTGCCAAACACAATGTTATTCTGTAGCTTCCACCATGGGGCAAAGATGCCAAACAGGAAATACCAAAACCATAGAAATTCCCAAGAGCATCACCCATCTCTAGGGCAAATGCCTAAGCACAGACGTGGTACAGCTCAGAGCTGAAACTGAGGGACAACCTCAACATCTGGCTGAAGTGCGCCCACCGCAAAGGGAGCCTTGTGGGCACCTGTTCAGATCTAACCCCACCCTCCCGAACACGTGAGAAATGCAGGGTTTGGAGCTTTCTTTTAAAGCTTACAATGTGGGTAAACGTTCGCAGAAACTGCAAAAGATAAATAACTGATGCCAAATCCACCCACTGCCAAATGTAAAGTTAGAAATCTGGGCTGGAGATTTTTGGAAAAAACGTTGGTAGAATTCCTTAATATAAACAAAAAAAATGTATCCCTAACTATTTTTTTTTAAAGGAACCAACTACTTCATTGGTGGGGGAAAAAAAGAAAGCCTGTGGTAGACATGGAGAATTTCCAGTTGAAGTGGTTTATGCCTCACAAAGGTAGAAGCAGCTGAAAACAGCATTTCATAATAGGAAGTATAACTACCAGGGGTTTGTGCTGCGAAACGCTAGCACAGAATGTCTCGGAATATGACCACAGGGCAGGGACACTGGCCAGACCTCACCAGAGTTCGCAGTGGCAGCAGCCGACCCGTCATGGAGATGCTAAAAGGCAGGGAAGCTCTGCGTCCCTACGTGGAGTCCCCAGCCCGGAGGGCAGAAAAGGCTCTTCAGACGCTCGCTTGGAAACAAGGGGGTGTCGGCACCGCACGCGGCGTCTGACAGCACGGAAAGGCCAAAAAGCTGTACTATGTCACTAGCTTATAAATATTTCCTCCAAGGTTTTCTAATGAATGTACTATGGAATATTCTAGATTTACACCAATAGGATGCTTGTGTGTAAAGAAATGCTTTATGCTTCCAAGGTCTACATATTCTACTCCATTAAATTCCTTAAGATGTTTTTAGTATTTACATGCTACCTCCTTGCAAACAATCCTGTAGTATCTGGAACGCTCCAAAGCGTCTGTGCCAAATACAGTGATTCATTGCACTGCTTTAATAATGGGCAAGAAAAGAGGCTTTTGAGTTCTGTAACCCATAACAACTTTGAAAAGAACAAAGGACCCTCTCCAAAGTCACTGAAGTTAATAGAGCTCTTTTCACTAAAGCCTAACCTGAGTTTGTGGAACGACTAAATATAAGCTCCCTGCCATCTCACTCAAGATATTCTCCAGCTGTGGCGATAGTGGCTGTTCATTTTCTGCGTACCACCATAATGAAACAAAACCATGGAAGGTTAAACAAAGACACTGATGGTCTATAGAGGTGATTGGAACCAATGAAATGGAACTAGTATCCTCTGAACTGCCGCTCTCCCCAACACAGGCAGCAGCATACCCGGTCTTCCAGAAGGATTTTTCAATCCTGTGTGTGCTTAAACAGTAAGCATTAATCTATATCAACCAGATCATTCATGCACATTAAGGAAACCGTTTTCTCTCCTCCTTTTCCAAGGACCACATTCCTCTGTCCACCTCTGACAGAGGTCTCCCCCAGAAGACAACACAGAACCCACCTTTCCAGGCAGCACACAGAAAAGCACGGACAAAAGCATCAAGAGAAAAACGGAGAAGGACCATTATTTGAACCTGGCTTTTAGGTCTCTTGGGACCAAAAAGCAGCTCACTGTCTTTTAAGCCCATTTCTTTTTCCAGGCAGACATATAGAGAGGATAACAGGTTGATTGGCCATAAAAGGCTGAAGTGGGGGGACTCTCCCTTAACACAAGAATGCGGGCTGGTTTATCTTTCACGAGACACGTTCAATTTAGTGGTATTCATTTTGCTTAAATACATTTTAACTATCTTACATATCTATGTGGAAAAAACACATCAACTCTAATAATTCATTCCAGAGAATCTCATAGTTCATGGATTTAAATGAAAGACTCTCATGGCAACACCCTATTTGTGAAAATTTGTTTCAGTTCAATGTTTTTCTTCTCCTTTTGGAGCCAATTATTCTCTTTGAAACTGATTTTCTAAGGACCTACTCGGGAAACGAGATTGCCTGCCTGGCAGTTCCCACCTCACTCCCGGTTTGGCCAATTTCAGCCAAAACAAAAGAACAGTAAAAGTCTCAAAGACATTTTGCGTTACTACAGATGCTGAGAAATCGCTTGCTGCTTGGAGGAAACGATGTTCCCACGGAGCGAAAGCCCAGCTGCTGCACAGCCCGTGCGGCCACAGCTGGCAGAGCGGCCAGCACGAGTCGCAGCTGCAGTAGCCACAACACATTGTCCCGCGCACAGACAAAATGCCAGACATGGAAAGAGCTGTCGGTGTTGCCACGGGGTAGACAGAGGCGGTACAGGGCATGGCCTCCAGGGAAAATGAAACCTCGTGGATTCGCCTGCCTACAGAGCAATTTGTTTTACTGTAGAATATTGTATTTCAGAAATGCGCAGTCTTAGGTTAAGAAGGACCTTCTGATACAAACACCGAAGACAAAATTCAAGTATGTCATAAAACCTTTCATCAGTTTCTTCTAGCATACGTGAAAGCAAAGTGTTGGGTTTCTATGTTTAATGTTCTGCTGGTGTTTCCCTGCTTGCCAGTATGAGATAACCAACTCGGGATGGGTAGATGTGAGGATTACTGGGAATTAGAAAGAGGCTTAAATGACACTTGACGTGAGCTGACATTCGTCCACGGCACGCAAAGGCAGAAAAGCCATACCCGCTGCTTCATTAGAAAAGTGAACGCCTGCCCAGATCCCCACCGCAGCATCCGCTGCACGCTAATGGAAGGGGAGGGGGACTCGGAATTCAGGAGGAAGCGCACCCGCACCTCTACACTGCTCTTTTGTATTTCAATTTTCTTTGGCCAGTGGGGATGATTTTATAGCATCACAGCAGAACATTATCTTTTATACTTTGACAAAATGAAACCGAGTCCTTGGGATTTTTTCACCCATTGCTCTCTTGGCTACTTCACTGCAGTACTATTTCATTACTTATTGATTTTTCAACATGCTGTCTGCATCGCTGTAATTTACACAAGTTCTGATAGCCCTCAGCGATTCTTAACACCTCAGGGTGAGATCATGGAGTTCACTTGAGATACCAAAGGTAGGCAACAAGTTCTTCAGAAAAGACGACAAATTGACAAACTTGATAGTCAAGAAGGAAATTTGAGCAGCTGGAGGCATATCGTAACCTAAATTATCAAGATACTTTTCTTAGCCAAATTGAATTAGAGCAAACTTGTACCCCAGAAGTTACTCTCACGTACAGCTAATAGGGGACTGCAAAGCATATGGCTAAAACCCAAGAAATTAATAATGCATGTCCCTTACATGGCAGTTGAACTAATGCTATTTTTGTTGTAACTGGAGATAACCACTGGTCTACAGATAGGCTTGTTATTAGAGAATGCAGCTTCACCATGAACAAGGACAGTGAACTACAAAGAGCTTCTCTTACATTGAGGTAAGTAACTGTTTCTTTTTCAAGCACTTTTCCACATTTCTGACAATTTGAAGAACTCAGAGGCAGTCCCCTGTGGCAAGGGTGGTGTTCGCCTTGACTAGAAAGGACGGATGAACCTGGTGTCTCCGACATGACACAGTGTTATAAGAGCGTATGTGCCCTTCTGCTTTCTGCTGCCTCGGAACTCCAAAACGGGGACGCTTCTGCAGGAAACAGGCCACTGCCTGGCGAAATGAGCTCTAATCTTATCAGAGGGTCTGATCCTACTGGTATCATGCACACTGATAGCACTTCAAATCACTTGAGGAAATCTGAGTCAAGACTGACTGGCCTTTCCTTCTTTCAGAGGAATGAAATAAACTACAAAATGCTTGAGACGTTTTTAAAATGCCTATTCCTCTGCAGTTGGAATAACATTGCTATGAGCAAGCTTGACTTTTTAGCCTGGCTTCCCTCTCGTTGAACTATAATTTAGGAAAAAAGATTTATATGGAATTCCGAGATGACTTTTGGGTAAGGTCTCATGAACCCTGTGTTATAGACTGATGTGGAAAGTCTTTTACCCTATAGGAAAACAGGAGACTGAATGAACAGGTGGTGAAATAAACCCAACAGCTAGCAGCTTCTATCAACTCTCTTGATACATCAAAATCCCACGAAAAGTGAGTTTCATTACAAGCAAAAACATACATAAGACTTACAGAATTCATCTAACGGAAGATGAGAAGATCTTGTGAGAACCTTTATGGGTGGATGTTTATGATGTTTTATCACCTGCTGTGCCCTAAAGAACAGATTGAAGTAATACGAAATAAAACTTGTAAGGACCTTCAATGAGTTTAACTGATGAGCTGGAAGTATAAATATTTCATATGGTAGCATATGTGCATATGGCAGAAACGCTTTATGGTATGCAATAGTAAAATCTGAAACTCTGAAGACAAATTTCCCTCCGAGGTGGCTAGCTAGTAAGCATCTTCCATGTAAAGTGTGATCGAGTATGATTCAGGTGGATGGAGCATCCTTCTGAAAGACCCTGTCTGCAAGAAGAGCCAAGGACCTTGTGGGATGGATGGAAGTGCTCTGCCAGAACTGTCTGTAATGGGGGAGATACTACAAGGATTTCATAGCACACACATCAGGATGCCGGCCCAATGTTCATAAAATCTTGGAAAACAGGACTGGGACGCCCCTCCAGAGGCCGCCGGGTCCACTTCCCTGTTCCACGATCTAAACCGACAATCCTCGGGGTGCTATATATGCCCAACCAATGCCTTTCAGTCCTGGTATTTTCATGTGCAGGGGGATTTCCCGATAATCTCACTGACTTTCAGTTAGGAGATGCTGTAAGAGAGCTCTTTATAGGAGTACAGCAGTATCTGAAACAGCAGATAAAAACCCACATCACCCTGCACACCTTTAACAGACCTTCCGCAAGCTTAAAGATAAAAGGATTTCTTCCACCATCAGGTTGTCATAAAAGTCTGAGGCTCTTACTGCAGTGCGCGTATGAGGGTTTGGCTGAGTCGTGGCATGGCTCTATCTCTTTGGGGCAGAGACTGCACGGCTCTTCTCTGTTTGTACTTTCTCTTGGAGTTCACGCGTGTCCTTAGGCACTGCGAGAGTAGAAATAAGTAGAATAACAGGCCTGTGCTGTGGCACAGTCTAGACTTTGCCTATGAAGTCCAGCTTCCAAGAGGATGTTAACACCAACTTAAAAAAACTTAAAAAAATATTAAAAATTAACTGAGGCATACAGTATTGGAAAGCTTGGATAACTGATTAAAGGGGCATTTTTTCCCCCTGGAAAATATCCCTAATAAGATACAGATATACTCAGATTTTATTCTTTCTCAAGCTAGCGCCCATAACAGCAGGCATTACGATGTCATGTAGTGGCAGAAGTCTGCATTAATAGCAAGATCTTCAGACGCTTCTTGAGAATTTAACAGATACTTTTGTAAGAAAAGACATCCTGAATCCTGAAAGCTGCAAATCATCCTACACATCTGGCAGGAGGCAAGAGACGCCGTGAGAGCCCTGAGCTGTGGCCACAGCAAGTGCGGTGGAGTCGGGAGGTCCCTCCTTGGTGGGGAAGGTGGGTGCCAATTGCACACAGACAACACTTGCAGAAGACCTTATTGTTTCAGAGGATCTTACAGAGAATGGGACACTGAAGAAGACCATCTTCATACGCTGATTAAAATGAGTCTTTGGGCTTCCCCTGTTCTTATTCTCTCTCTTCTGAGCTCCATGGGATTCTGCATTTGTGCATCAACCCCTAGTTCTCAGTATAACCACGTGCTAGACAGTCACCAGCCTCGCACAGCTGAGAGCCTCCAGCTCTCCACGGTCTTGTGCCGTGGTGGTGGCCACAGCTATAGGTTCTAACTTTTATACCTTAGTCCTCAAATCAGAAGCAGGGAATACTTACTGGAAACAAAAATGGATTTGTTACAACACTGGATAAACAGTATCTAAGGAATGCCAACACCACCGTGACTTGGTGAGATAATGCCAACGATGATACGGAGCTCCTCCTAAGGAGAACGATAAAGAAACGGCAAACCCGTTGCCTCACAGCAAAGGGCTCTCGGCTCCCCACACCACGCATTGCTCCTCTAAGCCTCCGGTCCTGCCTTTGGCCGCGCTGCTTTCAGAGGGGCGAGAGGGGTTCAAGCATCCCCTCAGAAGAACCCGATACAGGCAAGAGTCAAGCTGGGAAAGGCTGCAGATTAATTGGCTTTGCTGCATGAAAATGAGTGAAGGAATAAAGAGACAAAGCCAAAAACAGAGCAAAGAGGATCTGAAAATGTCCTAACAATTGTTTATAAAACTCCACAAATGTAATGAAAAGCCTGTGAAATCAACCCAAAGACTGCCCAGAGCCCCTGCTGCTTCTCTCCAGCTGGGAAGCTCCCCATTGGTCTACTTTTTGATATTACTTTATTTAATCTGAAATGCTAAGTTTTAAATAAAAAGTCCTTTATTTACATAATACTGATTTTTTTTTTGGACACTCTAGCAAGCTGCCACCACGAGCTGAGCTCTTTTAAATGGACCTTTAAATGATATCCGCACAGGGCCAGCTGGGCTAATCGCTCAGCCTCTCCGCGCCCCACTCTGGGCCCTGTGAAACCAGTCAGACCCGAGATGCCCACCAGGCCTTACTGGCGAGCAGGAGGCTTTCTGGTTCAAGAAAATTGCAATGATTAGAGTACATGTGTTTCAGTTTGCTGGAAATCAGATTGAAAAATTATGCTTCAACCCAATTTGGATTTTTCAGAATATTGAAATTCTGCATGAAGCAGAAATCCCACATTTCTAGAACCTATATTCATTATAACTATTTAGAGTGATTTATTGAATAACTCAGGAAATCAAATTACACATAATAATTTTGATATCAATAATATCAGTGTTTCATAAACTCAGCTCATACCTTCCGAAGAGATTTAATTTTGATGTAAATATTTTAAATTTCCTTGTAATTTGTCCCAGTGCTTAACTAACCAACCCGTTACGAATCTACAGTGTCTCTCATTAATTTAAAAACTTCGGCTTTCAGCTCTTGGGAGTCTGATGCATCTTTCTCTGCTTGGTTAAAAGCTCTCTGGTATCCATACTCCTCTTCATGCCCTAACTGTAAAACTTTTAAAATCTCCCATTATTCTACTGCAAGCATCCTTACATTTCTCCTCAGAAACCAAAACCAAAAAGTTGAAATGAAAAAATGAAAAAAAAAGGCCAAAATGGGAAAAAAATCAGCGCATAAGGAGCTGATCTCTGTTTTGGGTCAAGGAGGATGAACAACAACAACAACAAAAAAGCATTGATTATTATTATTTTTTAAAATGACAATTAATTTGGAGTATAATTGTTAAATATCAACTATTTGCAGCTCACCGATGGAAACAGATGTCAGCCGGCTGTCTGAGGCTCTCGCGGAGGTCAGATGGGGATGAGCGGGCTGGCACCCGGAGGCTTTCTCTGAAGCTCCGATGCGCTCCTTGCAAAGTCGTTACGGATGTCTGTTAACTAAGGGGTTTAGCATGATCACAACAAAATGCAACCTGATTCCAGGGCGAATAAACAGAGATGGCTTTTTCATTCTGTTTCTCTTTGGGAAACCTGACTGTTAAATTAAAGATGGAAAAATCTTTCCTAAGACATGTGAAAGCTATGGAGTTAAATACAAAATATAGAAACTCTGGAAGCAGAAAGCTCTCAAGTTCCTCCAGCGGCCAGACTGGCCTTGCTTTGCACGTGCATTTCTGGTTTTATTTATTTTTTTGTTGTTTTTAATCAAACAAGTACCTTAAGCTATTACTCTTTAAAATTGCCCAGTATTTACATAACACTAGATCTGAAAATGAGGCCAAGTTAATGATATTGATATTTACTGACCCACAACAATATATTTTATTCTGTAACTTTAAAGGAAAACATGAATGACCTTATAAGAACCTTAATTGCATCACTTCCTGACTTTCCTTTTTTATAACTCCCACACTACATTAAAAGCTTTTTCTGTTTCACAGATGTGCACTTGTGCACACGCATGTGCATGCACGCTCGTACTTATTTACAATTTTGATTGCATGAAACTGTTTATCAACGTTGTGTGAATAATGCCAGGAAAAGATACTCTTCAAAAAATCAATACGTTGAAAGTGCTGTTTTAGGGTTGCAGTAGTTGTTGGTTGTGTTTCTGAGTTATTCCTATTGACCTGAGTTCAAAAACAAGGTATTGATTTATAAAGTACCTTCAGTAAATAAATGCACATTCTTTCTGCTAACCCTAATAACCTGTAGCATACAGAGCAGGGTTTCAGCTCAGCGCAGGAAAGCGCTGCACAGTCCATCAAGAGTTTTCCAAAAGCTGGCAGACTTTTTTGACAGAAAGGATAACGGCGATAACGTTGCGGAAGCAATGGGATTGACTGGGCTGCGCGCAGAAATTAAAAGAGGAGGGAGGAAGGGAGAGGGTGGTGACTCTTTTTTAAAGGAAGTCCTGCAAATTATTAGGTTTGTTGTGCATTTGCAAGCGACATAACTGCAAAAACCTGGCTAGTTTTACCCGAGGGTGTGCACAGAGATTTGTCTCCACTTGTGAACAGTTAGGATGTATTTCTAACTTTCATAATAAATCTGTCCTTCTCTTCCTGAAGGGTAAAGCCCATACTCATTTTTTGATATGTTTTTTAATTAGAAAGCCAAAATATCCAGCAGGTTTTAGAACAATGCTGCTACATGTAAATTGGTAACAGTTTACGGGCACGATCATCTGAAGGAGCGAATGGTACCCTGCAGCTCGACCGCGCCGCTGCGAACCCAGTACTGCAACGGGGCTGTCAGCATCACCGCCGGGAACCGCAGCCGGCTGCAGCGCAGGCACCTGGGCATTAAATCCGTGCATCTGGGGACCTGCATTAGGCTTGTAAAGGCTGCTACAGCTGCTCTCTAACTTGGGATTGCCGTCACAAGTACGTCTGTCACCAGCGCAGTGCTATTTTATTATGTATCAAGCTTTAAAAAGAAAAATACCCCGTACTTTCTCTTTACCTTACAACGTCACATGAAACCGGTCCTATGGGAAATGAGACAAATAGAAATGGTAACAAAGAAAATCCGAACAAAGAGGATATGTAAAAAATATTAACGTGAGGTGACCGTGCCTGTTTCGATAGTCCATGCTTTAAGTCTCTCGTGATATTTACTATTCACAGAGTCAAAAGAAAAATCTAGCTCGCTCGCATGAGAATCTGGGTACAGCGCGATTATAAATCTCTGCTACACTCGTACTTGTGTGGTAAAATGCCTTTGCTCCTCAGAAGTTTTCAGCTTGGGCACCATCTCGCTGGAGCACCCCAGGGGAGTGCCTGCAGCAGACGGCAGGGAAAACAGACCCCAACTGGCAAAGCTGAGAGGAGACCTGGCCAGGCAGCCTTTAGCCAAGGCAAGTATTCTGATTTAAAAGAAAATATTGCTGCTGCCGTTATTTTCCAAATCAAGCATTTATCCTGAGAGGGTCTTTTCTTCTAACAGTAAGACCAAACACAAGGTGGGATGCCTCCACAAGACCAACTCTGCATTGCCAGCAAACTGACAACGTGACAGCTAGAAAGAAAATGGTTATTAAAATAAGAGAAACAGAATTATCAACAAAGCTCTGCTCTCACTCTATTTCAAAAGATCGTTTCTATTTAACTCTTCCATAGCACCTTTCATCTAATTTCCCACTGCAGACTTAAAGGAATTAGACAGTTCAACAAGGCAAGCAGAAAGAACGCAGCCGAACGCTTTGCTCCGGCGCTCCTGCCTCGCTGGTACTTCGAAATCAAGTTGTTTAGAAAGTACCAAAATTCATCTGAATTTTCATACAACCAGAAAGATTATACTGCCCATATATTGTCCTCACTTGCATTGCTGTGGAGTGATCCTGTCATCAGCCAATGGCCTTTTTGTTGCCAGTCTTGATCTCGGCACCGTGATGCGCCCCCGGACCTGCTGCACAGTCCCAAACCGGGGCCGCACACAGCTGTAAAACCAGCTGGAAATTTTCCAGTGCAGCGTTTTTTCACGAGCGTTGTCAGCCACGAAACGCTTTATAGGAATGTGGTAGGTTAAGCACATCTTGTGAGGAGTCCCAGACCCCCGCCTGCCCTCCCCACCCTCGCACCCCCCCCAGCGCAGCCCTGCGATGCCTCGGCAGCTCCCACCCGAAACTCAGGGTCCCCCCCGGCGCCCCACGCTCCCTGTTCGGTGTGCCTGTCGGCTGGCGCTCCGCTAACACCGGCGTGGCCGACTTGGTCTCATCCTTTCCAAAAGCCACCAGCCAGCCACTAAGATGAAAGAAGGGCGCTGCGTCAGTAAGCACATCTCGGCAAGATGTCCTACGCCCGGTATAAACAATAAATACTTTGGGTATTGACACTGTTTATGAGAATCTACCAATTTAGCTCATTATGAAGGGAAAGACAAATGCAGCCAAAATTAATCAAATTTTTCAGACAATAAAATTTTAGAAGAACCGCATGTTTATTTTAATAGTTTATTAATTTGAAGTAGCCTATATATCCCTATTTTTACTATCGTAAACCATTTGGACGACAAACGTTACATGTATTTCCATAATACTGTTATAACTTAAGTTCATTTCATAGTTTTATTTCATACTCCTCAACCCTTGTATTTCAAAATTTATGGTCTTGCTACAGATACGAACAAGTGTAAGTCCTCTAAGATCTGTTACTCAGAAATACTAAGCTGATGTTAGTATAATTGATTCTGTGGAAGCGGCAACGTTTGTAACTCCTGAGAATAAGGACTTTTCACAAACCAGCAAACTTTCCAGTGGGTAAAATAAATATTTTTACATCCTTATATTGGAGGGTATATAAAGAACACCCAGTTATTTCGACGCACCTCTTTAACGATGCAGTTTGGTTTAAATACTGCATCCTAAAGATCCAAATGATCACGTCTTCTGGAGCACAAGCCACAAACAGAAGCCAGCAACACGTCCCAACTGTTTACTTCCCTGGGCGCAAGCTGCATTTAGTGCAGGACCCAAAGTAAAGCCCAAAGACTGCAATAGCCCCGATGGTTACAGGAGCCCAGGGTGACCCAAGCACCACCGAGCCGCCCAAGCAGGCCTGGCCACCAGCACGCTTTCCCTGGGGGCCACCAGCAGCCTCCCAGCCCAGCCCAGGCCGTGCACCGCCTGCGCTGACACGATCCCGCAGAGCATCGGCCCCACCTGCCACGGGATTTCTGAGCTTTGCATGTACATTTTCCAGGACAGACGTAATAAAACAAATCTATTGCCCCTTCTCCCCAACAGCATTATAGAAAGGTAAACAAAGAAATTTTGAGTTCTTCAAGGAAAGGCCCCTTGAACTTATGTATGTGACTGGGAGATTTAAGACCGCTTTTCCCAGAGTAAGTCTTGGAGTGAAAACGTTTTCGTCCCATTTCTGCAGAGCTCTGGAGCAGATACAACAGTTCGGTTTGGAGGACCGTTTCATTTCAGAACAGCAAAGATTTAGCTGCAGGACTGGTTGTGAACTGTGTGCCGACATCTCCCTATGTGAGGAGGCAATTCAGAGCCTGGCCAGAAACACGGGCTGAGAAAGCTCAGTAGATGCTGCAGATTAAGGACATGAAACTAATTACGCAAGCCTCATAAAGTGTTATAGAGCAAATCATAATCAAACTAGGGCTGATGACAGCAGATACACGACGGGAGGAAGACCAACAGCTTGTCAGAAACCTTCTGAACTCCCCACACCTTCCTCCCATCCCCGGCCCCATTTCCCCCCGCGCTTGCTCTGCAGGACGGGTGTCTGCTCCCCACCTCCCGGCCAGGCAGATGCGAACCCAAATTCCACAGCTGCACCGCAGGCAAGCCCTAAACTGGAACCAGATGGGCAGCTGGTGGGCAGCTGCGGGCAGCACCACCCCAGCCATCGCTCCAGCGCCCGGAGGGGTTCTCCACGTGGCGCAGCGGTGCCAGGACCGGGCCCAGCATCGGGCCCAGGACTGCCGCTGTGACTGCCACAATGGCTGTGGCCAGAGCGAGGTCTCTCCCACGCTGTACCCTTACCTCTGCTCAATGGAGCTACAACCCGCGCTCCCTCCGCATGCTCTTGGCCGAGAGCTGCCTCGTGGGAGGAAGAAAACAGAGCGCTGTTTTCCCCGGTAGGTTTTCTATGAGTTTTGCTGATAATAACATTACGGTTTTCCCTGCGCTGGCAGTTGGATGAGAGGAGCCTGCAGCCTTTGGAGGGATCGATCCGATCGATCCCAGAGGCTCCATGTCATTTCCAGGGGATTTGCTAAAGAAGCTACTTATGTCCCTTTTTCATTTTCACCAACTCATTACCAGCTGCTGCTGCTCCCTGCATCTCAGCAGCACCTGCAGGAATGAAACCGTCTGCTCTCGTCCGCCTGATCCTGATTTAGATACCTTTTCCACAATTAAATGCCGCCGATCGGAGCCGAAGGCTAAAGGCGGGTGACGCCAGCGCGCGAGGTTCATTACCCACCTCTCCCCTCCACGCAGGCACACACAGACACTCTTTTTGATTTTTTTTTTTTTTTTTTTTTTAAAGGGCAGCCCAGCAGCAGACTAAGCAACTGATCCCCTGGCTTAACTTTTAAATTAAGACCATTGTAAATTTGGGAACTTGAGAAGAGATGGAGAGGACACCCATAATCCTTTGCAAATGTCAAGTGGCTCTCGATATTGGTTACTTTTCAAAGGTAGCTAGGCTACAGCGTGCTGCAGTAATGAAAAAGCCCTGCCAGGCCCACTCCATAGGGCTTCAGTCAATATACATAATATTATTGGGCTTTGAAAGGATTAAAGATTGTTTCTTTTGCTTCCTTGTAATATGGTGATCTCTTGCGCTTAAAACTCCGAATGTGCCTTCTCCTTCAGGGGAGGATGCTGGAGACCGTGGGATGCCCCATCGTGGCTCCCTCCAGCCAGCTGTGCCTGTCCCGGCGGTACGCGACACCCCCGGCATGCTGCCCCGACTGGCCGGCAGAGCTTCCCCAGGATCCACTGGGTCCATTCAGCCATTACTGCTGACAAGGGCATTTCACCGTTCTTCCACGCCGAGAGACGGAAGGGGAATCGAGAATTTTTAAAAATAAAAGTTAAACAACACCGAAAGCCTCCAGTTATCAAGAAGACCTGGGGGCGGGCTGGAAAGTGTTCAAATATTTGGAAAAATACCTGTTTTCTCTACATACTACTCAAAAAAGTTCATAGACCTGTGTTTCGACTGCAATAACCGAGTTCCTCACAAACACCCATTAAGTATGATAGATCTTAACAATTAGCACTTATTTGAATCTCCCGAGGCTGCTCTCAGCCGCCGTGGCAGTTTTCTCAGAGGAGGCAGCGCAGGAGGAGACCCCAAAGCAACATGACTCCCAACGTTAGACCTCCTCTTTGAGTTTGGTGTTTCTGAAGGCATCATCTCCTGCAAAAGGCACACGCAAACCTTGATTTACGGGATCTCAGACAGAGGACCTCATAGCTGAATTACTGTCAAATCCCTACTTTTTGTCTTTCCACATCTGTATTTTCTTATTCTGACACTGAATTACTATTATTTCGTTGAATATGGTGAATTTTTCTTCTCAACTACCTTGTACATATTATTACGGCAGGATTCCCTCCGTCTCTCCTTTTTATGAAGCCAAACATGTAAACTGTTGGCAAGCCTCTGCTCTCAGTTATATTCCAGAGAAATGGAGAACTTGAGATGCCAGTGTAGGAAAGAGCAGGGTTTGGCGCCCTGAACATCAGCAGAGCCCAGCGCTCCCTGTGTTCCCTCTGGTCTGGAGTGAAGCTCCTGAGTTTTAACGGCAAGTCCAGGCTTCCAACACCTGAGCTGATACATTTTATTAGATGTGGACTCATCCCTCACCACTGAATCTTTACTGAAGTTATTAATCTATAACTACTTTCCTGAAACAAAGCAGTTGAAAATATTACTGGTTTTCCCCTTGCTATTCCTATGACACTACAGTCTTCAACAAATGAGGTGGAGACCAGAATCTACAGACTCCAGCAGGTGAAGAAGCAATATCTTAAGCTCAGACTGCTGAAACGCGGCCGGGACAGAGTCTGATTTACTTTGGAAGCAGAAATGAGAAAATGTTCAGTATCACGCCCCCGTAACGCAAGGCAACACAGACGTCCTGGCGCAGTAACACGCACGGCAAGGTCTTACACTTGCTGTTTCCAATTGTGCTTATCCCAGTGGGACTCCACGGGCATTTTCACGCTGAAAATTACCCGGATGAGTAACTTTCCATTTCAGCAGAAGACAGGAAAAAGGGGAAGAGGAACCAGAGGAAATGTTAGAAGTTTTTACACAGTATCTTAGAAACCTAAATCTTGTGAAAAATTTTTAACTGAACCCCTAATGAAAGTACTTCTGCAGGTTTCAATCCATTAATCCCAACTAAGGCTTCCCTGCTTTAAGGGCTGATCCAACATCCATTGAATTAGAAGAAAAACTGTGTAGCTACGCCAGTGAATAAAGCCTTTGATTTCAGATTTATTTCAAAAAGAAAAATGTTCTATATTAAACCAGCAATAAATAATGCGGTGCATTTACAGACTAGATTCCATGTTATTTCAGGTGCTGAAAATAGTTTTTCTGAAGTCAGGTGGGATAACCAGATGGGCGAATTCCCACTCAAGTCCCACTGCCAGGGCACGATGCTGCCCTGACCCACCGAGGGGGCCAGCTGCGACCCAGCCATTTACTTGTTTTTTCGGGTTTTGGATGAGTCCTGAGTTAGAGGACACTCTGGACATTTGTTTTCAGAAACGTAATGACCATAAATGTCCAATTTAAGAATGATCTTGGTAATTCTGATGTGTCACCAGATTTAAAGTAATGCTCACAAAAACTTGCAGTTTTGCTTTATTATAATACAGGTTCCTTTTAGAAGTTCTAGATAAAAAAAACCTGAGACAGCCTGAGTTCTTAAGCCTTTACCTTAACTTTCCAGGACAACAAGTACCCAAAATGGAGTAACCAAAAGGCTACAAATGCCTCTGGTTTGTCTGATGCTTGTGGGGATGGGCACAAAGACAGAACAGTTTAGGAGCTGCTATCCTTTACGAGGTACCTCGAGATACCATAAACTTTCCTAACATCTTGTAAGTATGGTATAAATGTCACAAAAATCCCACTCAGACTTCAAAGGGTCTGTAAAACTCTACTGTTCAGCTCTACTGCAGACATCTGCAGGTGAGGAATCACACGTGAAATGAGGGGAGAAAGAAGAAAGAGAACCAGGAGAGCAGAACGAGAGCGACCCAGAGGCTGGAGATATGGACATTACAGCAAGATAATGGGGAAAAAGGGACTAAGGACTGAAGAGGTATCTACATAACGACCAGGAGATCCTTTCTCAAATAAATTCTCTTTATAGGTCACTTTCTTCTTCTGCGATCACAGAAATCTCAGACTTGCATGGCGTTTATTGTCTGGCAACTTAGAGAAACGAGAGCGAACCCTGCATTGCCTGCAGGTATTACACCTACCTCCGCCAGTAAAAGGTTCTTAAATGTGCTTTTAAAGACTACATCACAGACAGCCCAAATCCATTAAAACAAGTGAATTAAAAAAAATAAAAGCAAAAGATTTTTGACTGACAGGGTGATAAATTGGCGGTTAAATACCTAACAGTTGTTCATGTATCACTTTGGGGATTTTGTTTGCCTTCTAATGGTAATTTCAATTTGAATTTTCAGGCCAACAGTTGTATTCCTTGAGAAATCTATACCATTCTCCTAGCAGTTTCCTTTAAATAACTGATGGATCTTCACAATCTAAATTCCAATTTAAAAGATTTGTCTGTAAGAAAATCCCAATCTCAATAAAAGGTAATGCAGCTGAAGCTCTTCAAGCCAGGCGGATGGCAATAAAGCAGCAGTGAGTTTCTATTAGCTAGAATATGTTAACAGATTCCTACTAATCCTTCCTATTACCACTAAACACCTGAATACAGATGCCACGTTGTAAGTGAAGATGGATTTTTAATTTCTGGAGAAGTAAGATCCCATGCACACCTTGTGCTGGGAAGGCGATGAAGGAGGGAGTGGCGTGTGTTAGACCTTCGCCGATAAAGGGTTTCACATTGCAGAAGTCCATGGGATGCTGCAGAATGGTAAAGTCATTCATCACATGTATTTAAAGTTGAATTTGCTGATATTTTATGGTATTGGATTTTATTTCTATTAACATTTTATGCTGAAATTACAGAATGATTCGTGAGTACTGAATTTTTGATTGCTTTTACACTTGCTGGGACACTATTAACGTTGATTTACGTTAATAGCACTGTAAGAAGATATTAACAATGAAATTTCCAAAAGCACTTAGCATCCCGTAATTGGAGTTAAATGACAAAAAAAATGAGGGGATAATAAAGTATAGAGAGAGACAGAATTTTTGACAATACTCCCTCTAAACTGTGTTTTTCAGGAAGAATTCGTGCAGGACGATTTTATAAAAGAATAAAGTCACCCATCAAGAAAGAGAACGTTTTCTGTACCGACTAAGCAATGTGACAGCAAATCGAGATGTAGGGCAAGCACCACCTCCCTCAGGCGCTGGAGACAAACCAAGGATCTCAAGGGAACAATATGGATTTTACATCTTCACACCAGATGGGTGCCGACAACTCCAAGTCTGTAGAGCGCTTTTCTGGACTGAAATCCAGGAAACAGCAGTGGGAGGCTGATACAGGAATGACATTAAACAGGACAGAAATAAGCCAAGTTTCGTCTTGTGAGGCTGAGAGAATGAAGTTTCTCAAGAGAAGGAGATAAAACGAACGCAACACAGGTGGAGTACACAGAGATGTGGGACAGGGAGCAGCAGAAGTGAGGTGTGCTTGTCTCTGATCCAGCACTCGCTTTTGCCTGTTCTCCTTGCGTGGCAGCCGTGCCACAAAATATACCCGTTATAGGGCAATGCGGATGAAGATCCATACCAAGCTACCAGCTCTAGCCTGGAAAAATCACCGTACAGCAATTCGAATGAGCTGTTCCCTAGGAAAAAAAAAATATTAAAAAGCTATACGTTCTTTCCCACTTGATACCCTGTGCATGAAGGCAGTGACAAAACCTCACAGCACCCATCTACCTTCAACACCTTGGCCCCTTCTCACTTCTCACTTGTCGGTAGGTGCTGGGCGGCATCATGTCCTACCAAGTCCTCAGCAAGTTTAAGAATTAGCTCTAGATGACTAAGGTACCTGAAGGAGCAGACACAGGCTGAATGTTTTCAATTTCACTGCATAAAATCTCTCTTCAAATTGAGTAGTTTCTATCCTTCCTTTCAATCACACGCATATCTCAGGACCTGCAGTAAACTCATCCTGAAAAATAGTAAAAAGGCTTAGTAAAAGCTGCTTTCTGACCCAAGGGGGTTGTTTTTACATTCTTACACTAGGGTTGTGCAGAAGACTTCGTCCCTGGTTGAGGGCGGGCTGCCCTTGGCATGACAGCCAAGGAGGTGCTGAGAAAGCGTCTCACTCGACGGAAGATGCAAGAGGTGAAACTAGCCCAAACAGAGAATTCTCATTTCACAGAACACTTACGACTTTCTTTGATCTCAACTCAGGCTAAAACAAATTTAATTTTTGTTTTTAACAGAATTCCCACCAATTCTACTTTGATATCACTCATATATTGTCTTTAAACCTTCTCTTTCCATTAAAAAAGCATCAAAGTGCTTTTTGTTAAAAAGCGCCGCAATGCGCTTCACCGTTTTCAACACATGCAATTGCTCATTTAGTCAGTCAAAGAACATATAGGGCAATGTGACAAATTAAATGAAAACTTGGAACAAAAAAGTAAACTTGAAACAAAAATCTTAAAATAGACAACATAAAGAAACAAAACACAACGCTTGATTTGCTTCAAGTAGATGCAAAAGTGTTTGTATAGATGTGTTTTATCAGTTTTGCTTAAATGGCATTTTTGCCGGGGCAAGAAGAAAGAAGATGTGCCAAAATGTTTTCAGCCAGTTTTAATCAAGAAAATAACTATGAAAATATTACGCTGGAAGAAGGTCATTTTGTCATTTTACTCTGACCAGGAAAGAAGACTATGTCAGAGTTCTGTTAGAAAGAAATCAGACCGGCGTAATTTTATGGTCCACTAAAACGTGGAAGAAAGTCATATTAGAAGTCCAATTACACAGCACTGAATGAGAAGTCTTGGCTGCACTTAGGAAAACAAACACGTAGCAAGAGCAACCTCCCCAAAGTGATGACACATCAGGCGTGTGATTCAAAAATGACAAAAGCCAAGGAAATCTGAAATAGAACCAAATCCAGCTCTGTTTGAGATCTACAGACAGGTCAGAGGGAATGCTGGGATCTCACAGTCTAATGATTCCATCCCCAAATTTAGATATGAAGCTGCTGTTGCAGCTTTTTTTTTTAATATGAAAAATATATAAAGAAAAGCATAAATCTTAACGTAAAGACTTTGGCTGAATAGGAATCTGTGAGACTGGTTGGTAAATCGGGTCATTCCCCCATCTCTCACCAACACACAACTTATCTCCAGGCTGAACTTGCCTAGCCGCGGGTCACAGCCATCGGCACCTGGAGATACCAGCTGGGGGAACCGGCGCATTGTCTGACCACAAACAATAAATATATTGCTCTGTAAATGCAACATTTGTTATTATACAAAAGTAAAAAGAATTTTTGTTTTGAGAGATTAGACAATATTTCCTTTCCATGGAAGAACCACTGTTTCATAGAGCTGTATTTTGGCCAAAGCTACATTCACCTAGCTAAAAACAAACAAACAGAAAACCCAACCCAAACCCCTTTTATCAGCAGGAACCACATTTGCTTACACAGAAGATCTGTCAGCAGACCAGAGTAAATAGATCAAACAGAGCTGACGTGCTACTAAATTTAATATGCATCCTCATGTCTTTAAAATTCCTATCTACCCATGCATTTAAAAGGTAGTTTTGTGGACTTCTTAAGTAATTATATTTCAATAACAGGCAAGAGTATAAACACATGGAAACCTAACAACAAAACCACTGACTGATACGTAAATTAAAAAAACGATTGATGGTTAGATAACTTAGAGGGATCGTTAAATTGGCATATGATTGGGAAAAAACAACAGATCGAGTATTTGTGTAGTGTCGCTGCGTACCCGAATTACCAGCTCAGCAGAGACGACAATGGGTGCGCGCTTAGATAGTTGGGTTAGTATCCACACATCCAAACGCACAGGCAGGTGCCGGTGAAATGAATGGATAGCAGAAACACAAAGCTACGGAACCAGGTAACGATAGGCAGGCCTGTGAGGACACAAGTTGTCCCTCAGCCCGTCACTCTCCTGGATGTTCTCCCCCAGCCCCTTTCCAACCTGCTCTCGCACCTCTGCAGAACGTGCCGTCTCCAGTGGGGCTGACACTACAGCCTGAGGGGGCCAACACCGAGAGTACTGCCCCACGAGAGCAGAGCTGAGACTAGGGCACCAGAAAATTATTATTTCTAGAGCAGAAGTATCAGAAAAAGAAGGAGTGTATGTGGAGGAGCTTCTGGGAACAGCAGAGAGAAGGTGGCCCTGTCCCTGAGAGCAGGCACTGATCTCTGTGACGCCAAATCCTCCCGACGGTGCAGCGCCTCGCCTGCCTCCCGAAGCTATGCCGCTGCCCAGCGCCTGCAACATCTCAGGTGGAAAAGTGGAGTTTTATTAAGGCTCTTCTAGCTTCACTTTCAGCATCTGCACTACAGCACAGCATACAAAGAAAGGTTATGAAGAATTTCTCATTACGGCCATGGGCACAGGATTCATAACATCCCCCGGGCAACCTCTGTTTGCTTCCCTCTGTTAATAAAGCGCACGCTCGGTCCACCTGCCTCCCTGGCCCCTTGCCGCGCCGCCCACAGGTGCCCCAGCCCTGGGCCACCCAGCACATCACCCCCTCATCCTTCACGGACGGGAAACTCCTTCTGCTTTGCCTTCTCTAAATTCTTATTTCATGGGCACCTTCATTTGCAAACCTCCTCTTGGAGGCCCAGAGCTGTAATTAATCCATGTCACAGGAAAGATGTAGTGTCGGTAGAATTTATGACTGGCTCTGAGCCGCCGTGATGAGCAGGGGCACCTCAGCCCCTTGTGATATAAATGCCTCTGCTAATTGGATTGCGGGAGCTAATCAGAAGCTAGAGAGAGAATGAACGCGCTCAGCCTCCCCGCTGCTGGCCCGGGCTGATAAAGCCGGCAGCTGCGCTCGGGGAGGAGGCGCGGGAATTGCATCCCCGCACGGAGCCTCGGCCGAGATGGCCGAGTGGGCAGAGGAAGGGAGGACCGCAGTCAGCTGAGGGCGGTTTTACCACCACCGACGGGCGGACGTGCGCAGCGGTGCACAGAGGGGGTGTGCAAGCACGCACGGGTGTGCGCAGGTGGGCCCACAAGCGATGGGACCTGGTGAAAAGCCTGCATGGCCCCATCAGGCTGTCTTTGGCCACAAGCAGTCAGAGAAGCTTTGGGCACCCCGACCGGCTGCTCTGGCAGGCAGTACCACGGGTCACCAGGGTATGGTGGTGGCACCGCAACGGCTGTCTGGCTTGGCCAGTGTAGCAGACACCTTCACAGGCCCGCAGCAGTCCTTAGGGGCTCCATTGCTGACCTCAAGCATTAGAAAAGGGGGCTGAATACTCAATAATCCCAATACAACATCTCTCGATACCTTTGGTACGTACCTTTCCCCGGAAAGACAGAAAACCAGAGCCATGAAGGTGGAAGAAACACTACAAGGACATTCCTGCTATAGAAGTAGAGTTGGCTACACCAGGAACAAACTGGGTGAGTGTCACCTACTACGTGCTCCCCACCCCACGTGGGCCATCAAACAGCGGCAGGTGGGCAGGAGATGGCTCCCAAGGATGGGGTCAGGTTGCTCTTGAGACAGATCCAACCTTCAGAGCAGCTTCAAGCTCCGTTATCATCCCACCTCCTGGCCAGGGTGGACCCGCTCCTGGGGAGATGGGAAGAGCCCTGGACGGAGAGGTCTGACCTGACTCCGCACCCACACATGCACAAACCTGGCATGTGTAGGTCCCCGCTGAGGAACGTAGAGCTTTTTCTTTTGCAGTTTAAGGCTCTTCCACATTCAAACAGCTTTTAGTCTCCTCCGAGCCCTTCCTATTGCCCTTTATTTTCCCCTCTGCCTCCCTTTCTTGCAAATACATGGATTCGAAAGTAAATCCTGAAAATGATGACTAAAACCAGTAATCCCTCCTTACAGAAATACTTTTCCACCTTCTTAAATCTTTTTCGAGGCGCAAGGGAAAATAACCCTTGTATTTATGCAAATTTAAAAGTGGCGTGTGATGATGGAAACAAAACAGTGCTGGACTGCAGCCAAGGCATGGCACCGACGGGGCCTCTCAGCTGCTCGCCTCCCGATTCTTCGGGGGAAGCAGCTGTAGAGAAATGAAAATACAGAAGCCCCCGCGCACACCCGCCGCCGCCCGCGCACGCATTCCAGCACCCGTCACCTCGGAGGCGGCAGGACGCGGGCTCCGGCCAGGCGCTGCCTGCAGCCGCTGCCCGAAGCACCCTGTCGTCCCCCACAAGCCTCCCTGTCCCGCTGTTCCCGATTCCCCTTTCAGGAATTTACAAACATTTTCCACAGATCAATATCTGTATTGATTATTCATTGTGAGCGAGTCGTGCGTCTTTGGTGATCCAACCTGGCAGAGTGAGCAGCCAAAGGCTGCTGCAGTTACAGGGGGGGAAAAAAAGAAAAAAAAAAATCCACAGAAGGCGAGAGGGACCCAGATCTTGCTGGGTTTGCCACTGGCAGCAACGGAGACGGACGGAGAGGAAGGAAGGAAGAAAATGGGAACGACATGAAAAGGAATGAAGAGACGAGGGAGCTGAGGAGAGAAAACGAGAGCAGGAAAAACAAAGTCACCGCTGGAGAACTGGTGCCGGGGCACGCCGGCAGCCTGGAGAGATTCCCAGCCTCGCGCTCGCCGTTCTGCACACAGATGCGGTGGACTTATTGCTCCGGGAGCGAAAAGTGACTCACGGTTTTGGTATCTGCTACGTAAGAGCTTTGGGGGGATTCCTTGGCTGGCTGACAGAAAGGGAAGAAAGCAGCAGCAGCGAGGTAAAACGCGATCCCTTCCTCCTACCTTCCTGGGAATACGCGTCGCCCGGGCTGGCTGGAGCAGCTCGCTGCTTGCTTATGATATGCAAAAGGAGAATAATTAAAAGCGCCAGCATCACTTGCAAAGTGAGTAAACACAAAGCCTTTCAAAACATGCTCTTCAGCTAATGAGAAGCTGTAATTTCTTATACTTAAAGGCAAAAAAGACACTGATGAGACTCAGTGGAGTGTGTGTGCATGCGCGCCTGCGTGTGTGTGCATGTGTTTGTAGATATGAGAGAATCAGTTAATTGTTGATGATGTTTAGAAAAGGGATTATGAGAAAAGACACTGAAATGATGACAGGGAACATCTTGGATCAGAGCCAAAGAAATAAAATAATCAAGGACAATCAAGCCTGCAGCTCCGGAGAAAGCGCCGACTGCTCTGCCGGGGACTTGGAAGGAATTTCCCCGCACTGCCGAGCTGCAGCTGGAATACGTGCTTGGCACCAGGAGGGAGAACTGCAAGGAGCAGTTTGCTTGGAGCATGAAACAACGGAAGAGAGAACTATGGAGCTGTGCTATAATTCAGAGGTTAAACAGCTTTGTCTGCTTATGTGTCAGATGGAGACTCGTTTTTGCCCACATCTGACCTGCTCTCTGAAAATGCGACTTCTGAAAGCCTCTGAATGCAAGCAGAAGCTGGCGATTCTCCATACACCTCTCCAGAACTGCTGTGACGTTACGAAAACAAAGAAAAGGGAGTTTGAGGAATTAAGTTCTCCTGTGGCTGCAGGACCTGATGGACCTGACCATGGGAACTGGCTCTGGAATTGATTCTTCCTTAATTCTGGAAATCGGAAACCCCTTCTTCCGGGTGGGGGGTTGCAGCTCATTGCCTCCAAGCACACAGGAAAGGTGACAGTCATCGGGAATACCAGGAATAAGCTTTCTTTCCCACCCGGGCATCTGATTGCTGTCCTGAACGAATGGATTTTCATAAATGCTGGCTTTCTCTTGGGCTGAGGTTGGGTGGGGAGAGAGGAGAGAGGGAAATTTAAACCATCTTGCGACTGCTATGTTGTAAGTGAGCTACAAAAATGCCATCTCTTTGTTTTGGATGTTAAACTCCGTCTTACTTCATTGTTGCTGAATTTTGGCACGTTACACTCTGGGCTTCTCCAGCAGCAGAAACACATGGTCTATTAAAGTGGGAATCTTTGGGGACGCGGAGGCAGAGAAATGAGCCAATCATACACGGCTTTTCCACATTTCATGTTTTTCAGCATTTGCAGAAAGCTTTTCGGATGGTATGTATGTGTGCGTGTGCACCAGGGAGGGCGGGAGGGGGAGAGGGGGTGCGCAAGAGGGGGAGCGAGCGCATGGCAGGAGCAGGCTGGGTGTTGGGGTACGTCTGTCATGGATGCAGCCCGCGGTCCGTGCTGCCAGGCAGACACCCCTTCCCCGGCGCCGGGGCTCTGCCGAGCCTGCTCAGACCTGAGCTGAATGTTAAATGCAGAGGACTAGATTAGCATACTAACCAAGTCATGTCAACCCCCGGCAATCAGCAAATGGCCATCTCCTCGCTACCGCCAGTGCGGCAGAGCCTGCCAGACGCTTAACCGTGTCCTTTGTCAGATCGCTTTTTATGTTTGTATTTAGCTTTTGTTTTCCAATCAGACCCTAGAAATTCATTAACAAGAATGAAAGGCAGAGATGCAAAACCTGTAATGAAAACAAATGATCTATTTAAACGGTGCTCGGGCTGAAAGGAGGGGTCTCACAGCGCCGGGACCAGAAGAGAAGAAAATGCTGCAGCCTGGGAAATGCCTGGACACATGCACGTCCCTTCCCGTGCCAAGGCTCCAAGGAGACAGTTGCTACAAAGCCGGTGGTCTGCGTAAGGATGTTGTAGCGTTTTCTTTACAGAGCCTCAAAGAAATGCCAGCAACCAGCCAAAAGGAGAAGCCCTCATTGTTCCTGCTCTGGCCGCTGTTAATACCGTAATTACTACTACTGCTACTAGACAGGCTTAAATTAGGGAAAAGTTTCAGTGCCGGTAAACTTAAAGTTTTCAAATCATTTGAGTTCATTCACTTAATTCCTCCCATTCGGAAACAGCAGCCATGGTCCAGCAGCTGAGGAGCGAGGGCAGCCCCTGAAGGGAGGGCACGCTTCGGCGTGTGCTGCAGGTGACAGCGGGGACGAGGTGCCTCCGTGCCCGGGAGCTTCAGGGATGCTCGACCTGGTGCAGCAGGCTGTTCAGATGTCTTAATCTCTTGTGTTATTTCTTAAACAAATTATTTCACACATGTTAATGTCCCCTAAACTGTCGTATGGTTGTGGAGAATAAAAAGATTTAATCCAAGCATGGCCTTTTTATCAGGATCTATCAAATAAGGGAAAATTTGAAACAATCTCTGCTGTATGATTTTCATTTTCAAATGGTGTGGGGGGGCTTTAAATATCGCAGAGACATAGCTCACATATTCATCAACAGGATTTTTACGCAAATGTGGATGTGGAAGGAGGAGTATGTGATCAGCCCCAAAGCTCTCTGCGTGGTTTGAGTGTGCAAGTCTGCGAGGTCAAACGCGGGGACAGAGCCCGGCCCTCCCCGCTGCCCACGGCCAAGGGCAGGAGCCCCACTACAGCATCCCAAAAACGTGCCACTGTCCCAGGAACTTTCTGAGCTCTGAGAGTCTGTGCAATTTGTACTTCTGGGAAGCAGGAATGTTAGCAGGGAAAAAGGAAAATGTGTTTCAGCCCCCTTTGTCATTTTGTCCTCTGCTCTTGCTGCAGGCTGGGTGATACGGGCAAAGGCTCTTCAGCTCTGCCTGTGTCTACTGAGGTATGTCCACTAATTCCAGCTGATTTACACCAGCTAAGAACCTATAGCTTAAATGTTTTAAAGATAGACAGCTTAAAGATTTCACCTGTTGAAGAAATTGGAAGAAAATCTCTCGTGCATTTCAACACCTGCCATATGTCCGCATCTTCCAGTAAGGAAAACAACAACCAAATCAGCTAATGTTTGAGGAAACCTCTCTAATTTACGCATGGTAAAGACATGCTGGATAATCTTACTCCGTGTAGTTCAATCTACCTTCACAATTAGATAAACAAACTGAAACCGTTAGGAATCTTCAAAACCTATCCTAAACTACAACCAGTCCTTATCGTTAAACTTTTAATTGTAAACACTGCAAATAGTGGTGAAACGTTTGCTGCTTGCTAGGGATTCCTACCAACCACGGCTGGACTATTTATGCCGTGGGACCAGAGAGTTTTTGAGACACTGAAATAAAAGCGTATTTTCACAGTAGCTTCTGAAAGAGGTTTGTGTCAGTTAAGAAAGATAAAAAAAAAAAAAAAGAAAGAAAGTAGTATGTATTTTGGGAAACCACACAAGAACTGCCTATCATACGTGCCAGCATATCACCCAGGTGATGAGTTACAAATACATTCCCACTCTTTCCAGTTTCCAGAGGAAAGTTACTAAAAATACATTCCCTTCTTATGCCAGAAGATCAAGATAGATTGAAGAACAAACCTGGAAAAATAGTAGCAAATAGAAAGGCTGTTTCTTGGGGAGGGATTCTTTTATTTGGGATGTTCATCAGCAATTAACGATGTTTCTTTACTGCTCAATGAACAGACCAAACTTTAGGCAGTACCTGCCAACCCCAGAAACAAACAAGGATTTTCCAGCCTTTTCCTGCTGTCAGTAAAACCTCCAATTCAGAGCATGGGCTCCACTACTGATTGCAAAAGAAAACTCTCCCTCAAGGAGAAAGCTGTGGTGCAAATGTTATTTGCCCTCTGATACGGAAGCGTGAATTTCTCCGGACATAGCAGTTACCGTGGCCACAAACCAAACCAGCCTGGCAGAGGCGATCCAGCTGGCGACCGTCCCCTGTCCCCCCACTGGATGGGGGGATGCTCTGTGCCCTGTGGTTTTCCCTGGGTGCACCCACAAGTGCTTTCAGGGCAGCGGGGCTGATGCCATGGGAGCAGTACGGAGGATTCAGAGTGCGGGATGTGATAGAAACTTCAGTGGGCCGATGTAGTGCCCTGGAAAACAAAAATATTCCTACCAAGCTCTCCCCCCTGCCTGGGAATCTTTGAAGTCAGGCTCTGATACTCCTTGTTTGTTCCAGCAGAAGGTGCTAAAAAGAGATCCCAGTGACACAAAAGGATGTGACTCACCAGCTTCAGAAAATGAGAGTTCTGGGTGTTACTAACAAATGCCCCTTGTACTCTGAACTACAGTGTTGGTCCTACTTTCTCCACTTTCGTCGCACTTGGTGATGAGCAATTAGCCAATAAACAGGTAATTATAATAATATCCTTCAATAAAATCTACGACAACTATAGCAGCAATATAAACAATGGCATTTTCCTCACCGCACTGGCTTGAAATCAGAGCCTTCAGTTTAATAACCAAGTCTATTTCAGATCCAAAGGGAAAAACGAGAATAGCACAGAGACGAAAGTTCCATTTTACAAGGGAAGGTAAGAGCCGTATTCTACTGACACTGCTCGGTCTTCACAGAACTAAAATGGTTGATTTTCCTTCCTGCAGCTGGGTTTGGGTCTCTTCTGGAGGCAGGTGAGCCTCATAATATCTTGCCATTTGGCAAAATAAAATTGTACCTGCTTGTACCAGCTGTACAATTTTTAAAAGTTACAATTGTGCTCAACAAAAGCCAGTTTTCACATGGACATTTAGAAATACTATCTTCCTCTTAAGGCTTTCTCCTTGCCAAACTTTAGTCGAACTGTTCGGTGCTTACGTAGTTCAGAAATATTTCTTGGTAACAGAAATTTCTACTACTGCACTGTTACCCTGAAATACAGCACAGTTTTGCTTAAACTGAAAACTCATCTCAGGAGGAAAATCACAGCTTGAAAATTAAATTTTCTAACAATTTAGAGAAAGCTAAAAAGCAGTGGATACAGTGAAAACGGATATGTACCCTGGATTCTAGCAACTATATGATTTCTACACGTTTGTCATACAAATAAATTAAATATAACAATATTGTGATTATGAGTAAAAACATGGGCACAGCTACCTGCTTGCGTAGCGCTGTTTGTGCACACCTAGGTACTACAAACTCAACAGGCTTCTACCTTATTTCCACTTGCAGCGAAGCATTTCCCTACTAATCCCACACGGCTTCCTTTTCGCCATGTGTACTTGCCTCTTCAGTAGAATTAAACCTGCAGTTTAAGTTCACCGAGATGCTCAAGCCAACCATCCACAAAGTTATCCGGTACATCCACTGGCCATCTTTATTCTGTTTCACCCATATATCAGCTTTTGTTTGGTTTTGTTTCACTTTATCATAGAATCGCCCAGGTTGGAAGGGGCCTTTCAGATCATCGAGTCCAACCATCAACCTAACTCTGACAAACCACCACTAAACCATGTCCCTAAGCACCATGTCTACCCGTCTTTTAAATACCTCCAGGGATGGTGACTCAACCACTTCCCTGGGCAGCCTGGTCCAACGCTTAATAACCCTTTCAGTGTAAAACTTTTTCCAAATAGCCAGTCTAAACCTCCCCTCGCACAACTTGAGGCCATTTCCTCTAGTCCCAGCACCTGTTACTTGGGAGAAGAGACCAACACCTACCTCTCTACAACCTCCTTTCAGGTCCAATCTTCATAGTCCAATCTTCCTGCTCTATGGCCAATCTGATGAAGTTTTGGGGTTGGGGGATTCCCTCAGCATATTGCTACTTTTTCTGCCACAGTCATTAATAAAAACAGTAAACAGATTCGTCCCAACGTGAATTCCATTTGTAGGTGTTGGATATTTTTAAATACTTACAATTTACGATACAATAAAATCAGTCAAGACATAATACCGTGAAAAGGGCACAAAACCCCGCACAGTGCTCTCTCTCCAAAGTGTCTCCATTTCAGCCTCCTTTATTGATCCTTCTCTTCCACCTCTCTTACCTTCTGCCTGCTTTTCTGATCTTTCTCTGTTCCACCTATCTTGCCCTCTCATTCTCAGATTAAAGTCAAGAGTATTAGTTCAAGCTCATCGAAGGTGGGATTTCAGTGTTAATATTCCTCACACAAATCTTTGAATTCAGTTTACAATATCTGAAGAACATCACGCACCTCCCACACAAAGGATACAAAGGCCCGAAAAGTTTCCTGACTAGATGGCAAAAAAGTAGATGCTTTACTCAGGATCCTCTGAGATATTAAGAGTGGAAAGAGAACGAATGTCTTTGTCCATCACAGGTTTTCCCAAGGTTTCCACCAGATTTATAAGTCTGATGATTCTCAAGAAATTGAAGTGTGCACTTACATTGTAAACAAAATACTTCAGATAAAAATGTATGAAGAAAGCAAGAGAGAAAGCTTTCTTAAAGGATAGCACCCTTCCCACCCCCCACCCCCCAAAGTAAATACAGGGGAAAAATGCAACTCCAAACGTCCACTTCTCAGTTTTTAATCTAGATAGAGGATACCGATGAGTATTTTTTGAGACCTACCGTTAATCTTTCTATTGCTATCGATATTACACAAGGTTAGTTTGATATTATGGAGTATCCCAGATATTATAAATGCCTTTATAATGACTCAAGATACACAAATATATTAAAACTAGGTACTTCACCAGTGACTCAGTGAACTCCAGTTACATAAAAAATCATTCTAAATGAATTTTCTCCATTTGGACCATAGGTAGTTTTTCAATGCCAAATGTAATGGTGGAGAGACTAGGAGGAAGAGAAGGGATATTTTTTCCCCACATTCGGGAAGAAGTTTTCTCTGCCAGCACATCATTTCCCACAGTTTTGGGAAACTGAATAGCTAAGAATTGAAACATACCATCCAAATATGATTTACTTTCAGCAAGTCACATGCAAAATGAAACGGGTCAGGGCTGTCGTTTTTTCTCGTCTTCCCTTACACCTGTTTGACTACGACAGAAATTCAAGGGATACTTATCCTGCTAAGAAGATTAAGCCAAGGACACTAATCATTTAGCCTGTTCTTTAATGACAGAAACTAACAGTTAGGGTCAATATAAATAATTAAATAACACAGGCCTGATGGTTCCTCACCCACCTACACAGAACTATACCCTGACAAGGTATCAGCTCGAAGACATCTAGGAAAAAAATAAAGTCTATGGACGGTCTTGTTCAAAAAACACCTTTTCATTCATTTTACTGCACTGAAAATAAGATGAGCCAACATTACCAACCAGCAAGTGAGGTGCTAAGAAATACTTCATGCAGATAGCATTTATAAAAAAAACATAAAGCCATTAGAAGAGGAAGCAAACACTGCTGCTGACCAGAACGTCAGAGGATAAATGACACACAGAACTCTCAAATCTCTGCCTGAGAACAGCATGGTTGTATTACACGTAATGACATCTCCTTTAATCCATATTATTTACATTACACATCCCAGGAGGGCTACCAACACGAAAATCAGTTCTAGAAGGCTTAAGAAAATTAGGTCATAGAAGATCTCCCTACCTCAGTATGGAATCGTGGAGATGATGTCGCAAGATTCAGCGCCAATGCGTGGAGTAGAAGGGATGGTTCCTATTCAGACCGGAAAAAGTTGGTACAAACTCTCCAGACCAATGCCTGCAAATGAAAGAATACAAAGCATATAAAGAATCCTGAAGAATTTGGAACACTGCACCAAAAGCACCAGAAGTTTGTTTACAGCATGGAGTTATTAATATTTTTCATCTGTATTCACCTCCAACTCAGCCAGCATTCCCAACCATAACACGTCTCCTGCAACTGAAAGCTGACCCGTAGCATCTTCACGTGATAGGTACGTTCTGTGTTCTACAAAACAGACTGCTGCACTTTCCAGTGCACTTTCCAGCTTCCTGGCTCAATACAGAAAAGACTATCAGCTACATGTGGCCTTGCCAATGGAAAACCTACACGTTTACCGGTACTATGGGCTCTGACTCGTCCATCAGCAAAGATAAAAGTTCTGCGGTCCAATTTTTCTGTTTTAACCACTGCAGCTCACAACTGTTTCTCACATAACACGCAGGGGAGCAGACGCATAAGGAAGGAAAACAAACACAGTGAAGAGTTAGGAGAAACAGTGGGACTCATGAGAAGCCTTCTGCTTCCCAAAGAGCAGCGTCACTTTCAGTGCGCAGCTTGGCATCCAGATGGATGACTTGAGCAGGAGGTGGGATGCAGCCCATGTCAGGAGGTCTCCAGTACGGGAACTCTTCCATTCCGATGGTGGTTCTTGTTGCAGTCACACCTCTGCAGCTCATGAATTTCTGAATAGGAATTACAGAAGCCTCGTGATACACTCTTTGCCTCTCCCCAGTTTGTTACTCCTCTATCTACCTTCTTGAAGGCATTTTACTATTGTCTTTCTTGGTAAGAGTCTTGTTTGACCAGTTGAACATCAGCCTCGGACTTGGATGGGATCTGACAGGGAGAAAAAGCACACCGAACTCTAGCCTGGGCTTGAGAAAGAAATCCCGGCCAGCTGATGGCTATGTTGTACAACCTGCCAGTCTGCAAATCCAGGTCATGGGCAGAGCTCTGACGGTAACGATGGCTCCTTCTCGCCCTGACTTGGGGAGCTTTAGCCCGAAAGTGAGTGGTGCACAGTGACACAACTATGGGACGCGAATGTGTGCGAGACACAACAGGCAAAAGGCTAAAATGGCACAGATTCAAAGCTTGCCTTAAACACAAACGTCAGAAAAAGGAAGCTACTTGAAATAAAAAAGATACTTTCAGAAAAATGGAAGTTGTTTCCAAACAATGAAAATAGAAAAGGACATAAATCTAGCACGCTAAATGCAAAATCACGATAAAGTAAGCCAAAACAGGTTCCAAAGAACAATTGTTAGGGTTATGAGAGCTAATAAAAACTTTTCAAGCACAAAAGCAGGAAGCCTGTCAGTCACCTAGCACAGCTGATAGATGATCAAGGCGTAAAGGGAGGAATTCAGAAAGATAAGGACACAGCAGCAAAATTAAATTAACTCTTTGCACTGATGTTCACTACGGAGGAGGTCAGGAAGGTTCATACACCAGAGCAACAAATCGCCAGAGGCAGACTGCACTCCCTCAAGACTTTTAAAAGAGCTCAAATATGAAATTGCTGAACTTTCTTTCTTCCTTTGTATCAGAGGATCGGAAGGTGACAAATCTTTAAAACAGGCTTAAGGAGCGATCGTGGGAATTACAGACAAGAGAGTCCGATTTCCAGAACAGGCAAAATGGTAGAAAACTGTCAGAGCAATGTGAATTAGCAGAGATGAGTAAACACGGTGTCTTGGGGAGGAGTCTCAAAGCCAAGAGAAGAGTTTATACGCATAGATCTGAGTTGTCTGATGGAGGAAACAGCCCTGCTAATATGGGAGATTTGGGCTGATATAGTGGAATCAGATTTTCTAAAAGCTTTTCTAGAACATCCCTCACTAAAGGTTCTTAAGAAAAGTAAACTGTCATGGAGTAAGGAGGATTAATCTTCCTGCGAATTCCTGATAAAAAGATAGGGAAAAAAGGGTACAAACACAATGCTAGCAAGGGAGGGGAGCAGAAATTCTGCACTGCTTCAGCATACTCATAAATAACTTCGAAAGAGGAGATAGTGAAGTGACACCCAGATAATGAAGTTACACACAGAGTTTTTCAGGAAAGTCAAGTTTAAAACTGAGAAGAGTTCCTGAAAAACCTCCCGGAGTTCAGTGACTGGGAGATAAAAAGCAAGTTGCGTGTCCCAGGCCGAAGAGGATCCTGATTTTAACCAGGCGTTTTAAATCTGCCTTTTTTAAAGCAGATATTTGCTTGCTTTAGTAAACGGTTGGCTTGGGGAACAACTTGATACTAGCATCATTTGAACTAGCAGGAGAGGAAAG
This sequence comes from Larus michahellis, assembly GCF_964199755.1. NCBI lineage: Eukaryota > Metazoa > Chordata > Aves > Charadriiformes > Laridae > Larus > Larus michahellis. The sequence continues at coordinate 775,844 of NC_133899.1, forward strand.
GTTAAGTCCCAAATCTGGGGTTTGTTTTATTGTTGTTTGTTTGTTTGTTTGACATAGAATAGCAACCCCCAACCTCAGGGAATCCTTAGAGGGAGAGCAAAGGAACAGAAAACTAACACTTATCTTTTTGGCCATAAACCAGGGTTAATTACTTGGACTTTGGCAGATATTCTGAGGATAGATTCCCCTGGTCTCTGCAGTGGCACTGGAGATGAGACAACAATCCTATTGGTGCAACCAGGTTAGTAACAGGAGAATACCTGACTCCATCCTCTGACAGATTACATGAAAGAAGATAGCTCTGCCACGGATGGGAGAAATTCCCCCCGGTTTTGGGAGAATAGGGAGCAAACACCTCCCGCCTTGGGGGATCATCCTCCAAATTCAACTGCAAACTGGAAGAAATCTCTTCGTCGTTCTGGGCTGGACTCAGGTGGGAAAGGGTTGCTGAGGTTGCTCTCCCCCTGCCCAGGACCATGGCTGTGGATGGCATCATGCTCGGAGGCTGGCGTGACTCGCCGCCCTGCTCCTGCTGCCACCGCGGCAGGCAGAGGCCATGTCCCCTGGCTCTGCAGCGCAGGGCGAGGGGAGGTAGAGACGGCACCTCCTCCAGCACCAAGGCTCTGCAGAGACACAAGTGTGGCTGAGCTGCTGCGGCGACCGGCTGCAGCATGGTCCCATGCCCTGCAAATGGCCCCTGCTCACCTCCCCCAGCCGACGGCACAGGGCTGGGGGGCAGAAGGAGAGAAATGGCTCTGATCCCCAACGCAAAATTATCTTTTTCCAGAAAGGGGGCTCTGGTGCAAAGGAAGCTTGTCCCTGTGCCCGGCCTCATCCGTTCCTCTCCTGGTGCTCAGGACTGACACGGGAATCCCTTTTGCCTGGCTGCGGCTGACGTGGAGATTTCTCTCCCAGCAGCTGCCTTGATTTTACAGCAGCTGAGTTACTGTATGGCAAATAAAGAGCATCCGACAATGCCTACACTAAATTAAACTGGAGACCTTCTGGCCAGCACGGAAACAAAGCACGTGGCAAGGAGCCGGGGCGAGGGGGAGCGGCGGGCGGTTGCCCAGACGCCTGCCCACCGAGGGCAGCAATGCGGGCAGCACCTTCCCTGCCTTTGTGCGGGGCCGTCGGGCAGCGCTGCGGGGCCCTGCTCTGAAAGGCGCCTGCTCTTGTTTTGTCCTGCTGCATGCCCACATACTGAGGCTGCTTGTTTTCGTCTGATCACAATTAGCACCGTGCTAAATTCCTCGTGCCCCGCACTAATTCAGGAGGATGGGCATGTCACACCCTGCCAAGAATTACAGCCGGCCGCCGGCGAGACGGGGGCATGCCTACCCTTTCATTAAGCTTTTGTTTCAGAAGAGAGGGCTCAAGGACTCTCCTTTTTTTGTCAGAAATACCCATGGAGGCGCTGGAGGGTGCAGAGACCGTGCCGTTTGGCCTGAAGGATGTGCGTGTGTGTGTGTGAGTGCGCAGCAAGGCAAGGGATTGGTGCCGTGCTGCCTGAGCCGTCGTGGCTAACTGGCAAATTTAGAAAAATCCTCTATCTCCAAGACGCTGAGCACCCAGAGCTGCATCAGTGCCGCAAAGCTGGCGCAGGACGCTGCGCACGTGCTGCCGAAAGGGGGCAGGGAGCGCATTCCCTCCCGCCCCGTGCCACAAACGAGACGCAGAGCTACGAGCCAGGACACGGCACACGACTGCACACTGCACCCACCGACCACCCCGCTTCGTGTCCATGGACACCTCCCATTAAACCAGATGTTCTCGGGGCAGGGCTGTGCCCAGATTGCACTTGTCTGACCACATGCAACGTCATTCTGAAACCCTCAGGTGAAAACAGAGAAAAAATAATTGGTTCCAATTACCCCGGCTCCAATACCCTGCATCTGACGGATATCCAGCAGCCACTCCTGTACATGGGCAGCTCCCAGTGGAGCCATCTTCTCCCCATGCAAAGGATCAGCCGATGGAGAGAGGGATGGTCCTCCAGAGACCTGCTCGTCCCCCATGCCCAGGTGCTGCAGGGGCTGCGCGTCCCCCGGCAGACCCAGCCACACTGGGTGAGGAAAACATGCTTCTTGCCGCATTCTTGTCTTCAATCGTCATTTGAACACCGCTCCTTGTATGAGCTGGGGATGCCAAGATGAAGGACAAAACACCATCCACAAATTCTGTCCATTAAGATGGTGACGTTCCTAACATTTTTGGGTGGTGACTCCCATGTGCCTGGTGACAGCCAACATCTGACACAAACTCTGCAGTTTGGCTTTTGGAGGACACTTGGCTCTCCTAAAACTGGCCTGTCTGCAGCATCCAACGCCTTTGTAACCTGTGTGTACAGGCTATGGCAAAACCTCAGTAATTCACACTGATTACTTGGAGGATGTTGTGAATTATTGAATTTGTCAGACTAGCAGTACGAGAGCAAACTGTTCAAAAAAGAAAGAATAATCCTTCACAAAATGCAATTTGTTTTCTTAATTGTAGGTTGATTCCTATTTATGCTAATTCATAACAAATTACGAACTATACTCTGTAATTGGCAAAATGACAATAGTACTTTAGTAATCCCAGAGGGGATTTAGTTTTGGTTTGGTTCTTTTCACCCTCCATCGCTTACACCGGTAGGCATGCACGTGGCTGGACCCACGTCCCCCTGTAACCCACACACAGACATAGAAATGCCATGGATTTAAGTCCACAGCCTCGCTCCACTCCGCAAATGAAGTCATTTTATCGAGCGCTGGGGTTGCTTTATGGGGAACTGTGGAAGGGACACGGATCTTCCGTGTAAAGGCTGAGGCACACCAGCCTGCGGCCAGGTACAAGTACGCTGCTCTGCTTGCTGGAGTCCTCCCACAGACGGCTGCCGCGGAGCAGGGGGGCTCCATGGGTCGCATCCTGCTCTGCCTCCCGACCGTGCTCTGATGGCTTGGAACGAGGAAGGACTGACAGACGGCGACTGACTGCCGAAGGGCAAGAGACACTGGCGGCACCTCAAGGAGGAAAGCCACCAGCACAGCGTTGCAGCAGGACATCTAATTATTAAGTTTTAAATCCTAGTTTTTATCCCTCAGTGTGCCTAGCTAATGGGCCCTGACCTAGAGAGAGCGGGTTGGGCGTGCATTCGACTTACAGAACCGGGCATTTGATCTGTAATTGTTTTTCAATGATTGTATCTTTTTCTGTGTTATTGCTTTACATGGCTAGGTTTTGTACAATATTGAAAATCAATAAAAATGCATGAAAAAATGTTTTCCCACCCCCTTTAAAAGTTAAATGATCTTGTTAGGATTCTGGCGCTACTATTTGAAATCAGTTGGCCTATGTTTGCCCTCCTGTGCTCTAGGACAGCTGGGGGTTACCCGCAGCAGCCCCGGCTGCAGAAGCCAGCACTGCGGCTTGCTGGAGGATGAGCAGCAGGTACCGCGAGAAGAGCCTGTGTCCCCCGTCCCACAAAGCACTCGGCTGCCGGCCTCAAGCCACGGCTACTCCGAGCAAGTCCAAGGTGATATGACCTCTATTGCCACAGACACTTTGGCTTACAAGGAGGAACACAGACCAAGGAGGGAAAGGGACTTTCCCCCAGTTATACGGGAAGCCGGCGGCAGGAGCCGGTGCTCCTTGCCAGGATAACGCATCTCACGGTGCTCTGATGTCCTTCTGCATGGCTCGTCAGAACCGGAGAAAGCAAAAATAACGAACTTACAAAGCGTCACCAACATCGCTTCTTTTTTTGATTCCTTACTTATACAACAAACCCAAGTAGAAGAAAAGTAGGAAAAAAACCCCGCAACAACCTATTTACTCTCAACTCCAGATTAGGATTGGGATATAGATGCTACATGAGGTAATGAGCACGATGAGATGAGAACAGGGGAGCTACTTAAAGAGATTAAGGGATTCAGTGCAGTGTAACCGAAAGGACCGACAGCCTCATTGCGGCCATTAACAGCTAAAGGAAAAGGAGCCCCATCTACTGCAGCATTTAGCAGCCAGCCCGGGCAGAGGTGATAGTGCCCAGAGAGCGGCACAGCCGGACCAAAGGCAGGAAACTCAGAGCTACACGCGACGACCCCGGAGCGGGTCACGCTGACCCTTGTCAGCCTCTGTACCACCTCACGGCACCCGCACGCAGAGGTACAACATGACTGCTGCCTCGGCTTCGACGACTGACCATAAAACCTGCAGCCTGAAAGAAGCGTTTCATGTTAAAAGGAAACGTTTATATTCCTGAAGCAAAACTGAAAAATATTTTTTGTTTGATAAGAATATTTTGCTTGATGCAAGCAAAATCTCTCATTTCGGACTTGGCTTTTTTTTTAAAGTTCCCTTTCAAAAGAAAACCTTTTTAAACAAAACAGAGACAACATTTTAATTTTTATAATTTTTCTAAAAATGTTGACTCATGTTCAAACTTCTGTCAATTCAACGTAGCTTTGCTAAACTTTTAAAAGTGTTTTTTTCTGAAAATAATTTTTCCCTTGTATTTCCTGGGTAAGACCTTGTCCCCACGGTTACACAGGGAGGGGTGATCTGCTTTCCACGTGCGTTTTGGGGAGAACGTTCCCTTCATGCCAAGTGGTAGCAGAAGGGTAACTGGCCGTTAGCGTTTTATTTACAACTATAACGTGTATCCAAATTCACTCTACGCTTGTGAGAAAAACCTCCACCTCAGCGCACACACGGGGCGTTGTGCCCCGCTGCGATGGGATTTCGAAGCGGGGGGAGCCAGCCCGCTGCCCTGCCAGCCCCTCGGTGGCCACACGCATCTCACACGGGGGACTCCCTTCCCGCAGACCATTGCCCGGAGAGAGCTTTTCGTGGACGGGTATTAAATCACCACGGATTTATAACGCTGCACACATTTTGCCAAAGCCCGTCTGGTACAAACACGCACACGTCTCTTAAAGTTAACATCGTTTTGTCACGTTAGCCTGCTGATAGATCTGGCTCCACGGTTTGGAATTCTTCAGGAATTAAAGCCTTACATAAACATATCGTTTAACTTCATTACAGTACAATAATGATTTTTAAATAACTTTGTAATATGTTCTATAATCTTTTTTTAAAGTGCATATTATTGTACTGTCACAGTTTCATTCGCTCTGTAACAGTCCCGTCAAAGCAACAGATAGGAAGGTAAACACAACCGAGAAGGTACAGAGTGTTAAGTGGCCCCTTTCCCAGGTTTATAACTTGCTTTTCCAAACTGCCAGCTGCTCTGTAGGCAAGCCATACTAATTGTGGGACAATTTGTGTATTCTTAAACTAAAATATTTTTTGGTTAAAGCAATGCATAAATTATTTATTCATTTGTATTTGCATTTAAATAGTTGAAAAATGGCCAAATTAACTGCTTTGAAAATTGTTCCAAAATTTTCCCCCTAGGCTGTGACCTTGTGGCCAAGTTTAATCTCAAAGCAAATTAAAAGAAGGGTTTATAACTAAAACGTCAAATGGCTCCGAACGTGCTTTGCTCCAGAGAATCGACTTATGCTTTTGCAAACTCAGCTACGTGTTCGGTTTGAGGCCTAAAGCTTGGTTTTCAAACATGGGGTTTCCACCAAGTTACCCAAATCTAGGGTTGACAACTCGAGATTCTGTTGGAGAGGTTTTGTCTCATGCTACTTGGTGGCTTCTTTAAGGCTCCCGCTGGCAGACTCACCTAACGATGTAAGAAGCTCAGCCTTCAGTTTAAAAAACATTTCGAATGCTCACGGTCGCGGTGAAAAGCATTAAGTGCTAGAACCCGGCACACAAACGAAAATAGCAACTACATTAGTTATAATAATCTATACATAATTGTGTCAAATCTGAGATTTGGGGAGCTCAACTCGTGGCCATGACGGCGTTACTATTTCACTTCACCTCTAACCTTGCACGTCCCTGCAACCGTTCCTGCACCCGCAGCCAGAGCGCGGCACCTCAAGACACCAGGCTGATGCCCCAGCCCAGCCACTGAGCTCAAAAGCCAAACATCGTTTTGTTATGGTTCCCAGGGTACGTTTAACTGCATGGAAATGGTGCTTCCTTCTTCCTTTGCCATAAATCTGCTTTCTGCAAATGTGCAGAAGATTAATTCACGGCACTTTCCCTCACAAGGAAAACTGCTGAGAGGGAAGGGAGGAAGCACAGGAACTGCTCTAAGATCTCCATCAGCAGTAAAACATCAGGAACCAGCAAGGAAGGTGCTTTCCTGACAACGTGTGTCCTGGTACCAGCCTTCCCAACATGCCCCCAAGATGAGGGGGAGCTCCTGGGCTCATGACTGCACTCCTTTCAGGAACAGAACCAAGAAAACAGATCTAAAAAAGAACTCCTAAGTGTACAGAAAAGGACAAAAGTCAGAAGACTTCAGCTGTCAAACTGTCAGTGGAATAGACACATAACTAAAGAAGTAGCCAAGAGGTCTGTTTTATTTAATATTCATTTAAAATTAATAGTAAAATTCAGTCTGTCTAATAGAGTCAAGAGAGCGGGATGTACTTGGGTTTGGGGACCCTAATACAGCGACCAACTCAACACCTCACCCGCCAGCATCCGCTCTCTCTCTGCGTGGCTCTTGAAGTTTGCAGACTTTCAAGATGGGGAATATCTCAGGCTTTGGGCCCCACACTAGTCTGAATGCTAGAACTGGTCCATGGCACGGTGTGAAACATCTGACGTGCCCTTGCTGGACCTCCGGGCAGAGATGTCAGCCCAGCAAGCCCCGCGTGCCTATCTGGCTGAGCAGACTCCTTGCGTCCGCCCGTGTCGCACCACTTCAGGAGGGGGGTTCGGCACAGGAGAAGGAGCTGTCGCTGCTGGGGGCTGCGCTGTCACTGCGCTGGAGTACACGAACCACCTCGCATCGCACGCTACAATAGATCAGTAAATGTGTTGCTGAAACAGGGGTGAAAAGGAGCTGTCATGCTGCGCACAGTATAATTGCTATTTCTTTTATATGATTATAAGAGTGTGTGATTCTTTAATAAAACCTTAGAGAAAACATCCCAAGTCCTCCCCTCCTCAAATACTCACATGTCAATTTATATAAAACAAAACCAATTTACTAACAAATACAAAAATATTAGAACGGAGATCTAAAAAGCACATTAGGCCTTTCAGCTACCTGTAAATAAGTATGAGTTTAAAATCGTAGACAGAAAAAAATATTAAATGCCAATCAAGAATACACGAACTGACTGGTAATTTCTCTGGCACAGAAGGCTGTCAGGAAGAAAGCGAGGAGAAGCACTGGACAACCCCAATGGACGGCACTTGGGGACAGCACTAAAAGACTATCAAAGACTCCGCTGCTACTTTAGCTCCTTCTCATTGCGAGGTCTCTGGGTTAGAGCCCTCTGCAAACCGAAGTCTCCATTCCAATCTCTCCTCCTGGCTCAGGGGCAGCGCATGCTTGAAACACAGAAAATAAAAAGATTTTGTCAGGGAATGACTGAGAGCTGGGACAGAGGGTGGGGTGGCAGAGGGAGCACCGCAATAAAAAGACCTTAAACTCCTCCCAGAGGATGCCTGCAGCACGCGCGGATCTTAAGACAAGGTTACCTCGCCTTCCCCTCGCTCCTTCCTCGAGCAGCACTAACCTACCTACCACTGCCTACCTGCCTAACCGTTTCTCCCTCCTTCCCTTTGAAGTCATTTATTGCTCTCGTTTTAACATTCTCCCATTCTTGTGTTTTTTCCACCCGTGACTTCAGCTCCCTGCACAGCCGCGTGAACTGGCTGACGGACTGTCTACGTCCTTCCACCGCCAGCCGCAGCAGCAGGGGTATCGCGGCACAAAAGCAGGCACCAAGAGCCAAGATTATGTCTTCGGTATCTCGCAGGCTCACGCAGTGCGTATATATCTTCTGTAAATAACCCTCAGTTTTCACATGGATTATTTAGACTTTCTGATGAAACTGCAGAAATGTCAATGCGGCGCCTGAGCGCCCAATCAGGCGGCGGCTCCCTGACCCCTGCTCTCCTCCTCTCCAGCACGGCTGCTATTATCTTCAAGGGGAAAAACCCTCCTTGCCTCTCGTTATACCTTTTTTTATGATCTAGGATTCTGTTAATAATGACTCCATGTTACATAAAACAGATACATTAATGTCACCGAGTCCCAAAAGTACTGAATCAAGCTGACTCCTTCAGAAAGGAAGAAAGTAATAGATATAAGCAAGGGAAAGCCTTAATAAGAGCGCGGATCCTAAGGACGGGAAGAGCTCCACCAGATCGCTTTCTCCTTCCTATTTGAAACGGGGTATTTAAAGGGCCATGCGGCTACAGAAGATCAGAGTGGTGGCAAGATGACTGTGAACACGCCATCAAAGTGAGCAAATCAAACATGTGATTTTAGGTGGTGCTGCAAAGGCATGCTCAGCCTGTTACACTTGCGTGCTCCAGTCCCAGTGGCTAATGGGGAAAGGAGATGGAGAGGCTAGGCAGCCCGGCACTCACCTTTCATCTCCGGAACAAAAGTGCTGGCTTGGACCAACAGCTTTGGAGAAATAAGTTGCCTGGACTCAGTTTAGAGGAAAAAGTAGCCGAGCCTTTGACCTATGCATATGGATGAGACTATTTTCATTCCTCGACAGCCGGAGCAGACGTTACAATTAAAAGCAACAGCCAGTGATTGTTAGTGCTAGACAAATATTAAAATAGAACAAAATCTCTAATCAGAGGTATGAAGATATTTAGTGGCAAAACTATTCATATCTGAGAACTTCAGAAAAAACAACCCCAGGATAGCCTGGCCAAGCCATCTCCTATAGAACATAATGCAGAAGAGTGCTGTGATTGGAAAGAAACACTGGCGGTGCTCACACAGATACAAAGCACACATCTGGGTGTCAAAAAACCCGTGAATTATGTCTAAGGAACATGAAAATGGATTAATAAATTTGTAAGTAGCTTAAGGAAAGAAAAATGACATGAAAAACTCAGTCACGTTTGCTGAATCCTGTTTGGCTGGGCATCAGGGTTTTTCCCACCCGCTACAGACACAGCAGATATTTTGATTCCCATCTCGATGAATTTGGGAAAGGGTAAAATCTTAAGGCCAAGATAAGGCGTATAAACTGATGTAGTGTCTTCTATAGAGTGGCACCCACCGAACACATCAGGCTGAATTTGGCCCAGTGAAAATGCAAGGAGAAAATGAGAGGCACTATGGGGCCACAGCCTGGTGCTCCAGAAAGGGGAAATCAGGGCAGGAAAACAGCATTAGCCATGGTAAGTACAATTTCCAGAACAACTCAGGAGTTACTTCATGTAGATATGTAATAAATAGGGAAAAATCTAAAGGAATGGTAAAGGTCTGAGCCACAGACTTTCGTCCCCCCCTTTCCCCAGGCCCGTTGAGCCCGGGGACCACGCCGCTCTCTTCGGAGACAAGGCAGAAGTGCCCATGCACAGCAGTCTATACACGTAGCGGGTGAGCTGATAACCGACTAAGCCGAGGACACACAACGCGCGAGACTGTTGAGTTAGAGAGGAAAAAAGGGAAAATGAGAAAGTAGAAGATTCCTCCTTAGGAAGCCTTCTCCAGGTGTCGGTACGGTAACCAACAACACCTCCCACGACAGACAGAGCTCGTGGAACAGCCCTGTACCAGTGCTCGAGTGCCATTTACATTCATCTGTACAAACAAATCCAAATTCAACTCCCCTGACAGAGATCCTCCAGAGCATCAGATCTATTAAAATTTGTATTTTGCAATTACTTCAGTTTACTTTGCTTCTTTTCTAGGTTTTATGCTAAATTACATGGATGGAGGATCAAGTTCCACTTAAGAACCCTGTTTTTTCTGGGTTGTGCCACTGTTAGAACAAATTTAAGATCATGTGATACAATCATCATCACTTTGATTGATAGGTGCACTTTAGACCCTCCTCTGCATATTTAATAGAGCAAAATCTGACTTAATCTACTAATTTCTAACATCAAAAAGTACATGACACATTAGCCATTTTTCTTAATTCACTATTGTAAGATGCTTAAACAGGGATGAGGTTTGTTTTTATGCAGCATATCGTAATACAGTGGCTACCACTAATTCCTTCCATTTCTTTGGGTGAAAAAGTTAACATCTCCATGTCTCTGTTCCTAATTCATAAAATGGACATACTAATTTTGATCTCAGAAGCGGTAGGAGGATTAATGTGTGAACAACCAAAAGTATAACGTAAGTGCCAGGTACAATTATTTTAAGTGCTAAATATCTCATGATGATGGCAGATAGGAGTAAGACAGCATTGAGACTGCAATTCTGGGGGGGTTTCATTATTGTATAGACAATGCTAGCCCTCAAAGTATGCCAGGCATTTTCCAGATCAGAAGAAAATGTGATCCCTGCTCTGAGAGTGCCTAATCTAAAAAGTCAAAGATGAAAAGAGGGAAAGGAACTTAGGATACAAAGGAATCTATGTAGTGACAGGTCCCAGCTTGTTATTTTAATTAAAAAATATGCTAAATCCTTCTTTTTGCCTCTTTCAGCCCTCTCATCCAAGCTCTAAGCTTCAATTCCAGTGTCCGCATAACCTTCTCTAATCATTGAAGGCACCCCCCACGTAAAGGAGCTCTTTGGAGCCAGGGTCAGCATGGGAACGGGGTATGTGGTGGAGTGTGACAGTGGGCAGGAGGACAGACCCCAAGGACTGGAAATCCAACAGATTCAGCCCAAACATGTTTCCAGAGAGCCACGTATGTCCTACCAACAGGATCCCTTGAATTCAGAGGAGGCTTCTCGTGACTTATAGGGAGTAAATTGAAGAAAAAGCCCACAACACTGGATACCCCCGCCCACCTCACCTGCATACACGCAGAGTTTGAGAAATGTGTCCACTGCACTAAACACAATCTCCTTTCTCAGAGGACCCTGGCACGTCCTCAGACGGACCATCAAATCCTGAGCCAAATACATAAAAATGCTACTTTATCAATGATCAGAGAGCGGGCTGGAAGTGTTGTACTAGTCTAAATCTTCCAAGAGTTTTACTAGGGGTTAGATATCCCACCTGCCCCCTTCCCAATGCCTTCTAGTCCTTCCCATTGGCTTGCCCCCAAACCTGAGGCAAACGTCTCCCGGCGCGGCTGACTGCGCTCCGCTCCCCGGCTGCCCCAGGAGCCCAATGGATATTCCTTCAGATGTCTAACAAGCGTTGAACACAACTGAGGTTTAGAGAGAGACAGAAATCAATACCACAGCTTCCACTAGTCACGCTGAGGGATTAGCCGTCCCAAGGAAAAGCACAGACGGTTGAATAGGAGAATCATGACTCCGAATAACGCAAGAGGTTTATGAAGCTGGAAAGCAGCCTCTGGCCTTGATAACCTCCAGCTGGCCTGGAAGAAAAGCAGGCAGTGGAAACCTGCACTCGTAGCATCCTCCCCTTCTGCATCAGCGGGGGCAGGAGCTGGCCTCAGCGCATCCGCTGTGGCACGCTGGGGCGGTACGGGCAGGCAGCAGGCAGGGGACCCCCCAGGTCCCGCCGTCCCGCTGAGCGCTGCACAGCCACTGCTGTTTTCCAGACCTCTGTTGCTGCTGGGTGACGTATTTCAGCTCTGGAGCTTGAAAGGGAGCAACCCCAACAGCAGCTAATGCCAGGAAAGGCAGGTGGCACGGGGGAGAAGCAAAGGCAAGGACCTGAATCCTTCCACGGCGAACCGGGTTCCTCACAGTGTGAAAGGAGAGGGAGAAGATATGGAAAACTGCTTGGCTCATACCATCACCAAAGGAGGCCCACAAACCTCTAATAACAAGAGATACGGGATCCTGTGTCACTGCTAACAAGTGCCTCTGTCGCAAGAAATCTGAATTCTCTTTGATCTGGGAATGCTGCAAAGAAGCATCTATTTTTGATGGGTCGAGGCTGGGTTAGGACAAGCACTCGAAGAGCAAAGTCATTTTTAGCTTAGCTAACATCATATAATTCTTGGTGTTTTTATGAGTTGAGTGCTTGTTGCTCCCTATTTCTCTCGCTTTTGTTTTGGTTGCTGTGTTACAACTCCAAAAGCTGCAGATATGAGGGTATTTTTGTCTTTAAATTGTCACAGGTGAGAAAATAGGGACTACAGGGGAGAGGAAGGGGGAAGCAATGCTCTGAAAGCCTTCAAGGTTTAATGAGGCATCAGTAATATGTTTGCATAGTTTAGAGAGGTCTTTAATGACCTCTGCGTTTTCCAACATTTCTGAACTTTACAGCCCAGCATAAGATTTCTGGGAACACCAAGTGATTAAATGCTCTCAAACTCACTCCTAGAGCCCACACAATCACAGAGTCACAGTTTGCTTCACTGCCCAGGAAGCATCATTGATTGTCCATGGGACTTGCAATGTCATTCTGTGAAAGCAGATGAATTCTTTACAATCCAAATTTCACCCACGGTGAGAGAAGAGCAATGAGACAACAGAGGTGTAGAAGAGCAGACACAGTTCCAGCAATATGCAGAAAAATGCCTCAAGATAATTTTCAGTCGCAAGCCTCTAAAGAGGACTATTTATTTTTTATTTAGCTTTCTGATTTTTCTCAAGGAAATTAACACGGGGGGGGAGGAAAGGTGTCAATACTTCTCAATATATCTGAACAGTTACAGCACAATAGAAGGTTAGCAAGATGCCCTCTTATACGTATCTTCCTGAGGATAAGCCCCATGTATGACCTGAACTCTTCCATTATTTCATTTCCCCCAACTAGTCATACTCATCTCTCCTGATGTCCAACAACTAAAACTAAAGATGATGTGGAACCACATACTGCCAAAGATGCTCACAGAACTTCTGTGACAGCATTTCTGAATGGTCTCCAGTCCACTGGATGCTAAAATTTATTTACCATAACTAAGTTTAAATCCACGACCTAGAACAGGTCTGTACCCCGTTGCCTGGTGATGCAGGACCACCAGAGAATGAGCTCTGAACTTCAGCTCAAAGCTCCAGGGCTGCTTCAGGCTTGCTCCATTTTAGGAAGATCTAGTAATTTTGAATATGCTAACCAACTATCTGCAGAAAGGGACGTAACAGTAGACATGGTGGAAGGGGATCAGCGTCATGCCTGCCCTGCCTGTGGCTGCCAATGTGATCCATGTCGCCCGGGGTGGTGGTCAGCTCGGTACAGCTAAACACACGTGAAAATTCTACGTCCATTAACCGGGAGGTTGATTCACAGGAACCTGCCCTTTTGCCCCAGAATCTATGGCAGAAGCTGTGCTATCAGCCCACCCCCACCCTGCAGGCCTTTTGCTCTTAGGCCGGCTAGCAGGGTGGCATGGCGGGACCGCGATATTTTAACCTAGCCACTGGCGAGACCCTCAGCCACCTGCCCGGGGCCACGAGCGGGACAGCCTCTCCCTTCCCTGTCTCGGACAGAGCGAGGTCAGATGGGTCTGCCTCGGCCATGGCGCATTGCTGCGGGCTGAGATCAGCCTCCGGCGCGGGGAGCGCATCGCTCCCCCCTGAGACCATCAATCTGTCCCCGTCCCCACCCCCACCGCTCCTTCTCCCGCATTAACCTAAAATACGAGCGCATGTGCTCGCCCCCCCAGTGCTTCTGCTCCCAGAAACCACCCCGTCCCCTCCCTCCAGCGCTCCTTATCTAAGGCAGCGTGTCACTGCAATTTTATGGTCAACATTACAGGCTCAAGCCCTCCTTTGAGCCAATCGCCCCGCGCCGCATCCGTTAGGAGAGCAGCCAGGCTTCCCGCGAGGAGCTGCCTCCTGCGCTGCGCTGCCTGACCCCCTCCGCCGGCAGCCGCCATAAATCTGCCGTACCTGATGGGAGATGGGCTTTTTAGGATCTCTCAGGGTGCTTTGAGGTAGCACTTCTATGAACTCCGTGCCACAATAAATAATGCTACCTGCAATATGTCTTTGGGAACGTGTCAGCAGCGGCTGTCCTGCCATGAATTTTTATTCTTTTGCCGTCTGGAAGATAGATTCCAGATACAGCATTTCCCCGCACTTAGTGTCAAATCTCTTTACCCCTTTGCCCCGGCAGAATGACAGGGACCACAAATAAAATAAAATAATAAAAAAGAAGCATAGGAAAAATGGCCTGAGAGCAGAGGGAAAGCACTAAACTCACCTCTCTCTGCAGCTGAGCAGCTTCAGAGATGACAGCAGTGACTACAGGCAGGGGCAATTTGGCATAGGAAGAAGGTAATTTTTGTACGCTGCAGATAAGACTTCTGCAGGAGGATTCCACAGAAACGGGCGTAAAGATAAAATTGCTATAAAGAGCATAATGCACGTAGACCCAGAAAACACGACAACGCGGTTATGCGTGCCACCCCAAACTGCTATGTCACAGATGGGGAAATAAAGTACTGACCCCAATAAAGGAAAGGGTTTTTTTAATGAAAAAACCTTTCCACTATAGATAAAAAGGTCATATAGAAAGACTAATGAAATGGCCTAAATATTTGCAAATCTTGCACTGCAGATCTGGTATCAAGGTTAAAGTGCGAAAGGAAGAATGCTGTAACAATTACCAACGGGAATCCCATGAAAAAAGAAATTGCAATTGGTATGTGAATCTTGTGATGTTCATTTGGGTTGCTGAAAAATAGCCTGCAGTGCACCCCAGGGGTGAACAGTGGGGCCAAAGGTGTTTGAGAGCTTCATTAATGAGCCGGACATGCACAGGCACAGCACACCTCCAGCAAGTCTCTGTAGACGATACAAAAGCAGGAGGAGCAGCTGCCACACCGGAGGGTTGTGCTGCCATTCAGAGGGACCTCAAAGGGGTCAACAGGAATCTTGAAATGCAACAAAGGGAAAAGCCTAGTCCTGCGCCGGGGGAGGAGCAAGCCCAGGCACCAGTACATACCAGGGGCTGACCTGCAGAGAAGGAACTGGGGCTCCTGGTGGGCGCCAAGCTGGCCACGAGCCAGCAATGTGCCCTCATGGCAAAGGCAGCCAGCGGCACCCTGGGCGGCATTAGGAGGAACACGGCCATCAGGCGGAGGAAGGCGATTCTTCCTCTCCACTCAGTACTGGTGAGGCCACATCTGGAGCACTGGGTCCAGTTCTGGGCTCCCCAGCGCAAGAGAGACGCAGCCTTACTGGCTGGCTGAGGCAACCTCCCGAGGGGCCTTCCCACCTCAGTGATTCTGTGCCCTATTTGAGGAATCCAGGCTTTACTTTCTGGTTACCACATATAAGCAATTGAGTAAACTACCCTCAAGACTACAAAATACTTAAAAAACCCAGGCAGGTAAAATATTATTAGTTGTACAATTCAACTGGGAATATGAGAAATATCTGCTCAAACAAGAGTATAAAGGCTGGAAAAACTCTACAAAAAGATAAACGGTTCCAACTAGACAGAAGTTCATGGTGCACAATTTTTTTCCTCTCAGTTTCCCTCTTCTAGCTCAGTGCCTTATATAAAACCAAAATAATTACTCTTTTCCACTTCTGAATACTGTCTGGGCTACAGTGCAATCTTATCTTAATTTGAAGACATTGTTTTACTTTCTTCCTTTACTCTGATGAAATGGCCAAGTTTCACATCGCTTACATCTAAAAGATATTAGGATGAGCACTCCTGTATCTTCACATTAATATGCACATGCCCGTTACAACATACAGTATGTTAAAGACATCACTGTTCCACCATTAAGTCACCACTGTCCAGTCTTCAAGTGAAGTCAGAATACATCGATGCCGTATGAAATGTCCCCTTCAGCACGTGTGTTTCCCAATTCACATAAAAAATGACGACACTGCAGCTAGAATACAGCTACCCAGTTGCCTTGATGTCTGTCCTCTTCCTGTTTCCAAGAACTTTAAACACTGGAATTGAGACTTGGTCAAATATATATTACTGAGCAACAGTCGTACAAAACAAGCCACCCCAGATCTGTCATTCCCCAAAGATGTTCAGCAACTGCTTTTGCCACACAGCAGAGTTAAAGTGGAGGAGATTTACAAGGTCATTGACAAATGCAAGTATTGATTGAGTATTAAAGTGTCTTGTGATTAATACAGCCTTCGAAGTAATTAGTGCAGAAGATCTCTTATATCTCACCATGTTTAAATAATGTATCTGTGAACATGCAGGCCCCCCGTCAATCACTCTGGCTGAGGCCAAACATCATATCACCTGATAACTCATTTGGAAACTGGGCTTCCTGCCTGCTGAATATCTTTCAAAAACAGCAACTTTTCCCTAATTGCCTGGAGTGACCTATATTTAGAGCCTTGCAGTTCACTGGGGGGGCAGAGAGGGAAAAGAGCGCTAGGAAAAAAAAAGCTCAAGCATGTTATTGCTACAATGGCAGTAAAAACCCAGGAGAAGTATCGGAGGCACTGAGCACAACTGGCTGAGGGACCCATAGCAGGAACATGCAAACGGCATTTGCTCAACTCCTTCTGTATCTGATGCAGCCATGCAGCTCTCTTCCATTCACACTTAGGTAAGAGTCTAGATTTTTGCACACAGTAATCGATGTTAAAACTGGGATTTACAGAACTGCAATTTGTTTTTTAATTCAAAGAAATATGTAAGCCAAGATGTACACAGTTTCTCCCAGGTCTCCTAAATTTTTGTGGGCAAAAGAGGTGTTCAACAAATACTTTCTATGCTGTATCTGCATCTGGCTCACCCACAGATCCCAGAAACTATGATTAGAAATTCTATGCTTATGCTTAGAATAATAGAAAACAGGTCTGGAAAGGACCTCAGAAAGTCACTAAATTGATCTTTCTACCCACAGGCAGAATCAATCACACGTAAGCATCCTAGTATCCCAGATCCTAGATTGAAAGGATGGGGCATGTTAATCTAACAGCAAACTGGTTGTAAGCTCTTGATCAATCTGCAGCCATCTGCATCCTTACTGATTCTCCCACTCCCTGGGACTTGGGACCAACAGGCTCATAGCAAAGTCTAACCGCTCTGGAGGTACAAGACTCCAGGAATGAGAAAAACTTAAATTCTAAAAGAAAAAATATGCTCCAAACCCAGAAAATCTTCAGGACAAAGTAGATAATGGAAAAAAAGAGGGAGGAAAAGCTATCTGCAGTGTGTAGGAGGTACAGAAGCATCAAGGGAAGGAGGGCAAAGACAAGGAATATGCACATTCAAATTCAAAAAAGCTTATGTTTTGGAAAGGTTATTTCTCATTTATTTCCCTTTTTTTGGCAGCTATTTAAGGAATACTTTTTTTGGTTATTACATAGTGGAGCATAATACCTAGATCAAAAAGATACACAAGAACGTGCTGAGAGGAGTATAAAAAGACCTAAAAAAGTCACTCTGCTCTTCCACACCTGCACAGTGACATTACAAAACCAGCGTATAAGGAAGCTCACGTTCCTCATATCAAAGACTCAGGCTCCATGTGGGGCTCTACATTCTGTATTTAAACTACCTCTTTGAGCCTGTCTTGGTCAGTCCTTGAAGTAAGTTCTGCAGAGAAAGGTACTCTCAGCCGGGGACTCTCAGGCTAGGGCTGGCAGTCTCAGTGTCCCTGTCTGAGCTCTTGGTCCCCACCAGAATGGCCTAAATCTAGGCTGAAACGAGGACACCGTCGTCTATGGGAAGATCAGGCTGTCAGCAGTTACTAGAACTACGTGTGAGTTTTTCTGGAGCAAGCCAGTGTTTATCGGTCACCGAGATCTAGGAGGTAAATGTTCGGCACTAAGTGCCACTTCAGCAAAATAAGCAGCTTTACACCTTCTGGCTGCTTTCTGGAGTCCACGAAGCACCAGGTACTCATCTAATGTCTTCTTAATCTCTTTCCTACCATTTTCTTTAAACAATTGTAATCACAGGGTTTCTCTGAAGCACACTTAGGGATCGTTAAACATTTACTGCTTATTGGGTAAATAAGGCTCTGGGAAACGGCTTCCTTCAAACTCATTCATTTCTGAACTGCTATTTGATTCCAGGTTAGAAAAAGCAAAGAGCTGAACCACAACCCCACTATCCATCTCAGTCGCTCTTAGACTTTCCTCTAACAGAGACAAAGGACTGGTGTAAAACACAGAAATATTCTAGCGTTCTGCAAACGCTGCACACTCTTGCTTACTGCCCGCGTCGGGTGGGTACACAGCTGCCAGCCGGAGCCAGCCTGCTTTAGAGGAGGGCTGGGACCACAACATCAGTGTACTGGAGAACACAGAGCCTCCGCCTCCCACGGCCCAGTTTAACTTTGGGGGTTAAAATATACAGCATGTGGAAGTTAATCACTCTCATACATAATCAAATCAGAGCAATTCCTAAACTAATTTAGAGGGGGTAAAAAGAAGGAGAAATTCTTCTTCCTGGAAGACAGTGAAAGAAATCCAAACCTGGGCCTTGTGGCTTTTTCTTTAGACAAAGCACTAGAAATATTCTCCTGTCTTTAGTGTTAATCTCACTTTCTTTTTTCTTGCACCTGCTAATGTTCCATAACTCAGAAGTCCCTCTTCCTTACCCTCTTACAAGCTTATTTATTATGACTATTTTACCAGCTATTGGCTCAACACGCTCCACTCCAATATTCATCATTTAGTTCTCTGGGTAAATCGTATTTAATCAGCACAGGAGAGAAAATAGCATAATTATAGATGCCGGATGCCATTACACTCAGAAGAAATTAAACCTTGTCTTAAGCTGTCCAGCGGTGCCTCTGATGAAAACAAGCAGGCTGCGTTGCTGGGGAGGTTACCGAGAGGTTAGTGGCCATATAGGGCCAAACGGACCTTCTAGGATCTCTGAACCCCAGGAACAGGGAGCCGCGGAGAGGCACAGAGGCAGAAAGAGAGAAGCTACTATGGACAAACAGAGAACACCAAAATCTGTCACAACGCAGCTAGTAAACACATCTCTTTTTTGAGAATACGATAAGCCAAACTCCTACGTTAATTATAGCGCAGAAGAACAAGGTTGCTACACAGAGACGTGGTGGTTGTAAACAAACCGTGTCCACAAAAATCCTCTCTGAAGAGTAAGAGCAAAGGTAAGGCATGTTTCGTCTCTGGCCTTAGGAAGAGGCTTGTTTTAGCAGATGGCAAATTCTGCAGAGTAGGAGCTTCTTCCCGGGTTGGTTCCCTTAGCACTGCAGCACCGAGCTTACTGGGCTGCGAATAGATGGTTCAACGCCGGAACGGAGGGGAGAGAGGACATGCACACGAATCACCAACCCACGGGTCGTGCCTAGTCTACTTTGTGCCAGTTATAGTACTTCTATGTAATGGGGTTTTTTTAAGGTAAATAATTCTATTTTAGTAATACTAATGGACAAATTCTTTACTGATCGATAAAGTCCAGAAAGTTATTACAGCAACAAAGATGCAAATAGATTCTTAAAGTTGCCGAGAGGAAGAAGTGTGGCAGACCTCTCCAGGTGGCACTGAACCACTTAAACCTCGACATTACCCCTGTATAAAGTATCCCAGCTTACCCAGTTTACGGCATAAAGTGCTATAGGAGACATTTTACCTGAAGACGCTTCTTACTCATCACTTGACATCACTACTCAGAAATGACTACCCAGGTTCAGATAGAACAATGGCCAGAACGGCTGAGTGTTGTGTTTTATTTATTATTTATTTTTTGCTAATAATACATCTGAGGTTTAGATAAGTAACTAAGAGGAAGGAGAGCTCCTTCTAGTCCATCCTGCTGCCGACAATTAAGAAACCTCAAAGTAATTTTTGAAAATGTCAGCGTCTCATTTAGCAAACGGATAAATAATGAATGAAGCATAATCACTGTCCTGTGCTGGTGGTACAGCTTCGCGGTGTCATTAGTAAACTAACGGTATAATATCTTCGTGTCACAGTTTAATTATATCTTGTAATTAGTTTCAGCAATGGATTGCACAGAGTCAGGCCCCCTGAGCTAAACAAAAGGTAATAGAACTTTCAGAGTCCTCGCATAAATCAATTATGAAAGTGTCCTGTGTTATTTGAGGCTTGTTTGCTGTAATTTTATGCACAAAGAAGAAATGATCCCTGCTGCCTATGGAGGGCGATTCACCTTACCAATTGCCTGCCTAAATGAGTAAGAGTACTAGAGGAGCACGAGCCCATCCTGCGCCGTACATCTACCAGTGCACCCTTGTCTGAAGAGGGCTGGTGAGCATGGCTGCCGAGAGCCGCAAGGTATAAAAAACAGACCTTGCCTGGTTGTGAACACCAGAAATACAGGAACATTCTATGCAGACACAGTGAGACGGTACTATGATTTTTCTGCTGTTGTTGCTAGTGCTGAAGTTTTGCATTTTACAGGTATTTTTCATGTAATCCTCTGCATCTAAACCTGCACGATGTCGCATTTCTGTTCGCTATCCCGAGAGGACCACACCACCATTCGAACAACATCTACACCTTCCTTCTCCCTCTTCTCCATCCCCGGAGTGAAAAAACGCCCCCGTGCAAGACCTCTAGTTTGCCTTAGCACATCGAGACAAGGCACCGGCACTGGTTCCTGGCCCGGTGACTGTCTGCCTCCTACAAACACGCTTGGGTTAGGTCTTTCTCCTGCTTCATTTCTGACATCGCTCATTCGCTGCCACGGGAATGAATCAAGCAGCAGAGGGCCATATTGGAAACAGATCCGTACAGGCTGAAGGGTCCATTGAGGTTATGCAATTGTAATTGCAGCAGATCAAAATCTCTGCTGCCATCCTGCAGGCGGCTACTTAAGCTCCGGAAATTCTACAGAAGACGCTCTTTTCTTAAGAGCTCTTTATACCGCACCAGGAGTGCATGCATATATAAACTGCGGATATAAAACCCGGTACTTGTAAAGTGGCTGTGAATGATCTCCTCTATCCCAGCCTATAACTTCTCACATAGTTTAGGGGAAAAAAAGAGTTGCATTACTGGAACTAAATGTATAAAATAATGTTTCACAGGTCAGGCTTAATAGCTGTATTTTATTTGCATATTTTTTCCACAGTTGTCTTCAGAGTACTACGTGTTCTGTTACCATCCCTCTACGTACTGATGCACACGCATGGCTCTCACCGCTCTGGTGTCTGAGCGCCTGGATCATTTGTCTTTTCATGTTCCTCCTCTGCCCCCACTGCTTGGTGCTGGAAGCTGCGTATGTTACGTGGGATGAAGAAGGAGGGGGGGAAAAAAAAAAAAAAAATCAAACCTCTCAGTGTGTCTAATTTTGGCCTACCGAGATCTCCAAAAGCAAAAAAGGCTCAAAGCAGAAGCAAAGGGCTGTCCACAGGTCACCCAGTCCGAGTCTGAGTGTCTGGGATCCCTACTGCGGGCGGCAGAGGAGAAGTGTGGAGAAGAGTCTGAAAGGTGCCAAGACATGTAATCGTCTCAGTTCTGATCAAGCTGCAAAACACGCTGGGGTCCTGGTTCAAAGCCCTCATCAAGTCTGCCTTGAAAGTGAATCTAGTGGCATGCTGGCCTTTCTGTTTATACAACAACTTACAGGTTTAAATGAAAAGCTGCTTGATAAAGCAGCCTGAATCCTCCTATTGTGAGCCCTTCAGCAAATTTAACAAAAGAAAAAGCACTGACTAGAAAAAAAGGGGGAAAAAAAAGTCCACTCCTCGGAGCCGCGCTGCAATCCGGCTGGTTGCTATGGCGACATGATGACTTGTTCACATGGCAACATACCTTAGGTCCACTATTAAAATGATGAGAGTAAACTGGGTTGCACTAAGTATAGTATCCTGTCTGCTTGTACGAGCCTTTCTCTGCAGCGGGAGCTGGGACAGACACTGGTGTGCGGGAGGAAGGAAGAGGAGAACAAAGCTCAGGACAGGAGTTCTGGCGGGCAGCGGAAAAATGAGGGGGATAAACAGTGTTCTAGATCCGTATCTGAGATGAACGACAGCTACACAGATGACAAATGAAATTTTGCTTTGATATAAAATCTGCCTTTATAAGTTAAAGGATGTTTTCCGTACGTCAGTAACGTGCTCCAGAGGGCACTGAACTCTTTAGGAAGTGACCTCTAGCGAGCACGGGCAAAAAATAAGTGGGGGAAGGGCAGGGGGAATCACTGGAGATCCTCCTATCAACACAAAACTAATTGTATTAAAAATAAAACTTACGAAATAGCTGCTACAGCAGTGAAATGCAATCACATAGTTTGTCATTTACATTAAAATCCTACACAACTAGCAAGTGGTAAATTGTGCAACATCTATTTACTCACAATGAATAGCCAAGATTACAAAAAATATATCCTCATTGCAATATTATTGGTGTGTTTTCTGCAATTCTTTTAATTTTAACGTATTTGAACACCTCCCCCTGATAGCACAGAAAATTGTGACAGTTCTGGGGACCTCATCATCCAGTTGTCCCCCATTTACATGAACGACAGGATGAATCTCCTTGGTTTATGAAGCATGTACATTACACAAGACATGAGAAAGTCTCTTAAAATAAAAACCATGAGAAAATGTACCTTTAATACAGATTCTGTTTTAATTTTTCTGGCTTGCTTTTATTACTTTCTATAGAAGGCAGTAGCCTGGAATCTTTCTTGCTCACCAACTTAAGTACAAATTTTTAGCTTAAAATCGCATTTAGATAAGGTAGGGATTTGGAGTACCAGCAGTTTGAAGACAGCAAGCGCAATCTGCTAATGTTTGCTTTTATCACTGAATGGTTAAACAAAACCCATGATGGCATGAAGCCCACGTTACGCAGAAGCATTCATTTTTCCCACTCTTGTCAAGCTAGAATCTCAGCGTGTCGCCCTTCATTTGTCTGCCGCTCTTTTCTATCTTCTCAAGACCTCTAAAATTTGCAGATGACTTCTGGGCAGCGCCTGCATCCCTCGTCCTCGAGCGCTGCCTGCAGCGCCAGTGTGCTGCCAGGCTCTGCCCTCGCAGAACCACGATGGCAATATAAGGCTTAATAGGTGGCTTTGGAGGCCGTGCTGGAAGCTCCCAGCACGGAGGGTATGAAGGCCCCGCGATTTTAGCAGATGTCACAGCAGAGGAGGGTTCCTTTCATCTCTTATTACTGATGAAACAATAGCTTTGTCCCACTCTCCGAAACACCATGAACGATAACTGCCTCGTAAGAATGGTAAACTGTACGTGGATAAAAAAAAAGAAAAGAAACCTTCTGGTGTCTATCAAGCTATCACAACAGCTGCGCTCATGTTTCCTCCTGAGGACCAAAATAACTACAAAGTGCATGAAATCATTAAGCACATGAAAATCCCAGAGGTAGGCTTGGGCTAAACCTCATGATTTCCCAACCAAAAGGCATCAAAGGACAATCCCTCATCGTTCATTTGCTGCTTCCCTTTGCTCTGCACATACCTGTGTCACTGAAGTTTGCCTTTGCTTGGCAAGCACAAAGCATTAACTCTGAGCGCGCTCTTTCTGCATGGAGAGAAGTTTCCCTGCCCATCCTTCTGGGCTGAACAGCAAAGGTAAACAGCGGCGGGGCAGACAGACGGCAGAGAGGGCGGCAGCAGCTGGGAAGCCCAAGTTGGGACAAAAAGCCCTTCAAGTGCATCTGTATGTCTGCACGGCCACATCTGCACATTCACGGTCTGCAGAAGCTTTTCCAAACAACAAAGGGACTCTGTCATTTTAAGGTAAAGTAAATATCGTATTTCACTTGAGTCAATCTGACAGTCCTTGCAGGAACACAGGTGATACGGTGCCGATTTGGTAGGAGTCTGAGAAGCTAACTTCATCTAGTGGAGATGAGGTCCCATTGTTACTCATAATACTATTTAGTTGATAAACTGAACAGTTCAAATGAATTTAGAATTTTTCAGCATGATGCAATGCTTTAATCAGACCTGCAATTCAATGTCCAGTACAGAAAGCTGTATAGCAGAAATTAAGGCTGTATCTGACCAGAAAAATCTAAAAGCAAAGAATAGACTTCATATTTCCATCTTGTCAAGACTGATACCTAACTGTAGAAAATATACCTATAGTATTTTTTTCAATTCATGTAATTCATAGACTTTCAAAGCGGGCACGGAAAGTCTTTTGCAATGTTTTTCTTCTCTCATCTTCTGCTCCACCCCTGGCGTATTCAGAGATGATTTGCTACTTTCCGCTTTCCAAGGGTTCAGCACACACCTACCCAATCCCTCCTTTAAAACAGTTGCTTCTACAAATTGCGATAATCTTCATATTAAAAAAAAAAAAAAAAATCAATCCCTATAAAGAGCAGAGAAACGGAATCAAGTTCACCGATTCCTAAACTTTTAATGATAGACCTTGTTTTAGAAATAAGATTTATCTGAAGGATAAAACAGGAAGGAATTTTAGCCACTTGTAAGAACTTCATTAATGGAAAAGGAACCTGAAGGTTCACCAGTGAGACAACAGGTGTTTAAACAATTCCTTCTACCTACGCTCTCCCGTCGACTTTATTTTCAAGTTTCACTCAATGATGGAGTTGTTTCTTAGCTCCTTGTGTGCTTAGCCATTTAATTAAAGCAATCCATATTGAATTCATGTCCAGATGCCTTGACCAGCAGAGCCAGATCCTCATTGGCATGCCAGCTGCTCAAAGAAGAGCACAGCCCCTTGCATACTAATCAGAGGAGAAGGCAGTGATTCATCAGCCTACGATACTGCTTCAGCATCTACAAGCACTTATGACATGTAATTGGTGGTGCATAAGCAAGCCAGGCCACATTAAAAAGCCTACAGATAGTCAGAGATAAAAATTAATGACTTTTGCTTTGTGTAATCCTGCGTGCGTTGGGGGGGAGGGGAGGGGAGACTGGGATTAATGGACGAATGTAAGTAGGCACAAAGGAACAAAGAGTTTCTTGGCCTTGTTTACGTATTGAACAATAATAATAAAAGAAAAGTGACAAGTTATGGGAAAGGCAAGTGTGAATTTTCGGCACGAGTGAGTTGGAAGACTGCTTGCAGTTCATTATGGATGCAGAATTTCCATACTCATTATTCCGAAACAAACCTCCTCAGAAGGCCCTTCTGGGACCAATGGCAGCAGTTTTTATTATTCATCTTTTGCTAGTATTGAGGATGTCATTATAAGAGCTGCACAGCGCTCTTGCTACATGGTATACAGGAAGAGAGGAGTACAACTATCTTGGGAGGAATAGCTTATTTTTCATGAGGCCAGAACAACCAGAGTCAGGGTCATGGTGGGCCACAGTTGTAAAATCAAGAAAGAAGAGGGAGGTAAATCAAGGACAGCAGACAAAGACATTACGTTATGCACCCATGACAGCAGCTTCTGTAGATCAAGTTCTCATCAAAATATTCACGCATCAACATTGTCATTTGATTCTCCCTCTTCCTGCCATAAATCCCCTTTCTTTCCCATTGATGGATACACCCTCCTCAAAATAATTTTGAAGAAAAAATGCAATTTTTCTGGTTTTATTTTTTCTTTAACAATTGCTTCCTCTTCTGATTTCTGAAGTCTTGGCAAAATGTGTCTACCAAGGAGAAAAGTGAAACTGAAGTTACTTGAGCCGTCTTTCTACTTGGACGCAACAAAAGGAGGGAACAAAACCGACGCACGTGTGATAGTATACATCATCGGAAACTTACTCTCACCTAATGTCTACCTCCAGTACACCAGGCACAATAACCTACTTCAGCAGCTTCCAGGGGTAGAGGTCTATTGATTTTAGCAGAAATCTGCCCATGTACAATAGCAGAGATCTGCTAGCAGACTTTCTTTCTGTCATGAAAATTGCCAATTACGCGTACAGCTGCGTGTTCTCCAGCACAGAGGCTGATACGTCTAGTTTCATTTCTAAAGGTAAATGTTAACTCCAGTTTGGGCTCTGATTTCAGCCCACTTCAGCCACCGCAACTCATCCAAGAAAGGTAATTTATTACCTGTTGAATGGAAGTTTCAACTCTACAGCTGGGAAGAGTTATTTTAGGAACTATTGATTTATCCTAATTGCGTCTATCTTGGTACTATGAAAAACTGCCATTGCCATGACAATAGAGTTTAAAAAAATGGAAAAAAAGACTATTCTTTAGTCAAGCATGTTGTGCACTTTAGTACAGGAGACAACACAAGTTTCCCACAGAGGCCAAGTATGATCACTGTGTGACTTGGAGGGAACAGTACGAACCTGGAACTTGGTCTGGCATTTAACCCAGACAGCGAACAACCTTCAGGTTCTGCAAACCACAGTCTTTAGGATGCTTTCAGTGGAGCGACATGAGAAATACCCAGTTGTGCTAGTAAAAGGCACTTGGTGCTGATGCCAAGAGCAACCGTGACGGCAGGCAGGAGGGACAGCACACTTTCAGAAAGTCTTTCTCCCTGCAAGTTCTTCGCCTCAGAGAAGACAAGAGGATTCCTGAGATTCGCACACACCAGGAAGGAGAGCAAAGCCCCTAGCTTTTCCTAACCTGGGGGCTGCCCGTTACACGACTGACCCGGCCACACTGACACACTGCAGCCACATGCTGGATCCCGCAGGTGAACAGTGAGCTGGGCATTATAGAGATGGGGCTCTTCATGCAGCATGAATTAATTCACGTTCAATTTGATCCCATCTCCTAACTGGTAACGTTTGTAAAGATAGTCTGGAGGACTACTTAGCCTGCCCATCCTTTCACAGCCCTGAAGAAGAGAGGGTAAAGTGCCAGGAATCACGAAAACAGAAAATCATTGATATCGGCAGGCAGCTGAGCAGAAACTCAGAGCTATCAGTTGCGTTTAAGGTCTACTGCTGTGTTACAACCTTTCGTTCTGCAAAGCTTGCTCTTTATTTATCGGTTACACCAGTTAATTTCATCTGTTTTGCAGAAATATTTACCGAGGGTAGGTGAGGGAAGCAGAAGCTGCAGCTGCATCCACAGTCACCGTACGATTTATTTACAACTGGGGCTTTGTGGTGCAGCTAGCTAAAAGAGGATTAAATTACGCTTTGTAGATTAAGAGTCTGAACACTATAAAACTCATAAGCCTTTGTATGCTAAGCAAGAACTTTGACTCCCTTAGGAGCTTGCAACAGAGACTCTGCATACACATAGAAGACTTGAATTGTTTTGATATTTCAGTGTATCTTTCACAAACAGAGACATTATCAAACTGTTTGGGAAACATTTTATCAGTACAAAAAAGTTAAACTGAATCATGACGTCCAGTACATTTTCATCTCAGTTCCTCCACGCAGTCATTCAAATAGATTTTCCTATTGTAATGGTACTGTCACCAGTTATACATTATCCGTATATCCGTTCCACTGCTCCCTTCCCATTATCCGTATATCCATTCCACTGCTCCCTTCCCATTAGAAGAATACTGCCCCAGATCTCCGCTTACTGGAAAGATGTACTAACATAACACGCACACCTCCCCTTTTCCTGCCCCCTCTCTTTTCTCCTCCTTCCCTTGTCTTCTCATGCATAATTTACAAAATGCAGGCAATAAATTCTTCTTTCAAGAGAACATTTTCTTATATTTAGATAGTATTCTGCTTAAAACAAGGACATGCAGCATTGTTTGGAGATAAAGAATGCAAAAGAAGCTTTGCGTCTTTACAAGACTATAGCAAAAACTCTACGTATGGATCAGCCACAGAGCAGAAAGATTTGTCTGTGTGCGTATTTTCAGCTAAGAGGGAGGTAACTCTCCAAGTATTCAATCAAATTATTTCTTCCTCAACCTTATTTTCCATTTTCCCCTCCACACTTTTAGGAGAAAAGCAAGAAAAAATTTCAGCTTGATGTGCACATACAACTGTCTTCTGCATCGGAAGACAGACCTAGCTGATAAAACGTTTCACAGGCGATGTTTGAGGCTAGCCACTGTAATAGTCCACTAACAGCTGTTCATGGGTTTAGAAATACAAAATGAACGTTTCCCATGTAAAACTGTTCAAGAAAGCTAGGATTTTCTTTATACATTACAAGTTGGACATTTTAAGATAAGTCTTCCATTGTCATTGATGGCAAACGCAAAGTGGGTTTAGAGCAGGTATGAGCAATCTCTAGCACTCAGAGGCTGCTTGTGGCAAAGACGGTGAAGAAGCTCGTTCAGGTGTGTCTAATTCACCAGCTGATTGCTGACATGGCTAGCCTGCTTCCAGGGAAGGACTGAGCCCTGATGTCCATGCACGGCACTACTGGCAGCCAGCCCGCCCGCCCTGGGGGTTTGCCAGGCCTGTGGCACAACAGGTCTGCAAAGGGCAACTGCTCCTGTGTGCTCCGGGCCCTCACCCAGAGGTGGCACAACGGCAGCCCCCATCCCCGGGGCTTGTCCCCCGCCACCACCCCAGCACTTGGGTTTAGGCAGCCCTGTACCCTGTCACACAGACCCTATTTTGCTGAAATACGATGGGTTCCATACATTTTGCTGCATAATGGGATAGGAAGCGACTGTTGCTGGAGAAGTGCTGGGAGAAATGGCTCCTTGATATAAGCCAGCTCCAGCTAAGAAGGGAAGCTCTAGGGGCGATATTAAACGTTAACTGTCCAGGCATAGCTAAGAAGGGCATGTTAAACAGTAATCGCTAGGTAACTGTCTCAGACAGACAGAAAGAGGGGGGAAAAAAACCTGAAGTAGCTATCTTTAAAGAGAACAAGCAGATCTGAGTAATCCAATTTAGGGGAGATAAGAGTCTGCTGGTAGCACTGTCCTTTAACTGGACAAACGCCTTCGTTCAAGTGTCAACCCCAATCCTGGGGAGGTCAGCGCACGGGGCCTGCAGCCTAATGTACTCCTGAATTGGCTGAGTGGATTTCCGAACAAACACGCTGGTCCAACAGAATTGATTTTCAGCAGGCCGTATGGGTCCCTAACGTAATTATCCTGCAGTGAGTCAGTTCACAGCAGCCCCTGCATTTAAAAGCTGCTGGTCAGCCGAGAGGAGAGGTTACCGCCGGTGCCTCAGCCTCTCCGCCAAGTACAGCTTCGCTTTTAATTGTTTAAACAGCAGTGGAATTTCTTTTGCTCTTTCTCAACAGAGAATCATTATATCCCTGTTTAAAGAGGTCTGGAGGGACCTCAGAAGAAACTTTCCCTTCAAGCTTTGTGTGCTAATGAAAAAAATCAAGTCATAGCTCTCTAATAGGCGAATTCAATTTATAACAAGCAAATACAATCATCTCGACACCAGCGCTACACCACAGTAAAACTTCCCCAGCTTTTGCTCCACAGCAGCTCCTGCGAAACGCAGCCGGGTGCCAGGCCACCTGGCCCCGGCACCCACAGGCCACCCCCTCCAGCAGCCACGGCCCCGGCGGGCGCAGCCACCTAGTGCTGACCATCCTGGAAACCACCGCTCCATCCTGGGGCAGCTCCCGGCTCCTCAGGGCAGAGGGGAAGAGGCCGTGCGGGAACTGCTCTCGACCGCGTAGGCCTCAAGAGCATGGCACGGCACGGCGCACTGCCTGGCTCAGGCGGTGGTACGGCGCGGCTGAAAGCAGGCTCCGCTTCCTACCCCAACAGAGGACTTACTTCCAGGCACTTTAATAATCCTTAATGAAGTTCCTATAGCGCCTTTCTCAGAACTGCTGACATGAATCAGATCACACGTAGAGAATCACGTGTTACACAAGAGTCAAATTTCTCCATGATGAAATAACACCAGAGTTGTGTACCAGCCGGGTAGAGAAAGGTCAGTTTTACTGTGTTTCCTCTAATCTGTGTTCTTCTCTTTCTTGGTGAAGGTTTGGACTAGCTCTGAATGCCAGGAGGGAACCCCAGAAGGTCCGTAGTTCTGAGAGAGGTACAAGAAAGAGTCCATGCCCTAATACTGGGCCTTCTCCTACAGACCTTTCCAATAATGCCCATGCGAAGCAGCACTGAACATGCTAATGAGACCTCCCCCCCCGTTTCATCAGAGCGGTGTCAGTTCTTTATAGAAGGGATGTACCACCCTCAGACAAAAAGCACAGCGCCCGCTCTGCTTCCAGGCTGCAGCTGCATTTGTTTTAGATGTCATTGCACCTCTTGCAGCTTTGTCCAGGTAAGTTTTGTCCCGACTACCTAAAAGTTTCCCACGCTGGGGAAACTGCCAGCACCAATTGACAGCACTTGCAACAACGGTGGTGCATTAATAGTACAAGTACCCATCTAGGTACGGATATAAAAAAGGATGAACTTGCTTTATATCCACCCCTAAACAGAAGTTACGTGCACAGGATCTACTGCCCCGGCAATGCAGTGCTCCAGACGCCGCTGGACGGGGACTGAAGAACCACTACGGTGGGCTGAACTGAAAGCCAGGGTCCTCTCTCCAGCCATGGCCAGAAAACACGGGAACAGGGGCAGCGCAGCGTGACACAGCAGGCGACTGCTTGGGGACTTCCCCAGCAAGGTATTTCATTTGGGCTATTGTGTTCAATACCCACCAATGAGCCTCTTCTCCATGAATTTATCTAATCTGTTCTGAATTCATTTATTCTTTTGTCCTCTACAATATCCTGTGCAATAAATTCCGTGCGCTAATTACGTGCTCTGAGAAGAGGTACTGACTTTTCTTTGTTTTAAACTTTCCCCGTTTGGTGAATACCCTACACTCCTTGTTAATTATTCCCTAATCGTTTTTCCTGTGCCACTCGCAATTTACAAGCTGCTACTGCATTTCCCCACCACATTTGTTATCACAGATGATGACTTCTAGCTTTTTTAGTCCCGCGGCTTGTGGGAGGTGCCCCATATCCGTAAGGAGTCTAAACATCTGATCAGCTCAGTTCCCCATTTCGACATTTTCACGTAAGGCCTGACATCCTGATCACCCTCCCAAGGCTGCAACATCTATTAATGCAGGACCCACTCCTCATATCCCTACTGAAGACTGCCAAAAAAAGGGTAATACACCCTCAGCTTTTTAGAAAGCCCCTATTTCATCCGTGGTGCTAAAAATTTCTTGGCAAACTAAAGCTCCACCCAGACAAAGCTGCCTGATTGATTCTGTATTGAGAGAATCGGCGCAGATGCAAGCTGCTTCGGAGCCCACCAGCCCAAAGCTGCAGGCGAGCAGACGGCAACCATTCCTAGACGGAGCATCTACCCGAATAATGGATTCACTGCAATACAGTTTTGAGCTGGTTACATCTACGTTTCCTCCAGTCAGTCAGATGCTGCTTTAACTGTACTCTGCTCTCCCGGCTGCAGTTGCAGAAAGCCATCTGTCAGATTCTCAGCCTTATTTCCCTTTTCCTGTCTTTCCTCAAAGTAGGAGCAAATGGGGCCAGATTCCAGCTGTATTTTTCATCCTCCAATTAGCAGGCTCCAATTCATCACTCTGAGTATCTCCTGGCATCAGTGCTGAGATTCCCTCCTCACGCCTGGTAAATCGGTCTTCATTTAAAACCCTCTCTCTTAGCCCTAAATGGAAATCAATTCTGCAAGTTTAGCAAATAGTTAATTACTCCACAAAGAGGATTGATTGGCCTTTGATCACCAGAAAGCTCTGTAGTGCTATTAGTCTCTTTCATCTGTGATTAAACCACAGAGAAAAAGAAACAAAAACTAAATTAGGCTTCTCCTGTTATCCTACAAATATTTAATGACGGGATAATCTCCTAAAGGTGTGATCAGGGGATATACATTCCGCCAGGAAATGTCTCCAGCTCAACCTTGAACCCAAATTCGCTCCCTGCAAAGAGCCTGGCAACGAACTTTACAGAGGAACGGAGCTGAGCTCAAAGGGACGCTTTGTAGTGCACACTCTTCTTGGCCTTTTCTTCTTTCCTCTTCTTATGTACGTTTTAATGCAGATAAAGATTTTCCCAACGGACTCCTGACATGAATAATAATAATAATAAAGGCTTTCTTTAAATTCAGTTTTGGCTCTGCTGACTTTCTCAGCAGGACAAGACCGTGTCCCGTTGATTTGCAGCATTGTACAGAGCTGTTTCCCCAAATGATGGGATCCTCCCACTTCAGACAAATCTCAAATATCACAGTCTCCCACTGCTAACCCACTCTAAAATTCAGTCCCAAAGCAAAGCATAAAGCTTTCTATGCAGCCACCTATCCACACTGCCGCAGAAGCCACGACAGGAAGGTCAGAGGATCGAGAGCAAGGACCGAGTTGCATTTCTCACGTTCTGGGCAAATTTAAGGTCTAGGAACCTTCCTTTTGTGACATTAATGCAAACCTCATTCGAGGGTGGCTGGCAGATCCCCAGTGGCTAGCCCAGCCTGCCCGTGCTCCTCGCCATTACTCACTGCAGCAGCACCACGGTAACGGCTGCCAGGTGCATTACAAGCCCCTCCAGAGGTCTCAGCAGCCAGGACTAGGGCCCACGTTGTTAGGTGTTTTATCAACACGTACTCGGGAACTGCTCCTTCCCCAATGCCAGCAGAATTTTAGGAGAACTGTGGAAACACACCTGCTCTTCTCTAGCAAATTCCCATCAGCTGCAAACCGTGCTATTCCCAGCACACGCTCCCGGATGCGGTGAGGAAGGTTGAACCCACCACTGGGCAAAGAGAGCTGCCCGTATTTCTGCAGCCTTTGCCTCTCTGGCTGGAGAGGGTAACCACCACAGCATTTGGCTACTGGCCAGCTGGGGAAGCAAGTCCCTCACAAGTCAGTGCACAATACCAATACAGCTGATGGGTGCGAGTGGCCAGTTTGAAACGATCCTTTCTGCCACCACCCATGGCGTGCAGACGCTCTGCTCTGCAGCTCCATAGGAAAGAGAAGTACATAGACACACATCCAGGAGAAGGCTGGACTGCAGGAGGTGCATCTTCCCAGGTAAAAGGTGACCTGATTAGATAGAAGACTGGGAAGCAACAAATGGAGTGGGTAAGGCTGAACTTCAAGAAGTTTCCCAACTTGCTATGAAAACTGAGAAAGTTATCATAACTTTTTTTAGCACTAAAATGTCATAATATTCTTCATGCAAGAGGAAAGAGGAGCCTCCTGACATGTTTTCAACTCC
Organism: Larus michahellis; assembly: GCF_964199755.1. Classification (NCBI taxonomy): domain Eukaryota; kingdom Metazoa; phylum Chordata; class Aves; order Charadriiformes; family Laridae; genus Larus; species Larus michahellis. The sequence continues at coordinate 808,640 of NC_133899.1, forward strand.
CGAATGGCAGAGAGTCCTTGAGGGGCCATGCCACGCATCAGGCAACAGCAGGCGTTAATTAGCCTAGATTTTCTATTGAATTGTTTTGTGTGTGTGTGTGTGCGTGTGTGCGCGTGCGTGTGTTTTTCTTTCCCTGGGTGTCTCATTTGCAGGATGTTCAATCATCCTCTCTTTCTGATTCTGCAGCCGTGTGTACTTCTGTGCGACTGTCGAGTCCTGACACCTGTCAAACAGTGCCACAGTAAATTGGACGTGTCAGCCCCAGTGTGCTGGTGCCAAGGTGTGAATTAGATAGAGTCTCTCACGGCTGTTCTTCTGACCTCTTTACTCCGTTACTAGGACATCCCGAGACACACCAAGCCTCAGGGTATCAAAAACCAAAACACAGCAAAAAGAACCCCACAAACCCATTGCAACCCTAGCCAGGTGCTTAAGGACTTAAACCAACACTTTCTTCTCTATAGGAAGGGAAGAATTTAAATAAACAGAATTTGTAAACAAGCTGATTGCATTTGCAAAACTGCTAGAAAATGGGCTTCCCGTTTTTGTTTTGTGCCATACCAGGAGGCTCTAGGAGGCCAGAAAGAAAAGGGAAAGTGAGTGAGTAGTTAGTGGAGCTTTCAGATGAAAAGATGCATAAGTCATTCTGCACAAAGAAAAATACTTGTTTATATTGTGCCCATCACTGTAGATGCGGTTACCAGAAAACTCTGTGCAAACAAAAAACCTCAAAACAATTGTGTATGACTGAAATCACCCTGATTCCACTTCCTTACCTTACACGGAGGTCGGGGGGTTTGTTTTGTTTTTTAAAACAACAGCTCCCAGAACAAAAGGCTGATTCGTGCAGCAGGCAGTTCTGGGGACCACCTATTGCACAGGGCTGTAGACACATATGGTGCTGCACAATAACAAATAAGAACTACAATAAAGAAAGCTGCACCCACTTTGCTCAGTACGGTGTTCTCAAAGTTACACAGTAAGAAGCAATTATCCCAAAGTGGCAATTTTATTTGAAAATAACATTTAAATTAAAATGGGCATTTCAGGGCCTCCTGCTGAAGAGTGACATGGGCTGTTCAGGGGCCCACTGTCACTTTGTCAGCTGTCACATGCTGCCTTCTGCTAGATGGGCGCAGTTTGCCTTTACCCTTTATCCAGACTCTTAAAAATGCCGCACGCATTTTATGAAGACCAACTAAGTGGGATTGCATCTCTGACAGCTGTTCCAGCTTGGATTCTGTGAAAGTGCTTTGCATACATCTATCTTTTCTGCTAACAATTTGGATAGATAACAAAAGCTGAGGGGAGAGGGGTGAGCGGGCTGGGGACAGGGATGGAACAAAGAGCTTTTGCGCCCGGTCACCTGTTAGCATCCCGCCCAGGGTAACACCAACTAAAGCAGATGTTTCGTGAGAAGTCAGCTCGCTGGCTGGGGTTAAATCGATTTCAGGTCTCATGATTCCTCGCAGTAGGCAGGTGTACCTCCTGTAAAACCCATCCCAGTCAAGCGTCCTTGTAGAGCTGGGGGGAAAAAGAGATGCTGTTCTGGTCTTGGGCACCAAGAACTATTGGCCGTTAGTACAAAGCTGACAGCGTGAGAGGGATGCAGGACTCCACTGGATTCCTTTACCCCTGAACCATGCTTCTGTCCGAGACCTCATCCCATGGGATAAGGGCAAAATGTTCTGATGAAACTGGCAATACCTATTGGCAAGGCAGAGGCAAGGCATAAATTTCACGTAACGCCAATACTGTCTGAAATGATTCACTAGAATCACTATTTATATGTACTGAGGACTTTGTAATTATAAAGAGTTAAATCACTAAATATTTGAATATCTAAATACTTTTAAAATGAAACCTTGCTCATAAAAATCCCCAACAGATCAAATAGCTAAGTGCTTTGACAAGAACACTACAATGTGAGGTATACAGTTATTATTACTCATTATTTGATTTCAACAGTGCTGACGAACAACAGAATCAGCGTCCCTTTGTGCTAGCAAGGCACCATCTGGAAAAAGCTCAAAACAAACATACCAAAATGAAACGAAGACCAAGTGCATATGAGAGAAACACTACTGCAGGGATTAGCAGAAGCCTTGAGGTAGGCACCCGTCCCTTTTCCTTTCCGAGTGGCAGTGGTCCGCTTTCTGCACCTCCTGCACGCTGCAGCTGAAGCAACTGGTGGTTACCAAGACTTTTTTTCTTTTCTTTTTTTTTTTTGAGGCTCAAGAAGAAGGGTTTCCCGCTAAGAAGGCCAGCGGCTTGGGTCAAAAGTTTTCCTGCTCCATTAGTCTCTCTGTGCCTTGATTCCCTTCCGCAACTTGAATGTATTTTCATGCTAGATTACATTACAAAGATTTTCAGAGCTGTGAGATTTTCACATCTATGGTAATGAGGACCACTGCAATACTTAGAGTAGATGGAACGTGTGCAGGAGATCTACTGATGGGAAGTAAATTCTAATTTCTTCCCGCTTTTATTGCTGATTAAAGTCAAGAAATGTCTGTAGTTTGCTCCGTTCTGTGTTGTGAGATCTCACATAATCACTGACAATAGTTTAAGGTATTATCTGATCTATGAAAGTACGTGTATTTAAATAGAGGTAAAAGTCTTAAACCCAACATATTAAACATGAAAGGGGTGTCTGGTTTACTTGTTCAAAGTAAGGGATTTGCTCCCAGGAGTGACACATCTATTACTAATTAAACAATTAATTTATTATGCAGCACTTGCAGAAAACAACATATTTGAAGTCTGAAAACGTCTGCTAAAGAATGGAAAATAATTTGGATACAAATAATTATCTTCAGGATTTTTCTCTACGCTGGAATACGCTTAACACTATTCAAATGTTGTTTTCTCAGAGCTAAATAACAGTCACTGTGTCACTGGCAATGCGTAGGCAAAGTAGAGCAATAACGGGTAGTCATTTTTCCCAAACACGCCCATTTCTGAGACATTTTAGAGCATGTGTAGAAAGAGAGACAGACAGACGCGTATTTACAGCTTTAAACTGTTAGTCTGCAGGATCAGCCTTAGCGGAAGAGATTCTCTACCAGAAAGTCAAACAACAAACTGTCACTTGGCTCCCCATGATCTTTGTACTGGGAGCGAAGGCGAGCTTCTCCATCCTTTCCCAGTGACCAAACATCAAGAGTGAAAACTTAGGCACATTAGAGTTAGAAGAATTGTCAAATTTTTAACCAACTGCTCCAGAGGAGAGCTCACTGTAAACACAACGGTGAACAACATTTCCATATAGGATCAATAGCTGTGCTGAGAGCTAGAAGTCCAATTATTTCCTCAAAATATTAAGTGCAACATTGTTGAGTTTCACGTTCTGAGGTAGATTATGCAAGTGGCATACGGGGCACGCACGGCACAGTCCTGTCTCCCCGTTCCACGGTCCCGACCGTCTCCCCCCCGTTCAGCTTCAGCACTGAGGGAAGCTTGTCCGTTGCGCTTTTCTCTGTCAAATCACCCAAATGCTGGAATTTGGACGGTTTTTCTTTTCTCCATGATCCAAAATTCCTGGCAAGAAAACCCACCGTGCATCATATCTATATGTTATTGAACAAGAGGAAACGGGTATTCTCAACCACAAATAAAAACTCAGTAACCTCTGAGGATTCAAAGGTCTATGCCTCTATCTAAAGGTATAATTCAAAATGGCATCCAATGTCTTGTCTATCACATCAAGAACTCCACTTAGCTAGCGCAGAGGTCCTAACCTGCCCTGAAGAGTCTCTTGCTACCAGCTTTCTCAAATTTTTTAACACTGAAGTCCTTATCTCAGACATCATCTTTTACTCCAGTTTTCTCTCCCCATAACACCTCTAAAAATCTTTTACTAAACATCTTAATTTCTAAAATACTTGTCTAGACACCCATTGTTTGTCACATACAAAATGGAAACATCCTTTCTCTAGTCCTAACATCTTCATATTCCTCTGAGAGCTGGCTGGGACAGAGATAATCTTCCAAGTTTATCACTGTGACATTGCAACCGTCTGCAGGTGCTTCCTTTTCTAGTGCATACATAATATATTTATCTCCCTCCTTTCTATCTCCTTATGATCTGTTCTCTACTACTTCTCTTTCGGTATCTGGAGGCTAATTCCGCCTTTGTACTTTGCTTTCTATCAGCTTCCATTACAATTTTTTAAAGCGTCTTCAAGTTTTCTCCTTTTCTGCTTTTATAATTGGTCCAGCTCTAATAATTCATAAAATGAACACACTATTTCAAAATTGTTTATGAAAGCTCTCCTTTTGCATGGTGGCTGCAGTTATGCTGATTGTGTATGGAGACCACCGCCGATCGTGCCGTGCGGTATCACCGCAATTTTTGTGTGTGTATCACCTCTTGAGTTCTGGAACACTTGTCACTTATCTCAGAGTTTACAAGAAAACCCCTTGGGCAGAGATTGTTTTTATCCCATTTGTAGGGCAGCAAGAGTCCTACTCGGGGGCAGAGATCTAACCGCCAGAGTAGAAAGGAACTAAATATTAATGAAAACAGCCCTACAGCTCCCTTCCTCGTGGCCGCTTCCGATCGGCTGCCCTGCCACACCTTCCTCTGGGTTTCCGAGTCCACGAGCATAGTCACAGCTGGTAGCCCTGGGACCAGCTGGAGCACACTTTACCCCAGCCTTCCCTTGCCGCATGAGATGGGATTGTGTAGCTTCCCTGGCTCAAGCCACCACTTCGGAGCCGCCCAGTGTCTGAGAGCTACCCTCAGCCACGGTCACTCGGAATAATGTGTCCAGGGAGCGTGAAACAGAGGCAGAGTAGAAGGACTTCCATCACAATCCTTTACTCTTTGCATGAGAGAAAGCTGCAGATCTTTGCAGAACAAAAAATCCTGGAATACAGAGCTTCACTTCTAAGTCTCAGCCCCTCCATCCGCCACTGCAGGGTTTGCTGTCAGCTCTGCTGGCCACCTCTCCCGGGGCAGCTGGACAGGGTGATGAATGCGCTCATGTCTCCAGAACAGCTTTCCCTCTGAGCTACACACTGTCCTCCTCCCACACATCTAGACTGAGAAACGGCAAATCCACGAGGGCTGCAGAGGGCACCAACAGGGAAGACGCTCAGGTGGCCAGGTAGGTTCATCAGGAAAAAGATGAGTGTAACTGAATCCGTGTTAACGTCAGAGATGGGCAGCACCAGACAGAAAACAGAGATGTTGACACAAACTGGAGTTCTCCTTTTGACCCAGTAGCATCCCATCCCATCTCAAATGATATTACTTACACAGTAAATTAAGCTGTTTGAGGTTTAACGAGCGAACATGACAGTTTTCTGGAGCTTATAGCGCTATGACACATCTTGCAAGAAAGGGGGCTAGAGAAGGAAAATATGATCAAGCAATAAAATTTACTCCTAATTCATCGCATTACTTCCAGCTTCTAAAGATTTGGCATATGTTTTGTGAGAAATAAAACTCAGGGTATGACAATGGCCAAAAGCAGCAGGCTTAAAGATAAACACCTTGCAGCTTATTGAGCGTATCAGAGCTCACTGCAGATGTAGGACAAAGCATGGTAAAAATACCACAGAACGTAGTGAAAACATGAAGGAAATCAAGTAATAGTTAAATAAATCTCAGCAACTGAGAGGAGGTGATGAAACATGGGTACCAGCAGAGCTACATAAACCCACGGAGGTGTTCACAGAGCTCACAAGTCCGATGAGCGCATTCATGAGGAACAAGACATAACTGTCAAGTGATTTGAGGAGGGAAGCAAAATGGACAGCATGCCATAAAATTAGGATACATTTAGGAGGAGGAAGGAGAACAACAAAACTTTTTTTCTCCCTGAAGATATTTACCCTATTAAAAACTTGATAGCAGGAGCATATTGTTGACGGTTTGATCCTAGACAGCTCTGCAGAGAACAGCATCTGCAGAGCTCTGCCCATGGATGGCTGGACACACAATTATGCCACAAGTCCAGACATGCGTGAGATCCGGAAACTGCTGCGGCAGAGCGGGCCCCGGGAAGGGACGGGATGTGTGGGCACTCACCTAGTTTCCTACACAGGCTTCGTACGTACTGCAAAGCTGCTTTATTGCAGCTGTGTCACAGGAGGTAGCTTCAGTACTTTTGAATGTGATTAGAAAAAAAGACTGGAAAATGGGATCCTCATGTTCATTATGAGGAAAGCAGCGCTTGAAATAAAGTCCCAAATATGTTTTGTAGCTGCCTTAGATATAACCATTATTAGCGGCCTTAAGAGGTGCAAGAAATTTCTATAACTGAAAATGTAACAAAGGAACAGGGTACTTGGGGAGAACAGTAGAAAAATCAAGCCTTTTTTTTTTTAATATATTTTAAAGGTATACATTTCTTGCGATTTAAATTTACCACCAAACCTCCCAGCTTCTCCCCCAGTGTACCAATTCAGAGCTACTTAGAAGGAAAAAAAGAAGAGAAAAAGGAAAATCATTAAACAACCCCCCAAAAAGAGGGCTCAATGAGGTCTCATTTCGTTGTAATGAGCTCCAATTTAACATGATCATTATTTCTGACATTAAAGGCCTGTGAATAGTGTCACATGCCCAGAAGCTATTTTTTTTTACCCTCTAATGCCAGAAATAACAAGCTGCAGTTAAGGGACAGTGAATCAGGGTCTGTAAAATTACATTAAAATAGGAATTTCACTACTGATAGAATGACTCTTATCTAGGCAGCCCTTTCTGAAGGAGGTTTCTGAAGTGTACGGTTATTGGCTATTGGGCTGGTACCTGCCATACCTTGCACAGCAACAGACCCTTTCTGCAAAAGGAAGAGGGAAACCAGCAGAAGTCCTCCCGCCTTGGCGCAGAGCTGCCTTGAAGTGTCAGAACGTAAGTGCAGAAAACAGTCATATTAGGTTAGAGCAAAGGCCCATCTAGCTCAGAAATCTCTCTGAAGGCAGCCACTAGTGAGAGCTTAGGAAAATAACTGTAGGAACAAAAGAAACACCAGATAATCCCTTTTTTTTGGTAATAAGCATCTAGTTCCCAGCAACCCGAAGGTTATGGATTCCTAATCTGTACTGAATACTTTATCAAGCTGTGAATTTATCAGTACAAAACAATTCAAATCCAAAAGACTGAAAGAGCTCCCAAATTCCTGAGTTTGTTGACCTTTACTGTAATTTTTAAATTTCTGCTATATCATTGTTGAAACGGGTAACAAGACCCTGATGGAGCAACAGAGATGGGGCCATCCTATGGCTATATACGATGGTGTGGAAACATTTCTGTGTTGCTCAGTGTTCCTTCCCTGATAGTTCCTAATGTTCTCTTTACTTTTTTTGATCAACATTAGGTAAGTGGAAGATTTCAGAAAGTTGGCTCTGTTTTTAAAATCTCTTTCTTGTTAAACATTTATTGAAAAAACCAAACAACAAACCAGTACTGCAAATATGTAGTTAAGGGTTTCCCCCCTTGCACGCGTGCGTTCATGTTTACAGACCTGATTTCCCCCTGCTGTTGTACCACGTCAGCCTTTTGCTAGTCTCCAAACCAAATTCTACTTTTAGTATTACTTATCTCACCAGACATTGCGACTTCAGTGTCTGCTCCATTTCAAGACCATTCATGAATATTCTGAGCAGCACAAGCGTGGTGGGCTCCACGAGGAACCTCCCTCCGTTGGGAAAGATGACCATTAGCTGGCAATCGCGAGCCCCTCGCCCTCTAACAGTGCAGTTTCCCTCAGAGCCTTCCCTGAAAGATTTTTTTTGTTCAAAACTTTTTGGGGGCGATCTAATACATTCTGTCACTCAACCACTGCACACTCGCGAGCCTATCTGTTTCCTTAAAGTAATGCAATAGGTTTGTGATAATTAACTTCCATTTACAAAAGCTGTGCTGATTCTTCTCCATCACGTCAAACTTACGTGCGTGTCTGCAAATTCCATTTGTCGTATCCCTATTTTTCCACAACAGAAATAAAGGTTACTACTCTGAAATTCTTTACATCACCCTTGAGCCTTTTTAAAGAACCGTGATCACAATCAATTCCTCCAGTGCTGGGCCAATTTAAACTACGGGTTACACAATACAGTAATTTGGCTATTTTGAATTTTAGTTCATTAACTCTTGGCATCTTGTCCTGACAATTTGTTGCAGTTGTTTTTATTGATTTGTTTTAAAACCTTCTCCTGACATTTTAATTTGAGACAGTTTTTCATACCTATTCCCACTAAAAATAAAAGCTTCTAATGTGGTAACCTCTCAAAGCGCTTCCACAACACACGCCAGCGCAGAGATCGTAGTTAGCTTCTCTGCCATCGCTTTACTTCTGATAACTACTCATTTTATAATTCAGCCTTCAGTCATCTAGCAGCCCTTCAGACTTCCTGGCAACCTCTGTAATGCTCATCTATTTGAGCGAGTATTTAGTGTTACCTTCAATGTTTTCAGCAATTTGTTCCTCAAACATGTTGGTTTAGGGGTACACGACAAGCCTCGTGTTATTATGATTTTATGTTTAATTGACGAAACTTATGGGTTTTTTTCCTTTTTTCCCCTTTCTTTAAATATGACTCTTTGTTTTGTTTGGTTGGTTGGTTTTTTTTAACAATTTCCTGTCATCTGATATCGTGCATTTGAATTTCCACCACTCCACTAAAAACACTTTAACCTTCTGATTCTTTCTTTTCTAAAAGAAAAGATAAAATTTAAACCCCCTTCAAAATGTCAGATGTTAGTGCAGTCACTTTTTCTTGGCTTTTTTTCTTACAAAATTGCTGTGCAATAGTTACCACCTGTCCTCTGTACTGCAAAAAATAAAAATAATCAGAAATGGTGTGGTCTTTCTGGGGTTCGCTCTAAGATGTTGTGTCAAACAAAAGCCATTTAGAGTATCTAAAAAATTTAGGCTCTGCAAGAATCTGTTTCACAGCTTTGACATATGCGGTCACCTCCTTTACATCATAGGTCTAGAACTCAAGTGCCGCTAGTTTGGCAAGAATTGCTACCCGCGGGGACTCTCGTTAACTGTACTTACTGATAGTTACATTTTTACCTTGATTAATTCATTTCATCTATTTATCGTTTTACTCTTTACCAGCATGCCTTACTCCACCATTCCTACTTAATTTATACCCTCGGAAAACCCCCGTTTGTTTACTGATTATCTTCCTGCTATCTGGTTTCTGAGATCTCTTCTGACAATGATTTGAAGGAGATACTTCAGAGTTCTCACCTCCATGTTTAGGTGTCCAGCATTCACGCAATTATTTTATTACTTTTAAAAAGAGTTGGGAAAGATTCTGCAGAGTATGTCTCATCTCCTTGGAGTCCTTTTAAATCTGAGTTATACGGGGTGAGAAATTAAGGCTTTCTAGGCTGTTGGTTTTGTTGGGGGTACCACCACCACCCACCAAGAGTCACTGCCAGCAGCACAAGCTTAACCTTCACCCGCCAGCGCTGGGAGCTGCTGGGTGAATCAATAAGGTCCTCACAGAGAAGCCCTATGGTCAGCGGTGGAAGTGAGGGATGAACCAGCACAGCAGTCCAAAAGAATCTTTTCTCAAAGGAACGGACACGGTCTTAGAAAACACAGGTTGCCTCAGCGTGGGACTAATCTCCTTCTAAAGGGGGTGAGAGGCCTCAGGCTGGAGCGCAGCCCCAGGGAGCGAGGGGATAAGAGACGCCAATGCCAGAGGAGCACTTCAAGCACATGCTACGAGGTCAGGGTTGGAAGAACATCTCTCAGACGTTCGATACCTTGACAAAACACTGCAAATTTTAAAACCTTTTCTTCTAGCTTTCTGTTTTGAGAAGATTATTGGTTTGCTACAAGTAACCTCCCGCTTTCTGCCACCTAATGCTTTCCAAACTGATTTCACAGACTCTGAAATGCATTTTCATGAAGGTGGCAAGGGGCCGATTAGTGTATTTAGGTGTATGGACAAGCTGTAGTGCACGGAGGCAGTCAGTGCGATGTAAAGGGAAGCTCAGCTGCAGATGCACTTTGGGAAAATTTGATCAATTTTACTCCCTTATATCAATATACATGATGCCAAATTTCCCCACACAAAGTATAGACCCAAACATTAGAGCATGGCTCTAGAATTGGACAAAGACTCCAGCTGATCACAGCCGTTATCTCACGCTCCGTGTGAAATATTTAGTGTGACAAGACACATTTTTTAAGAAGACAAAGACACCTATGCATCCTCAGAAAACAGACTTGCTTGCATTCACCACATATAAAACAGATGTGTTCAGTGGTATTAATTTCACTTTATGATCTCTGGTACGTGAGGTCCTTGGTTATGTAAACTGGAGAGGAACACATTATTTTGGGGGTATTTTTGTCTGAGACACATGCAGGTAAGGTGTCCTCCAACTGAAACAAAGAAATTCTCAAATTAATGAATGACTCCAGCTCTCTTTCATGTGCTTTTATAAGAGCACACGCACACAAGCACATGCATGTGGATAGTGATTTTTTTTGTGCAAGTCAATACCAGGTCTGGATATGAAGGTGTATGCCTAATTTTGAATGCGTAATTCAGCATGTGCAGGCCAGAAAGAAATACAGGTTGATGTGTGTCTGTGAAACCTGGGGTAAGTGCAGGGCTGAAGGAGCTTTCAAGGAAAAGGGACCCAATTTGTATCTTTATCGATAATTGGTTTGTTTGTGTGGAGCGAGCAGGCAGGCGGCTCAGGCGGAAAAGGCAGTGGAAGAAAGTGATGGAGTGAAACAGCAAGGGCTGCGATTCCCTGCCTGATGAGTTGGAGAGAAATTGTTAGTAACTGAGGTAGGTCCCAGAGGGGTTCATTAAGTGACTGGCCCTTCACAGTACCCTGCCACATCTGACCTGGAAACATTAACATGAGGCCAGTGTTACAACACACCAGATGAGTCTGTGGGAAGCAAAGAGCACACGCCGGTGAGCAAGCGTGCGCCTGCATGCGTGTGAGTGCGTGTAAGAGCTGAAGTCCTGTGACATGCTGCACGCGTCCCACATGTGGAAATACCCCCCTTTTGCTCACAGACGGCAAAACTGTCCCGGCTGCCGCGGGAGGGATCTTTCTGACACTGACAACAGCCCTGCGCAGTAAAGACCAGAGCACTGAGACAAGACACTAAACCATGGAAGGACAATGTCAGAGCCCCAAAATAAAGGACAAAGATGATGAAATACACAGGCAAGAGAAAACTACCTTCTGCAAGAGATAACGAATATTTACTGGGAAACTAGGTGACTGCCGGGACCAGGATGGCCCGGCCAAGGAGGAGTAGGGAAAACCAAAAGAAAGAAAGAAGGGAAGCCTAGTGAAACGCCCCATTTTTTTTTGCCATTTAAAATCTGAGTATTTAAAAAACATCCAGCAGGCTTCAATCTTTAGCTATACCTGAAATACAGAGTTTAGAAATATAGCTATAAAATGTTGTATCATCCATCTAACAGGGTTATCCAGAAGAAACAAATGTTCAAGTCTGCGTCAATGATCTGAGTTTGTGGTGAATGGCGTTTGCATTGGCCGGTGGGAGAGAAGTGACAGTGGGAAGAGCGTCAGGGGAATACAACATACCTACCTCAATCACAGGTCACATTACACATTAGAAGGGAACAAAGAGACCTCCCCAGAGCACCCAGTTTAACCTGTATTAACAAAATGATCCCTACAAATAAGACCAAGTCACCTCTCCAAAGCAATGTTTGCATCCTCCTTATGCATACGACTACTTCACTCCTTCCAAAATCTGAGTCTTTTCACATCCTTCATGTGCCTCCGACTGGAATATAATCACAGGGTTTTAAGCCTTATCATTCAATCAAAAAGCATTTTAAAGGCTTAATAGAAACTTAAAACTAAAAAAAAAAACCCAGCTAAAGATACTCAAAAGCTGAGTGGCTAAAGGAAAATACACCAGCGACTTAGAAGCAAAATATTCTAGGGAAGAGATGAAGTAAAACAGATATGGGATATAGTTTAAAAGCTGCAGAGGAGAATTCTCTCACATTAAAAGTTACACGACTGTCTAGGAGGGACAGCTCTGGCATTCAGATATTCGGCAATCAGACTTCTGATGGCTGAAGGGGTGAGAATATGGGAGCTGACAAATTACTAGAGGGAAAGGACGCGGTGACTTTCATGTTATGAAACAGCAGAACAGAATCAACAACATTAAAAAGTGAACTGAAATAAGGCGCAAAAACCGCATGAAGGAAACACGTCCGTACTTTTCCAATGGCACTTATCAGGATGTAGGCACTTATTCATAGCCAGGCCAAAGAAAATACTGGGGTCCGAGTACAGGCAGGGTGAGTAGGCAATCCAAAAGTTCTGAGAACTTGCAAACAAGTATGCACGTTAATGCATTTACCTTTGCCTTGCTGTAGCTTTTTCAAATTTTCTCTTCAGGGCATGATTCATGGCTACCTCTGCATCTGCACAAGACATGAACAACACGGCCCTCTGCATCCAGCAAGTCCTACAGGCACTATAGCATCTGCTGCCATCCCCAAATGCCGTTTGACAACAACTTAGCTGGAGAACTCTATGCTATTTTATTGTTCATTTATTGGGTCATAACATCACGTGCATATGACAAGATTTTGACTTAGCAGGGTCCTTCAAATGTGGTTTTGTTTTTTTCAGGAATAATAAAAAACCCCAAACCTAGTACGCATACATTAGATCTTTCCACTAGTCCATGGACAAACGGCCCCAACCTGCACAAACTGAAATCAATGTGAGTGACATTCACCCTCCTCAGTATGCAGAGGTGTCTGTAAATCCAGAAATCCCGGCAACAACGCACCTTGTGACTCTTACTTTCTAGGTGGGAGCAAAAATTCCCACGGGATAGAACCATCCAGAAAAAGAAGGTCTCCATCCAATAGTCCTCTAATTTAAGCACGGGCCAGGTCTAATAGTATTTTCTAATAATGTTTTCCTGAATTAACTTGCCTTTACATCACAAAAATCAAAAAGAAGCAAACTGTTTCAGGAGAACGCTCCTAACAAACAGCTCTTAGTGTTTATGTGTGACCTCTCTCCATCTGCTCAGAGCTGAGCTTTCTCTAAGCATCGCCAATGCACTGCTTTGTACCAGCAGACAATTTACTAAAAGATACACATCAGGAGAAGTAGGACTTGGTAATCATATATTAGTATTTTTTAAAATAAAAACTGACTCCAAGTTTTTTAGTCAATTAAACGCATCCGGCACATCATGTATGTGATGTAATGACAGCTCAAGACTAGAAATGCTTTTGATGCATTATTAACCATAAAAAAGGCATTAAATACCAAGCTTGAATGCCATAGGGATGCATATTTCAATAGAAATTATTTTTCAATATATGCTTAAAGTTTATTTTGGTAAACAGATGACTGTGGGCTGTCACAGATGGAGACAGATTCATGTTTAGTTGGAGTCTTTTTGAAACGAAGGGAAATAGCTGGACGTGAACACACGGAAGGAACATAATTCTCTCTCCCAGCTAAGAGGAGGTTGAGCGGTAGCTTGGAAGCTACCCCAGTTTGGAATATTAATTTCAGGGTTACCGTTGCGAATACCACCAAGTAAATAAAATTTAAAATAACAAATAAATAAATAAAAATAAAACAAAACCAAAAAACCCAAGAAAACCCAAACATCTCCAAGCAGGAAGTAATGGTACAGAAACATGAAATTTCACTACCTGATCTGGAGGTGTTCTAACCGCGCATTCATTTTCTGAATCTGCAACCAGAGGCCAGGCCAAAGTTCAAAAGTACAGTATGTGAAACTAATCCTGTTGTTTGAACATCCAATAATCCCTGGCACAAACTTGGAGTTTTTCATCCAGTATTGTATTACCAACATTTTAACTACCTAACACCAGGTATTAAAAAAAAAAAAAAACAAATAAGAAGAAAACCAAGCCAAAAGCAACCACCCTTCTACCTCTCATGCCCCCACAAAGGACAGCCCACGGAAGAAGCCTGGCAGTAAATTTCTGCTCTTGGGTTCATGCAGCCTCTTGACTCTGATTTGCAGAATCAGAGCAGCTAAAGAAAGAAGAATCGGACGGAGGAAACCCACGCTGTCCCTCTACTGTTGCGCATCACTTCCTCATTGCCCACTATGCTGTTCAGGTTAAATGCCCAGGCTGAAGGATTTGATATCTTCCATTTTAGGAGAATTCTAAGATTTCAGTTTATCAGCATTAGAAATTTCCTGCTGATACTCAAATTACTTCGCCTCCTTCCCTATATAAATACATGTATGTACAAACATATATATTTATATTATCATTGTCAATTTTAGGTTGCTATTGGGGTTCAGTCCTGCAAACACTATACCCAATGTCTATTGATTTTGCAGGGACATTATGAAAGTGAGGTCTGCAGGATCAACCCCTTCACGTTTAGATCTTCAAACATTTGTAGACTGTTATCAAGCCTTCTTGTACTCATCTCTTTGCCAAGCTACACATATTTAGCTCTTTTAATCTTTTCTTATAAATCAATCCCCTCAGCCCCTTAATCCTTTTTGTTGCTCTTCTCTAATCTCCTTCTGGTTTGTCAATACCTTTCAGTACCGCGGTGTCCAGAACTGAACTCGACATTCCAAGGTGCCGCTGCACCACGCGAGCACGGGGGGCCTGATGTGCCTAGTCCTGTGGCGGGAGGATGCTCCAAACCATTTGGTTTCGCTGATGCCTGGCATGGCAAACTCCCCGCGTGGGATCCCCACGCTGCAATCTGCTGCCTGGCTCCAAGGGAAGATCTGGCCTCAGTGATTCCCCATTCCAGACAGCAGCTTCTCCTTCGGCATACTGTACACCTCTTCCCGAGCGGTTCTACTACTTGAAGACACGCCGATCCATCCAGCGTGGCAACTGCCAGCGGGCCATGCTGCCTGCCTGCTCCTTAGACACATTTCTCCTGCACCTGTCTTCTGATTCACACAAAAGAAGCCTCAATGCCTACATCATCTAAATAGTTTTAACTTTTACCCTACCTTTACCTCGCTGCGCCTCTGCCTTCTCCTATTGCTCTCATCTAGATTCAAAATGAACAAAGGAAAAGAAATATTTTACCATTTCAGTACCTACTCTACAGTCAATGGAAAGGTATTGGAGAAGCTTCCAGAACACACTCTTGCACTGTGAGGCAATCTTCTCCTGAACGATGCACTGACTCCACATGCTCTGCAGCTATAGCGGGAATGGGGCATTTCTCACCACGCCCCAGAAGGGCGCCTCTACTTTCATTTCTCACCTGTGGAAGCGTCCAACTACGGGCAGACACACCCAAACACTGATTTTTAATGCAAAACGTGACTGTGTATTTAGGTGCAAAGTACATCGGCGCTGCCCCATGACAGAATCAAAGCTGCATCTCTCTGCAGCCCGGAGCGCGCTCTGCCAGACACCGATCTCTCCACGTGCAAACCACTGAGAATCATAAACCAGCATTAGATCCACGAGAAAAAGAGCCCCATATAAATGCTAATAATTATTTTAGGCCTGCAAGGCCTTTACCCATTGTACAGACATGGTGAGATGGCAGCTCTGATCTAGGAGGTGTGTAAACTGTCGGGTGTTTTCCCTACATGCTCACACACCCCCCTCCTTTTTTGATCAGAAATGCCGCTTCACCATTTCACTACCAAAGAATGTTGCAAAAAAAGAAAAATACAGGTTAAGTTGCCTTTAATCTTTAATTCATATACAAGAACATATTGCACATGGTAAAGTATAAAGGAAGATCCAAAGTCAGCAGGTTATGCAGACTCTGCCAGACCTTCACTTTCAAAGAGACACAGCCTGGGGAATTACACAAATGGCCTTCCATTGCCCTCTTAGTTTCTTTTTACGGCAAAATGCTTTGCTTTTATCAATTCCTCCCCCTTCTATGAGTCCCAGAGGCTTAGGCAAAACAAAAGGCAGATGCGCAAAATGCACCCTTCTCCTCTGAATGGAGTGGGAGACTCACTCCGCAGGAAAGAAACGGACGGATGGAAAATGCTCTCTCGAAAAGTAAAAGCCAGTAAGCGCAGACAATCCTTCTGCCTGGGTGAAGGAATTTGGCCTCAGCCAAAAAAAAAAAGGGGGGGGGAGAAAAAAGGGGTCTGCTCTTTTCAAGCCCCCGTAGGCACCGTTGCATTCAACTGTGTCAGGCTGGAACAGGCAGAGGAGGAACACGAGTCTATTGTTGGAGATAACCATCAAAAAATAGAAGCAAAGAGAAAACAATCTTGCAGCAGGATTCGTAGAGGGAAAGGACACTAAGGCAAGTGCCAGCTTCAGCTGTGGGAAATGGTGTGTTTACAGTGGGGTTCAAACCAGGTCCATCGAAGGATGGGGAGTGACTGCGTCGGCAGTTTCCCACGATGGCAGCAGAAGTAACGATCCCAACTGCATCCACGTAAATAAGGGAGAAGAGCCCCAGCCCGGCATCAGAGCCAGCCTGGCGGCTGGGCACCCAGACGCAGCACACACCAGCACAAAGCACCCGAGGGCAGGGGCCGTGCGCCACGCTCCACATCCCAGGAGGTGGGAAGGAGAAGTGGGACAAAGCCACACTGACCATACTCCCTACCCTGGAGTAACGACTGTCTCAGATCCAGGAACTGCTGCCCAGCGTACGGCCATCATGATGCACTAAGCAATCCAGCAGGATGCTGCGAGGAGGCAATTCAAAAGCTTTGGCAAAACAATTTTCCTTCGAAAACAGAATTTTTCCATTTGAAAAAATCTTACAAAACCTGCATTTTGTGGAAAAAATGCACACACAAGAAAAGAGAACTCCATATAGAAACAAAACTTTCATCACTTTCTAGAGCAAGGATTTCAATCTTATATTTCAAAATTATTTTTCCCTTTAACTCCTTTCGGTAGAAAACATTACAATCTAAATTAAACACGTTAACTTGTTTTCCAACAAAGCAAGATTTTATTTATAGTGAAATTACATGTTTTTTGTGCCAATTGGAAACAAAGACAAATTTTTAACACCCATTTTCACCTGATTAATTCTAGTGCTAAATACCCTTGCTCCAATTAAACTTAAAGATTCTTGCACTGTTTTAAAAATTGAGACCAAGGTGAATGTTGGGCGGGGGGGAGGCGAAAATCCTTTGGCTGTATTTATTGTTTCCCAATACAAAAAAAAAAACCAAACTCAAACATTTCTAGTTTGGGTTTGTATTTTTTTTAAATTTAGATTTGTAGAAATCACCGTGTCTGCTTTTAGACTGAAAGCCGAAGGAATGAAAATAGGTAGGATTTTTCATACCCAAAATATTTATTTCAAAATGAAATGGCTATATTTTGCCAGTGCTGACTAGCAGAGGTTAGCCACTTGGCTTTCTTGAAAATTATGTTGGATTATTTCTCAGAACAGCAACCAAGGACATGGAAAGCGCACAAAGGACATTAACCAGCATCTCAGTCTGGAAACTCAATTTTTTTTTCACTGAGCCATGTTTTAGCAGTCCGCTAACTTACATCTCAGTACTGAAAAAGAAAACAATCCAGAAATTACTTAATTACCAAACAGCACCGAATCAAAATCAAAGCAATGACAGCAACTCACACAAGCATCAAATGCAGAATCTGGGAAGCCCGTGCTGTGTGGCCCCCGTTCCCAGGGACATGCCCCCAGCTGCTGGTTCCTGCTTTCTAAACCTGGTATTCCATATACTGTAGTTATTCTGGTGAAAATTTCAGCGCTATCATTAATTCCAGAGTATTTCTGTGGAAGCCCCAAAACAGATTATAAAAAAGGCTGTATGGTGCACTCTACATTAGGAGTGTTTTTCTCCATGAGCAACCGGGTGGTGAAAAAAACAACAGAAAAATGGCTGTTGTGGGTCAGACCAGGGGTCAGCGGAGCCCCACGTCTTGTCGGCTGACAAATACGTTGCCATTTTCCCCCATATATTTTCCTCTCTTTGTTACGCAGCTTTCACACACACCGCTCTGTTTCAGAGTGTAAGGAAAATTTTGCTGTGAAAAACCTACAGTTCCAAATCCTGCCGCTGTAAAGGGAAAGCCCCGTTTGCTCAGCGATCTCGGATCAGGCCACGGGGAGCTCCCAGGCAGGGAAACTGCGCCGAGCGCTGGGAGCTGAGGTGTGGGGAGATGTTCGCGTCCCTCTGAGGAAAGCAAAGGACGGGCGCTGGCTGGGGGGCCAGGGCCACCTCCGAGGTGTGACACGGCCCAGGTGCCCGGGCTGGATGGGAGCATCGCCCGCAGCGGCCCGTTAGCAGAGGACACAATTAAACTCTTCGTAAGCATTTGCTGCCCCAGTTGCAGTGCACGATGTCAGTGAGGTGGGAAGAGGGGCCGCTATTGTTAGACCAGTTTCACGTGAAGCTCTTTTAGAATCAAACAAAATTCAACCGTTGCAAAATGAAAATAAGTAAGATTTTAGGAATGCCCATTTTCTTTTTTAGATTGCTAGATGCTCTTACTCATATAATTTTTGATGGCAGAGAATGAAAAATCTGTAATTTGCAGAGAAAGACATACAAATGGATTAAGAAAGAACCAAAATTTTCCTGCCTGCCACCTTTCAATAACATATCACTGACTTACACACAAAGACCTGAATAAAGATTAAATCTGTAATAATTTACCAAAAATCAGATGCTTGCACAGTATGACTGAAGTACTACCTACATGCTAATTCAGCCTGAAACAACTAAAACCACAGTGTTAGCTCATGGCAACAGCTAACACGTTGAGTTTTCTGCCAGGAGGAATGTTTAAACACTGGATTGAATTTGCACACAAAACCCGAAAGCCCGGGCAGTAGAAGTTCATATACAATGCATCAATCTGTTGTGTAGACTCAGTCTAAACTGGAAATCTTCTTAGCTGCCATTAATCGTCACGCTAGGTCGTCACTCCTTGAAAGCCCCCTTCGACCACTACCCGGTGGTGGCAATCCTGGAGTAACAAGCTGGGCTCCCATCTACAAGGACGCTGCCTACAGCAAGGCGAAGCACTTGGCATCCTCGCTGCGCGCTACTTCACGTGAAGTGATTTCCTGAACTGTGGGAAAAGTCTATCTTAAATTTTGGGTTCTGCTTTTTACAAACATAACCCATGGCTGTAGGTCAGCACGTAATCTTCCCATTAAAATCTATTTATGCTCTGGACTTAGTCTGTTTACAAGTTACATTGGTGAGATGTACATATGGAGTAATTCATCACACTTCTGGTCTAATACTTATCATTGAGGGCCCAGTACAGGAAAGCAGTTAAACAAACGTTTAAGCACATGCTGAACTTTGCACATACACTACTGTCTTCTTGATTAGCCCAAAGGGAAGCACATCCTTAAGTGTCGTCTTGAACACGGATGTTTCCCTGAGCTGGTCCTGCTTCACAAACAGCTCCTGAGCCTGCTGGCACTCCAGACCCCACCAAACCAACATGCCCAAACTCAAATCCTGCCCCCACCTTTGGGTGGCAAACATCGCCAGGGTAGGAACAGGCAGAAAACGCCACAGCCTCCAGAAAATGCCACTCCTCCTGGGGTGTTCCCAGGTCACGGCGTGCTCCGTGTGCTCCTACCCGGCACTGCGCAAACACATCCCTCTCAGTGTCCGCCTGTGCTCACCGCTCTCCCCCGCCCTCAGTCCTTGTTTGATTTGGACAACAGAAGGTAACCTAAGCCACGAATAACAGCCCAGATTTATCATGGCTAGCGTAACATTGCGCTCAGCTCCGCTGTCTTTCTACATTGATGTTTTGCTTATAAGCATCATTCTGACACAAACTCGTCAGAGCAAACCAGCCAGCACATACACATACCATTAATTTAGCTAATGAAACAGTAATGTAAACATTTTTCATTTTAAAAAGTATCTGGAACAGGGCAAGATTGAACGGAGCAGAGAACAGCTTCTACCCAGAACACAAGGGCAGAACGCTAACGATACTGGAAAGCATCGCTCTCGTTACCACACCGTGACCTGTTCCTAAAGCCGGTTTTGTATAGCGAATTGGTATTTTGACATGCTTTATTTTAAAAGAGATTTTAAACTGCTACTTGTATTTACAAACATAAGATATTGGCAGTTTTCATATGTACATATGATTAATAAAATGTAAGATGCTGCCTCTATCTTTAAATGTTTACATTTCTGAAAGCCTGGAGAGCAGCTAGTTTAAACAACGTATGTATTCCAGACAACATTTCTTTGCAAACGTTCCCTCTTTCACTGTGATACCCATTAAAAAGTGTAAAACGTTCCATGCTAATAAGAATCAACAGGGAAAAAAAATTCTAAGCACAAGAGCTTAAATAAATTATCATCTTTGTAACTCTGCCATAAATCCCCCAGTTGGGATATGATGATTTAGCGTTTGCTGCTCTGGCACAAATCCAAATGCCTTGGGTTTCTTAATGGATAAAATATTGCCTTTTCACCTTTCTGACCTTACTTCAACTTCTGTCTGAGGTGACACGAGTCTCCTGGTCTCTGCTCAGTCCTTGATGGACAGTAGCAGACAAAACGCCAGAGCGTGTCTCGCATTACCGCAGCCCTTGGAGCGCGGGGGTGGCTGGGCACAAGCAGCGAGATGCCTCCTGCCAGCAGCTGGGCCCCGATGGAACGGCACTTGAATGCATTTTCTCATCTACTGAGCAAGGCTTCAGCTCCCAAAATAGGCAAATTGAACAGATGCAAACAAATCCCCTGCCATCTATAAGGAGAATACGCTAAATCCAGAACGAAGAAAAATGAAAAAAAAAAATCCCCCCAAAACCAGCAACCAAAAACCCACACAGGAAGGGTCACGTATGAGCTAGCGCTCATTTTTTCTTGTTGGAAAGAAGCATTTGCTACTCACTTCAGAGAGAGCAGTGTTTCTATCCAAGGTGAGCACTTACACAGGTTATTCTCATTCAAAATGTAAACATTTGCTTTATCCGTTCAGGGTTAATGCCATGGGGTAGAGAAAGAGGAGTGAAGGAGCCGGGGAGGAGAAGCTCCCGGGACCGAGCCTGCAGTGCTTTGGCTAACGAACGAGATCAGCATCACCTCTTCGATCCCACTTCTGTGGCGGAATCCTAAAAACCACCTCAGGACCTGGACTTGCTTTTTTGGTGTTACAAACAGAGTTTCCTCCAGTCATTGAATATTGAAAAGTGCATTGTCTAGCATAATACTTCCCTGCGAGAGTTTACTCATTTGCTTTTCAGGAATACTGCTCCAGAAACGTAAAAGCCTTGTTCACTCCACTTACTTACTGCTTTTTCTTCAACATTTTAAATACTGCCTGGCTTTTCAAAAGGTGATTTTAAGGCCATTTAATTGAGGAAGTCAACTCCTCAGCTAAACCATTTTTATTAGAACATTTAAGGAGTAAATCCTGTAGCGCTTACATTTATCTGGTTTATCTAGCTTCCAGGGACCCAGGGAAATCTCATTTTAGGGGTTTGGTTGACTTCTCTCCCAGCTAAAATGACAAGTCTCAATGTCTTTACAAACCGTACAACTAACTCGAGACCCCTCTTCACCAGGCATCATTCAGTTTTTACTTTCCAACAGAATTTGGAACTTCAAATTAAGCACACCACCTATATTTCTCCTGGGTGTAGCGTTAGGTACTTACTTCGCAGCTTCTGAATGAAAACGGACAGCAAGTACCAGCTGGCTGTCGCTGTGGTGCCCCATCAGACCTGTTTTGGGGGTAAGAGCAAGCACGTGACAAATCGTACAACTCTGCCTGCAATCTGGCTGCTTCGATTAATCACTTTTCAGCCTCTGCTCTGAATATGCATGTTGGGGGAGGTCACTGCTAATCCCTTCACATGACTAATGTACATAAACTTCCTCTGAACACTTATGTTTGGGATGCGTGTTTAAAAAGGCAAGTTGTTAGAAGTTTATGGGTATATAACGTGCCAAAAAGACTGTTGAGGTATAAATATTCTGAATAAAATGTGGTTTACACCCAGACGGAGAATTAGGACAGTACCTTCCAGGCTCAGCGCCACAGTCCTGAACAGCCAAAATCCCTACCACCACCAAAGCACAGGGCTGCCAAGCCAGTGGCAAAGGGCTACGAATGCAACTGCGAGAGAGAGTTCTTTGTGTTAGCACCTTCTCTCCATCATAACTCCACCCACAAATAACATGTCCTTGCTCACATCTTCCTTGGTCTCTTAATTCTGCTTACACGTTGCGCTACAGCTGAACACGGTGCTGGAACAACATACAAGCACGCAGGTATTTGGGGCACTGGTCAATGTGACCACGCAGAGGTTTTGCTCGCCCTCGGTCTGCCTGTGGCACCTTCTGCACGGTGCTGTGTGGTGCCCAGAGCAGCTTGTGAACTTCCCCCGGGGCAGACAGAAGCATCGCTCTCCTCTGGTCTTGGCTTTGCCAACACGACCCGACAGGCGCCAGCAGCAGCCAAGACACACCGAGAGAGGCTCGACCTCGAGGCCGTGCTGAGAGGTGCAATGAAAATGGTTTGTTAGAACACAAAACCACCTCACTTGGGGGTCTGAAAGGCTGGTCACGCTAAGGCAGGGGGAGGATAGGAGCTGGGCGCTTTGGCCATCCCGCAGGGACGGGCTTTGTCTCCCGCGGCCAACGGACGTGCGCTGCCTCTGCCCGCTGCCCCCCCGCCACTGACCTGGGGTCGGAGGCACACATGCTGGCCTTGAACTCCCCGTCTGTCTCTCTGCTGTCTCCCTGCCATATTAATTACCATTCCC
Organism: Larus michahellis; assembly: GCF_964199755.1. Classification (NCBI taxonomy): domain Eukaryota; kingdom Metazoa; phylum Chordata; class Aves; order Charadriiformes; family Laridae; genus Larus; species Larus michahellis. The sequence goes on from NC_133899.1 coordinate 831,339, forward strand.
CTTTGCCAGGGCCAGAAAACAACCTTCACTGCATTAGTGCTAATTAAGAAGAGTGAGCTTCCTATTCTGGCTGCTTAAATCACACTCCTCTAGTCATTCAGAGCAGAAAGGAGTGCTGACAATCTTATTAAAAGCAGAAGGAAACACCTCGGTCGTGCTTTGAGCTGGCAAACGAGGCCAGCGAGCTTCTGTCCTTCTGCAGGGACAGGAAAGCTGCAAGTGTCAGCAAAGGAACAGCAGGGGAGGGTGAGAAAAGCGACATTTCCTAGGACTTGGAGATCTGTATCTCAGGGAGAGATGGGAAGAGCATCCCCTTTGAAAACATTGATATTTGAAAGCAGAATACCCGAAATGAGTACATTTAAAATACAGCCCTGTTTGCAGAGTGGCAGTGTAACTCTCCATTACGACGTGGACCTGGAGCAGCCCTGGATGATGGTTTTCCAGAGACGCTGGTATTTGGAAAATACAGATTCTGAGTATCAGAGCAAGATTTTGATTTGTTTGAGCCATGTAAACAGATAATAAAGTCAGTATCAAGGCACATCACTTCCCACTGAGCCGTAGCCTGTAAAGGGAAGTCTTCCTCTTGGCCGTTGTGCCAATTCCCCCACTCATGCCATTTAACCTATACAAACTCATTTGTGCATTTCTCAGTCTAACACACAAAGTTTGTTTCCCCTCTTTAAAAGTGAAGTTAGTTAACACGCTTGCCAATTTTAATTAGGGTGTAATAGCAGACAGGATTAAATTATAACAATTATAACAGAGGGGGATCATGAAGACAAGAGTCCAAAACTGCATATAAATTGATTTTTAATAAATTAAAAATAATGCTTCAGAATACCATTAACTACCCATTTGGATACATACGATCCAATGGAAAACAGAAATTCTTTTAAACCATCCAGGATTGAGGGCTGGAAACCGTCACGACTTCCTACAGCCAGGATGGGAGACAGGTCTCATCAGGCCTCCTGAAAGAGCTACGGAGTCCTGGACTGTCTCTCTCCTCAAAAATTCTTGACCAACAACATTCCCAAGATTTAGTCTTCTTTTACTGTCAGACAATACAGAGAGATCCAGCAGAACGATGTGTCTTATTCTTTAGTGGCCAGTCCATAAAATGGGTGATTATTAACTACTTCTATCACGTATTCTGTTAGTGCAAGCCGAAGCAGTTTAGGCTGTGAAGTGAAAGATTCCCACTCCATCTGTTAGAATATGTATTATGAAATTCCTCCAACTTTCAATTCTTTTTTTTTTTTGTTTTGGTTTATGTTTCTAAAGAGCTAGGAAAATTCACAGAGAAAAATATTTATTACAAGAACATTATTCATATTATAAAGCAACCCCAAAAAAGAACGTCTCCTTGTTGCACATGCATTAAGATACCGTCTCTTATTATCTCATGACATTATTTTTCCATGGGACCCAAATCCTACTCCTTGCACAGGACAGACTATACGCGAGCTGTTGCAGCTACTGTTTCCCCTTCACGAAGAGCAGCGTGGCCGTGCCGCAGCCCCTGCAGTTCCAGCCCATGTTGCCAGCAGGCTTGAGAGCAGACTGTGACACCCACGCTATTACTTTTCAAGGAACGACCATTTCTGCAAGACACGCCGTTGTTCCTACGTCAAGTACTCCTTACATGTGACTGAAGGAGACCTACAGAGCGATAAGGAGTTCCAGTTGTCCGAGTTCAGCAATATCTGAGCCTTCAGCATTTGGTTTATAGTCCCCTAGGAATGGTAGATGTGTGTTAATCGCACGCTATTATTTTAATTTTTATTGCTGAACAACTTTCAGAATCAATAGAAGGCAACGTCCTGCTCTGAAAAGGATGCAGGTTAAGAGACAAGAGCAAATGCTCCAAGGCGTTGGAAATCCCGAGATGCACAAAGCCAGACTGGTTCCATCCAGAGCACGTGCTGGGAGCCAGCGCCCAGTGCTAGATGAGGCTGATTTCTCCTTGCACCAGAGGGCTAAATCACATTAAGTCATCCACAGAAGCATTAAATAGTTTCCTGACATTACATTTCTATGTAAGCAGTTAAAGCTGTTGCCATAGGAACATTAACAAATATAGCGATGGGCATAATTGTGAATAAAACGGACTGGGAAAAAAGAAAGAAAATGGCCTACGCTATCGAAAAAGTTCAGCCTCTCTACACTGCGCTGCTTGTCCGAGTACCGAGACCTGGGAACACTGGCAGCACCCCGCAGCCCATGGAGGAGGGAGCTCTGGGCGCACCCCTCGCACCAGGGCAGCTCCCGCAGCAGCGGCCGTCTGCAGGTGCGACGCCGGACCCATAACTCTGGCCCAGGAGAGCGGCCCCCGCCCGGGCTGGCAGCCGTCCTGCCGTCACTCTGCTGATGGAATCTACAGACAGAAAAAGACCTCGGGAAAGAGAGGCAACATTTTAATCCCAATAGCTCAGGCCTTCCTTCCCCTTATTCCCCCAGCTTTATAAAAATAGAAAGAACACATGTTCCCATTAGTCACTTGCTAGAGGGAAGCTGTGGGGTATGTGCTGACAGTCTGAACGCAGAGATCTAATTTGAATACTATTTGCATATTCCAGGTAGACAAAGTGCAACCGTATTAAAACCACACGCACGCGAGGATGTACAAAGTGAGACAGCAGTCTGATGACACTTCCCAGAAATCAAGCCTTTTTCCCAGCATGTTCCCCAACACACTTGCTAGGGCCCCTCACGGCTACTAATGCCCAGCCTGGCTAGTTTCAGGGAGGCTCTTAATTAAACTTCCGCTTGCCAAGAACGGTTTGTATTTGCAGGAGTGAGGACACAGCCGTCCTCTTGGGAACATTAGACAGAGGGTTTTTTCCCTCTGGATAACACCATTTGCTAGTCCCAGCAAGCAGGAGACATTTCAAGGTAATCCGAACGCAATAAACGTCTTTCACCGCTGTTGACTAAGCTGAAATTCTGCACGTTATTTTCAGGCATTCAGTTAGGACTAATGAGTGGCTAAAGCTTATCGTAGGTCTGAATGCGAGCCATCCCTTCTCGCTGACATCCTCTTGATCTTTAAAAGCTCAGTGATCTCTGGCTTGAGCACAACCCCTGGGAGTTCAAAGGTTAAGTTTTGGGGATGCAATCAGTGCCTGAGCCAGGCAGGACAGAACTGCACCAAGGTTATGTCAAGGCACTGCCAGGGAGGAAGAAAGCCCCGACGCGTACAGGTGGCTGTGTTATTTATGCACCGATTCATGCGACAGGGAAGATGTTGCATCAAAAGCAGGACATCTCCCCAGCGCTTCAACGAACCTTTGGAACTCTATCAAGACCAATGGTCAATAGATATCAACTATTTATACACAGGAAAATATTGTATGGATTGCATTTCTGTCTACCGGTTGGTCCAGTAAGAATTTTCGACACAAGAAAACGAAAAACGTATCATACCATCAGCATATCAACACTATTGCATACGTGAGGGCAAAAATAATGATCTAGCTATTATTTTCCCCATGTAGCTCATGAAGTACAGGGGAAAGAGGCTTTTCATCTTCTTACATTCCCAAGTAAAGAGCTCAGAACATGATTTTATTTCCCCTGTAAATACCTGTTCATTTATAGTTATTTAGTAGACAGTACTACGGCTAGATTAGACTATAATCCGTACATAAAAGTATGGAACCTAGAAACAAAATACAGCAAGTTGCTAGCATTTTAGCAAAATTGATCTAAAAATGGATACAATCTGAAAGAAAGGATCTGGGCAGTTCTGGAAAAATATTATAATTTAGCATTAATTCCTAGAGAATGTCTCAAAAATACCCATGTCGGTTTGTAATACTGCATCAGATCCTAAAGGATAGCCATTATATGGCTATATGGTACAACATTATGCCATGCGCTTTTGCAATACAAGCATGCAGAATCTTGTGTTTAATTCCTGTTCAGCTGCGTGCAAAATACATCCTCGTCTATTCCACTCTATGGAAGTCATGCTCTGCCCACCAGCATGATACCCAAGTGCTTTCTAGATGTTCGTTGAGCAGTGTGACTTGCAGATGCCTTCTGGAGCTCCTACCTTCTTCCCCTTCCTGGGTAGGAAATTGTTTATAGGGGTTTTTTAATTTTTTTTTTAACCAACTTATTATGTGCCTCCTCTGTCTATGTTACTGCAGTGGGGATGGGGCGAGTAACTGCCATACCTTCCTGCTGGGGTGAAACTCAGCGAGGTGTAGCGTGGCTGAACTACACACGATGAATCCTTCTTCCTCTGAAGCCCCACAGGTCGCGCATCCCAGAGCACATTAAACAGTTCTGCAACCTTCCCAAAAATGTTTTAGCTACCATTGATGAAGCCACACCTGAATTATATGGTATAAATACACCAGCGCAGAAGGACACATTCACCAGAATGGAAAAGCTTGTCACCTGGCACTGGCTATTTACAAGTCTCTTTCAAAGGATGTTTTTAGCAGAAATTGCCAAAAACTGTGTTTCTGCAACCATGCAGCCACAGCAACTAACTTTGGCTTTAAATTTATTTTTTGTGAGTGGTTTCCCAACCACAACAAAGCAAGAGACAGAAAAGGATGCACACACAGTCATAAACTCAAAAAGTGACTGGCACGCAGGAAGCAAAAACAGCTGGGAAGATACTTCAAGCAATCAGAAAAGTAAATCTTTGTCGTTCTGTAACAGACCTTAATGCTCCGAGATAAAGCTCGTGGACTTCTGGTTTGGAATTATGGCATCGTCAGCCAGAGATCAATTTATCACCAAGGAAGAGGGGTACACATATTTACACTGGAAAAACAGACGATTAATCGTAACAAAAGTAAGAACACTACATACTCTAAGTTATTAAGAAAGTGTAATGGGCTAGATGGACACCTGACCCTAGAGGGTTTGAGCCTTCTCCTATTCTCCCAGTAAAAAGGAGCTTCCTCCCTTCATGGCTTTGTTCTACATCCATCCTCAAAGATAATATTTGACGTTTTTCCCACCCTAAGGATTTTTTTCCTGTATGAGTTTCATTGAACACCATTCTTCCACTCCCTTTCTGTGACCCACTGGGAGTTCCAAGGCGAGCCAGTGCAGAAGTTCAGGCAGACTGTGTTTTCAATGTACTGATTACAATATATATAAAATAATATTTTTACAAGTTCAGAGGGAATAATTAAACATTGCTCTCAGCTCTTGGCAGTGACTTTTACAACACCGTGTAATGAGTTATCACATTTTGACCTTTACGTCTAGCTACCTTCTGTGATTTGCTAAAAAAAACTTTGAACACCATATAAGCAAAAATAACAGGAAGAGTGCTAGAAGAGAGGCATGGGCTACGCTCTCGGTTGCTGCAGATAAATGAACGCAAACATCAGGTATCCGTACAGGAAGCAACTGAACTACTTCCTAGTGTTGGATTTAATAGCAAATTACCAAAGAGACACTACACATTACTACAATCTGCACATCAAACCAGGCAGAAAGCAACCTGCAATTATACAATTAGATTGATACACAAGCTTCCCGCTAGTGTTTATTTCTGCTGCCAATCATGCTGCTTACTGGAAAACAAGGGCTCTTAGCATCCATCGTGCCTCACACATTTTTCCCTCTATGCTTTTCCATTTTGAGGGGCTGTACTGAGCACATCTCATTCTTTTAATATCCCGATGACTCTGGCTTTAAGATCACACCTTGCCCAGGTACCTTTCGGCTTTACTGAAATCCATCTTTATGTATGGTGCATAATCTATCCCAGCAGCAACAAGCTGCATGGAACACGAGAATAGGAAAGAAGAGACAAATAAGTGTTTATTATTAGCTGATGAAGGCAGCTGATTGAAACCTAACAAAACCCTTGATTTCAAATGAAAATTATTAAATGAGAATCATTTAACTATGCTGTGCCCTGACAAAAACCATGAAAGGTGAATGCAACTAGGAGAAGGCTTTGTATTTAAGCTTAGTCTCCTCATAATGTAGTGCCTCTAAATAGGCCTAAGTGTTGAGCGCATCTCAGATACTTCAAATACGTCTGCTAGCTCAGGTTCAATACACGTGTGATCTCTCAGATCCCTGTGATAATTTATTTTTCCCACCCTATCTTTAACCACACCTCTTCAAACGGTTATACTTTCCACGTCTCTTGAGCATCATTCACTTACACGTACCTATTATAGCCTAAACATTGTGAGCTGTATGCCTTTTTGCAAAGTAAGTCCTTGCACCAAATTGATTAGATAAGTCTGTACAGCCGATGCTATTTATACAGTACAGCTAGTCAGCAGAGCTCCCATACACAAACATACATTGATCTGCCTGGCTACAGAGCAATCCCGAAGAGCCATCGTATCACGTTGCATCTCTATGAGAAAGAAGTTTCTAATTCCCATTCCGTCTGTCGGAACAGGGGCAAGAAAGTAAAGGCGGGTGTACACCCAGGCGTGAGGGCACCATTGTAGACGCTGAAGGCAAAGGACGCAGAACCTCTCGCAACAAACCTGGACGCACACAGTCTGCCCCGGGTGCCCGTAGCAAGGTAGTGGGCTAACCGGGTGTCACAGTTGTCATTTATATGAGTCAGAAATGCACGTACCGCAGCGATAGTTTTACATATTTTGTACATATACACAAATAACATTTCTACTAATAATTCTCTTTTCACAAATTACTTTGTTTAGATTTCTGGATTTCATTTAGCTTTCCTATCAAATCTTACCACAAAGTCCTTCATTTCCCACTAAATGTTGAGAGATTTCTCTCAAAAAGGTTTGCAGCATTTAGCAGCTCAAAGCTCAGTGACTCACACGCATTTTCTGGAGCCCACATTTCATGCTGGTGGTAAGCGATTCGGATACATGGAAGCACGATAGCTTAGAGACATGGAGCGGCATCTGCCAGAACTCGCGTGGCATCGCCCTGGCAGCACGGCTGTGAGCACTGAAGGGACAAACCAAAGCACGAGTTACAAAATCTGTAACTCACCGGCTTCCTCGGGCAGACGATGCCATGGCTGTGAGATTCAGTTTGCCCTGATTCACTCCTTGCCATCTGATGGGATCAGCTTTCTAACTCCTCCCTCTTACTCATTTGAATCCCGAAGGTTACCTCGCTGTGCTATGGGATCAGCGGCTCCTGCATACGTTGACAGATTAGCAGACCTACTGTTGGCAAATTGGAAATCTCTTCTGCTCCCTTTCCTCCAAGCATATGCACATTTACTTTTACAGAGGAACCGGTCTTCCTTCCATACATATGTCAGGATTCCCATTTTTAGGACAATTAAAACATTTTAAATTGTCACACGGTGCTGTAGCTTTTGGAAAGCATGTTCATGGATTTCAACGGAATGGTTAACAAGAGAAGTCCCCAGATTCTCTTACTTGGAAGAGCTAGTCCTTGTAAGAAAAGCCAAGTATCTGCTCACAGCAACGCACAAATGCAGCGTGTTCCTATCAATAGCAAAATCAGAGTTCAAATAACATGAGTGCAGGCAGATTCAGAAAGCACCAAAGTACCCAACAGACATTTACAGGTTTTATGGACCAGCTTGGGGGAGATACTTCATTGAGATGGAAAATTAATGTTTGACTGACATCACACAAAAATTGTACCAAGTTATCAAAATAGAAGATCTTGACAGCAATGAGCAGTTGTCTCAGGAAAGATCATTTGGCACACAAACTTATTCAGCTTTATGCACTGATCTGAGCAGATTTGTAACCTAACGACTAGGAAGCGCTTGGTCTATAAACCGCTTAGGAGTGGCAAATAGGTGATCATCTTCTAATGAATAAAAGACTTCTATAAACTGGTGTGAGAAGACACCAATTCTTTGCTGCTGCTACCTATTTTTGAGCTGTGCCACACAAGGCGGTTCAGAATTTTTTCTTTGGACTTGAGCTGGAGAGCTTTTCTCCAAAGTAAGGAGAACAGTAGGAACGTGCCATGTCACTATGTCAATATCAATAAAATCGTCCAGCTGTCATTGTACAAGGATTTAAGAAAAAGTCAAATTCAAAACCAATCTAACAGGCAACGCTTTACAGCATTTTAGAGTCAAGACGATAATTTGCAACGACACCTAAATTATTGACTCAAGAAACACTTTAATAAACAGAATAGGGTTAGAGGAACATCCAGAGTCTCTCAACACGGAGCACGTGCACAATAAACATTCACTTTTCTTTCTTGCTTTCCCAGAAACTCCACAAAGTTATAGGTAAAAGGTAAAACACACATTTTTCACTATGTGGACCTTTTACCTGAAACACCGCAATAAAACTAGAGACCAAGAGTCCTGATGATGGTCTCTCGGGACTATCACCACAATGATCCCTAGAGAGCATATTAAGCGTTTCTTATAATCTACATTTTGGCAGAAATTCTTTTATGATGAGACACAACATTCAGATTTACAAAGGACGCTACATTATATACAATTTGGCATTAAAATGAAGCCTTTTTCCTCAGGGCCGCAGGCGGCCAGCGAGACCTACATCTAAATTTTCAAAGTACACAGGGATTCAGCTCTGCTTTTTGCTTGTCAAAATAAATACAGGGTTAAAACTGAATGCAGTGTCCTGGAAATGCACGTAACATGACGCTAATCCAAACACCACGTCAACACGGTGGACAGGCTGCCAGGGTACCACCACCAGCATCCTTCCTTCCCCAGGTCCTGACGCACCTGCACAGCTTCGCGCTTTGGATCACAGCTCCCGCGTTTCAAACCCTCCAAATGGTATTGCATTTTCTCACTGGGCAAAGAAAATTTTCTGTATTTAAGAGACATTTAGTAGGCTGCAAACAAATGGATCAAATTGTGCTCTTCCATTTTTAACATAATCTAAGTAGAAAGCACTTACCATCAGTGCACAAAGAGCTCAGCCATGCTGGAGAAGAACAGCACAGCAATAAGAGCAAAGGTAGAAAATGGAGGATGCAGATTATAAAATTCAGTCACATTTTAAAATTTTCTGCTACAATAATTCACTTTATGTAGAATTAATGTGGCTGATTGAACGTTTGTGCTGTAATTTACTTATAATTAACATTTTATGGTGAACAGATTTCACCATCTCCTTCATGCTGTGAACTCCAAGCCATAGGTCAAAAATAGAGATGAAACAGATAAGCACAAAATATTCTCACTGAAATATTAATGAGATTTTAATTTACTACTTTAAAAATACATCTTTCATCAATGCCTGTATATCAAATCATTATTTTAATTTTTTTTACATTGTATTAAAAATATAATGAACTTTCCTAACTGGTTGAAAGACCCTGAAATATCTATTGTGAAGAGACAGCTCAGGGGAACAAAAAGGTCCAAACATTTGCAGCTATCACAAATCTCACATGGCGATTGGGTGAGAGTCGGCTTAAACTGAACGCAATACCTTTACCATTAACTGACTAAAACTGTGGGTTTCTAGTCTCACAAACCCTGTGGTCCAGCAAAGAAATGCTATTCTTCCTGCGAAGATCTAATTTAAAAGCATAAGGTTAGTCTCCAAAAAATATTCAACTGACACAAACCTCTTAAAGCTTTTCAACAAAAGTTGTTGCGTTCACTGTTGAGGTATAACATATACAAGGTGTTGCTTTGAGCAGGCATTTTGCTCTATTAAACCAGTTCTAGCTAAATTTGAAACCCTCCTGAACAAGGCTCTGCTGTTGAGAAAGACGCCATGAGTCAGAGGAAAAATACGCTTCTTCATGGTCTAGGAAGAAAGTCAGAGGAAAACTCATATCCACTCACAACGTGTATGTAAAGCTGTCTCGCCTATTACCTAAAGATGACAGACCACATCTGAATAAATTATCAAGTCATCTGCAATTCATACAGTTTCCTATATTCCAACGTGCTATCAAACAGGCAACTGAGGACATTCCCGCAACGGTCTGGTGACGGAAAATGAAGATATGGGATGACAATGAAAGTCAGCAGAAAATCATAAGTCAATGGAACTATTTTATGCTCTTTACTTCCTAGCCTGCACCAGTCGATTCAAAAGGCTCATTAGAATTTCAAATGAAAAGCTGAATAATACAAGCATTATAAATCTGTTACAAACAAACCTAAAATGCATCAAGAAAAATATACATGGAATTTTCCTTCTTAAGTTGCACTGTTTTTTCTTACAGGTTTGTTTGCTAGGAATCAACGATGATTTGTTTTTAGGGTAAGGCTGTCTGTCTTTTTTTTTTTTTTTTTTTTAAATTTACTTTACTTATTTAAATTGAAGGCCAGTGCCTGCCTGTCTCCTTGGTCCCTCTACAGCTTGAAGAATGGAATCCAGACACCTTTCAATTTTCTCTACACAGCCATTGGCCTTTTCTTTTCTTTCTTTAAAGACATTAGGAGTAAAAAAAAATATATATAATATTTTCCTATGGGAGAGATCTCAAGAGAAATCAGACCTGTGCTTAACACGGCATCCCACCACACAACGACTCCTAAGAGGAAGTTAAATTCTGATCTGCAGAAAGTAAGTCCTCTTGGTAGAGGAGCAACAGGAAGGTGATGGGTCTTGATACCTCCACCCCTCCTGGGACATGGTGGCAGCACGTGGGTCTGTTTCCAAAGTTGCTCTGTAAGATCAGGGTCTTTTTCATACAACTATCCCTGCTGATGATTAGGACTATTCATTAGAAGTCCTTTAAAAAGAAAACAACCCTTTAATGTTTCATTTGAAGTAAAACAATTCAGACCATTTTTAGTAACAACTGAACAAAAAAATGTAACATACAAACTACCACCAAAATCTGAGTGGGGTGAAGGTATTGTTTCTGAGAATAGCAAGAAAAAAAAACAAAGTTACAAGAAAATACATACTACTATATTAATGGATAAGACTTACATAGCATTTTTGTTGTTGTTTGGTTTTTTCATTGTCAGAATGAGAGAAACCCCAAACCAACCCCCAAACAACATGGCAGGAAAAATAAAATCCAAACCACAGCAACTGAATACTGAAAGAAGGATTCCAAAATAAAACATTACAGCATATCACCCATAGAAAACCCAGTAAAACTTCTCGACTTCTCAGATGCTGCCAGACAACAGGACCACGCACATTAAGTCGGGACACTACGTCATGCTTTGGTAGCCAAAGCGGTGGCAGCAAGAGGAAGGGATGACTATCGGGTTGAGATGTCCTCATGCCCCAACAGAGCACAGAGCTGCTCTGCGCGCTGGCCAGGTGCACTGCAATGGGGACGGGGAGCGTCAGTGATAGAGCAGGACAACACAGCTGCCTTGAGGTTAGAGAAAGAGGTGCCAAAGCAGACAAGGTCAATCAGTTGCTTAAAAAATAAAATTAAAAGGTTGCAGTGTGGTAGAGGTCTTCCTCCCTTTGATCTCTTACCTAGCGCTGATATGTCACTGAAGCTGTATGGACTCATCTTTAAATGAAGTATTAGTGACGAGAAACTATTCTGATGGATGTTATCTCTGTACTTTGTCATTCCCAGGACCTATGTTACCATTTTCTAACACATAATTTTTTTTTCCAGAGCATCAACTAGGCTTCTACTCAAATATTGGGCTAAACCTTGAGAGACTGGCTTCCACAGGCTTGAAGAAAATCTTAATGCAAAATCTGAATGAGAATCTTAAGTTCTAACCACCGAATCCCAGAAACATTATTTACTAAGCACCTGGAAGAAACGTTAATTATGGCTGAAACCCTGGGGCTTCCCGATAAAAAGGGCCAGCCAAAGCATATGCTGAGAAATTCAGACACAGTATATGATGCAACAACATCGCCCTGTTCCGCTAGCGTGTACCATCCTCAGAGGGGGTATACAGGATTCCTGCTCTCGGCTCAGTTGGGGAGTGGGGGAAGACATCCTATATATGTATTAAAACAGTTTTCTGCATCTTAAGGAAACAGAAATTAAATAAATACACAAATAAACAAACACTTCAAAGATAACAATGAAATCTCACCAGTTGCAGCACATGTCCACTCAGTCTCTTTTTTTTCCTAAGTGCCTTTCCTTAGTAAAAGCCATCAAATATCATTGTGAATTAGTAATAATTTTTTTAGCAGCATCGAAGAATTAAAGCAAGAGAGAAAGGGAAGGCATGCAAGAGAGAAAAGGAGGGAGAGAAAGAGAAAGGTTAAGCTCAAAGGCAGAGAGAGCGAAATGGACCAGATTATACAAAATTAAAAAGCAAATACGCGCAGACAATTTGTGCCGAGTGATTGCAAGCAATTACAGTCCGGCTTTTCTGGAGGGAAAATTGGGGAGGGGGGGGAAGGTTATTTCAGCTTAAAAGGAGACTTTATTCATTCCTGATCAGCTTCTCCTACTATTCTCTCTTTTATTCTTGGATATCAATTTAAAAAAAAAAAAAAATCACCCTTCAGATGTTACATGTCTAACCCTGGGAATCCCACCCCTGGGCAGAGAGGGAGGATTTCAGCTTCCAATCGGCTCTTTCTATAGCCCTGAAAAAGCAATTTGCTCATAAAGGATAAAAAAAAAAGGGGGGGGGGGAGGGAGAGAAAGAAAGAAAAGGAGGGCAAAAAAGGAAAACCACAACAAGGGCACGCATTTCTCTTGGAGGAGAGCTTCAATTTTACTGTAATTGTCTGAAGAAGAGCTGCTTTGATCTGCAGAATTATTATTATGCTTCAAATGCCTGCCTGCTAATGTCACAGCTGTGCTTTGGCATGAGCACACCGAGGGGGCCCAGAGGCTAACCTGGGCCTTGCCCCGGCCACGGGCCCCTCTCCCCCCTCTCCTTTGTGTCTCTGAACTTTATTTCAGGAGCACCTCAAGCAGCCACCCAGCGCCAGGGCTCTGCTGCCCGCGGCCGGGGGCTCTGCGCACTTGTGGAACGGCTGCTCGGCTCGTCCTCGACCCCCCTGGCCTGGGAGAGAGAGAGATTAAAATGCTGAGGTGGCCTCCCTATAAGGATCAGGAGAGAGGGTTTAAAGCAATATATTTTCTTGCTTTTTCGTCTCGCCTAATCACTAGCTGAAGCAACGGGAAGAAGGCTTTAAGGCCTTTATTATATTTTTTGTCTTACGTCACTACCTGTTATTGTTGTGGAATTCTTTTATTTTTTTTTTAAATTACAACTAAATAATCTACAGTGTTTGAAATGCATCTCCCTCCCCCACGCCCCAAAGTTAGGCAAATTTTGCTATTAGCAGATAGAAAGAACCAGCCTCAGAGCATGCACCAGCTGGTGGCAGGAGGCCACGAGTCGTGGCCATCCCAGCACAGACCCAGGAGGCACGGAAGTGCAGGGAACAAAAAACAATCCTGGGATTTTCTGTTCTGCAGCAAGGTACAGACCCACGTAAGAAGGAATACCACTGCCTTCACATTCACTGTGGAAGTACAGGGAAGCTACAGTTCTTCCAACTAAATTTTAATGCAGTTCCCTGAAAATTAAGGAAGTCCCACCAACACAGCAAGAAGCTTTTGCCACTGTGGACCCCCTCACTCCCGGGGACCTGCAGTCTGAAGCTGTTTGACTTTGTTAAGTCCAAATTGTTCCACAAAACACAGCGAAAGGCAGAATCATAGAATGGTTAGAGTTGAAAGGGGCCTTAAAGATCACCTAGTTCTAATCGAAGCTCGACTGCTTTCCTGTTTTCTTGCTCTTCTGCACCATCTCTGTACTGGTATGAAGGTACATTCCATGAATACAGGTAGTCTATGAATTTTTGTTGGGTTTTCTTTTTTTTTTTTTCATTTTTATAAAACAGAATTTAGGGTGACCGAGATATTATGCACATCAAGACAATGGCATCTTTTTTTCCAGTTCTTTCACGACTGGGGCCAGAACCTGAATACCATACCACACTTGTATTTGTTTCTCGTGAACTACTTGTATTCAGATAAAAACTTTTAGAAAACACGTGTATTTAAGAATAGTCTCAAAAAATATTATTTCTAATTGTTATTTTAAAATAACCATATTTAATGGTGAAGTTTTTCAAATTCCTCGTTATGCTAAGTCCTCTTCTAAAGGCTGTACTTGACTACCACTGCATCGGGGAGGTCAGCTTCAAATACCCTGAGCCTGACTTGGAGGACACCACGCGCTGTGACTGTGAGTGCGCCCACAGGAGTACGCAACTTCTGACAGCCCAGCCCAACGCAACGCAGGTTGAACACTGAAAAGCAAAGCAAAGACAGACACAGCTTTCAAAATTAGGCTGCGATCATTCAGCTATACAAGACCCTTGAAGGACATAAAAGTAAGTAACATCAAAAATACCTTTGCACGCATCCAAGAGTCAGTTATTTAAAGTTCAAGACTCTATGAACTACACGGTCTAAAAGCAAGATCAGTATCCCAGACATTTAGGATTTTCTCTCATCAACCAACGTATAACTCTTCTCTCCAAAACCGCTGACACCTAACAGGATGTTTTCTATGCCACCGATCAAGTCCCGAGTACCACTTAGTGTCATCAGAGGGATGGATTTGGTGTGCAGGTAGTCACGCTGTGGAGACAGCATGCTTTGCACACTCATTCTTCTCTATCCAGTTTACCTGAAACGTCCCAAACTTCTGCTCTGCAAAAAGCTGGCATTTGTGTTTCAAGAAGGAATACAATTTTTTAATCAAACAGTCAGAGGAGTTTTACTTCAAATGTAAAAATTCTTATCCACAAAGCACAGTTGTGAGGTCTAGCAGAGACAGATTCAGTCACTGGTGATGAGGTATTGGTCGCCAAGTATTTTTGCGCCTTACTAAAAACAGAATAAGAATTTTGAGATTTTACAGCTTTCTAGTGAGTAAAGCACTATACACCAAGAAGTTTTCAAAATAGATATGATCTTAAAAATCTTCCCGTTATTATATACAGAAATAATACTTTCTGTACATAAAGATTTCTAAAATCATGTTTGTACAATTTTTCTCTGCTGGTATAGAGCCAGAGTCCTGGTAACTGGCAGTCTGCCTTCACATGAAGAAGTCTATGAAAAATGGTACAAATAATTTCTTAAAAAGTCTCTAACATCTTTCTGAAATAGTTTGCCTGTAAAATATGTAGCACGCCCAAAATACACCCAGACGTGGTGTGACACAAACAATTTATTGGCATTAGTCTGGGATAAGCCACATAAGTCATGCAGGGCTTCGCTAGTCATAAGCATTGCAGTCATCTCAAACTCATCAATAACACCTTTACCCTATCGCATCCTAGCATGAACTGTGTATCCATCTAAACTATAAACATACACGATTTTTCAGTCGAGAGAGTAATAGGCAAATAGCTGGATTTCACTCATTTTGTGTTCTCCCGGTAGTAAAATAGACGCATATTTAATGTACATACCAAAAGGTGCAGTGCCAATAAGTAGAGCGAGTCATGTTTCCGACTTAGTTTATAGATGGCTATATTTTATGGCTGTACCGCTAAAACCATATATGCACGCATATAAATATAGATAAGTATCTGTAAAGTCAGAATCCGCACCCATGAAATAGAGGACTAGATAAACACAAGACAAAGTACACAATAAAAATAATCCTAATTTCTAGAGACAATTATGAACTCGACTAAAATTGCTACTTCGAAATGAGATCTTGAGGTCATACCGTGTCCTCTCATACTGATCCTAGAGGTTGCTATCAGATGTTGCTCTTTTGCTTTATAATTTGGCTAATTGGTCATCAAGAAGTCTATAATTCTAATTCAGCCTTTGCTGGCAACACACTGTGGGTCAGCAAGTAAATTAATCTACCTCTACACCTCAGTTTCTCCAGCCGCAAGATAGGGAAACACATATCCATCACGAGGTCCTGTAGGAGTTAATCTGTTAATGTTTGTATCAATCAAGTTGTCAAGTGCTATTTAAGTGCTTATTATTACTCATACAATAATTCCCTCCTTTAGGGCTCCGTAGGTTCGTAAATGCCTCTTCCATCACATACGTGAAGTTCTTTTGGGGCAAGGAGATGATCAGGATTATGGGCTGATCAAGCACATCCCTTTGTAGGTGGCTTTAGAACACCAAGTGCTCCACAGCAAGTGAAACCAAGCATTCCCAATATTTTGCTCCCGTGCTGCAGAACAGTTTGCCCTTTTTGCACTGGATCAGGGAACTGATGTAGCTTGAAGATATAGTTGTATTTTATGCGCAAGTACCACTACATGCTTAACCTCACGTGAGCATCTTTCCCACCAGGCAAGTGTTAGGCAAGGGTCTTTGCCCACCTTCAGTCTGTCCTTCCTCCTGTGCATGCCCCCTTTTTCGGCCTGGAAATCATTAGGCACAAACTCCGAGGAGATCTTCTGCTTACCCAGAGCATCATTTGCTCTGACTGTTCCAGGGAGAAACTGTTTATTCGGGATGCCTGGCTCTGAAACATCTGGCTGCAAAGTCCCTCTCTGGCACTTGTGCTCTACCCAGCTTCTGCAACCGGGCAGGAGGAGGCACGGACCTTTAGTCCACATCTGTGATACCCTCAGAAGGCCAGCGATTGCCCTCGCAGGCACACTGTGACACCACAACACATGACACAGCCAAATACTTTCTGCAAACCTCAGATTCGGAGTCTGCACAGTCACATTGTGCACATGCTGTCAGCCTGAAGCTCGCGGAGTCCTGCGGTTATTACAGAGAAATTGTACGGTTGCCCTACACAGCTACAAGAGCTTTTAGATTTCTCCCCAACTTATGGCCGTGACACACCACCGTCATTAGAGCATGCCAATAGAAATCAGTATATCAGCTCTTACAGAATGAGTTAGTGCTCTTCATCTATACAACTCTTGTCTATACAAAAGGCGTGCAGCATTCAAGGCACGTGTTAGCCGGGACTCCTGGAGCCTGCATGCACTGGGAGCTTCTTTAGAAAATATAGTAGCTACTCATCTAGTCTTCTCGCAAAATGAGCTCTCTCTACTGGCACCAGCAAAGCTAAATGCAACTTATAAAATATTGAGCAGATCTTCATAAGGAATGCAACTAAAAAAAGTGACACTTTAATTATTATCTTTATGCTCCAGAAATATCCCATCAATATGAGGAGCAGACAATTCACAATACTGTTTCAACCGCTCTGCAAAATCAGGAGATACTGGTGCATCACCTGTACCAGGCGTGCAAACATTACTGCTATGTGCGTAAGCACGTAGTCTGTAGTTATTTATCAATTGTTTATGCATGCACTTATTTATGAATTTGCTTAATTTATAGACATTTATGTTGTAGAGGAGGAGATGATACATTCAGAAGAAAAATACTGACTCATAGAGCACGAGCCTCCTGCCTCATTTAGTCGAGAATTCCCTCCCTCGTTCAGGTGGCCTGACCTGGACCTTCCTGCTGGCAAGCGCTTGGTAACAGCACTACAAAGGATCAAGACTTTGGGAAGAGCGGAGTTTTAAGGAAAGCAGTTCTTCCATGTGATTTTCTCCACAGTGGTCTTAAGCAAACCAGTTCTCCCAACCTCTAGGGCTCACTTTAAAGAGGCTTCTGCCCACGGCTGATCCTTGGGAAATAAGTGAGATTCTGTGACTGCTAATATGTAGCAAGTTCGGTAACTTCCAAATTATTTTTGTATTTTCAAAATAAACTGTGGTATGTGCAAAACTGCAAATCTCTCAATAAACCACATAATAAATAAATAATTTTCTCTGCATAATTACTTGCTAAATAGCTCATTTTCCCACTGTTCCAGCACTGACAGTCAGCCACCTAAAATCAAAGTCCATCAGTTTCAAAGCAAGACATTTGGCAGGATTCTTTTTTACCCCAGATTCCCTTCCCTGCCTACCCTTCAGTCTGTTTTCCCATAAGATTTTAAGTAAAACTCTGTTTTTCCTTTAAATGTATATATTTTTATGTTTTCTCAATGCACCAAGCATGACAGAGGCAAATGGCATTAATTAAACACATGGCTGGACGTGCTGACTATATATATTACTGACATTTCACTCTCACTATCTTCAAGTACCTCTTGCTATGTGCTACATGGGTAAAATAGCAGAACAAATGATGCAGTATATTCTGCTAGGTCCAGATATATGTCTGAGCAAGTCGGTAGGGAAAGCAGCGTGGTATGGCTCTAGAATGTCAGTGATTCATTGACAGGCATCTGCTAATGAAGAAGCAGAGAGGCTGTTTCATCCTTTGCATTATACTCCACTTTCCAAAGACTCCTGCCACTTGTCGGATGGTTTGTGTGTCAAAAGACATGGCTTAGGAGCAATCCTCCAGTTCAAGACAACGCAGCGGTTGTCCCTGGCTGAACACGGTACGGGCAAAGAAGGTGGATGCTGCAGGGATGGATGCAACCTGGCAAGCAGCATGCGTCGGGGTCATCCTCCAGAGCCTGGCAGCACAGAGCGAGCCAAGGATGAGCAAACTTCTCTGTTATTTATTTTCCTTATCTGTCCTTAAGACTAAGCATG
Organism: Larus michahellis; assembly: GCF_964199755.1. NCBI lineage: Eukaryota > Metazoa > Chordata > Aves > Charadriiformes > Laridae > Larus > Larus michahellis. The sequence continues at coordinate 849,734 of NC_133899.1, forward strand.
CATTTTGGATAGCGCCCTGACTGTATTTGAAATCAACGTTTGAAATAATTTTGATCTCTTTTTCATCCTCTTGAACAGGCTAAACCTGAACCACCTCTTGGTTTGAGTCTGCTATTTCTGCCCCCAACTTTGTAAAATTATTCGAGTTATTTCTTGTCTGCTAGAAACTCTGCCAGCTCCGTGTTTGTTCTTCACTTTCAAAGGTATTTTATTTATTTTCTTCACTTTCAGCTATTGAAATCGGCAAGAACAAATTTATGTAATGAGACTTAATAACAGTTTCTCCCATAAAGTTACCTATTTATCTCCTATTGTAGTGGTTTAGAAAGCATGAAAATGATGGAAAAATATAGGTGTAGTGATAAATCTCTGGGACTGATAGTGAATAATTTAAAATAGTCTTTATCCATGGGGGTGATGGTTGGAACCCACCCACTCTGTGTGAACCTTTCCCAGTCACTCAGACTCCTCCTTTCATAATAGTCACAGTAATATCCTCTCCATACAGACAAATAAAACCCTGTTTATCTAAACCTTTTAATCCAAATCTGTTCTATCTCTCAGCCTGTATCACTTACCCAATAGCTACCACCTTCATCTGAATGTTTTTGATGTCCTGGATCCTTCTGGATAAGCCGAGTTGCTGAGGGAGCACACGCACGACACATGCTGCCAGCCACGTTTCAGAAAAGCTCCCTTACCCCACAAGAAAAGGGTTTTAAAGTTATCATCAGCAAAGATTTTCCTGTCGGTATTTCCCTCATAAACATTATTTAAGCAAATTAGAGACAGCGGAAGAGCAGAGACTAGGGACGTTTTTTTTCTAACCAGCAGGAACGACACTATTTTGAGACCCATGGTGTGCTATCAACAACAGTACTCCCCCCTCGCCCACCAGTGCAAACACAAAACGGGATACAACACTTCACTTCAAGCAAAGCAAGACTCACCCTTAAAGCACGCTCCTTGGGAAACAGCTAGAGATTGATTTTGTGTTTTGTACAGCACCGGGTACGCTCTCAACACCAACAAAAGCGATGTCAGCGTTTTGGTCTTAATTATTTATCCATTTTTAATGGTGGTAAGAAACAAATATCGCAAGTGCTTTCTTTGCTCAGAAGACCCTGATGCGAAAAAGGATGAAAACCAACCTTTATTTCCCTCCGGTTCTTTATTTACAGAACCATCTGCGTGCAGTTGCAGAGTCCAGTTGAGCCCTGTCTATATCCCTGTTTCCCTCCAGCACTAATTAGTAATGCAATCCCACAAAGAGTGAAGTTGCCCGAAACCTCCCCTCACTCACAATGATTTATGTTCAATTTGTACAAATGGAGAAAATGAGATTTCAAATTTCAATGCCATTTCTGCAATGAGGTGATTAAAAGAGAGAGAGGTATTGCGTTCTACTGTATAGAATATTGATCCCAGTGCTATTTTCCTTAGCAATAACCATTAGCTCAGTATTATTTGCAAACCTCTAATGTGAACCTGGAGATGTAATTTACATTTGTGCTTTACTTATTTGCTTTAACAAAACAACACAAAAGCTTTGGGTCTTTCAATCTATCCTTATTGTCAATAAAATTAGCAGTTCATAAAAAAATTAATGTATATGCAAAACCATCACTTCCTTGTAAACTACGCGGAGACTGTAAATGCTGCTCAGAACAAAAGGGAGATAAACTATTAAAAGGCCCTGGCCATTTAACAAATTGAATACCGACCGAATTAAGACGGAGTTCCCTTTTGTCCCCTTCTTTAATTTCTGGGCCCCTGGGAGCCCGCAAAACTTTCAGAAGTATCGGGAGGTTTCCCCCGAGGAGCGCTGTGTTGACAGGGGGTGTCTGATGGGAACATAATGGGCACGGGGAGCACATGCTTCTGCTCACAACCGGTGCCGCGGCTGTTGCCATCGCAGGAGTCGCCCACTGCAGCCCTTACAGCAGAAAGCACAAAGCGCACACGCGTGCACGGGCACACACGTGCATGGGCACACACGTCCTGCATGCAAATGCTTCTGGGGAGGATGCCAAGAAAGAAAAAAAATGAGAAGAAAGAGCATAATCGTGGAATAAAGGAGGACGGCGCTCACGCCGCTCGGGCGGCCGTTTGTCAGCCCCCAACCCTTGAATAAGACACGGCCGTTCCTCCCGTCGCGCTGCTGCTCCCTGCAAAAACATCAGCTGCTTCTGCTGCCTGGCAGAGTTTAGAAGATGAGGACAAGGAAAGAAGAGGGAGAAAGGGGGAAAAAAGAAAAAGCTAATGACCCATAATTGCCATGATAGTGGAATAGGGCCCAGGCAGCTGTTTTACATTCCCGGTATGTATAGTATGCAAATATCTACAAAGGGCCGACACAGTTTCTCTATTGTGGATCCTGAGGGTAACCAAATTAGCCTTTGGCAACCATGGTAATTGGGAGGTGCTGTTCCCATTAGGAGTCCTGCAAATTATGAAGAAAAATGGACCAAAGGCTTTGTCACAAATAATAATACCAAGAAGAAAAGAGCAGGCGGCCGTCTTTGCTTTCCTTTTCTTTCTTTTTTTTATTTCTACATTGTGTTGTTAATATCTCTCTGTTTAGTAATAAGAAAACAGTCCTCGGTGCCCCGCTGGACCCTCCTGGGCTTTCCATAGCAATATTAAGTTCTGGGGAATACTAAATATGGGACAGCAGCATCAGTTGCAAATTCCCCAAGCAGAAGCCTCATGACCAGGGACGGTATTCAGTTAGACAATGCTGCCTCTGCTCCACGCTGCTTTTAGCTCTGTGAATCAGAATTAGGAAGAAAAAAAACTTAGCTAGTACTCTTATTTGCATAGGACAAAATAGGACGCAGAGTGCCAGCTAACTTTTTTCTCCCTAACTTTGATTCACGCAGCTAAATACAGATTTGTTCTATGAATCACTCAACTTTGCTGCACAAGAGGCTCCATTTTCCACTAATGATTTGAATTTGTCTTTCACTCTTCCCACCTTCTTTGATCATCCCATATTTCTCAATTCCAGCATGCAGAATACTGTTTGATTGTTATGATCTGCTAAAAAATTCACAACTGCCAACTTTTTGAGCAGAGCTCTCAGCTGTGACACCATAAGTAGACGCCAAAAACTTTAAGTGCTTTTGTCTTTAGCTCCCCCTAAGAACAGAGCTCGCCACCTCCATGCTCTCCCCTGGCTGGGATCACGGGTGAGCCTGCAGCACCCAGGGACGCGGCAATGAGAGCAGACCCACGCGTGCTGGCCCTCAGGTTCAGGGAACAGTCACAGTCCTGGGAACACTGCACATCCATCCCCGGCACAGCCCAAGGTTTTTTTGGAAAAAAAAAGAAACAAAACAGATCACCCAGACAATGAAAATTAAGAAATGGTCTCATTTGTTTTTGTATTTGTTCCTGTAAACTTTGTGTCTCCCGAATAAGACAAAAAACTTTCTTGGTTCTTTTTGGTTCAGTACAAAAATTAAAGGAAGGAGCCATCACAAAGGCTGAACGGTGCAACCTACAAAACTTCTTACTCCTGCTTCCCACGCGCTAATCCTAGGCCAGGCTCTTGTTTTAAATTTTATCTAGCTTTTTCCTAATACCAGGATTTAAGGGAGGACAGCAATTACAGAGAAAATAATGAATTAAATTTCTGATTTACAATCCAGAGGACAGAATAAACAGAAGCAGAGACAGAAAAAAAATAATAAAGTGTTTGACTACAATGGAAAAAATATCGAAGAAAAAAAATAGATGAAGTAGGATGGCTGGTAAAGCAAGCCCTCCGCGGTACAGCTGGCCTTTTATAGATTGACCAAAGCAATGAATTATTCTCATTTCTACATACTGATTCAAAGGACAAAATAAAGCATAAAGGTAAGCAAACAACACTATTTTCAAGATTTATTTGAATTTTAGAAAATGGCAGTGGAGAAGTTCACGCTGTATAACGCACACAGACACGATGAGCACAAAGGCAGGCAAATGGGACCCTCATCTGACTGGAGGCTGTGAAGTGCCATTGCCTGCCGTAAAACTGAACACTTCCCAGAATTAAACATTTTTTCATTTTTTAAAATATAAATCTGAGTCAAGGAAGGCACCTCTTCTAATAAAAGGAAGAGCTGAGAATACTCCAGTCTTAAGTAATAGCCTAATTTTTTATATACACAATAGAGTCTCTGGGGCCCAGACGAAAATCCAACTCTCCTAACACCCAAGCTTTCTTCCTAACCGACCTTTATGCAAAATGCTACTACCAGCAAAAGCGGTTGAAAGGCTCCTGACCCAAGACCAGCCTACAGCCTGGTTTTAAAGCACTCTTCTAGGAGAGGGAATGAAGGTATGGCTGTGCCAGGCAGGCAGGAACATCTCCAGGTGGGGCTCCGGCCTGCAGAGAGGATATTGTCCCCAACATCTCTGTTCCCAGATTTGGGTAAAAGAGGCGACATCTGTTCACTCAGTGCACGGGGCGATCCTGTGACATGTGGCCGTGACACGGGAGACATGCAAATAGGGAACATCTACGTTGTGGATCCTGACCTGGCTTTTTGTGAAACAGATACTAATTTACTTGGGACTAGCACAATTAATATGTTTTTAATACCAAAAGCAAGACTTCAGGCACCTTAAGAATTTTTCTGGCAGGAAATTAAGTGCCTGAGGGATTAACTGGTGATTTTAAAGACACATTTTAGATGGAATTAACAAATTCTGTGTAAATCTTACTTTAAGAATCCTTAATTTCTTCATATGCATCCCAACTGCCCTGATGAGGCTTGCACAATTCTGATCTCCACACTGCCCACTGTGGGCAGCTGTAAAAAGCAATACTTAACGACTTTGCGTCTGTACATAAAGCAGCCTGATACCACGTCAACATGACACACACAAGCTTTACAAATCATAAAGAGTTATGTCCTAGAACAGGACGTTCAAAAATCCACCACAGGAAAAGTTCTCTTTGCACTGGTGCTAATTACCGTACAACATTTTTCTGTTGGGTGGGGGACTCCTTGTTGTGAGTAACATACATAGTCTGATTATTTTTTTTGCCTGACCGCTCCAGGCTGGCAGTGTAAACAGTCACTTTAAAGGGCTGCAAATGCCAGGAGAGCATCCAGGCCTTTTAGTATAAATAACATTCAGAACAACAACTTCAGGAATCTACAGTCATTGTGATGGCTGTAAAACCTGCATTGGTGAGGTCTATCAAATTTGTAGGAAAAAGTAATTATAAATCAAGTCTCACGTAGAACAGCAGTGTTTTAATTTTTCATGCTCAGACTAACTCTTCATCTTAAAACCACTATAGCAAAAGTCTTAACCCCAGATCTTTATTTTTTCATGGTTTCCCCTCAGGGCCTCTTTAAATAGCCGGCAGAAGAGTCACTTCCCCGTCGGTGCAGTTGGCACGCCTGCAAGTGTACTTAAAGTTTGCGTCTGATCAAGTTATGTGTATTGGATCTGAAACCAGTTAGTCAATTCTTTCAGGTCCCTAAGTGGCGATTTGTGGTAATGTCTACATCAATACGAGCAGAGCGGTTTGCTAGCTGGTTTACGTAAAGCAAATGTCTGAAGGATGGAGGGGCTGCCTCCAAGGGTTCTCTCAGCTAATGGAGATGTGGCTGGAAAAAGAAACGTGCAGATACAAAAGAAGTGCTGCTTTTAAAAGGTCCATCCTTCACAGAAACACACAGCCCAGAGACAGGCGGGCATCGCCCAGGCACACGCGCCCTATTCCCAGCTCTCTTCTGGACAGGCTTCTGCCATGGAGCCTTCAGATCTCTGCCGTCCAGCCTGACTCGGCTCCCTCAGTCTTAGCACCAAGAAGATACAACCCTGTTGCATTCATTAACTTTTTTTTTTTTTTTTTTAAATCTTTTAAGCAACAATCCTGGTCTTTCCCTCCTGCATTTTTTTATTCTTGGGCTCCAAATGGCGGATACAGGTCACGAATTAGAAAAAGCAAAAGGTCAAGAAAACAAAACAACACAACTAATAAGGCAAGCAAAAAAACTCACGCTAGGGTAAAGTGTAACTAAAAGTTAGAAAAAGGTAAAATATGTTATATGAAATGAAATTATGATTAATGAAAGAGGCAGGAAGTGGCTACTGTGAAACAAAAGTTGCTGGTTCAAACAAAAAATAATAAAGGACAACTACAAGCAATAAACAATATTGGATTAAGCTTCTCCTTTCCAATAACAGCTTTTCTTTCTTTAATATTTTTCTTTTCCATCCTAAATAGAAGATAGAATGCAAGAATTCTCTTTTTGTTTGTAAAGTGCACAGCAAAATGGGCTGAGCTCAGTAAGGCCTTGGGGCGCCACTGAATTGCAAACAAACATATCCCAGGCACGTTGTACTCCGTGTAGAACCTCTGTACGTGTGTCATTTTTCTGTAAGGTCCTGTGCGTACATATTGCACTATGGAGAAAATATGACCCAGCTTTTGTCATACACCACATCTCCTCCTCATTCCCGATTCGCCTGTTTTCTTTCTAAGATGAAACACCTTTGAGCAAAGATGCTGCATTTGTCTAGATGGAAGGCTGGGGGTTTTAAGATTGTAACAGAATTGGAAGCTTACAGAAATAAAATAATCTAGAGGAAAAAAAAATGTTGTGTGTTCCCTGGGACAACAGTGGCCAGGTTAGTTCTTATGGGGGCTGGACTGTGCAGGACAGTCGTACACACATCAGGCTGGCTGACTGCTTCCTTACGCTTACAGCCCGCTCCACCCCTGTGCGACATACACGGGCTGTAGCTGAGACCCTGCGGGAAGTCAGTAGGAAGTTGGGCCATTGACTTCACCGCTATCCTCACCAGATTTGGTACACCACCCTCTGAGAACCAGAATACATGAATACACGTGTTCTCTAAAGATGTTTTGTGAATGTACGTGGTATTTAGCTTCTGCCATACAGTGAACAGTCGCTATGTAGTAAAGTAGTCAAGAGAAAGTCCAACTTCTGCTGCCAGTGCCTGCAGGCATACCTCTTGTCCCGGGATGAGACCTCTCGTGAGCCTCTTCTCCTTGGGTGGCAGACCTGCCGAGCCCTCGTAGCAGGTACTTAGAAGACGATGGAGTAAACTCCCATCACTCAAGTGTAAAAACTGCCAAGGGTTTAATGAACCAGAATTCCAAAGGCAGAGAATAGCCACACTGATGTGGTATTCAGGAGTGTGTCACCTTCTAGGAAAAGATCCGGAACAGCAGGGGGCAAATGGAGGCAGAAGACAGTCGTAAGTAAAGATGCAATTTGTAACTGATTAATTTTTTGAATACTGTTTCTCTAAGTATGCTGCGAGAATGTTTTCTTTCCTAGATCTGTCATCATCTGTTAATTGGTCGGGTTCTAATTATTCATCACCATCTCTGCAAGCGGAATCGTTTTAGAATAAAATTTTTGGAAAATTCTCAAATATGACGCTGCACGTTAGCTGAGGATTTGCAGACCATCAGATAGCGAGCACACATGACTGATTTGTGCAACTCCCACAACCTGCAGACGTTAAGGTACAGCGCTGCACTCAACCGACAGACAGGCTGGAACAAGGGGTCTATGCTCACGGCCTCTATCCGCACACTAACCAGAACATAAGAGCACCGTTCCTCTAGATGTTTCATCCTGTTGTTGCTGACCTTATCACCTGGTATAGCTGGCTACTCGTTCCTGCCCACAGAGGAGAGCACGGCATGAATCTGCAACACCCAAAATCCACTAACTCAGACCCCCTAGAGGGCCCTTCCGAGCTGCCTTTGGGTAGAAAAGTACATAAATGAGGGAACTGACCACAGATCGCACCACAGCTTAAAGGCCTGAAGTTAACTAATACAATCGAGTAATGCACTGTACCACATTGACGGTGAGGGATGAATGAAGTTTATACGTGGATTGTGAACGCACACGCACACGTGTACACTGTGCCTGTGGGAAAGTGAGCAACGTCGAAACCTGTACGCGGCTGGGAACGAGATGCCGATGGAATAAATCATAGAATCATAGAACAGTTTGTGTTGGAAGGGACCTTTAAAGGTCATCTCGTCCAACCCCCCTGCATTGAGCAGGGACTTCTTCAACTAGACCAGGTTGCTCAGATAAAGGATCTATATGGTCAGACGGAAGCTGGGGGAGGCGAGACCATCCACAGTTTGTCACTGTCAGCCCCACTGTCAGCACGTGTGTGCAGCGATGACATGACACGCTGGTGGAACACACAGATGAGGAGTGTGGGGGAGAGGGCAGCAACGCATAGGGGTGAGATGTACATAGAAGTGTAAGCAAGTAAGAGAGGAATCACAAGCTAAAAACACACACATGGGCAATGCACACGAGCACAAGTTACAGCACATAGTCTGTTAGTTTGATATAGAACCACGATTCTCCCCTGTAAAAATACATCTGAGCACTGGAATGACAATCTTCATAAAAGTGGAGGTGACAGTACTGTACCACTTGCTTCCAGCACAGCCAAGAATTTCAGAGATTATCAGTGATTTTGGAGATTATCCTGTTATTTGGGATTATTATCCCACATTTGCTACGGTCATAGAGAGGGAATAGTCCCTCAACACAGACTTTCCTGGGGAAGATTTGTTGCATCCTGACCTTATCCGCGATGGTAAAATGTCCATAAAGGGTGACTCAGCTTCTGTCCCCAATGCTGCCCAGGGAAAAGATGGACTCCGTGGACTTGCTTTGTGCCCTTGGGCACATCAATGCTTCCACACTCTGCTTCAAAGAATAGAAAATCCACTACTTCCACACCAACTATGCGCCGATTAACACTTTGTTAAGTCATTTAAATATACTGCCTGAAGTGTAATATCTGTGAACTGTCAGCAAACTTCAACTTTGCAAAATTTGTTGCTATTTATTATAATAAAGTGCTATATGATATCAGTTTGATAGTGCTATATTGGTCGGATTCTAATTATTCATCACCATCTCTGCAAGCAGAATCATTTTAGATTTCAGTTTGATAGAACAGACCCCATCTCAGACAAAAATACGGAAGAAATGGTCTCCCAAGGTCTCCTTCAACCCCGTTTCCCATGACTCTAGAGAGAAAAAGAGCAGCGCACAAACCCTATGGGCCGGCCCTTCTCCAGATACGCCATTCCCAGCGCTGCCGTTCAAGGGCATCCACCCCTTTGGAAGCTGGTGTGCGCGGGCAGCTGGCGTACGCCAGTCCCTCCTCTGCTGGAGCAGTGCAACGAGCTCAGGTACCGCAAGTTTTCAAGCTGCTGCCAGTAATGAAGATGCTTTTTCAGACCCTTATTCATACTATCTAAGACTTAATGATTTCAAACAGACAATAAAAAGCAGCAGAACTCCCCCCCCAATCCTGAGTTGCCAAACTGCAGCAAATAAAAGATTTCCAAAGCTATCAAATCTCTGCAACCTCAGTTCTTCCACAGAAGGCAAAAAGGGGTTTAGCAGCATTGTTCAAGGGATTTTCAAACTACAATTTCATTTTCTCTTACTAAAAGAGAGATCCTGCCCAACAACTGCAAGCAGAAGAATAAGTTATTTGTGGGGAAAAGAAAGGCCAGAACAATTATTTATTTATTTATTCAAATAGTTTTCCTTAAATAGGAAGAAAAATTTTTTGTTTACGATTTGAATTTTTAATTTTAAAGCTTCAGTGTACGTATCATAAGAACGTTGTAATTGCCACCTTCCAACCGATTTTCACTGTTGCTTTCAGACGTCACCAGGACTAGCCCTGACACCCAGCCGTACACCCCCCAGCGCAGAGCAAGCCCTTGGGTGGGGGGGCTTAGCACCTCGCTAGCACGTATGAGAAAAAAAATTTCTTCCATAAACAGTTTACTGACCTTGTTTCTTTTGAAACTCCCATTGATTTCAGTGGGAGAGCAAGTCAGGCTTAAGACGACCAGACTGTACGGAAGGATCGTAGAAGAGAAAGGGGAGAGAAGGAAAGAGATGTTTATTCAAAAGAAGGTAGTGGGAGTATTTGTTTATGGTAAATACATTTTAAAAACCATCGGTAGTTTTTTGCAGACATTGTAACATCTAGTATGCATTATGTTTGTTATTGCTTTTGGGGTTAGCTATTATTTTTATATTCCTTTTTGTTGTTCTTTTTAGATCAAATAGCAAATGATTGGCAGGAATCCTGTAAATCTGGAAGAATGCTCATTTATTTTCCACATTTTTCTCCTATATTTTCAGAGATTAGTGCATGTAATATTTTAATGCTATGGCATAAATATGAATGAGAGCTCTTATATTTATACATTTGTAGTGTGTGTGTGATAGTGATATCCACGGGATTAGACACAAGGACGTGTGGTAAAATGCATTTAACGTGCAAGCTTGCTCAGGGCGCGAGGCTGGCAGAGGGAGCGTCACAGCAGTGAGATTTAACAGCCAAGTCTCTGTCACGGTGGCCGAGAGATGAATTTTTGACCAGTAAAAAGAGAACGTCTGTAACACCAACAGATGTGGTATTTCCTCTCCATTACTGATGTCCCCGAGAAACAACATTAAGATAGAGGACATTTTACAGTCAAAAAAAATCTTAATTTGTTTTAAAGACATTTTAAAATAAAAAAATTCAAATTTTAATTTTTTATCCAAGTTGGATTTTTGGCAGGTTATGCAGTAGATTTAAAAAAGCTACTTTATAAAACACTTTAAGCCTATATTAAAAGAAGAAAATTAATTGAACGATAATATTCAAAATATTTGAAACGAAAGCTAAAGTCCCATCTCAGTAATTATCTTCATGAAGACTATGTAGACGTCTGTATTTCTGCTAATGACACATACGCAGTTTAAAGTGGCAAAAGAGAGAAGCAAAAGTGTGATATATGGGATAGTCTGGAACAAAGGAAAAAGAGATTTAGTTACTGGGGAAAAAAAAAAAAATTATTCAATCAAGCCTATAGTCCAGGGTTATGAAACACTTAACTAACTTAAAGATTCCTGTGCCCAAGAAAAGCCTGCTGTCTCTCCCTGCCCAAAGGAGCGAGGTGCGCCGCAGATCCTCACCAGCGCTGGAGTCAAACAGGCCTCCAGGACACGCAGCCACGGAATGGAAAAGCTCTTTTATTCCTGAACCAAAAAAAGCATCTGCAAGTGCAGCATCTGCAAGTGCAGCATCTGCAAGTGCAGCATCTGCAAGTGCAGCATCTGCAAGTGCAGCATCTGCAAGTGCAGCATCTGCAAGTGCAGCATCTGCAAGTGCATGGCTCTGAACGCTTCCTAACTTTTCTGCTCTGAATTCTTGAAAATACATGTAGTCTCGAGCACAGACCAACGCAGTTTTTCCTGTTTGCTCATGAGTGCAATCCAAACGCACACATTTGCAAACACAAGTGACCAAACCGGTGTCAGTGTGCCCAGACACTCCGTCTGCCCCTGGCACCCCAGGAGCAGTCCCTGAAAGACGACTTTCCCCATTCCCCAGGGGATGTCAGCTGTACAGATGCCACACACCATCCTGCCCCCCCATGCCCTCTTGCAGAAGGATATACCAGTTCTCCTAATTCAGGCCTTCTACCCTTGCAAAAACACGGGCAGGATTTGTTTCAAGAGATGAAAGGACTAAAGATTATCCTAAGGAGGAACAATAAAACATGTTTACAGAAACGTTAAAGGAAACATGCTACCCAACAAAATAATGTTTATTACTTTAAACGAAAATGAGAGAGGCCGGATCAATTTATTTTTTTATGTATATAGGCAACTGAATCAATTGGCGCCATTTCTTAGCGAAATTCTTGGGTTTTTTCAGTGACAGGTTTACATGTATATACAGCAGCGTGCTTGTACCATGGCCACGATAAAAAAGTGATGGGCACGCTTCAGAAACGGAGAGGAATTTAACGTCCTCACAGTAATTACTGCCTGGGACAAAATATTTTGACAGTGGCTCAGCTCTGGGCTGATGGGATGAACTTCAGTTCCTTCAGAATTTTAGCCCTTCCAGATATCACTCAACACCTGGGTAAGAACCGAGTCAAAACAAGTCTGACATGCTTTGACAAAAGGCAGCGAGCAAGACCAGAGTGGCAAATCTGTTGAGACCTTGACGGCCTCTCTGTCCTGCCCAAAGAAATTGTATTGGAGGAAAGGAACAAATGCACAAACTCATTCTCCCAGATTTGGGAAAATAAAAATTCACTCCTTTACCCATTCTGTGGTCAAAAACATTCTATCTCTTGAATACCTCATTAGAAAAGAAAAAAAAAAAAAGGCATAAATATTCTTCAATTAAATTCAGGGATAGGTTAAAACATACATTGACAAACAAAAAAACCTGGAATAATTTTGGTTATGGAGATTTGAAGGGACTCTTCCTTCTGATGTCTTCTCCATCTCTGGAATAACATCTCTCTTATCGCTGACAACGTTCCTGTCTTTACTAGAGGTGTGGACGCCAGGGCAGCTGGGAAGAGGAGAGCACCAGCCTGACATGCACCAGGTTAGTCCCATTAGTCACAGGACAATTCAAAAAAGTCTTTGAGCAAGAAAATGCCTTTTTTTTTTTTTTCTTTTTTTTAATAGTAAGACTAAGTCTGTCTGGGAGAACCTGTATACAGGTTATCTCCTTCCCCAAAACCAACCCAAAAGTGAAGGTATTTGTTGTGAAAAAAGATAGATATGATTTAAAAAAAAAAAAAATTAAGCCAAAAGCCCAAAATTAAACAGCTAAACAGGGGAACTGGGCCAAAGGAAGACGAAACAATGCACTTAACCCACCTGGAGAGCAAAACAGGCCATCCAGCCCCGCTGGCCAATCGCCTGGGGTTTGCGGCGGGAGGAAAATCCGCTCGGGCGCATGTGGCTGGAGAGCATCTCACGGCCGCACCAGTGCCACGCCGAGCGCTCCCAGTCTTCCCACGTCCCCGTCACGCGGTGGAGATTGGCTGCCGGAGCATGGTGGGGAGGGGGGACGAACCAGTAGGTGGTGGGGGAATCTGGCTGGGGAGGGTGGCTCTGAATTTATTTATTTATTTTTTTTAAGCTACATACATCGAATGAAAAAACCCTCCATTTATTCCTTTTGGGTCATGTGAGGGAGCCACTGGCAAAGATAATATATGAAGCAAGAGAACGAGAGGGAGAAAGAGAGGGAGGGAGGGGAGGGGAGTGAAGGAGGGAGGAAGGGAGAGAGAAGCAAAAGGCTTTCTATTATTCGGGACACTGGTGATGCACACTGAGGCAGTTGGAAGATTAAATTAAGTATTATATCTGCTGACCCCATTGCCATGGTTACCGGACAGCGGAAAATATTAATCAAGCCAAGCCTTTTCAGCTGAACATACCAGAAAAAAATGCTAAATATAAATATATATGTACATATTTGCTGCTCTGCCATGCTAACGTGGAGTGCCAGCAACCAAACCACCTGATATCATCAAGATAAACAAATTTAAAATATCCTTGCCGCATGGGAAGGCTGACGTCACCGTGGCGAGCGCAGCGTGGGGAATGGGGGCTGCAGTGTGCTCGCTCTCCCTTCAGCCGATTAAAAAAGGAATTTGAATAAGGAATGGTAACGTCTTGCCGGGTGCCTGAGCTGAGCGGGTATTTAGGGCTCTCCTCCGTAAGGAACCGAAGCACCATTTCCCAGCCAGGGCAGCACCATCCAAAAGCAGGCAGAAGGGACTGGAAACCCAGCAAGGGTGACTCGGAGGAGGTGCCAGTCTGTCGCCCAGCATGAGTTCCAGCGATGCCGGCCCGTGAGCCGGCTCTCCCGCACGGAGCCGACCTCGCCATGTCTGAACTGCATGCCTCCCACAGGAAATAAAAACAATTCCCGTCAACTTCGTCTTCACCTTCAAACCACAATTAGTGCTCAGAGCAAACCTAGCTGAAGTCTTGATCTGTGCAGCAGGAAGTATTCTTTGTTTGTAAATTCTGTATACGTGACCTGCAGGTCTCTGCCTTCCTGTAAGCGTGCTACAGACCCTGTTGGTTGCGTACGTACACAACATACTCACACCAAAAGACAATATTCAGGCATCTAGGGCGATAGAGAACAAACATTGCTGAGCTGGAAAGAGCACATGGCCATATTATTGCTAAGTGTATCATAACGCATCATAAATAACCGAGTAAGTCTGCATCCGCAGCCCTCATCCACCACCAGCACCCGGGTCCCACCAGGATGGGTCTGAGACGGAGGATTTGCAAGGAACCTCTTAAGCTTTTGGAAAGGGAAAAATGCAACCAAAACAAAACCATGTCAATAATAATTATAATACTGGTATTAAACCTCTATCATTTTTTTTAACTCCAAGCTTAAACCCAGAAATAGGAATAACGACACAAATTAACCTGTCCCTTTCCATGCAGTAAACCGCTGACGTAACTAAAAAGGGAATCTAAACCCCTCATTCTCTGCTTTAACTGCATATTAAAAAGGAGACGTACATATGAAAAGAGTATTTTCTCCAGGTCAACATGTCTACTTTTGCTTTGTTACTCATTTTTGTCTTTATTTTACAGGTAAGTTTTACGCAGCTGCTGATGACTTTTGTAATTTTCCATAAAGTGTTCAAAATATGCAGAATCCCTAGATGACAACTACACATCCTTCGCTGTGACCTATCAACATATTTAAGTGGTAGAGAAGAGATATTGGTACAAATTGAAAAATAAAGGAACAATAAGTCACTAGACCCAACGAAAAAGCGAAGCATTTCAAAAGAATTTGAGATGGAAGCAATTAATACATTAATAAATGTGCTTTCTAACAGCTCCTTATACGTGGTAACTAGTAGACCAGCTCAAATGACGATTAAACTCAAATGATGAAAGATATGGGTAAGTCTGATGCAGCAGTACAAATCGGCTCCTTAACAGGAAAATTGCGCATCGTGGATCTACCAACATTTTTGGGTGTGTCAACAATTAAAAAAAAAAAAAAAGCGGTCTGACGAGTAGCATTTAACAAGCAACAGTTACAGTCATTTGCCCCCCTTGGTACTATGTGTGAAAAAAAAAGATATTCCATAAAGTAAACAAAACGCACCCAGCTGAAGCTGAGAACAACGACACCGGGAGGACGGGGCAGCCCTGCCTCCAGCGCAGGGCAGGAACTGGCATGAGGGGACACGTTTCTGTAGCAGCACGCACGAGGAACTCTGGCCAGAAACACAAACGCCCCTTGCAATTGCCCCAGTTCATACCAAGAAACGCACGGTGAGTCTCCCGACACCTGTACACCCTTCAGCACAGACATCAGCACGTGCCCGACCACAAGGGCCAGGGTGAGGACGGTGGAGAGCCAAAGCCCCTGTCCCACGTGCGTACGCTCAAGCCGTCCCACGCGCCCCGCGTCACAGGCAGACACGCGCGGCCCCACGCAATCTCGTACCAGGGTTCTCAAAGCACAGCAGATTGCGATCACGAATACAAATACGCATATAAAATATTTTATAGATTATACAAAACAAATGTTCTGGTTCATTTGCAGTTCTGTAAAAACAGAGCCAAATTTACTGAAGGCATAAACAAGTACATCTATTTCATTTTTAAAATGTTAATGAAGAATGAGATTGTTATTTGTTCTTGGTCTATTTTGTGATTTTAGCCAATAGTTCTAGTGATAATTATCAACTGTTTATATTTAGATAAAAGCAGCCCATATGGCGATAGCAGAACAATCTGATGTTTAGATCCTCAGCTACATGTTTTCTACAAATAATATGATTGAATAACTGTAACAAATTATTTCATCAGTCTAAAAGCAGATACCAATATATAACAACTGAGAAAGCCATTTACTCATTATCTGCAAATAATAAATACCTTCTGAAGTACATTCAACACCTAGGAAAATATAAAAATACAAAAATACAGATATTAACCCATAGACGTTTACATGAACATATCTTAAAATTTACTTCTTAATTTCCCACGAATGCACACAAAGTATCAGATGGGTTCTTACGATAATTAAAGGACCTGCCTAATTTTACATACATAAATGCTTACTGTTAGTTGATACATTTGTAGCTGAATCTTACCCAAATATCATCCCTATTCAAATTAGCCGATCAATTTTGCAGATTCCAAACCTTATGCATGCCCCTCCCGAAAGGGACCTCGATTCTGGACTTGGGGACCCTCCTCAGCTTTGAAAATCTTCGCAACAATCAAACTAACATCATTCCCGACATTACGGCAACATAGCACGCACGCGGCGAGAAAGGCTTCAGCAAAGCCTTCCCGGGGGCTTTCGGTCTCAGTACCCTTACAATCAGGATTTCCAGGTTGCACAGCCCTCCTCCTCCTCACACAAAGGAAAAACCCCAAAACCAAACCAGGACGTGGGCAGCGTGGGCAGCGTGGGCAGCGTGGGCAGCCACCCCTTCCCGCTGGGGAAAATGATTGCGGCACAATGGCCGGCACGGACAGCTTAGGGCAGCTGTGTCATATAAATTGTCAGCAATGACCATAAGCACTCAGAGAAACAATTTAATTCCTCACTCCCGCCATCATGGGCTGATATATTCTTTCAAGGTCATTACCCAAGGCTAGGAGGGTCGCATGATTAACGAGTGACATGTCCAATGAGGGCGGCTGTGCCTGAGCAGGCCTTATATTAATTAGACAGAAGCGCTGAAAAATAAACGGTGCCTTGCAAGGAGGGGCCAAACTTGAACCTCGATGGCTGCTGCACCTCCCTAAACCCCGAAATCACCATCCTGCTTCTTCCCCCTCAATAGTAAACTGCCGCTTCATTACAGAAATTCACAAGTAGGATACACAAAAGATGCTTTTTTCCTTGTCTAAATGACTTGGGCTCTTGCCTCAAGTTTCCTTTGAGTCTTTATTTTATGTTTTTCTTCCTCCTTGCCATAATTCATTGATTTATACCCCATGGAAGCACAAAAGAGGACTATTCACAATTAATTGCGCATCTCAAAAGAGACTAGAGCAAATACTAGAGCATACACTGACCCATCGTTGAAACCTTTAGCAATCTAATCCTGTCCAAAAAAATCATCCCTCATACTGTTTTTCTAAAAACTAAAAGCCGCTCTTCTGCCCTAGGTGCCAGGTGGGCATTCCTGACCACATTTCTTGCCTCTCCACAAAGAAAAACAATACAAATCCCATCAATTAAACTTAGCTGATTTTCAGATATTTTTGTAAATCAGAAAGAAGATTCCATGTGATCAGCCACCAGAATGGACTACCACCTTTAAATAGCAAAGACAGCCAAAAAAGCCCCAAACCCCGAAACTAGGGCTGCTGCTAACTGTGCTAGAAATGAGATTCAGTTCTCACAACACACTTGTTCAGGTCATCAGCAGATGAAATCCACCCACCTCTCTTCATCATTGCCTCTCTTGAGGGGTACAGGGGGCATAACCGTGTATTATGATTCTGGCAAACAGTGAAAGTGTCAGTATGCATTTTCAGAGCATTCTGAACAGTGAGCACACGTGCAAATGTGAGTTTGAGGCACGGTAAGCAAATACAAATAAGAATCCCTTCAGAGAATTCAGTTCAATTTTTTTTCTGCATCCATGATGTTCAGCGTTAGCATAGCCCTCAGCAGCTCAGCTGCAGCAACCCAAAAGCTTTCTTCTATCCCTTGTCTTAGCACCAGTGGCAGGACGCTGCACGCAGCATCTCCTTTTGTGACCAGCGATCACCCAGCGTGGCTCTGAGGAAGCTGGTGCAAGTCCTGCCTGAACACACACCTCGAGCCTGGGCCAGCTGTGCCTTTCGGGGATCCTCCCAGAAAGGGTCAGAGAAGTCCAGGAGCAACTGCTAATGACACCGGCTGTCACAGCCCTTCATTAGGCAGCACGCTGCTGTCAACCAGGGGGCATGCAAGAACCCACCCCAACACCAAAAGCCTGGTAACTTGCTACGCAGCGCATCTTTGGCAGCCAGCCGCCACTGGCAGGAACCTCTTGGCACACGGTTTCCAGGTACGTCACCCGTAGGACTGCGTCGTTTGGGACCCCTGCAGAGTGCCAGACAAGAGAGGAGTGGGCAGCACTCATTCTCAGCTCAACCAAGCCATCCCCAAAACTCACAGGGAAAGTCTGAGCTGTTCCGGTTTGGGGGAGATATATATATATATATATATTATTATTTTTGGGGTAAAACAACAGCTGGCCGTGAGAGACCCTAGATCCTCTCCATCTGCCTGTGCTACCAAGCTGGTTTTGAATTCCATCTCCCACTTAGCTCTGCTGTTGGATGCTTACGTCCCTTCCAGTTGCATGTACCAAAGTGTGGGTGAGCCCCCCACCCCGCGTGGCTCAGACTCTGGCGAAGGAGCGTGCCATCTGGAATTCAAGAAGAATGTACTATGGTACTACGCAACCTTACTTCTTGGAACTTATATGTTTTCTATAATAAAGGAAATAAAACCATTTTGAACATTTATCACACTTCTCTCAGGTTTTTAGACATTCCATAAAGACAGACAAATATTATGCCATATTATAGAAGGAGAAATAGCCAACTGCAGATTAACTGACTTGCAAGGATGAGCAAATAACAAACAATGCTAACAACAATAAATTAAGGCCGCACAGCTAACCAGCTATATAAGCTTTATATTTAAGAAATAAAGGCCCCTCTGATGGCTGCAGCGGTGACCTAACCACTCTACCATGATGCCCCTCCGAGGAAAGGCTGTAAATAGTACAGCTACCCACACAGCCTCCAATCCTCCCAATACCATTTCTTCAGTTACCCGCCACATTTTATAATCCTGCTTATTCTCAGAGCAAACTAGATGAATTTCTGCCATTTTGCTTCCCTGGTGGTGTGTCCTGCCAGCTCCTTTCCCATCTACCATTTTACAGGGTTTCATTGCTCCCCAACCATGCGCTTGTACTTTTGCATGTTTACAGTGTTCCTGCCTCTGCCTCTCTTGTTTGTGAGCAATAACTGGGCTCCCGAGGACCTGTAAGAAGGTCAGACTTTCTAAAGCAGTAATCCACCCACTGATTAATGCACCCACGACACACAGCACTGTACACACCGGTCTCCATTGGTCTGGGGATATCAAGCCTGCTGTGCCCTGCTGAACTGATTTGATGCTATTAAACCAAGAGAGATGCGCTGTCAGCAAAGATGCAGCTCAGGACTATCTATACTTATTATTTAGAGAAAATGCCTTTGGACACCACCTCAATCTCAGATTTCCCCACAAAAACCTAGAAAACAGTCTGCTCACTCGAGACTACAGCCCATTAAATTATGCTGGGTTTACCTTTTCAAACACAAAGAGGGACAACTGCTTAATTTTCACCACATTCAGGTGCTGCTAACAGGTCTGTCTGACGTTTATGAGTATAAAAGTACTCGGGATCAACCTGAGCAAGAAGGACCTATTTTCCTAAGATTCTCAGCACTTACAGCTTCAAATGACCTAAATGAAGTCACCGCAGCAGTTTTGCAAAATTACATTCAGGTGTTCTTGATGTTCAACTGTTTGTTCAGCCCACAAATTCCGCGATGCCTTCCAACTGCTCAGGTGAAGTACTAGAAACCACAACACCCTCCTGCGCTTTATCTTTGAACGCTTACCAGACAGCACCTTCTTCTCGGTCACAGCCAAAGTTTTGGTGTTGCAGATCTCTCGTCTACCTTAGGGCAGAGCTTGGGACCGCAGCCTGTACATGGCTGGAGGGGCCCACATGCTACGAGGAGCTCAAATCCCGTAACACCCACCTGCACCCTCCAGACTGAAGTGGCTGCCCCACATACACATAGGTAAGATCGTGACCCAGCAGACTACTCACACCGCTCCTGAGGCAGATGCACCTTTCTGGCTCCACTTGTTGTGCCGGCAGGTTCCTGTAGCCGAGCTGGAAGCTCATCCTGGTGTGGGCAGCAGCCAGCCCTCAGGCACAGACACAGGTGAGCATGTTCTCAACTAATCACTGGGAATTAACGATCCTTATTAACCCTCTGCGGACTTGCTACTTTTTTCACAACTCCCATTTTCTACTTTCAACACATTATGACAAATAGAAATTATAAAGAAGAGTAAAAGTTAAACCTGAGCAGGAGCTTTTTTAGGGTGTTACTGGCATAACTATACTAATTAGCTTTCCTTTATGCTCACTACGCAGACTACAAAGGACAGCAGAAAAAAAGCAAAGCTCTTTGCCCTAACTGCAAACTTTTTGTCCATCACCTGCTTCTTATAATCTACTATCAAGGGTTCCAAGACAATTTTAAAATTCCCCTAGAATGTCTGTTGGACACTGAAGTAGAAAAGCACCAAAAACTGGAAGATGGAATTTAGCCAAACAAACAAATACTAGTGGCTGGGATGTTAATTAGACTTGGAAATAATTTATTTTTTAATCCAAACCAAAGTTTCAACTTATTTTCTATCAACATAATTCTGATTTTCTTCCTTCTGAAAAAAATCATTAACAAGATATATAAAAATCTAGCACAAAAGGAAGGTTTGTCAGAAGCGGGGAGTAGGTTACAACAGCCCTAGTAGCATGTCCTCACCAACAAAGAATTCTGCGCCATCATTACAATTCTATTCTTCCATGCTGATTCTCTTCACGGATACTTCTAGGCTGCTGGCCGGCTAGAGGGAGTATTTTCCAGGTTGCCTCATCATAATACTCATGCTCTCAACCCATACACAACACAGTTACGTCACAGTCTCTCTAGCTTCCCAGATTACCTGTGCAAATCAAACCAAATTTACCCTTGGCCCAGACCGGCTGCCCCAGCCATGGCATGATTGTACGCACAACACCTGCAAACAGGCTGCACACTCAAAAGCAGGCAGACGAACGGGCAGGTAATTTTAGGAAGACACAAAACATTAGAGGATGTGGAAGGGTAAACAGGAGCTCAGTTCTCAGGGCGCCTCTGAACCGAAAGGAGGAACAAAGGTGAAAATCAGCCAATATTATTGTAAGTGAATATCAACACAGTGTAATACCGG
Organism: Larus michahellis; assembly: GCF_964199755.1. NCBI lineage: Eukaryota > Metazoa > Chordata > Aves > Charadriiformes > Laridae > Larus > Larus michahellis. Next base: position 870,659 of record NC_133899.1, read on the forward strand.
GAGAGATAAACATACATCCATAAGCATCTATGCAGGGGCTGGGCGGGGAAATATGTCCAAAGAGCTCAATGTGAGTGTTTACGGCAAGCCTACATAACAGTAAAGAAGTGTGCGCCCATCTTCAGAAATGCTGTACCTGGGTACGCACGGACAGGTCTTGGTTAAAAGGTTTATTTTACCTATAAATAATTACTACTATACAGTGAGAAATAAGTAAAATATATAATTTATCGTACATAATAATTATATAGAATACCTATCAGGAATAAATAATAACAATCAATAAACCCATTTTATTACAAAACTAAAAACTATGAATGTTTCCCACTCCCCCCCTTCTTCCACTCCTGCGGCCTCTGGCTCCACACTGCTGTTCATCACCTAAGGCAAACGCTCTCGCTCCCTTTCCCTCTCTGTTTCTTTAAAACTCTAAACCACAAGGCAGCACGCGAGCAACGCCATAGGTCACGATATCAAAAGCTGGAGCTTTTACAGGTGTCCTCGATAACACAGGCAATAAAAGGCAACAGCAGCAGAAGCAGACTCACTGACCTTGTTTGATGCTGCACAGTAAAGGGAGACACCGGCGCTGCCACGAGGACCGAGATGCACCACGTAAACAGGCTGGGCTTTTCTGCTTTCTTACACAAAATCTTTCAAAAGTCATTTCAGCAGTTAATACAGGCAAAAAAATGGCGTGGCTGCTAATGACACGAACGTGGCCGAGCAAGATACTTCGTAACAAGGCTGGTGATCGCCAAGCCCCACTCGTGCCCCACGTTCCTCCGTGAAGCAGAGGCCGTGCTGCACAAAGCGGGCGCAAACACCAGCCCTTCGCCACGGAACCCAGGCAGCTCTGGCTGTACGCGTGCAGCTGTGCGTATCGCCGGGGCTGCAGCTCCAGCACACGTGTGTACACCTCCCGCGCCACAGCAGCCTCACGCGGAGGTGTGCGCACGCCTGGATACGAGCACACACGCACACACTCTCTCCATATGGCAACCGAGGTCCCTCTGCACGCACAAAAAACCGCCAAAATACACAGTGCCCACCGGGCAGGGCAGCCTTTACTGATTTAATGGGTAACCGCGGTTTTGGCAGGTACAAAGGCACACACTGGCCCTTCACGATGGTGGTGTTCTCTTCCCTGAGAGTGAACACGAGGAATTTTCCTTCAAAAATTCTTGGTATTTCCTTTAAATAATTTTGGTTTACCCAGAAACATGCAAACTTCTCCATCGTCTCATTCTCCAGTCCTGTATGTCTACAGTTACTGTCCCTGTGAAAACGTGTGTCATGGATGAATGCCTCATTAGCCCTAAACCCTTTTTATGATATGGGGGTTTAAGACTTTGAGTCGGTAACACTGTTTGATACTTCTCTATTCTGAATTTACTGCACTTTTGGCCCTTCCTAGGAAGACTCCTTTTCACGTCCATAAATTTGCACCACCTTGGAAATCCAGTGGGAAGAATTAGCATTAAATCCCATTTGGTTTAGGTAGGTGCATGTGTGAATAATGAGGGGGTAGAGAAGAGACTTCTGTCACAGGGATGAGTCTCACGCAGCTGGACAGACCTCCGCTAACCACAGGACAGGCGCCCTTTTACTTACGGCAGTCTATTGGGGGAACTCCGGGTGACTCTTCTTGCCTCTTGTTCTTTCTCCTAATCAAAGGCTTTCATCATTGCTTTATTTGCTGGGACAATTTCTACCATCCTCAGGGAGGCCACATTTCCAAGGATACTGAATTTTTCCCTCTCTGCTGCCCAATCCTTAAGTAAAGCTGCAACGCAAGCTCTTCCGTGTTAGCACTGCCTCTGTCCTGCCGAAACATCGCTGTCAGGTCCAGTCCCATTCTTTTAGAATTTCCTCAAACCCTGAGATCAGCTTGGATCTAGAATGAGTTATGGTGAAGGCAGAGCAGTTTGCATTATACTCTTTTAAAGATTTACATCTACTAAGTAACACGTGTAGTACGTGTGGGAGCACATACATGATCCGCAGACGCGATGCAGAGACCACATGCTTGCTGTGCAGTTGCAACACACACTGCAAACAGGCAGAGTTCACACACACACAGGGAACAATTCCACATGTGCACACACACACGATATTTCTGCATCTGAATGTATCAGAATCAGTTTGGATTCATTTACCAGGTGCCTGTATACTGAAAATCAGCAGATGCATTCTCTGCAAACCTCTGTAAGCGAAGGTGGGATCACTGTTTGAATGGTGGCTTTCCAGCCACCATCCAGCGTCATCACAAGCAATATTCTCTGGCGTGACACGAAGCAAAGGCCAACATGAATTAGAGATGCCAGAAAAGAAAGATTCCTCCCCTCCCATTCCAGTCCTTCCCTCCCAGTAACATCCAGTTCCTGTACATTTAGGAAGGGCGGAAATATCACAGGGCACTGTCAGGTAGGCAGTTCACATGAAAAGCTGATCTCATGCTATTTTTAATGTGTCCCCCGTGTATTAGAGGAGTATTTACGTTACATCTATTTAAGTGCGTGTGAGTTTATGTGTTAATGCCTACTCGCATACAGGAGAAAAAATACACAGCACCGTTAGTCAAATACATGTAAATACAGACAGAATCCTATTTATTTGCCAGACCACACAAAGGCTAAGAAAGGAAAAATGCACTCACGCCCTCTGACACCCTGGCCGAGTGTATGCACGAGAGCTCTCGTGGTAGGGACTGAAGACTGGCTTCTGGCTCCCTCTCTCTCCCTCTCCCTTTTCTGTTAAGAAGACACTTTGAGCGCAGGGATTGCTCACAATCTGGCTGTGTGATCCACATGCAGGACTTGTAATATGCCTGCTATTTCCCTCTCTCTCCATCTCGCCCCCCCCACTCCAAGCCTCCCCCCACCCCATCCCTCTTGTTCTCATGTTCAGTGGTTATTTTAGCTTAATGTGGTGACATCACAGCTCTCTTAGTGAGATAAAGCCCTCGCCGTGAATACAGAATACGGCGCCACTGATCACTTCCAAATGATGGGATTTAGCGAGGTCTGCTATTTAGTGCTCATCCCTACAACAGAAGACGCTGTGTTCCGGCACGGCTCAGTGCAGGTTTCCCTGGGAGTCTGCAGGGCCCTGCTGCAGCGTGTGGGTAACGGCGTAGTGGCTTACTCTGTAAATTGGGAGTGAGACTTGGGAGGGATGCTTTTAATAAGTTCACTCATTTTTGAACAGCAGAGGAGAACGGCTAAACACCTGTCTGTTGCAATCGCTTGCACATGCAAAGACTGAAAGGAGACGGTTCTTAGCTGAGGAGAGAGATGGAGTGCTGGAAGACATCTCATTTTTCAGCATCACAGAGCAGCCAAAACCCCCCTTTGTATTCAAATGAAAGTACGATGTGCATTTTTAAAGTTGCCCAAGAACCCCTCTACAACTTTTCATTTATTTGTAATTCCTCCACCCTTCTATATCAGATTTGCAATAGCCTCCACAGTCTTCGTAATTTTGTTCTGCGTCCTTCTAAGATGGGAAACAAAGATACAGCACATGATATTATAAAAACTTAACAGTGGACCAGATAAGAAACGCAGAAGGAGAAAATAATGCAGTCAAATAAGCTTTCCATTATTAACAACTGTGCCCTGAGGTCTACGGGCAGAGTCCCAAAACCTAAATTATCTTAAATCATGAGGTTACCAATAAAGACAGCTCGGGACAGCAGAAGGGGTCTGTGATTTCAAGGGGTTTGTAGATCACATATATATGATTAACATTTCTGTGCTAAGGTTTATTACTTCATTATAATATTTTCCATCATAAATGAATAGGTAAAACACCTGGCTATTAAATATAAACCTATCCCTCAGGATGATCAGATTATCACTTGAATTTAAAATCTTTCTGAATTTTTAATAATGCATAACAAATAAGATTATTTATGCACTTCCTTCGCTCTGCTCGCAGGGCCCACAATTACGTACAGCCTCCTCTCCTGAGCGCAGGGTCTGCAGGAGGGCACACCGATTGCTCTTTCTCCTCCCGGCTCTGCCAGAGATCCCTGCGTTTATGCGCGGCAGGGACGAGGGACCCTCCTCAGCAGCCCAGCCCCAGGACGGGCACTGCCAGGCCCTGGCCGCTCCGTTTCGGAGCGCGGGGTAATTAGCACGGCACAGGAGCCGTCAGCCGCAGCGGTGCGGAGGAGGCAGCTGAGGAATCAGGGGCAGGCTGATGGGAAAGTCAAGTGGAGGCCTGGCTGTCTGAAACCTCTTCAATAGATCTGTAGTCTGGACTTGAACCCTGCCCTCTCACCTCGGGGTCCCATATTTCTTCCCCCACCCCCACTGCGCGCTCCCTCCCTCGTCTCCATCGGCGGTGAAGGGCCGCGAGTGACCCCCGTCCTCCCGCTTGCTCCCCCCGGCCGCCACCAGCGAGAGGCATGGGGAGGAAAGCCGAGAGGGAGAGGCAAGAGGAGGGGGGAGAAGGGTCCCCGACTTCCTCACAGGTAATTAGAGGGACTGTTTTCAAGGTTGCATGGGCAAAAGACAATTCGGCCTAATGAAGCATCGATCGGCCGGCACTAGGGTAGACAGGAGCTGACATTCACTCCGAGGTACCGCCAGCCGATGTAAAACACCGCGCCGGGAATCATCCTCACTGTTCGTCATTGCCTGTGACCTGCCTTGGGAAAGACAGAGTTTGCTTTAAACGGATATTCATTCTGTAATTACGCAAACTTGTACGCTGAGTGGTATAAAATTATTAATTAGAGAGGGAAATTATTTTCGTGGTGGGTTTTTTGTGTGTGTGTGTTTGTTTTTCTTCTTTGGGATAAATGTTCTTCGTCATTCACATTATAACCCCGCCAATCAGCGCTGACGGTGCTGAATGCAGGAGGTCAGTTATGGAGATCCAGGAAATTACTGGGGATTGGCAGGGACGTTTTTGTCAATTTGTAAGCAAAACCCTGTGTTATTGCCAGGTTTTCATCTTTTCATCACTGTCAGCCTGTGCCGGCACAAGAGATCTAAAAGCAAAATCATCTCAGAGGCTGCTGGAAAATTAACGGGGGAAGATTAAAAATATATTCAGAATATTTTCATCTAAAATAGAAATAGGAAACAGGTACTTACATTAAAAAAATTAAGCCAATTAAGCCCCCTGGAAGTGCTGACATATAAAGCTCGCCGCTTACCATAACCAGGCATCTGCTCTCTCGCTCGGAAGCCGAGCAGCTCGACAGCATTGCGCTCCCTGGGCTCCCAAACCTGCCCTCGCCTCACCCAGCCCCTTTCTTCTGTCCCAAATGTTTGCATTTGTAGGACGTCTGAATGGTAATAAAAGGGCCAGGAAATGATAGTTGTGCCAAGTAAATTGGGGTGAATGCTGGGGGAGGGGAGGACGGATCGATTGTGAAACAACTTGTGCATTATCTGGGAAGGATTTGCTCACGGTCCTGCGCTGCTCCGTGTTACAAGAGGCCCCGCACTCAACAATAGCGTGTCCCCTCGGAGCAGGAAACACAAAGGGAATTTGCTCTGATTCAATCCACACAGTGAGGCCCCTCTGGGGCTAAAGAGGGTCACTTTTACCCTGGCTAAAAATAAAGAAAAAAGATTTTTTTCCCCTCTAACACACACACACACGCATGCACGCACACACACGATCTAGTTGGAGAAAGCAGCCCGCCTCCACTCGACGAGATGCTTAAAAATCACAAGCCTTCTCTCTCATTTTTTCCATTCAGACTTCAGAATTTATCAGAATTTACTTGAAAAAAAAAAAAATTTAAATAAGTAGAATGTGATCAAAGAATGGCAAAACGGCCTCTTCCTTTTATTCCATTTACTTGTATAACAAGTGCCTTTACTAGGGGACTGCTGCAACGCTGGCCCCGAATAACAAAGGAGGTGACACTGTTAGGGCACAGACCTGTAAACTGAATTTTAAAAGACACGCGAGAGCCTAGATATCAGTGCTCTGCTGTGTTCAGATATATTTGTTTTCTAATACTTTGCCTTTTTTGTTCAAAACAGCAGTTAGCGTTGTGTTTCTAATCCCAAATTCTTTCATCGAGAACAGGTCAGTAAAAGAAAGGCAGTAATTGTGTGCAACACCTGCTGAAATTAAAAGAAGAAAAGTTTTTCCTAAAAATCGCTCAAATGTAGCTCAGCAGATTCTATCTGCATTAATTTGGCTGAACAACACGATATTGCTGGGGACAAACTCTGAATAAAGCGGTCCCGAGTTCCCAGAATTGGCACAGCTCAGCCTAAACAATGGCTGCTTCCTATTCACCTTAACCCAGCTTTTCAAAAGAACATCCCCAGAAACACAAAGCATCAGCGGGAAATGGCAATTTTATGAATCCTAATCAATCAAAGGGCTTATTAACTCAATGTGAAGCCAGATTAAAATCTTTAATTATAAATCGTGCTAAAAGGAAAAACAAAATGTACTTATGGTACATTGAAAATTCCGGATATTAACATAGTTGCCATTATCTCTCTCAATATTAAATTTCCCCTCCCTGCCCTGCAACATGCTCACCTTTTTCTGTTCCTAAAGAACAGAACTGTCGAGCAAACTCATTTTTCTCCTTCCCAGGCTTATTAAAATGTATTCTTTCTCCCCGCACGCTGGGGTTTGCAGGGGAGCGGGGTGGGTGGTGGGGGTGCGGGAAGCCCCATTCCAGCCGCCCAGGCGGCGGCGAGGGGGAGCGCTTGTTTATTAAGTGGGCCGAGTCAGAGTTACAGATGATATTTTTTGGGGGGGGGGGGCCCACAATCAAATGTGAAGCATTTCTGCTAATGAAAACGGCATGCATGTCTGTGCGAGCGCGGGTGATTGGCAGGGCTGCAGATTGCTAGCCACGGGAAGGGCCCTCGCTGCAAGCGCCGGCGCGAGAGGGGCTATGGGTGCTTTTTTATCAGGCAGACATTTGGGAAATGACCACGGCAAATGTAATCACAGTTGGACGGGAGGGTGGGGGGCGGGGGGTGAGGGAGAGCGGAGAATGAGATTCACATGTTTTATTTATTTGTTCAAAGTCACGGTCATCCCATTGTGTGTCCCTCTCCGTGCCTGTCATCTCCGGCCCCTCCAGCCCACCCCCTGCCCCAGCCCCATTGTCAGCACCCGAGGCACAACGCCGCTCGGGTTTATCATAAAACACACCTAACTTCCCCAAAGCACGGCGTTCGGCCAGAAAAGGGCTTATTTTCTGCTTGGAATATTAGCATCGTCAAAAGAGGCTCTAACTATGTTGTTAGGCAAGATGTTCCCTGCGCAGTCGCTGCGCTGCCTCTGGAGCAGGTTATTTGCCACACGTCCCTGGCCTCACGCGCTTTCCCCTCCATGCTATACCGGGCTGGCATTCAAAATTAAAGAATTAATTTTTTTTGCACAAAATTTTTCAAAGGAGAGTGAAATTTCCTTTGGACAAAGATACTACAGAACACGCGCAGATTCTGATTCTAGGTCGCTTCATTTTTTATACAGAATTTTCCTTTTTACTCCTTTTCTCTTACTGCGTTGCTTTCCTGGGATTTATTTCTTCAGCACTCCCAAAATGAAGAGCATCGTTTCTGAATTGGGATTGTGCAGATTTGCTGTCAGTTTTGCGACCGCAATTGAAATCCTGAAACGTGTTTCCCTCCAGTAAAACTTAAGGAAAACACAGCTGCTTAATTTGAAATATAGTCCTAATTTTTAAAAATGTGAGATTAACCTTGTATTTTAGAAACCACTGGTTGGCTCCAAAATGCTCGCAAAAGCGCATTTCACACCTCAGAGAAGGCAAACACCTTCTCTGCTCTCTAATTGCCGTCTGACAGTTCTGCACTCTGTCCTGAATTTCCGCCGCCGTCCACAGCCACCCGAGATTCCCTGCCCGGCTATTTTCAAACCCGCTCTGGAAGGGGCAGGGGCCGTCCCTGCGTGTGCTCATCGAGGTCCTCCCGGTCCTCGGGCAGGGTAAATCATTCGTAACACTGCTTTTCAAAACACAAACACCACCTGTCTGTAAATCGTGCCCAGCAACACATAAATGGAAGAGCTTGGGAAGACGGAAAAGAGAATTTTAAAAATATAATCCATCTGGTACTGAATCTTTCTGTGCTGAATATGCATTTCTCAGATTTGGTGTTTTTTTCCCATAAATACACCCTTGCACGTACACTTTACAAATCTGTTCTTGAGCTGAATATTTATGCTATATACTGCATACACAGAATATAGAGCACCGGATTATTTTTTGCAGATAAATACTACATATGCTTCTTGGCTGAAAACACTAACGCACAAACATTTATAGAACTCCTTTAAAACCTTAAATGCCACGTAACAGCGATATTCCTTTGAAGATGATCATTAGAGCTAATAAACAGGGTACTGGAGGCACAGATCTTGTCCTCTTCAGCTCTTGCGACTGCCTTTCAGTAAATTCAGAAAAGATCCTTTGTGCCTAACTCGGTTTTCATTTCATTGCTTTTAAATTTGTTCAGCTTGACTTCTGACACTTTAGAGGCTTAGCCTTTTTTAAGTACAATAATATAATAAATATTTGTGTTGCCAAAGAAAAAGTGAATCTGTTGTTAGTGTTATATACAGCAGGATCTCTTTTTCATTCGTTTGTTATAAATAATTCACACAACTATGTGCATTTTATAAACATAATCTTTCGGAAACTGATACTATCAAACATTTTCGAGACAACACTCAGAAACATATACATATGCACAAAGTATTTACTACAGTATATTCGAAACTGTAAACAAAAAAATTGTTAATGAAAGCAGAAAAATGAAGATATTGTATGTAAATAATTATGTTAATACAAAGTGTTTTCAGACTTATTTATACAAATTAGTCATCTGAATGACAAAAAGCTTTGACAAACTACAAACACCTATCAAAAATCATATTATTTGGCTCATTTTCTCTTGCAATTTCCATCTTTAGCTTGCCTTGGAAAAAGAAGACAGATTAGGAAACTCCCCTGCTATCTGTCAATACAGTAGGAACAAGCCCAGTCAAAGGCATTTTTGTTTACTTGTACGTTAAAAAGTGTTTTCATGTTTTTTCTATAAAATATTTGAAGAAATTGTTTTTAGAAAAAGTTTAAAAATTTAAATCAGATAAATCTATTTTAATCCAAAATTATTTTCCCTAGAATATTAGCGTGCAGCAGGTTTGGTTCGACTAGGAAAAAAATTGTATTTTCAAGTAACAATCCAATATGCAGAAAATATCCTCTCATTTTCCAACAGAAACCACTTTAAAATCATTTCTCAAAGAAACGATATATTTAAGATTAATTTGAAAAACACTGTGCAGTAACTACCTAGAGCTCCACATCTACATTTTTTGTACTTTTTGCTATCGATCTAATTTTAGGATTTTAAGTATTCCTATTTTGCTACTGCTAATAAAATGAGGTTTCCTTGCATTGTCAGAAATTACGATTTGGAAAAGCTTTACCTTATTTATAAATTCAAACCACAAAATTTCAAACAAACTATTTTTCCTATTTTAAATGCTCTTTTAAACGTTTGGGACTTCCTTGCTGTTCAGCAGTGCAATCCCGCAGTGACTGTACGAATTCCATTATTCCCAGGAACAACAAACCCCCATTTATATTAACAGATGCTTCTACACGCAGTAGCGTGGCCGGAGATAAAAAGGCGCCGCAGCCTAAGTAGTTCCAAATCATTTAATCTGGATTAATCTCGCTCTGCCTTTGCCCTGTAAACCTGACTTTTCGGGAGCGCAGTAGGCGAGGAGCAGCATCCTAGGGCTCTCCAGATGCCCAATTAGACTCGTCTCCGGACCCTGGTTCAGCCTCAGTCTCTCTGTTGGGGTAAAACCATTTATCTTTATCATTCCCAGGGCGGGCAGGCGGGAGGGGCTGGGGGGAGGCCCTCGTTTCGCCTGTTGTCAGCGGGCATTGATCAGCCCTTCCTGGCTGGTGGCGGAGGTGAGGGCAGCTCCCCCAGGAGCCCTTCGGGGCTGGGCCGTGTCAGGGGAAGCTGTATTGAGTCATGATCCGAATGACTGCTCATTGAGGGAAACGGGTATTGGCGTCCCCATCAGCCGGAGACACCCTGGGTAACGCTTAAACAAGTCCACTCTGTTAATGTCAGGCCACCGGGGACACGTTTAGCCTCTCTGCTGACCATTAGACCCTTTGATGGAGTGGACAATAAACTTGACAGGACAGGCTGGACACTGCTCTTGAGCGCGCCTGTGCCGAGAGCGCGTGGCGGCCGGCCCGCAGCCTGCCCGCGCCGGCAGCTCTCCCTCCATGGGCCAGGGCAGGCAGCCGCCCGGACCTACGGCAGGCGAAGGCAGGGAACCAGAGCCGCCCCCGACACCATCCAAGGAGGAGCAGCAGGGACAACGGTTTCCTAAAAATGCCTCAGCCAACGAGCCAAACCCAGGACAGCGAAGGGAAATTCTGTCATTTTCAGGTTTTGCTTTAATTTCTTTCTTCCAAGTGTCTTTTCTATCAGCTGGACATTTTGGAACCCGTTTCTTAGGCTCCCTCCACAAGAAAAAAATTGTTATCGCTCTAGAAAGAAGGGAATTTATGTAATTAAATACGCTTTGGTTACAACACTTCGAAGGCGGTTTCTAAGAGCAGTATAGTTTGTGCCGCATTCTTAAAAAACAAAATAATCAAAAAGGAAAAATAGTAAAATCAACTGTCCTTCTCCACCCAGAGAACAACACCTGGGGGGGGGGAAATCAAGTTTCAAACTATTGATTTTGTATTCGTCAATCAAAAATAAAAAATTAATAGGAAATTCAACCTTAGCTGTTTTCAGAGAAAGTGCTGATAATTGCATTTATATTATTTAAAGAAATTATATTAACATTTTGTGTTACGTATGAGTAGTATTTACCTTCCTAAGTTTCTGCCAGTAAAAAGGGCCTTGGGTTTGACAGAGCAAATTTTCCAGCATTTGGAAGCTTTTATCCCAATTTTAACACCTTATCTCTTTTCCTCTAGAGAATTAACTGATATTGCATTAAAACAGAAAATGATATAGAATTTTAAACAGTCCACACAACTGGAAAACTGACAGGTCATTAAAAAGCTCTATTGGGATAAAACTTTGTCCTAAAAATTTAGGGATTTATAGATAATATATAAGCATATGTATATTTACACATATACATATCCTCATACACACAGCAATTTTACAATACCTAAATAATTTGCCTAAAGTTAATTTAAAATAAAACCTATCTTTTAATACTAAGTACTTTATCAATAAAAAACATTAAAGCCACTGAGATTTTCTCTTAACCTAATAGTCAATAAAAAGCAACACAGCTAAAGAATATGTAAGTATAATCCAGATTATTCAGATATGATTTGTATTTTCAGTCAAACCTTAAAAGCTTTTAACAAAAGAAACATTAGTTTTGTCACTAATGCATTTTCTAATCTGTATAACTTGCCCAAATTTAAAGATATTTTTAAAAAGCCATTTAAAAAGACACAACAATTTTGTGACACATTTCTTACTAACTTAGTTAATGTTGCATTCATATGAATCCAAAAACAAAAGGATTTTTTCCTGCCATCCATGCGACAGTGTTTGCTAAATGATTTTTGTGTTTATTCCGACCAAGCCTGTCTCACACCCATGATCCGAAAGCTGCCCTCTTAGGGACACAGGTGACATTATTTTGGGGTTATTTTTTTTATTTTTCATTATGATTAAAATAATATATAAAATTAAGGAGAATGCCAACGATTCTTTTTCCCTGTAGGGCCTGTTACTTTAAGATAATATAAATTGTCCAGTATTCTCCATGAGTGCACGCTCGCAGGGCAGGAGGGCGCACAGACTCTAGATAAGTAATAATTTAGTATATCAGAAGGTGAAAAGAAAAAGCAGAGAAAAAAAAAAAGTCCTATTTTTGCAGAAAGCCTTCTCGACCAATTAAAGGTAACAGCTCTTGTTTATCATGGCTGGAACGCCGTGTTTTTCCCTGGGCCTGTGGATGCAGAATCCCAGTGTCAAAGGGGAGCCAGCATCATTGCTCGGAGCCTCACCTATAGCTCCTCTTTGTGCTCCGCTTCTCTCACATCTTTTCTTTCTGCATTTCCATTTCAAGCAACTGCACAGGCATAGCAGCGTGGATCAATTTCGACATCGAATATTTAGTAATACAAGGTATGTATATTTTATATAAATATTGCCATTTAGCAGGAGCAGAACACTGCCTCTCCAAATGAGAAACACAAAAGCTCCTCAATATCTGACTCAAAGCCAGTCCCCTTACCCTTTCGCTCACAAAGTTTCCCCAAAGCTTTTGTGAAAATTTCTGGCTATGCATTATTCACATCGTTCATTGCCTTCTTCAGAAAGTATTTCGTGACATGCCAGTCACCTGTGGGCACCAAAAGGTGTCACAGTGCACGAAATGATTGCTTTCTGGACAGTTTATAACACCGAGCAGGGCTCTGTTCTTCCACCCGGCCCAATACCGCAGATACTGCCCTGTGCTGAGTCTCACGGAGCACATGGAGCTCTGGTCAGCAGTGGTGTCCGCTGGGTGGAAAAACGGGGGAAAGAAGTCCGAACCCAGCGCTGATTGCCAATCCTGAATTTTATAAAAGGAATTTGTGTAATCAGGAAAAATTCTCAGGCAGAATCATCCGCTTTGTGGGCACATGTGGATTACGCAGTCCCTGAAGTCTTTGGAAGAGCGACTGTGTCCCCGCTGCCCGCCCAGCACTCGGCACATCGGGGCCCTGGTTTCAGAGCAGAGCCCGCACCTGCTGTGTAACGCAAACTCCAATTTACACGCTTTCAGTGTCTAGTGACCACGGATATCTGCCTCAAAGGGTCTGAAACGCCGCAGGGTCAAAACCCGATTTTGTATTTGAATAAACACTAGCCCTAAATTATTTCCATTATACCTATTCACAACACAATGAAAATAAAATTCACAAATTTAACTTGGCATAAGTGAACTTTCGCCTTTGAATCTACACAGAAATTAGATTACTACAATCATTTAGGTCTCCCTGTGATTGTCATTTTATATATTATAAAATATCTACAACCTTGGAAAAAGAGATACTGTGAAAAAAGCAGGAATTAAAAAAAAATCTCTAACCACTTCATTTAGAAGGAGCACAAAGGAAAATTGTTTTTAAATACGTAATAAAATCCTAAAAGTCGCATCAACATGATCACTATTTTTATGTCCACCTGACTATTACCCATCTTCCAGAGGGAAACCCTTCCTTGCATGCTGAAAAGCTACTTAGAATCATAGAATCATAGAATTGTTGAGGTTGGAAGGGACCTTTAAGATCATCGAGTCCAACCTTTAGCCTACCCTGACAAGAGCCACTTCTAAACCGTGTCCCTCAGTGCCCCATCTACCCTTTTTTTAAACACCTCCAGAGATGGTGAATCCACCACCTCCCTGGGCAGCCTATTCCAATGTTTAATAACCCTTTCAGTGAAAAAATGTCTCCTAATATCTAATCTAAACCTCCCCTGACGTAACTTGAACCCGTTTCCCCTCGTCCTATCACTTGTCACCAGGGAGAAGAGGTCAGCCCCCATCTCTCTACAACCTCCTTTCAGGGAGTTGTAGAGGGTGATAAGGTCTCCCCTCAGCCTCCTCTTCTCCAGGCTAAACAACCCCAGCTCCCTCAGTCGTTCTTCATAAGGTTTGTCCTCCAGGCCCCTCACCAGCTTTGTAGCCCTTCTCTGGACACGCTCCAACACCTCAATGTCCCTCTTGTAGCGAGGGGCCCAAAACTGAACGCAGTACTCGAGGTGGGGCCTCACCAGTGCCGAGTACAGGGGGATGATCACTTCCCTAGTCTGGCTCACCACACTATTCCTGATACAGGCTAGGATGCTGTTGGCCTTCTTGGCCACCTGGGCACACTGCTGGCTCATATTCAGCCGGCTGTCAACCAACACTCCCAAGTCCTTTTCTGTCGAGCTGCTTTCAAGCCACTCTGCCCCAATCCTGTAGCGCTGCATGGGGTTGTTGTGACCCAAGTGCAGGACCCGGCACTTGGCCTTGTTGAACCTCATGTTCTCATGGCATGTTCTACTTGCCATGTCCAGAAGCAGGACTCATAAGAAATAAACCTTAAAGGACAAAACATTTGATGATGACTAAAGAGGCAAAATTTCCCAACCTCCCACCACCCCACTGGGATCCAGAGAGGAGCAACCCAGCACAGCAAAGTTCAGCACTCGTGAAACACGCTCCGACCAGTTCTGCTCCGTGCACCGGTCCCACGTACGTATCACCTGTATATTGCATCCCGTGGGAATCTCACCATGATTCTGTACCAAAGCTGGAATTTCTGTAAGTTGCTAATGCCTCAAAGTATTCTTTTTTCCCCCTTTTCTATCTTTTCACACGGTGCCTAAAATGGCATATAACCACTCCACTGTTTTTAAATGCAAATTTCCTTAAACATACTAACCTTGCTTGTTTCTTTTTTTTATTTTATCTTTTGCAAATCACCTGTATGGTCATCTGTTATCATTTTTGCCAGACACCTCGATGCTAACCAGCAAGGTCACTGCAAAACCTGTATTGATTTTCTTCCTAAATATCCAACTGTACAAATACATATTTTACCAACGGGTCTGAAGTCGTCCCTGAGATCTAATGTAAACACCAACCAATACAGCTGCAAAAGCCTTTGGAACATGGAGTCATAAATGGACTTCTACAGATTCCTGCTGGAAAAAACCATGACTGGTTAACTCTTTTTTTGCTGAGCGGGGAAGTCAATTTTGCAATGAAGCAGCCGTGGCTATGAACTTCGCACCAAACACTCTCATAGTCGGGGTAAGAGACTGGCTGCCCGGGAGAGTGGTCACCCCAGCCCGCGCAGTGCCGTGACATTTATCTTACAAGCATGTTCAAATACAGTATATTTTGCTTGGCTGATTGATTTTAGCATTCAAACAGACCTTCCGCTATTTCAACCCAGAGATATGCAATATCCTTACTTCGAAATATAGCAAATGTAAATTTTCCAAACTTATTGCACAAAACTAGAGTCTTTTAGCAATCAAGATAAATATCTGTAATCTCCTCTCCAATGATAGGGAGCCCGGTGGGGCTCATAGCCTGGCCTAATATCTCTTATATTCACCGCAGAGTTTAAATGCCAGGCCTGGCGCTCACCAGAAGAATGCCCTGCTAGGTCAAGAATTTCATGTTGTTAAATGATTTTTTAATTTTTTTCCAAGAATGACAGAGTCCTTTTTGCAGCTGAATAAAGACCAGGTCTCTCCCTGAGACCACGAGCAACAGAGATTCTCAGGCAAAAGCAGATTTTCTTTTTTCTTAGCTTGGTCACCATCTAGGTACTGAAACATTTAAATCAGGATTACAAGAAAAACAAAGAAACAAACAGTGTGGATGGCTAGAAAAAGTGACCCAACGTGGGACTGTGCTTCAGACGTACATTTGTAAGAAACCAACTTTGAATCATTGTACCAGATGCGGTCCCTGGGAAAAATGTATGCAGGCAACAGGGAGTTAAGTAAATAAATTTTTTCTTTTCTTTGTCGATGTGTTTAGTTCTCTTCCTGCCAAGACTCATTTCACTCTGCTATCTTGTGAGAGACACATATGGTGCAGTGAAATTGCCATCCAAGAAAGCATGTCCCAGCCTGTTGAGACATCATCAAATAAGATTAAAGCAAAGTAAAAATAAAAAGATAGAACGATTTTTTTTCTTTTTCTTGTACAGAGAACATCTGATGAAAGTCACTGAGGTACTTGAATGCTTCTAAAGGTTTTGCAACCATTTCTTTACTTTGCCTGGTTAAGAAAAAGGCAGAAATAACAAGCCAATATCTCCTTTTTCTTCTTCAAGTTAGCGAAAAAATGTGTTTCATAATAAACCTGATGTATATGAATAAAATACAATATTGCCTTCTGTGCTTCTGTGGAAACAGCACTTAAATGCACAAAAATACCTCTGACTTTCTGTTCTCGTTGCCTCTCCACCAGTGTCTCTGACTTCTGCATGCAGAAAATCTTTTGGGGCCAGGACAAAAGAATTAGTCCACAAATCTATTCCACAAAAAGGTCCGAGTTACCTCCTGAACAGCATTTGCAGGTGCCTCTCTGGCTACCAACTGCTACACCCAAAATTCAAATTCATCTCCTGAGATACACCAAAGTCCAAGCTGCAGAATTTAAATAAGCGTGAAACATTTGCCTGTTTTCCTTCCGTGTGCCAAGGCCTCGGAATGCCAGCTAGGATGAAGAAGACTTTAAAGGGTCTTTCCCTACAAGGTCTTTTTGGTGTCCACAGTTTAAATACAAGGAGTGGGTAAAGAAATCCCAGCTGATCACCACTTGCTCTTGCACATGGTATTTACAACAAGATGTAGGACCAGAGTGGAACTACTGGGATGGTTTATACGATGATACCAACAGGAATGGCTGAGAAGCAACTTGCCAGTTACTCTTTACTGCTTTGAAATCAGGCTTTAGAAATATTTCAGAATTATTGTACACCTCCCACCAGGAAAGCACCAGCGAATACAACACATACGGTACATTCCATACTTTAAGTGAATAAACAGAAGTCTGCTCAAGGCCAAAAAGAAATCACAAGGGATAGGAGGAAGCCAAAATCAAATTAGCGTTGTTGATCATGATAGAAATTGAGGGGGAGCTTCTTAAACACACGAAATAATCTGCAAAACGGGGTTCAACTTAAAAAAAAAAATATTTCATGTATTTCTTTGCTAACCTC
Source organism: Larus michahellis (assembly GCF_964199755.1). Classification (NCBI taxonomy): domain Eukaryota; kingdom Metazoa; phylum Chordata; class Aves; order Charadriiformes; family Laridae; genus Larus; species Larus michahellis. Next base: position 887,415 of record NC_133899.1, read on the forward strand.
TCCAGTCAGACTGCATTTCCAGATCTTGTTTCCAATGCACAGCCTTAACTGGACTGCAGGAAAGCAACAATGCATCAGTAGCAGAGATTATCCCTGGCCTTAATAAGCTGTTGTTGGCTTTCATAACAACTGCAGCCTAGGACGAGTCACACCGAGCTCAAAGACAATCTTACCAATAGCCTGGAGCAAGGATTATAGAAACAAGAATCCAAGGGGGGGGTGGGAGGGAGCAAAAATCCCAAGAAACAGGGGCTAATGTAAAATCGTTTACATATTAACCTTCTTCCCTTCTGACAGTGGTCAAGTTCTGATTCAAAATACAAATTATCTCCAATTACTTCAAAAGAGGCAGTCACAGAGCTGTCACTTAACCTTCACCATCTGTTTGGCTCAAAAGAAAGCTGTACAGCCTGCCACTTTGACCTCATCTTTCTCTTTCCACACTGGACAGGCACCAAAAGAAGAGAAGATGGCTTATTGTTCTCCAGAGAAAACATCGGCCCTTGGGGAGCTGGGGGGCTGAGGGTGCTGGGAGGGGAGGGCAGAGCTTCAGGAGGTGACTTAATTTAAGGGGGATTTGTTTGGGGAGGATGAGTTTGCAAACCTTCCTCACTCCTTCTGCCAGCCGTCTCCAGAGATGAGGTTTGTTTAAAAGTGGAGCCTCTGCATAAAGCAGTCGCTGGCTAAACAACAGGGGTGGGTGAAAAAGCAAAAGCTGATTCACGATTGACTCTGGCTCAGAGATTTTTGTAAATTTTTCCATCTAGTAGACAGATGTACATTAAAAAGCATCAGCTATTTGAGATGTCAAAGGGAAAATGAGTCCCTTTAATGAAATGAAATAGCTTTCTAGGAAAGATGTCAAAGATACTGGCACAAAATGATTGGGGGGGGCCAAGAAAACCCTAACCAACCAAAGAAAAAACCGCAAACAAACAAAGACCCAAACACCAGAAACACAAGAAGGCGTGCACACTCTGGGAAAGCACAACTTAAAGTTATAAATATGCCCTCACTGGAAGATAAATCAGAGTTCACCACTACTTTCAGCTGTACAGATTAGACCAAAGCTTCTCCCAAACTGCCCGTTAAGGACTGCGTGTTCCAGCCCTTCCATGGCTCCAGAGGAAGGCAGGGAGTTCAGGGTTCAAACTCACCCTGGAGAAGTGGCAGCAGGGAAGGACCAAGTACAAATTCCCCCTCAGCCACCGGTGGAGGACAAGCAGGGTGTCAGGGAACCAGGGCTCAGCAGCACAACCCACAAGTGCAGAGGTGCTGGGAATAGAAAAAAATTCTGTTGGAGAAAAGAGATTCCAGAGGGGCTGGAGGGCACAGTAATAGGGTGCAAATTTTTGAATGCCTCATGGTTTATGGGCAGTTTCTAATGCTTCTGCCGAGAAACATTACAGCATTTCCATTGGCTCTGATCTTTATTTTTAGTTTTATTACCCACTGCATAACAGGTTCCTTCAAGAGCGAAAGAAAGAAAGCAGATCCCTCTGTAAACAGGAGCAACTCCAACTCCTGAATGTTTCACATCGCATGGTTTAGCATGAGGATAATTTCATATGTGAAAACAGCTTCGAAAACAAACATCGCTATAGCTGTGCACACTACGTGACACTTTTGGCATCATTTGGCACGGGCAGGGAAACCCCTTTTCTTGTCACACAGTATTTCATACAAGAAACGCACACCACAACGCACATAGCTGGGTGACAAGAGCTGCAAACTTTACGTTTCCATAGCAGATGGGAACAAGTCAATTAAACACAGAGAGCTACAGTACTGCTAATAACAGCATAGAGTACTAAGCATTTTCCTTGGTAGGAGAAAGGAAAGCCTGCTGCAAAAGGTGCTGGATCAAATAATGATCTCAAGCAAATAGCCCTTTACTTCCTAGAATCCAAATTCCTTTGCTACTTTTTTTAAAAATGCAAACAGAATATTGAACTCAATTTGCAGTTCAGAGGGGGCAAAAACCCTCCCTGCGCTCCTGCGCTGGAATAGCCTGACAACAGCTGCAGCCACACTGAAGTGTTTAATTTTACTTAAAACATTCTCTCAGGCCTATGTATTATTTGAAGTATAATGTACAGAATTATCTAATGAATTCTCAAATCAAATACCCTCATTTTCCTGCAGGCCATTTCCCGAGAACAAACTAAAGGCACACAGGCTTCTTTCTGTGTCTGACTGGTGAATTTAAACAGATGTCCAGTGGACATCAGCTTCTTCCAGATTGCCTCTCCCGTTCACTCGTCTGTATCTCCGGCCAGTGCAAACCCCCTTAAATTAAAAACAAACAGAGAATGAAGATAACACAAAATATGGCAAGACTACCAGGCACAAAAAGGTCTGTCGTGAATTCTGGCTGTCCCCTCGCTGCGGTAAGGGATGTGGTGACAGTGAGAAAGACGCCTAGGAACAGCATCTGGCTCTGATTAGGTAACAAGCTGTAGCATCTGCAAACTTGTCAGTTCTCAGCCCACAACAAAGTCCAGCCAGCAGATCTGTGTTTAAAATGGGAACTAGCTGTTACATTTTATAAGACAAACGTTATCTGCTCCCATTGCAGGGTGCCTTTTTATTAAAAGCTGGCTATAAGAGGAGAAATTAAATGTGCTTGTTACATTTTACTTTTCATCTCAAGGAAAAAAATAACTATTCGGTTTTGAGTTTGTCTGTCAGAAACCTTTTTACTTGTCTTTCCTCTGTGAAAGGGTTGTAAGATAACAGTAGGGATTTCACAGCCCACAGTAAGCAGCCACTGTGAACCCTGGGTGCTCTTCGAACATTTCTCTGCTTTTTTCTCTAAACAAGAAAAATAAAATAAAACTTCCACGCAGTGAATCCACAAGCGGTAAGAAATCGAATCCGTGGCTATACTCCCCTGGGAGGCACAGTGGGGTACGCAGCACCTCGCTCCAGGGGGTCACACACCTCCCTTCTCCGCAGTGCGTCCAGGCTGGCGTCCGACCCGATGGGCGCCGCTGTGGGGCTGCAGCCAGCCAGCCGCCCACAGCACCCTCCATTCACCTGAGGTGTTCGATTGCATGACATCTGCATTGAAATTCACCCATTGCCAAGTTTTTACTTACTCGGGCAGTGTATTTGACTAGGAAAGCTTCCATATTTCACTAATTTTTCTTGGTATGTTGGAGTTGGTCTTTTTCTCTGCCCTGTGTATTACTGAACGACAGCTACAATCCTCAATACCTGAAAGGTATTTATACTTCTCTTTTGAAAAATGAAAAGAGAATACTCTGTGTGCCCTGGGTAAGACCAAAGTCCAACATAACTGAGGAAGAACAGAAGAATCATTAAACCTGAAAAGTTAAATTTCTGTCCAACCTTACAGTTATTTTTGAACACCTAAGGGAAACTGCCTATGAGCACCTCCACAAAATACGTTCCCATAAAACTAAGCATTAGTCAAATCAGCAGCAGAGACTTAGATAGCCCTATGCTTATATCCCCCTACACGATTTTGGGAACCCATCAGAAATTCATCTAAATTAAAATTTCTCAGTCTGAGAAGTTTGCTTCTGAAAGTACTTGCCTTGGTGCCCTAATCTGTCTGGGGACCAACCTGCGTAAACTTTAAACGTGGCTTCAAGTCTGGTGGTACTTAGCACAGCAAGCATAAAAATACATGCACAGACAGAAATGAAAAAAACAAAACCAAAAACCAGCCACAGTCCCATCACAAAATCCGAGCGGAATGAGAAAACGCTGTTTTTCCAAAACCCAGGATACTACCAAACTCCAAAACAACGACTTTAGGCAAAAAAATGTAGGCGTTACAAGAAGTTGGGTGAGGGGGTTGGGGTTGGCTTTTTTTTTTTAAACCTATCTAAGAAATCTGGCCTATTTATTAGTTCTGAAATACAAACCACATTATCAACAATCTTAAGGAAATGGATTGATGTTAAGTGATACTTCAGAATCCGCCCCGTAGCAAAGCTACTGCACCATTACAGAAAGATAAGCAGAAAATCCTTCCTGCAAATAAAGGAGACCTCCCTGATATTCTGTAAAGCATGCAGCTGATTTTTAAAAGCCACCGACATAACTTACGGGTCTGGAAAATTTCTGCTATACAGTAGCATGAAGTAACTCCTATAAAACAAGACTTATTAAAAAAGAACAATTCCTAATTAAGATAATTATCCTGAAATGTTCTTAAATAAGCTGCAACTCATACTCTTTTTATTAATAATACAAATGGATCTCCAGATTGCACAAGCCTGAACGGATGCCATACACTGCCATGGGAAAAGCTGTTTGCCTGTTTTCCAAGATAAGCGTTTTCTAAATTTAATAAATCAAGTAGAGAAGAGACCCCCTTGTGAACATCAGAGACAGAGATCCATTGCCATTTGGGTAGCGTTAACTGCACGGAAAACATTTTCTCACAGAAATCAAGCTTTTGGGGCAGTCGGGAAGAAGAATGGCAACATCGAGCCCACGGTAACATCAGGACAGCCCGACGGGATCGCTGCGTGCAGGAAGGTGGAACGCGACTTGCTGGAACACAGCAATGGCCCGGCGGCAGGCACGGGGCCGAGCCCTCGCCCGCGCTCCTGCCGCATCACACGCCGGCCACCGCCACCTCGGCCAGCGGGAACCCGGGGCGGCGCGGACCCGCAGCGCGCCCGCAGGAGGCGCCGCCCGCACCGCGCCCGACCCGCAGCGCCCCGCGGCCCCGGCCCCGCTCCCGGCCCCCGCAGCACCCGCGGCCCCGGCCCCGCTCCCGGCCCCCGCAGCCCCGGGCGGGAGCGGCAGCGCAGCCCCGCGCCGTGCGCCCCGGCCCCACGGCTCTACCCTCCAGCCGCCAACGGCGCCTCCGGTAGAAGGGCAGGCAGCTTGGGAAAAGGCTGAACACCCCAAACCAACCCCCTTTTTGCAATAGTCAATAAAAATCCCTTAACGTGCAAAACTAGGGGTTTTTTTTTCTTCTGAAAAATTCCGTGATACAAAAAGTAATTTTTTTTTTTTTTTTTTTTTTTTTTGAGCAGTTCTCACTGCTGCGTGATCACTGTTTGAAATGAAGGCGTGATGAGAACTGGAATGTACTGAAGAAAAACCACTAGGAAACGAATCTGATGAGAGAGCTAAGGCCACACTTCAGAAGCGCGTCCGCTTCAGGACATTACCCTGTATTACTGCCACCCACATCAGGGCACCTTCTTGCCACAAAGAGGCCTTCTCATTCTTCAGCAGTTGTAAGAAATCTTATGGGTTTGTATTTGTTGTCTTCTTTCTGATTTCAGAGCTTTTAAAATGTTGACAATCTGCCTGTCAGCCAGTACCATGTCAGACGAAGCTGCACCCCGCTGCAGCCCCCCTGCTTCCCTGTGCTGCTCATGGTGACTTCTGCGATTATCCAGGGGACCCAGGGGTAAATCCCAGTTGTTTAATTTTGTTACCCGCATTGTTTCTGCTATCATGCTTCTCTATTCAAAACAAAGCAGTGGCTCTCAAATGCTTAAGTTCTCTCAATGTTACAGCTTTGTTAAAAACTTCTGTGATTGCCATTATAAAATGGATAGAGCCAGCATTCCCCTAAAACCATTTTAAGTCCTCAACAAAAGGCTGTGCGTTTTAAAAGCAACATGGTTTGTCCATTATTATGATTTATTATTATTTGCATTACAGTAGTACCCAGAGGCCCCCGCCAGGGTTCCTTTGTGCGGGGCATTGTACAGAATACACAGCAACACACTGATCTAAAAAACTTAAATTCAGCCTAAAAGGTTCCAGACCCATTCTCTCTAGGTATTTCCTCACTCAACGTGTTCATCATTTTTATCATTCTAAGGGGCATTTCCCAAGCTCTAATAGTTATTTTTACAGTAATACAGATTTAGAAGTTTCCCAGCACCTCTACTTCCCCTTCCAGGTAAACCCTACGGTTAACACAGCAACAGGCTCAGAGGTCATCTGTGCCCAACTAACAGCCAGGTTTTAAAAAGTCCTTTGGATCCAAGGTCATGCACAGTAATTACAAGCATTAAGATGATATTAACTGGACGGCACCAAACAAAATAATCAAGCAAAGCAGCAAAGGAGACTGTTGATTTTTTGTGACTCTCTCTCCTTCAGCTGAAAAAAGAAAGCAGCTGCTCTAAATGAGAATTCAGAAATACAGTAAACAAAAAAGCAATATGGCTGTGGATGCACAACGTGAGTATGGAAACAAAGGAAAGGTGAGGAGATTGCATATATCACCCTTGAAAGCAAGAGTGAAAATAGCCTCTCCTATCTCTAAAAGCAGCTGGGGATGATTCGCAGTAGATTTTTCTGTAATAAAATTCCCCTACGTTTCTTTACTCAGTTTATAGGTCAGTTAACAAGTATTAAAACCACAAGAGAACATGAAACGCACCACCTTTTCCTTTTGATCCTTTTCCCTTTTGGATGAAAGTTTTGAAGTTTGGAATATAAAATCCTTGAATTTTTGTTATGTTTTATGCCTCCACAAAGGCATTAAAACAAAAGTTTGTGGGCTGAAGAAATATCCCTTAACTAGTAGAGAATTAAAGCAAGCTGTCCTGCACCAGCACACCTGTTAGCCAGGTGCGCGGCTGCCCCAGCTCCCCAAATGGAACACCTCATTTACAAAACAAATCTGTCTAGAAAATTACCTGCCCCTCTTGATTGCGGCAAATGGTTTTCATCAACCTGCACTGAACTGTACTCTGTTCTCCCCAAATTTACAGCATCGGGTATAAGAGTCATTGTAGGAGGAAAAGAAATAGAAGCAATGTTTAAAAGCCATTAAATAAATAGAGGGTCCCCACTGAGAATGGTCAGTGCCTTGGGTGTCCATTCGTTAAGGTAGCTTCCCGCTGAGCACGCTACATAACCCACCACCAAGCACAGAATTGGCTTGGCTTAAAGGTTTTAAAGGCCCTGTTCTCTTGCAGGATGCTTCGGTTTTGAAATCTATCAAAGGAATCTCAAAACAAATTACATGGTAAATTATTATCTCTGTTCTGGCCTCCTCTCTACACCCCACTGTTCAGCATGAATGACGATGGGAGAGCTGCTTGTGAAAGCCTGCAAGATAAGCAGATTACAGAATGTCAGGTGCCTCGGGCTACTCTAAATTTCACAGCCAAACTTCGCTGGCCGAATCAGTTCATCTCACTAATATGGGTCACAGGCTATTTCAATTAATGCACCTCTAATGACTAACATTTGTTCCTTAATGTGAAAGGAATAAATACAGAGATACACAAAGCAGCAATATAAAGCAAAATGCTCTCCCCTTGCTTCTCATCAGTATCACTGCATTTAGTTTCTCTAACCAACTAACAGAGATGGGGAAAACAGGCTTGCAAGGAATATAGAATTTCTTTCAAAAAGAAAGAAACCTTTTATGTAGCTTTCCTATCATTACCAACGCGTTTCTGGCAGCTTTCACTGTCCTCTAGATCCCAGCGTGCTGAATAACAAGACCTGATATGAAAACAGAATGCAGAAAACAAATTAGCATTTTGAAAATAAAAAGCATGGCTTTTAATCCTATTAAGATCATGGCTTTTTTTTTAAGTTCTCTGAAAGATATACTGATGTTGCCATTAACATAAATGCTGAAATCAGCATTTCCTTTGAAAGAAGTTGTTAATATTTGGAAATGGTAGGATTTCCAATCCTAGATTTGATTGTTATTCTATGCTACCCTGCGAGTGCCAAGGTCATGGGGAGATTCACCTGCACACTGAGCTAAATGAATGCACTCGGCCACAATACATGTATAATTTAACATTCTCCTCTCAAGTACCACCATGCATTCCTAAAAATATTTTATTACAATAACAAATTGGTTTCAAAATCATGCATTATGTATTCTGAAATTAGGTCTGCCAATGAAACCTGTATATACAAACATACAAGCAACCATGCAGGACAGCACGAACACAGAAATTATAGGTTCTAGAGGAGCCGAAAGGAACAATTAATTCTTCCTGTAACTCCAGAAAGTCCTTTTTTATTACTTTAATCTGCATAGTTAAAAAGAACAAAACGATCAATTGCTGTGAAACGTATTTAGAAATCAAATAGCATGTCTTTTTCTAGATATCTTTATAGAAAGCAACTGTTTAACTGCAAGTGCACAGTATATTAAAACATACATGTGGGAGTTCGTTTCTCAAGGGTAGGGCTAGGAAAAATAATACAAAGCTCCTCAAATGTTTAAAAGAGTATTAGTTACATTTCAAAACTTTACCATTGTAACATTTTAAATGCTTTCTTCAGATAGAGCTCCTCCAAGTATTTAAGATGAATTTATCAAAAAATTCCTGCTAAATTCTCAATAAATAATACTAGTCCTTTGCCCTTTCTTTTTTAGTTAGTTAGCCAAAGAGTTAAAAATTTCATAATGTTGCTGAATTTTCAGTAGCAAATGCTGTAACGTTAATGCACTTTCATGATAGATGGTTGTTTCTGATTTGCAAGTTTCATTTTAAGTTAAATATACATTGATAAAGCATCCTTTTACAGCCCAAATCTTCTTTTTTCTCATGCAAAATAAGCATGTTTCTTGGTCAACTGACATTTTGTTAAAATGGACTTGAGGTAGCTATTTATGAATAATTAAGATTAAAATGTTTCTGTGATTCCCTCAATGCTTTTTTATTTTAAAACATTTATATCATGTCAAAATGGACTTATTCTTCCAAAGGTAACTTTCCATTAAAATAATGGAGAAAATGACATTTCTAATTTTGATAATAGCCCTGAGTTCTTAACTAAAGGCAAAGCCTTCTGCAGCAGAAGCATGACATTTTTTAGGATTGATACCATTATGTGAATTCTTTGTAATGGTGTTAAAATACTTGATTTGAAGTATTTAAAACATGACAAATAAGATCACCTAAATTTCCATTTTAAAACAGCAGCCCTGACTAAACCTTTAGTTTGGACTATGTATTTTGCTCTGTTAAAAGTATTTGCTTTTCTGTTATTTATGGTAAGAAAAAGAGTCTGGTGAATATTACTATTAATTAGACTTCGTTCAATTTTAAACTTTAGGAAATGTTCTCAAGAACAGCCTGCAAATGTACGTTCAAACTGAACATTTGCTATTTCATTTTTATGGCAAGAAGCAAAAATGCAAAGTATTCTAAAAGCCTGTGTTTTGCAACAGGAAAGCCAGACTAGATTGAAGACTTTACATTTCTAAGATATTTTAATTCAGTAAATATTGCATAAAATTAGAACCTTTACACTCTTCTTTTTGAACGCAAGCGCAAACGTTGCAGACAGAAACTGTTTCTCTGTAATTTCGTTTAGATGTTCTGAGATGACTAGACATACAGCTTTTTCTGTAGCGAGATTATGAGAAATAATTATCTCTAATCTAATCAGCAGTATCTGAAAATGGTAAATGTTAGCACCTTAATTTGTGATTTCTTAAAAAGCCTTTTGTATCACTGTTTAGACTGACACATTGAAGCTTCGCTTTTAAAGTAATAATTAAGAAATTGTTGACAGAAATTAAATGTCACTGACAATTTTAAACAATTGTAAATGTTCTTCCCCCTTTCTTTCCTGAGATAGAGCCTGACAAAAAGGGAAATCTAAACTACCATTAGAGAGGGGAACACGAGTTTCCAGAATTTTTTTTTGGTTTTTGGTTTGGTTTTTTTTTTCAGTAAAGAGATGTGATTCATATAAGTAAAAAGCAAACCCCACGCTATGGATTTTTAAATGCCCTGGCTTGTAATCCAGAGGTTAAATGATTAAACCCATTCCTGCACTTTTCAGTTTAGCTGCAGATATGTTTCCTTGAATTTAGCTGTGGGCAATTTCAAGCTGAATAGGAACTGCTCTTTTATTTGTTATTAAAGTCCGTTCCTATCTTTCAAAACTGTTTGTTACACATATCTGAACACATACATGTATTAAGAAAATATACTGAAATAAATACATTATAAAAACGGGATAAAAAACACTCAGTGTTCATTTTTGCATGGCAAATTACTTAACGAAAATTATAAATGGCAATACATTAAATCATTAAATACAACCGTTATCTTTCTTGTACGGATTTAAGTTCAAAACAAAACAAAAATATTTTCCAAACGTTGCATGTAATCCTTAAAAAACCAAGGCACTTCAAAGGCAGAGGCTGGGGGTGCCTGAGCTCAGGGTAACAAGATGAACACAAGCAAATGCTTCCTGATGAGATGCAGCCAAGTGGTCAGTGACGGTGAACGCGTCTCAGCCAGACGCAGAAGCTCCGGATTCGGAGGAGCCCTTTCAAAATGACACTTACATAAGAATATATACATGTGAGAAGTTGGAAAAGCACGTAGGAGATAACAGGTACATTAAATCTTTCCTTCCTGATTGCTAATTATTCCGCATGAAAAAGGCAGAGGTGTTTGGACACTGTTGCACTGTTAGCTGTGATGGTTTTGTTATTTTGAATTCAGTAATTTAGGTTAAAAGACAGCGGATACTGCAGCAGCTTGCAGACTCTCTGTACAGCTTTCTGGCTGGCAAGAAAAAGATGCGAAAGCTAAAATGGAAGAAGGTTTCTACATATTTTTCCTATTCAGAATCCTGCGACTGGCTAGTGAGCTGCATGACACTGAAAAAACATGCAGGCTCCTAACAGGATTAAAGGCAGAGGAAGAACATACAAATCAAAAGCACACCGGTGTTTTTCAGTACGGTTTTGTTTTGTTCACGAAATAACGCCACCCGATACGATTTAATGCTGTAAACACAAAGAGCGTGTGTTGAGCCCTAAGTTCAGGGAGCTGTCAGCGGGGGGAGGCAGGGTGTGGAGGCTGGCGGGGAGCCACAGCCCCCCCACCGCTGTAGGGACCGTCCCCTCCGCTGCGTGTCCTGCGGCCATGATGCCCAGCTGAGTGGTCCGACACATAATGTGGGAATCAGATTTAGTGTGAACGTTACTTTTTGGGTTGGATACATTCTCCAGTTCCTCCTTTAAATCAGCTTTCTGCTAAATGCAGATATATTAACTAATTATGCCTTTGGGATGCTGGAAGTAAACTGACCGATATCTGTGATTTTAATGGAAAAGTTACAAACCCCGAGAACTTCATTTTACCATCATTATTAGAAACTCAGTCCCATGGGAGTTTTTGCTGGCCAGAGACTCTCCAAGCTGCCTTATTTCACATCACCGGCTTGTACGACAAAGTGTTTCCTTAAGCCATCCTAAAATCCATGACTGCATTTTTCTGCTAGATGATGTCATGGGGCCGAGTGAAACCTGCACTTACGGCATTCAAGAAGCCGAATCCACTTTGCCTGCAACAAACCTACAATAACGTCCAAACCTACAAAAACGTCCACAAATAAACTGCTGAATCCCCTTCAGGATGAGACTGTTCACAAAACAACCTATAGCCAGCAGCACGAGCACAGCATCTTGCACGCACATACACCTTCCTTCATGGAAATACCCGAAGAAAAATCAGATGAAGATCCCTACCAAGGAAGAATACCCAATATATAACTGCGATGCCCCATGTGCGAGTTCAGCTTTCGCTGTGGACCATGCCCACGAGAGAGTCTGGCCAACACTGCGCCTTCAGGCCACAGAGCCCTCGTGAGCGGGGTCGGTGCCGCAGTGCCAGCCGCGTGTCCCAGCAGCGCGCCCTGGGCACCACCGGCACGCTCCTGGCCATGGCCATGGCCCAGAGGAAGCCGAGGGGAAGGCTGCGCAGGCTGTGACAGCGAGGGTGGTAGCTAGTTTTAGGAAAACTTTTGTTGGTAGCAGTCATCTCCCAAACTGAACCCAGACTAAGAATAATTTTGGTGTGGGGATCTTAAGAGTAGTAGGAAGGTACAAATTGTATCCATACGGCTAACTACCCCAAGCACATCACCAGAAATAATATTTAATAGTACTTTCATAAGCAGAGCTTTAACGTAAAATAAAATTTAAAAAGTAAATCCATTGATACTAATCTATTTTTTGTAGCAGCATGTGAAAATAAATAAAAACTGGTTTAAAGCCTGTTCTCAAGAAATAAGACACACTATAATAATACTGTGCCAATTTCATACCTGAAGAAGTTGTAGAAAGATGGTGTCCATAAAAAGAAGGCTCCGCCTTGTGTTCAAAACACAGTTGCTCTTAATTTTCTTGAAAAGTACATCATACTTTTTCCTTCTCCCTCTCATTTCTGCCTTACCTTTCCCCCTCCTCTACCACTAGAAAATAATATTTTGTTTAATTAAGCTTAGCAGATCGTCTATACTTTAATTTTTATTTACAGCTATATGATTTTTGTCAAAGTTTTCTTTCCAGAAATGTTCTTCCAGCAAGCAAAACAGGAAAGTGAGATTTGGTATTTGTTTACAAACAATAATGAGGAAGCAGAAACGCTTCTTCTTATACAACATTTTTACACAAAGTTACACAATGACATTTAGGGGAAACTAAACCTAGAAGCAGCTGGAGTCTGTTCCAGTCAAACTGAAGTAGGTGCAGAAATTGTTGTTTGATACGGTTTTTATCTCCAGATCGTCTCTGGAAACTTCTTTTCTCAGGATATTAGTTGAGGACAGTTTCCTTCCCTCTTTTCGTTTCAGAATCACTAGCTCTTGTGTTTGATGTGTTTTGGGTGAAATGTCAGGCAATTATGGTGATGTACTTGCTTTTATGTTACCCTCTCTCTTCCCTCGATGGCTTTTAAAAACACGCGTGCCCCTCTCTCCTCCCCTGCCCTTGTGCGAGCAGATCACCCCTGGCCCAGGTGAAGGGAGGGCAGCCCCAGCCAGGTCTCCTGCTCCCAAAGAGACTCCGTGGCTACAGTAAATCCGAAGTGCAGTAATTCTGAAAATGATCACGTGCATTTTAAATAGCAATTTAGAGTGATTCTGCTACACATCCCTCAGTAGGGCCTACGCCAAATGACTTTCGTTTTAGTGTTTCTGTGTTTATCGGGGCTGATTCATTACACAGCACAGAGTCTATAGGAACAAGCCATTTTTCAGTGTAACAGGTTTACAGTAAAATTAGATTATCGTTTTATAAATCCTTAGGCTAAAACCTCCATATATCCCATATGTGCAGAAAGGGACATATTGCCCACAGTGTCCTTTATAAGGAATAGCTACTCTTTAGTTTTCCCCCTTCTTAAACAGTACAGTTAAAGAGCCTTTTTTCTGTCAAACTATTGGCATGTGATTGCCACTACATCTTCCTTTATCCTCTTTAGTGTATTTATTTAGTCCCCTGAGGTCCTTTCCTCTTCTGAAAAGGAAGGCCTAAGAGACTTGATAGATGTTATTGCTATTGTCCAGGAGAATCTATGGGCTAGCAGACAGATGGTCCTGCAAGTTGTGATCTCCATCATCTCTGAGCCTGGAACCCAGATACCCCATTTCTTATGGCCAAGACACAGGACAGCATAGCTGGAGGAGGAAAGCACAAATCTAGCCTGAAAAGAATATTTTTAGATTGAATGAAATACACCACCCACAAAGACAGAGAGCGCAAGACCTTGGGAAACCATGGGACTTCTTTCGTTCTTTCTTTCTGTTTTAAAGGAAAACACTGTTTTCTCTTGACGTTGTTAAAAAACAATTCCCATTTAAGCAGTGACAGGCAGGACTCTGTAATCTGTACATACAATTTAATCCTTTAAAGAATCAGCAGAACCCACATCAATCAAGCCTTCATCAACTTGTAAAAACAATATTTTGATTCAATCAGATTCAAAGCCCCAAAATTCCCAACTAATTAATGCAGGGTCACTCAGAGGCTGTGAAGCAATGGCTAGCAGAGTGGTCAAATATTTACCCCTCAACACAGTAGACATTAGGACAACCAAAGGACCTGAAGAGTGGGCAAGAATAGATAATGCAACTCTCACTGCAGCAGGTTTCATTCACTGGAAGTATTTGGATAAAGAATTATTACAAAGGAGAGAGAAAAAGAAACTGAAGCCTCTGCTGTAAGCAGCATTCTCACATCCCGCTCAAGGGCTGTTAAATGGTCAGTGACCCAGGCAACATCCTTCTCATTTTTTGGTTTTTAACATGCATGTCTCCAGACAGTTGAGCTGTTTTGGTTATAGTCCTTCCTTATAACATTCACAATAAATTACATTATAAGAATGTAGACAGCAAAAAATTACTGAAGAGTCCAAACCACTAAGACCTTCTGGCCTGCTTTGTATTCCTAGAAATGAGTCTTGAATTCAGCTTTTTCCTTTAAATATTCTTAAAATATAAGCCCAGCATTCAGTATATTCTATGTACGGAGGAAATAATCACAGCACACAGGGGGTGCCTGCGTGTACTGCAGACGCGGCTGCCGAGCCTGATGTCTCGAGGTGATTCTTTGGAGTTCATTTGATGCAGCTTTAAACTCTCCCTTACAAAGAAATATTTTTCGTATGTTCCTCTCCAAAGCTAAAATCTCATTGATTCTTTTAAAATGCACTCATTGACAGTCATAACTTGTTAATGCATAATATATATAATCATATATATATACACGTACGTGGGGCCTATATGCAACTGAGTGCATTCTTTGGCCTCATGCGTATATGTGTAAAGACACACAACATACACCTACTCTGCACATGTGTGACAGAAGTGGAAAGACTGTATATCGGAGAAAAATAGGAATTCATCTGGAGCGCTGGTCTCCATGACATCTGACCACTGAAAAAACAAATCTTTCTTGAGAGAGAGATTTTTGCATTTCTTGGCAGAGGGGGATTCCGGAAGTGCTGCACCAACTGACACCCATTTATCCTGTGCTAATGGCAGCTTTGTTGAAAACACTTTCTGTCCCAGACCATATCATATCTCTCCAGGACACAGCCGCTGCAACAGATACTCCAAAAACGTACCAGGAAATGACCTGCTGCAAAAAAGCAATGGAGCAGTTTTCACTTTTCCTTTCAAGATTCCTTTTGGGTTATTGTGCTTTTTTCATATTTATGTATTTTTGCATTTGCACTCTAGAGCTACACAAGGGACAGAAATGGAATATATTTTGCATTATGTTGCTGTCGCTTCTGCTTCTGTGTTCAAATTCATCATACTGCAATATGTACTTTGGATAGATAGACTTTAGATTAATGATTATGCAATTAATACGTCCTCTTCCTTCCACAAGAAAGTTTTCAAAAAAGTTTAAGAGAAATCGTTTAATAATTCACAATTTTTACATTGCCTATGTTTTGAGACAGCTTGAGAAGGAATTATACACCCAGAGGAGTTTTTAAAAAGTTGCTTTGTAGAATCCATGCGTATGGCATTTCACTGGAAAAACCATCAGTGCCTTGTTACATCAAAATGTATTTTAGAAGGATGCCCTCTCTCGGACTACTGTACTAGTAGTAGTAATAATAGTGGTAATGAAGAAAGAGATGCAGATAATGCTGCCTGAAAAAAATCTATTTCAAGGAATCATCACTAATCTTTTCCTAATCTTACTCTCATCCGCATAGGAAAGACCAGACAAATAACCCAGGGTTGAAGGAGTAGTTACTTATTTCCAGACGCGTGTCTTACAATGGAGAGACAAAAATTACCACACCTACTTAAAATGTTAGACATCAAAACCTGGATTAAAGCATCTCCTCTCAAACTCACATTATTACTGCTACTCAACATCATAAAACAATATATGAAATCCTATTTACTTCCCCTGACTACTGATCTGTCTGTATTTTTGCACTTCACAAACCACCAGCAAAGAAGTTGCCTTGGTCGATTTTGAGGCAGTTTCACATCCTGACTCCAAGCACCAGTACAGTCCTGAAGTGCGGGAAATCCTAAAATTATTCAAACCTTAAAAATTGCACCCACATATGCCATTTTTGAACTGGGTTGACCTTTTCAGCAGACAGGTCATTCTGACACAATAAAAGGAAGAAGAAACAGAGCCACCTGCTCTATACTAGGAACTGGGGCTGCGCGCTATGTTGGTATTGCTAAAATAATGTATACATGAACTCATTGCTGTAAAACTGCATTATTTCCAGTTTCCCTGTATACTCCACCTGCAAAAAATTCAAACCGCTTAAGTTACTACAGACTGAGAAATTCTGGGATAGAAGCAGTATCCCTTTTATTTTTTAAGAAAAAACCAACAAATACACTGTGGAATACCTCCTATTCCCAGCAGTGGCACTGACTGATGTTTTCAGGCTGAAGGGTCACTCCGCAGGCCCTAAGGCAGGGTAGAGCTTTGATTCCCTGTCCTGCTTTACAGGTTATGTGGCTGACATGAATTTTCAGAGGAGATGCTGCAACTCTAAATGCAGTTGTTGATAGGGAAGCATGAGATGAATGTTCTTTCCGTACATCCATCTTTATAATTTACGTTCTACAGGTTTCCATTCAGTCAGGCATTTGAATAGGAAAATTGCAAAATATTTTCAAAATCTCTATGCCATTGAGGAAAGGTAAGAAACTAAACAAAACCATCTGAAATTTTTCCATACAACAGTAGAGACCTTTCTTCTCCTTTAATTTGCCAAATTGCAGCTGGTAAAGGAAAAAGCACTGATCAACACTATAAACTCCATTCCCACATTACTGACTTATTTTTATTTGGACAAAGAACGGGTAGACATACTAATGCATAGAAAACCTGATGTAGGGACAGAAAAATAAATTATTTCATCTGCTGGTATCCACAAGACGCACCCACCTACGAAACCATTCAGGTTGCTGGAAAAGCTCTGGACACAATGCATTACCATGCACAGGGTTACTCTGAAACAGCTTATAAAACCTCTGGAATATTGTATATATTTTTCTTTTATCATTCTTCTCTTTGGATTTCACTTATGTTCACTTTTGCTATCAGACCGAGGGTGATAAATTGAAGACGAAAAAGTGCACATTTCTCCATGTCTTTTAAAAAGCACTTGACTAAATATTATGCATGCAGCCAAGTGTGTCCTGCATTTGACTAGGTGCAAAGCAGTGGGGATGTCACCAGAAAGAAACGCCTACCCTGCAGCTTTTAGCACCAATGCAGTCAATATATTAAAAAATGATTTATATTAGCAAATTTTCCTGTTGAAATTAATGGCTCTTTTTGAAAGCATTACTGTTTCGGTTTCACCTTAGGTATTAATCTAACATCTAATCCATAATTGTTTGTAAATATGCACATTTGGGGAATTATTCTTGTATACATCCAAAGATCTTTCTTTCCCTTGGTAGCATTCCTTCAGTAATTTTGTGAACCAACCTGAACTGCTCCATGAGGTAGTGCAGTGGGATGAGGCTATTTTTAAGTTTTAAAATACAACAGAAAGACAAGCTTTAACAATAAATCATGGATGAATGTACCGAGTGCCCTGGATATTAACAGAAATAGTACCTCACAAACAGAAGTTCTATCTTCTAACACTTTTGCCACTGGTATTTCAATGTAGTATGGAACAGAAATTAAGGAATTCTGAAACCTCTGCTGGTAAAATATACTCCCAGGAGGAAAAGCTTTTTACATCGTATTTTCTTTAAAATGCAAAGTGTGCCCCTAATATCAAATTCTCCCTGTTTTTTTCTTTCCCAGAGTATATCCAGAAGAACAGCATGACTGATATGGTACCAGAAAAAGCTGTCATCATGATGTCTCTGAACCGTCTCAGCCCCTGGTCTCTCCTGCACCATTGTACAGCAGTCTGTGTCCCATCTCAGCCACCAGATCTGTCACCTAGCTTCCCATCTCTCTAGTTACTCTGTTTTCTTCCCCTGGATCCCGCAGGTCACCAAATCTGTCACCACACCGTGTATTTGGACAGGAAGACATTACACTGACACACCACCCGTCATCCCCCAGTCAGAAGATGTGTCGCCTTACGCTTGTACCTATGGTCAGTATTTCTGTCACCTTGCCTTGTGCCTCTGCTACCAGAGTTGTCACCTGCCCTCTAAGTTTGTCCTTGTACATCTCCACACAACTTATGTCTCCACTCATTGCATCTCTCATTTCATCCTGCCTCTACAATCAGCATTTCACGTCTTTACTCCCAGTGACATCCATCATGGGTTTAGTATCAGAAATTCTTCTGGAAATTAATTTTTGTCTCAGTGTCTAAAAGAACTGTTTTTTTTTTCTTTCCCTCACCAGAATTAAAGAGCTTAAATAGAAGAGCAAGATAGGCGCATGCCAAGACCAAGTAACTGTCATTGCTATATGGGCTAGCTCATTTTTCTCTTTATGATCCTTGCTATATATCTAAAACTAGACTGTAGGCTCTCTGAAGTAGGGCTTGGCTTTTCTATATGCTCCAGTAAAACAAATTACATAATAAAAATAACTGATGTTTGAAATGTAATTGGTCACTAGAATTTGCAAATCAGTAAGATAAAGCTAGAACAGCTCTGTAAATCAGCAGGTGATGAATTGTCCCGGAGTAAAATAAGCTGAGCAGTCCCTGTCAGTATGTCACAGGGTACGTATATTTACAGTTCAGAGGCACTCTGCCTTCTTAGTACAATTTGCAGATTTCTGATTCTAATCTCCAAAAGCAAAAGACTCCGCATAGAACAACAGATGGATTATCAGCACAGGGTGTCTAGGAAGTGCTCACACCCCTGCTTGGAGGTTAACATTTGATTTCTGTATTGTATGGTCATCTTTGACTGAAAGAATCGATACACAAAATTAATTCCTAGTTCTCAACATTACCTTTGCAGTTGCAGCTACAAAAAATAATTTGTTGTTCAAGGCAAATAAGAAACAAGCTAAAGACAACAATCACCATGACTAAAATTTGAAAACAAAATCAAATAACTGCAGTAAAATAATCCCAACAAAAACAAAAGAATGAAACTCACGCAAAAATTAACCTTTATTCTACTTCAATAAACCCTTCATTAAATATAAGGTTTAAAGGTTTCATAGTATACGGGCTGACACTTTTGGTCACAAGATGCTGACGATTCCATAACCCAAAGGACTGGACTGAAACAGCTCTGCTTAGGCCTTCAGGACGTAAGCCAGTCCGTAGAGATACACCATCCTTTTTTTGTGTCCCTTCCATCCAAGAGCGGTCGGGTTTTACAACCAGAGTGTGGCGTTGAATATAGGGATATGAAGGGAGTATGGCCTAACTCATAACTCGCCTCTCTCACACCGATTAGTTAAGACCCACTTTGGCGGTCTCAGAATGAGGTCTTTTGATCACCCTTAGTCCACATGGTCAAAAAATTATTTCAATATTAAGAAGTAATTTCAGTAATGTTTTTAATTAAACACATGGTAATAGTGCTTATAGTGTTCTGTGAAAATACTGAAGGACAACCGTGGTACAGAGTCCAAAACCCCTGTCCCAGTAATCCGCCCCATGACGCGCAGGGGCAGCAGCGCAGGCAGGGAAGGACATCTCTACCAGGTAGGACAAACATGTAACTCAGCAGAGGGACCATCCGCCACACTCCCCCAGCCACCACAGCTATCAAGAAGGCCTGTGCTCATCAGATTAAGAAATCAAAATATTCAAGCTATTTCTACCTACATTTTGGAGACTCACTAAGAAGTTACAAATTCCGTTTGATTTTGGGAATGGGAGCCAAGAGACATCACCTGAAAGGCTGGTTAGCTCTCTGGCTACAGCTACATCCACCTACAGCTGGGTGACAAGCTGCTTTCTGTGCCTTGATTCTCCAGTAAATAAACTTGGATTTCGGAATACTTAACTCCCCCTGCAAAGCACTCTAAAACCTAGAGATGAAGATTATTACGAAAAATTTTATTAGACAGGAGTTAAAAGCAGTTTAAAATCTTGCTTCCAAGTGTTCTCGTCTCATTTTTTCAGGATATGGGCAAGTTACTTAACCTATTTCTTGCTGCCTTCTGCATCTATTCTTAGTAACGATGATAAAAGTTTATATCTAAATTTAAACATTTATGAAGAATTTTCACAGCTTCCCTGTAAAATGCTTTAAAGAGGTTAAAGGGTCACTACTTTCAGTGATCATTTGGAGTGGCTTTTTAATTTCTGAAACATTTGATTTTTACTTTTGTCGTACTGGAACAAGTGCTTTTGCTGTGTCTGCCCAGCTCAGTGGAGTCTCATGGCGTTGCCTGGGATTCTCTTTGCAGGGTGGCAAATGGTGGCGTCACAGGTCAAGGGTCTTCAACATGCTGATGATACTTAAATTCAGAGATGGTTATTTTAAGCTTTAATTAACACAGGGGCAGTTTTACCATGGAATCCAACTTTGCTGTATTGGACATAGTGGTATCAAAACCATTTGTGTAGTAATGACAGTACTATCAAAAACATCTGCTGTTCTAATGCACAGTATACAGTAAAGCAGCGTTCCAGATTTGCGACTGGAGTTCTTCCTCGGAATGCGTTATTTTGGGTGTCTCCAGTGTATACCAACGTACACGTTGTTGCCCTCAAAGACAGGGTTCAAGCTGTTTGGTCGCTCTTTACATTTGTCTGAGTTCTCCTTCAGCTTCTCTTGCCTGCTTTTCAATATAGGCTTTGAACAAACATATACAGAACTGTTCCCAGGCCATTTTTAGAGAGATCATCAAAACTCTTTACATTAATTATTCTAACACAAATTAAAATTAACCAACAAATACAACCAGACCATTCTTTGTCCTCATTCAACGAGAGCCCCCTCTCCCCTTCTTTGTTCTTTATGGATAGGAATGAGCAGAAAGTATTTTATTTTGCTCTAGAAATCTCTGTCAACCTGTAGTGAGGAAGGCAAAAGAACAGATCACTAATATCAACTTCTGTCCAACCTCAAGGCCATCAGAACCTTGAAAGCAGCACGGAAACTAGATGTAGACTTGCTCTGACTCTCAGCCTGAAGGCATGCAGCAGGCACGTGGCACATCCTAGCTTGCAGGTTTTTCCTGGAGAAATTTCAGCAATATAGGTTACTGTGTGCCGTTACTGCTCTCTGTGAAGACAGACACAAAGGATGCTGCAAGTGAAGGAATCAACACTTCACACTGCTTTCAGCAGTGTTAATGTGCAGCCCCTGATCTTCCATGGAGCCAAAAAGAAACTATTCTCTCTTTACCTCTCATCTATTAGTACAAAGTGAGTAAAAAATCTGTAAAGGATGAATTAAGACAAAATGTGTTACATAAAACATCATCTTCAACAGTCAAGGATTATATCTCAGCCTTTTGTAACAGTCTTAGGAGGTACAGATTCATGCGGTGGGGAGAGGAAGAAATGGAGGGAGGATGCAACATGGAGGCGGCGTTAGCCGCCGCGGCGCTGTGAATGGCACCGCGTGGTTCTCATCAGGCGGGAGCACTGCCTTCCCTACCTTCTGCTCAGATCCGCTGCCAACTGCACTTAACTGCCTCTTAAACAATTTTTGTTCTGTGATTTGTTTCATGTATCTGTGTCTATATCTGAAATGGAGAAAAATAAGTATTTTCTTCCATAAGCTGTCAGCCCAACTACCGTACAAAGACCCAAAATTCTAATCCCATCTACATTACTGTCTACTGTGCAAAGAAAAGCGAGCCCGTTTCCGAGATGCTTATTTACCTAATAGACTATAAAAGGTATCGAGGGAGTCATTCCATTCAATTGGGTCAATCTTACGTATGTAAATATGTATTTAAATTTGGTAAATATGTACAGTATTTAGAACATGTGGAGAATGATTCTTCTCTGGAACGGGGCACCTCTTTCAAAAAGGTTTACACGACTCCAGGTAAATTAAACTCCTTTACACACCAATAATGAAAGCTGAAATCTGCTGGAAAAGAGATGCCGTCTTTTGTTAACTGATGTGGGTAAACATTGCTGAGCGTTGCAGCATTTTAATTGCAGTTATTAATTAAATGTATTTCAATAAGATTAACTTAGTGGATTTGATATAATATCTAATTTTAAGGGTAGAAATAAACATTCAGTTTCACATGGGAAATGATTAATTCATGAAAACAATTTCATTATTTAAGGACTATATATATATATATATATATACACACACGTTTCCCTACACGCATGGAGCCCAACTATGGAAAAAAGCTTTACATACACATGCATGTGTTTCTTTTTCCTGCCCTTAGAATGTAAAAACGTCCTAAAAATAAAATTGTTGGTAACAGTTCATCCACTAGAAAAAACAAAATCTTGGTACCTTCAGCCCTCTAGCTGGAATACCTCATAGGAGAATAAATCTGTTGATACTAAATTACTATTCCCACTGCTCTAAACCCCTGAATTTATGGTACAACTAGGCTGAGCAGACCTTTGTTAAAGAAATAATTTTATTAAAGAGTTCTCCAAGTAAAACCATCAGACTGCTTGATACATACTTGTTAGAACTCTTAACGGATCAATTCTGAAATAAATATATTTTTGATGTACTTATGTCAGTACTCTGTTTTGTAGGAGAAGCTCTTCCACCATCCAATGGCTTATTAAGGAATAATGGAGGGTGGAGGGGGACACACAGGAAATAAGCAGATTTCAAGGCTTAGAGGGAAGAGGTTTTCAGCCATGGCGAAAGCTCTGGAGGTTTCATTTAACAGAAAATTCCTCTCTAGTCTAAGTTCACACCTCGCATAGTCAGTATCGAAATGCTATGCAATGAAAAACACATTAGACTACACTTATTTATATTACACCCTAAACAGCAAGTCTAAATAATTTAGGATTTCTACAGCTTAAAGGGAAAAAAGAAAAAGTTGCCATTTTTAAAGTCTGAAAGTGTGTGCTATTGGGCCTCCTAGGGACATCAGCGTCCCTTGGATGAATGACACGGTATGCGTAAGAAAATACAAAACCTTTCAATTACCCGAATACTTGAAATTACTTTGGGGGGGGAGGGAAGCAAGGGAGGAAGGGAAAACAGCTTGGCTCTTGCCTCAACTTTCCTTTGTAAAAATATAAAAAAGATAAAAGATAAAAATGGAGGCTTGGACACAGATGAGTGGTAACCAGAAAGTCAAGAACTTGGGCTGGTGCCCCGTGCCCTGCAGTCCCTGGGCAGGCGCAGTGCCGTGTGTGCGAGGGCAGGAGCCACTTGCCTGGGCAGAGGCTGACGGTGACCAAAAGAGGGGCTCCTGCAGCTGGGCAGCCCCGCTGCTCAGAGCGGCCGCCCCAGATTGCGCTTTACCCCAGCTGGAGCAAAGCTTCTGCATGCTGTTTATGAAGATACATTTATTTCACCAAATGACATGTAAATGTCATTGCATAATTTCCCATTCTAAAAAGAGAAAGCAGTAGGCCAGAAATGTCCACCCTTTTGGGAATTTCCAGATACACAGTATTTATATATGTATGTATATTATATATACACAGCGTGTATATACGTACTCATTTGTTGATAAAAGAAAGTATTTAAAAACATGTAAAAATCAAGCTGCATGTTTACACTTTATTAAACAGTGCTGATACCTTTCTAAATACAGTAACTGAAATATTTTAATTTGTTTTCAAATAGGCTTATGAAAACTAAGTAACAGTATAACCTGGATTTCCATATGCCTGAACCAAACAACTACATTCCTGTTAATATTCAAGTAATTTCCAGTTGATGTAAGGAAACATTGGGAAAGTTAGATAGTCCATATGAATTACAGAATTGACCTAAAAACTGAAACCATCCAAGAGTATGAATAATTTTCTTATAATTACCTTTTTTTTTTTCCTTTAGTATAACAATGCATAACATACTGGTCTCAGCAAAACCTGGAAAGGGTTGCAGAACTTTTTTCTAGGTTCTTGTGCTAATTGTGACTTACTCCTAAGCAAACTGAGAAACAGCTCAGGCGAAACCCATTCTCTATCTGATGTCTGCTGTTGTGTATTCAAGAGGTCCAGATGATACATGGAGAAGCAGCTGAACTTTCCTATAACACATATTGGTTCTTTTTCCCTCTGAGGTGATTATTCTTGGTAAGTGAGGTTTGCAGGAACCAATGTACTGGAGTACACTTGGGTCTAGGTCCACCTCTCGTAAGCGGACCCCATGGTTACTGAGCTTGTGTAAGCAATATTGCTTATTCATTGCATAGGACTGTGCTATGTCAGTGTGGAGAGAATGTGGGTCGCCTAATATTAGTATCATAGTAAAATCAGCTTTTGCAATCAGTCCCGACACCTTCAGCTGACTGCTGTTTTTCATTAAAATCTTCTCTTAGATCAAGTTATACAATGAAATTCAGCTTTCTGCTGCCTCCATTTCCAACAGATTATAATGAACAACATCTTACGTTTGCATAATACCTTTAGTAGTGTGTCAGAAAAGAATAAAGTACTCTAACAAAAGCCTGGTTAGAGTAGAAGACAGAGAAATCAAGTTTAAAAAAAATAATCTTATGAACTAGTATTGAATTTCAACAACCTACTTGCTTATCATATAGTATAAATAATTAATTCACACTTGAAAATCTTATTTTCAGAAATGTTTACTGACACAGCAAAAATCCATGTGAGAGGTTACTGACATGGCATGTAAATGCACACCTAAAAAGACTAGAGTGATCCCCAAAAGGATGTAATCTAAGGAGAATATCAGCTAAGAAAATACATTGTCCTGAATACACTGTCTTGCAATTTACAGCTCAGGAGTCTCCTTCGTTCAGATCTGCCCATGGTAGACTTCTGTAGTATAGACTTCTACTACTTCCACTCTTTGATCTAGTTTATATTTTGATTTGAAAGATACAAAGAGAAAATTACTAAGAAAAACCTACCAGGTTAGGGAAAAAATTTTTTTTCAGGTTTTTTTTTACTTTATTATATTGAAATGAGCTTTGTGGTTTTAAAAACATTAAATAATCCAACATACTGGAGAAGTACTGAACAAAATGGTCAGAAGCAGGGCCGTCGGCGCTGGGTGCCTGCAACAACGCTCTGGCAGGAAGGACCAAGGGGGCGGCTGGGGCCGGGAACAGCAGAAGCTGCTGCAGTGGGGTCTCCACACAAAGACGTGCGAGACCCACAACTGGAAATACTAACAGCAGCAGCAATGTGTATTTGTCACTTGCATTAACCAGCTCATTCTTTCACGAAACAAAAAAAATCCCTGCTTAAAGATCTGAAGATATTAATTTCTCTATCTCTCCTTGGGTAAAAAAACCCCTAGCAACAAGAAAAATAAAAAAAAAAATTAAAAATCATATTAAAGCCATTCTGTTTAATTTTGCACGCTGAAATGGCTGTTCTAGTGCACGAATGTTAAAAACTAAGCCTCTGAAATGGAATGGCATTATCTCAGAGCACTCTCCCAACCATACGCTCAAACAAGGGACTTCTGCTGGAATCCTCAGCCAAAATGGGAAGATGAGTAATTGTAAGAAAAGAGGAGGCTGCGATGGCGGAGGGTGGTGGTGAGGTGGGGTGTTAAGTTGTAGTAGAAAACTGCAGACAAACATAAAGTCCAAAAGACTGTACCTACAGTGCTGCACAAGAACCAAGAGACAGTCGAGCCAGAGCCGAACCGGTGCCCCAGCAGCCCCCGGCTCTGCTTCCTGCATTCCACTCACCACGGCCACTTACATATTTTTAGCAACCATTACACCTTTTAAAGTGAAAAAAGCATGCAGTGAAAAGGTTTGTTACTTAATAGAAAAACAGTTCAGGGAAAGGCATAAAAGCTACACAAAATTTTAAATGCAATTATCTTACATTAGAATATTTGGCTTGAAAGATCTGGAGGGTATTGTTTTTGATAAGACAGAGCCACTTGACAAGGCCTGTCACCACTCCAGGTCTCTCTGTTGTCAACTAAAGATGAAAGGACATCACAAAGAATTAACTTCAGCTTTTAAACATTTTGAAAATGTCAAAGAGGTCATAGCTGATCTATTTCCTTATACAGCATATTCACTTGATGAAATTTGTGGTAACAATGTGTTTTTACTTTTCATTCAAATTGGTCTAAAATCCTGGTAATTGATCACAGACTAATGAGAGCTGACACGGGAGCGGTGCGATTGGCTGAGCTTTGTATCAATCACAGCTGCTGCCGGTCCACGCTGTGCATATTAGACTTTCTAATGGCACTAATTGGTGACTACAGAAAAAACCTGCTAAATCTCCTAGTGTAGTTTCCAGAACCATTTATTTGGTTTCCAGTTACACTAAAGCCAATTTAAGCCCTTTTATAACTAACACCTTCCTACATATAGGACCTATTGTTCATGCCTTCTCACAAGCCGTCTAAATAGTCCTTAAAATATTCAGTGAGATGACTCTAAATTAAAAATGGGTCCAATCTGTGAAACAGCAGAAGTAAAAGTAGAAGCTAAATATTTGTATTGACCTTTTAGGAGCATTAGCCAAGTCAGTAAAATATCTTAAAGGCATCTTATTATGCATACAGAGGCTAAATTTTTAAATCTCATTTAAAATAACATGTGACCGCATTGGCTAGAAAGTGATTTTATATTTCTAGAACATATTAGCATCTCTAAATATGAAAGTTATCAGTTAAAACAAGTTGAAATGCTGTTGTATCATGCTAATTCTTCCCCCACCCCCCCATATGATTTGGAGAGAAAGGTCAAGTCTGCTGTCACTTCCCTCTAACTGATGCTCAGAGACCGTGTGCACTGAGCATGATACATTTAAAAGAAACCAAGCAATCGGCCATTTTCTGCATCAACTGTATTAATCATAAACCCTCCATCTTGAGCTAAAACAAGAGATTAGGTGCACAGGAATAAAGGCAGAAAGTTTTCTCTCTGCTCAAAACTGAAGAATCCTTTTCCATTTTGGACACGTTCCTTACACTGTGCAAAAGGGTAATAATATTAACTGTAATTTGTAAGATAGACTGCCAAGGAAACGGGCGTTTAGCTACAGATAAAACTGTACCACTGAAACCTGTGTTCATGAGAAACAACAGGATGTTATATATAGAAAAAGCAGGTGCCGTGAACACCAATGTAAAGATAGGGACTGGGAATGCTGCTGCACACCTCATTTTTTCCTACATACTTGCGCATTTTTTCTACGCACACGCATACGTATGTGAGGACACGTATTTATGTAAATCGCTTGTTAACTGCAACATATGACTTACGTATACATGTGTTATATACACACACACGTGTGTTTATATACAGAGAGAGAATACCGGAGATGAGAACATAAGGGATGGAAAGTGGCACTAGGCGATCTGAAATATTTTGTATTTCAAGTCATAATAATAAAAAGAACAAGACAGAGGGACAGCGATAAAGTTTAGAACGAGCAAGCACTAAGGTTTAGAACAAGCCAAACTAATTATGCTGTTTGTTCTCCCACCTGAGATAAAAATAATCCTTAACATATTAACAGGACTGTTCAGCAATACTTCATATATTCCACTAAGCAATTTGTATTTCCTTAGTGGAAACAGCTTGGGAGAAACAACCATCACCCATGTTTCTCTCATACATTTAAAATGGAGGGTACGTGCAGGAGAACATATTTTAATAAAGCTACAGTCTGCATTTGCAATTATATGCTAAAAAAAAGGAAATCATTTACTGTGTGATTACTTAAATATATTTCTTTAAAATATTTGGCAAACTGAATAAGGTCACATCGCTGTGTACGCACAGCTCGCTAGATCTTTCTTAAGCTGCCTAGCGTCAGAAGGTGAGACAGCTGCGGTGCTGGCTGTAGGTTTTCTGAATGAGAAAAAAGGAACAATTCCCAGCAAGACCTACAAATGTAACCCAAGGCGATTGTTCTAAAGTCTTTCCATTCAAAACTGTCTCACTTGTGTTTTAAAACGTTTCACTTAAGTGAGCCACTGTTACACCACAGGTAAATTTGATCCCAATTCAATTAGTCATTGGCATCAGTAGCACTTACGCATATAATTACGCGCAAGTATCATCTCAATGCTTTGCCAAACACAGACATCTGAAGCACACGTTTTATCACTTTGGTCACCCTGTTAAACAACAGGTTCCTTATACAAGTAATCTCTCTAACTGTATTTTCATAACCTATTTGTGAGGTACACATTCCCCATTCTCACCCATATTTAATTAATATGTAAATGCAGATCTGAGGAGTAACAAAATTGAGTCCACAAGGAGTGAATGCCGGAGCAGCAGGCGGGAGTGGTGTGGTATAAGGCTGTCAATGCATCAAAATCAGATTATGTCAATACACTGACCCCCTTCAACAAGAGCCTGGCCAAAACGAGAAGAGAAACACATAAATGAAATATCTATCTTAAAGATGCTGATATGTATTATACTGAAAGTTAAAACACAAGAGCTTTAATTTGCCAATTTACAAGTACTGGGAGCTTAGATCAACGGGCAGTGAAACAATCCCTCCCCCTTCAAATCCATTAGTGCTTGAATATATACAACAAAATGTAAGGTAGAGAGGCTGCCCACCTTTCTCTCTCTCTCGGCAGGTTTTGTACTAAGTAAAGGAAAACTATAACCGTAGTTATAGTTGCCTGTATAGTTGCATTGTGGGTTGTTGCCTACTTAGAGCTTGCTCGGACTGCAAAGTTATTCTGCATGTGCACGTAGAAAGGAGATTTTACGAAAAGAAGAGAAACAAGGAGCCATCTTCCAAGGCAGTCTCACTGAGGAGTGAGGAACTCATCACAAATTTTATCAGAAACATTTTTAAGTGATCCTTCCAGGGTCACCAGGCTCTCCAAAAAAAGAGCAAAAGTCTTTTAAAACTCAATGCATATTGAAAAAGCCAAGCCTCTGCAAGAATCAGCACGGTCTCCCTAGCATTCTCACTTTCTTTTTAGGCCAAAATACATCACACTGACATTGCAAGTATTTGGTATAGCAACTTCTAAGAAAGGAGCAGGAGAGCCCTTGAGGAATATAATTTCCTCATCAAATTATATTTAATGGCGATAATACGCATTTTCTATTTTCTGTCCTAGGATAAAAAGTCAGGCAAAATAATGTAAAGGCATTTCACATACTGCAGGTGAACTCTGAAGCCCCTATTTTCTAATTAAGAGGGTTTGAGGTTAATCAGTTTAAAATTGCATTGATTTATATAATCATTTTGATTCAGTGAGGGAATAAATTGAAAAAAAATTATGAGGTACATCTTAAGTATATGCTCTATTTTGCTGCTTGTTCAACATTTGGATATAATATAAGGAAAAGTAACACTGATGCAGTGGAATTCTCCTGGATCTACAGCACTCCCAGTGCCAAATAGGCAAAGCAGAGTCTCTGAAATAATACTTTGAGCAAGGAATGATGTGAAAGAAAAAATTAGTTTATCAACAGTTAATAAACAGAAACTGAAAAATATTAAGATTTTATAAAATTCATGTTACTGTGTTGCTTAATTCTGTTGTATTCATTATTGGAACAGAATTACCCTAGCACTGAAGCAACAAAGAATGAGATTGCTCCCTAAAGGAATCACGGCACTATTCCTTGTCCTTGGCTCTTCTCACATTTGCTCTTTACTTACGTCTCATCAAAACACAAACTGGGATCCAGATGCCTTTTGCAGTTGTACGTGAATTCACACACAGAAAACACTGGTTAAATGACAAGCGTCTTGTAGCAGACACTGTGTGCTTTTAGAATATACGGGCGGGCGTGCAAATACTGAGCAGGAAGTGCAGCAGGACACCAGTCCCTGACTGTAACCCTTGGTGGTTTGGGGGCTATCAACACACTCAAAACCAGCATCAAAATAACAGTGGGATAATCTAGCCACTTAAACATAAACTAGAGATTTTGGTTCTAATGATGTTTCTACCATCGTCTTCCTTCCACAATCTTGATATTCAGAGATTCTCCCCTCTCTTTTTAGAGCACGAGTTATCTTGAAGTTACTGAAGTCCCATTTAAAAGCTGTTTTTAATCAACTGCTAAACCAAGAGGAATTTGATTAAAGTGTTCTAATCTTCTCTACAGTAGCAACCTTCATAATCAATTTTCACCTCCGCAAGTTTTCTGGACATACCAACTCACAGAAATTCGATGTTCCAGCACAAGAAATCCCAACTACTGGAAGCCTGACACAGAATTTATTACTATCAACGCAATCCTTTCTTGTTTACAAGGTATAACACCGAAAGGGCTATAACAGAATCTGGCCCACAAGGCAGTGAATGATACACAAATAAATAAAGCCACAGTGTGGATTATTTGCTACTATACAGCACTATTGCTTCATCGGCTTCAATAGAGTTGTTTGTACCAGTTTACTAGCAAAGAATCTCTCCCAGAACAATAGTATGATAATGATTGTGCTCATACAGCTCTTTCCATGTGAATTCTCACATACACTTCAAGGAATTCATTAATTAGAGCTTCAAAAACTTTGAATTAATAGTGTGGAGCGGCGACATCCCCTTATGCAGACACCTCCAATACCAGCAATCAATATTTTAGGGAACAAAATACTGTACTATTCTATAGCCAGCATTATTTGCTGAAGCACCAAAGTATTCCCTAGAAATCTTTGACCAGCACTGAACTAGCAGAATCTCGCTTGTTTTCAAGATCTGAGCAGATTACGACATAAGGTGGTACGCTGCTGCTCGTGCATCAGTCATGCCTGGAGATTAAAGCACTGGGAGTCCCTTCCTTAACATGAAACCCTGCATTCCTGGACTCAACAGGAGGAACTTGGACTGCAAAGGCTTCAGTTTCAAAAAGCAGAATATTTTTTGTGGACTTAAACAGCATAGTGAATCCAGAAACCCTCATTTATTTGGAATTAACACTAATTGCTTTTGAAGACAAAGACTTTAAAGATTAAAAAAAGGCAAGCAAGTAAACCTCACTCCCAGACACACTGTGACTGCTCTAAAAGGCCCATTTTTTTTTCCAAATGCCTCATAGTCGTATTTCCTTATGCAATTGTAATAGAGGTTTAAAGTCCTGTAGTTGACTAACTCTCAGTCTGACTTTTTTTCCATCTGCTTTTACTTTGGCATTAGACTGGAAAGGATTCTTGAATAGACACAAACACAAGTAAAATCTGGTAATATCCCCAAACCAACACGTACAAGACAATGGATGTTTAAGTCCCTCTTCTTGGGTGTCAGCTCCTGGTGAACACCCTTGTGTTAGCAAACCAGTATCTCCTTTGAGCATACTGCGCTTATAACTGGGTTTGCTCCCTAAAAAAAGAGTCATTAGACATTAAAATGACTTGTCGGAAAAGCATATTATATTTTTAAAGTGCAACATATTTTTTTCCCTAATTCGAAACAGCGAATGTTAAACTTAAAGACTCTTCCTAGTGCATGTTAGTGACAGGCAAAGCTCCCAGAGGGGTGACTGCCTTCAAAGACAGGTAAATGAGGGCCCATATAAAACAGCCAAGTATTGATGTTGTAGTAAAATTCAAGAAAAACACATTGGCAGACAAGTAAATTTGTCACTAATAATTTAATGTAATTTCCCTAAAATGGAGGTAATAGGTACTCAGGGAATACACCTCCAGGGTTTACATCAAATGTGCATGTGGAAAATTGTGAAATAATATTTTTTTTAAATGTAGATGCTTTGTCTGACATGTTAGTTTATGATGAAAATCGCTCTACTGAAATGATAAAGGGGAGGGAAAAATATAAGCTTCCAAACATACACAACTTGTATCTTCTAAAACCATCCCCAAAGTGACAACTCAGATACAGAGACTGCGGAATGCCGAGATCATTTGTTTGTGTTTTAGTTCCCCCTTTAAAATGATGGACTGCAATTACCAAATAGTAATGAACCAATCATGTTGCAAACGCTATTTCCTGTGTCATTCTGAGTTATAGAATCTAATATCAAGCTCATTTAAAATATTCCAAAATTGCATATTTTTCTCTGCAGTGAAGTGACAGCTCAAATTGTGTTTAGTTGCAACCGTATGACCATGAGCAAATCAAGTATAAAAATTTCATTTTCTCTAAGTGTTAATGCAATATTTTTAGCTTAACTCCTGCAATGGTTCACTTTGCACCACACAGGATGGTGCTGGATGCTGCTAAAGTACCATTATTAATTATAATGTGGTTTCTATAAATTTTAAACAATACTTGTACATGACTCATGTAGGTAAGATTCAGAGAAAGAAAAAAAACAGAGAAAAAAATCCCCTCTACTTCTTCAAACAGATAGGGCTACTTTCAGCTATAAATTGAAATTTCACTGTGCAGGCTTAATATGATAAAGACCTGCTTTTTTTTTTTCCAGGGCAGTAAGAAAATAGGGAAGGGAAAAAAAAAAGAAGAAAAGAAAACATAAAAAAAAGGAAAAACGCGGCTGCGACAAGCTCAGATACTGAATAGAGGGAGGGAAGGGAACACAGAAAAGGAAGTATGACTTTATACCAAAACAACAAAACTATAGAATCTCCATCATATTATATAAAATTGATCAAGATATACAGTCCACAATGAAGAATGTGTTATTCTGCAAATACAACAGTCTGATATCACACTTGCATGTGCACATACATTTCACCACTACTGGGGGAAAACCTGATCCAATTTTGCAGCCAGGCACAGTAAGACATCTCTGGCTATAAACGCACCTCAAGTTTTCTTACGAACTGGCTGTTTCTTAACGCCGATGTTTCTTAACATTCATGCTCTCCACTCCTATTTTCATGTCTTTGTTGTGCAAGCCTACATATTCTGAGATGTTACTCTGAGTATATATTCATGGAAGAAACAATTATTCATGAAACCTCACTTGTATTAGTGATATAAGACTGAGAGAGTTGGGGTTGTTCAGTCTGGAGAAAAGGCGGCTCTGAGGAGACCTTATAGTGGCCTACCAGTATCTTCAGGGGGCCTACAAGAAAGCTGGGGAGGGACTTTTTAGGATGTCGGGTAATGGTAGGACTAGAGGGAATGGATTAAAACTAGAGATGGGTCAATTCAGACTGGACATTAGGAAGTTCTTCACCGTGAGGGTGGTGAGACACTGGAACAGGTTGCCCAGAGAGGTGGTGGAAGCCCCATCCCTGGAAGTTTTTAAGGCCAGGCTGGACGGGGCTCTGAGCAACCTGATCTACTGGGAGGTGTCCCTGCCCATGGCAGGGGGGTTGGAACTAGATGATCTTTAAGGTCCCTTCCAACCCTAACGATTCGGTGATTCTATATGGATCCATATATAGAACACGTTGCTGAGAGAAGACTGCAAAAGACTACACTGTTAACTGCCAAAACTTCGGCATCATTGGGACCTAATCCTATAAACTGGGACACATCTATGTCCCACTGAATAAAGTACTTGGATGCTCACTGGAGAAATTCAGCAATTTATTGGAATAGGACTTATTATGTACACTGTGCGCCTGGCAATTTTTAACCTCAAAGAAGTACAAAAATGCAATGGGCTTAGAGTTACAAAAGTCACCTCTCGCTTCTTTGTACTGAAGTTTCTCTGCAGTCTTTCCAAAGGTATTAAAGAAAGGCTGACTTAAAAAAGCCACCTACATTTTCTTCTCTTTGCATGGTGAGGCCTGAGCGGTTTCACACTCTGCTAGAGAATTTTATATTGCACAGGCTGTTTTGGGGAAAACATGCTGCCAATAATTAAAAATAATAATATCCTCTGAAATGGACTCAGTATTTTATTCCTTTATAAATGATTGGCATGATTCACATTCCTCGAAAGATCACACTTCTGAGCATGAAGCATGGTATTATGTATTGACTTGGTAACATCCACACATCCAGGGAAGAGGAAGACCATGTCACTCTTAACATTCAAACATGACCTCGATACAGCTTTTTTTAAAAGGAGATCACAAAATGCTTCACAAAGGACATTGGCATATAAGGTGGTAAAATCATTTGTCCCAGGTAACAGGGCTGGCCAACAGCAGAGGCAGGCAGAACTTGTATCCCCTCAGTCTACACCCAATGCTCTCTACAAGTACATGTATCATCTATTATTTTACTAACCAGTGAAGAAATTTTAATGTTCGCTTTAGTGTTTTTTCTTAGTTGGATCTTCACAAACAATCTTTTTTTTTTGCTGTTGTTAATTAACTTATTTCCTTGTTATGCCTCTCAACAGCTGGGCTGCATCCAGAATTAATATCTGAAGTTACATACAAACGATTCTAATGGAAGTTAAAATAATAAATGGATATTTAACTCCTGAACTTAGGGTTTGACAGAAAATGAAAGAATACCAATTATGTCCCCGGCTGCTTGGTAATGTTTGGATCTTATTTGTGTTCTTCTGAAACATAGATTGTTTTGAAACTTTTCCTAACTAAACAGAACAGTATTTGGTCCTAAATTTTGGCAAATGCAGAAAAAAAGCAATAGAAAAGATAAGGTAGGACATGTCTCAGTGTTTGAAGGGAAAGAAAAATTAGGCTGTGAATTGCTTAGACTGTTTTTTTTTTCCAGTGGGATTACTATAAAATAACTGAAGAGGGATTCAAATTCTGGAATAAAATCTCTGAATACAATGTGAAAGAACAGATATATAGCCTTAGAAAGTTATAAAAAAAAAAAAGCAAAAAAAAAAAGCCAGTTACCCCCCGAACTCACAAACTGTAGCTTTTTCTCAACATTAAAAAGAATATAAAAAAGGTGACAAAGTTATCCCTCGCAAGAGCCGTTTATAGTCAGTAAAAATACCATTAGAATGAATAGCAATGGCTATTGCTGTCATTACCAAATATATACAGACATGTATTTGTTACCTGTATTTTACAGATAGCATACATACCACAAAAGAAAAATCAGTGTCATGAAAAATCAATATATATTTAAATCTTTCTAACCCATTTGCTGTCACTGACTATAACGTTAGGTGTGTTTATCTGTGCATTTGTTTGTAAGTCCACAAGGGACCCAGACACCTATTCAAACAGAAAACACCCACAAATAAGTAAACATCCAGAAAGATATCTTGAGTTTTCTCTTCTTCTTTCCTGTCTATCTTTTTACTGTTAAAAGAACAAACAGGATATAGAAAGATAATACCAGCACCGTTGGTCAGAGCAGGTAAGCTAGATACCCCGATTCAAGGATTTTTCTTCTTATATGAGAAAATGTCTGTTTAAAATTGCATTACTGGCATTTATGATTCATTCTACAAATAGTGAGACTTCCACATATAAATCTGAAATTCATTTAAGATATTTTGAGTTTAATAAGAATAAAGGCACCACATTTTTCAAAGCAATAAAGAAAGATGCACCTGCCACAAGCCTGACCACTGAACAGACTGGGAAGATACTAACTCAGTAAAGGTAAAAATCAGAAAAAAATATGAATTGATATACAAAAAAAGATAGCTCATCTATCACTTCTTACTGAGAGATGCACATAATAAGATGAATTTAAAACAATAAAAAACCCCCTGTCATTTTTTCTCCTCCAGATTGGGAGAATCTGTGAAACAGTAATAGAGCAGAGATTTTGTAGACTATAACAGGCAACAAGGTGTGCAGCTGAAGTGTAAATTATCCTTACCAAGGCTATGTTGGCCTACAACCTTTACCTAGTCAGAAAGTGAAACTTAAGTGGGTTTTTTTTAACTTTTATAAAGTACTTTAATTACATTTTTGTAGCAACAGATCAGTTAGTCTGAAGTCTGGCCTGCACTCTTGTGCCTTTCACCTGCTCATTTTCTCTGTTACTCCAGTCTCTCTTTTTAGTAACCACCTTGAGGATATCTCTAGCACCACCATCCCTCCTAGCACTCGCAATCTCTCTTCTGCCAGTCCCCCTGCGCTGTCAGGGACAGGAAAGCACTGTAAAGCACTGTAAAAGTCAGAATAAGTCAGGTCCATTCTCCCAGGAGACTGAAAGGGGATCACATCATGATGATACAACTCCTTAACTACCAATAGGCAAAGCTATCAAGATAAAAGAAATTATAAGCTGTAATTTTAAGTAATTCCTTTGCAAATTATAAGGATTTTACTAATAATACTTCAGAATCTAAATTTTGTCACTTACTCAACAAAACATTGTGGCAATTTAGGCTCAGATGAACCTTTGCAGAATATTTAATTTCTGCCTCTGGCTATTCTCTAGTTTTCTGTAATAGATTGTGTATGACTCCTTTCCAGAAATGAAAATTGTATAACGGCAGCATTGCGATACAAACTGACAACAGCCAGGAAATTGAAAGTTCAGGCTGAGGCTTCATCCTTCATTTACACCACACTGCTGAGAAGGGGAAAGCAGAGACACCAAGTTATGGACAGTGAAGGGCTTAACTTTTAATTTCCTGGATGTTATCATTTTAAATAGGAGCCTTGCTGTTATTTAAATCTATCTGGGGGAGGCAAAGGGAAGGTAAGAAAAAGGAAATAATATTATTTCTTCGAGCAACAGGAGCTGAATGGTATAAGTCATTTGCTCCAAAAAAAAAAGAAGGAAAAAAACCAACTGACCAACAACCCAACAAACCACAAAACAAGCAAAGCCCCCAGGGTGCACTAGTTTTCTAGACTTTTGCTGGATGATGTCAGAGGATATCAAACAGCAACTGCAGCCAGTCAGAAATGAAGCTATTCACCAGGTTACTCATACGCTGACATTCACAGACTTCAATACTCAGACCCTGGTCTTCATGTAGTCAAGAGCCTGCTAAAAACAGAACCAAGAAGCAGCGGTTATTTGTGAATCCAGCTGAAGTTCCCTGAGGACAAGCACAAACCCAGCTTTGTGGTAATCTGGTGTACACTCTCATGCCATCTCTGACAACAGACATGTTGCTGGTCTCCCAGTTCAGGTAGTTTTCCTCATGATCCAAGTTGAACGCTTTGATTCTGGTAGCACACCAGACTGCAACGTGAAAATCCACATCTGGATTTTGTCACCAGACATAAATTGTTCCTCATTTTGGCAGAGGTTTTGCAAAGAGATGCAGAAAAATTCACAAAGAATATTGATTATGGTCAAGCAAGTTCTCTACCATATACTTTTGAAGCCTAAGGGTAATGAGACCTGGGTGAGCAGGACCGATTCTGGAGCTTGCTTAACCGCTGCTATTCCATCACTGTGCGGCGGAGCTGTGACTCTCTATCAGGTGGCTGAGGACAAACCAAATCCCCTGAGCCCTAGTCACACAGCCACCAGTCACAACCACCCACAGCCACTCTATAGGTGTTAACAAGTGTCCCAGCACTTGCAAAATTTTGTAAGCCCTCAGTCAGCGTTTAAAAACTTTCTTGCGCATGCTTGGCATACCACACAATGCGCCGAAATCATACGCTGAACCTAAAGCTTCTGTATGTCTTTCAGGCTGACATAATGTTTCAGCCATAATCCCTATATCATACTGGGTATGGTATCTGGATTTCAAATTCTGTTCAGACAGGTGACAGTCCATGATTCTGGAATCAGCACATTGAACACCTCCATTTCAAATTTTTAAGCAATATAGAAGCGAAATACTGTGAAAATGTTACAGATAGCAACTGGACCTTCATAACACTTAAGTCTTGCCATAACCCAGTAGATTCTCATGCTCTCATAAAAAAAAAAATCAGAAATATTGCTGTCTACTTGGTATTTCATCCGCAACTGAGATACTCGGAGTGTCTAGTAATATCATACACAAAAAACAGTCACTTGATGCCCAGCAACTTACAGTGTTATGGTCTGTAACAGAGCTAAAAGCACTCACGTGAAAATACAATTAATAGAAGTTATATTTTAAAACTTTGAACAGTTATTATTCACTGAGTATTTCAATACATAGGTCTTATGCAAGAATGAATGCTGTCCATTTTCACACAAAGATGTTATGAAAATTGATTCTGAAAAAAATATAAAAGATTTCAAAGGGAAAATTTTACATTTGATTAATTCATTTTAAAAGTTAAATAACGAAAGTAGAAAAAAGGAGAAGAAAGCCCTAACAAAAGGAGAAGAAAGCCCTAACAGTTTTTCACGGACTTCACAGTAACCGCAGCAGATGAAATGGGACTTCAGAAGTGCCAGCACAGGGAGAATAGTTCAGGCATGCCTCTGATTTATTTCCCTCTCCTGCACAAAAGTGCTGACATACATCTTGAAGCGCATTTTGACATATGAATGTATACTAGACCATTTACTCCATAGGTAATTGTACAATTTCCACTGAAGACAATTCTCGGGTCTTGTTGAAAGAATACTTTTAGTAATGGATGACACCTGAATAATTAATTATTCCTCACCATTCTACCAGTCTCAGTTTCAGGAGTTAGTTTCTGTTCTCCTTTGAACACTGCCTGGTATTTTTCAGAGCGCATCTTTGTTATAAAGTTGAATTTTGGGGTCCTAAAGCTTAAATTTCATCTTTCAAAGGCCAAGAACATTTCATGTCCTAAATCACGGTAACGTGGAACACCCTGTAGTTTCTGCATCAAATCAACTTTTAGAAATGTCACTGCTTTGTGATTTGAATGCTGAAGTGGCACAAGATTCATCAAGGCTGAAGGCTCCTTATATGAATTTGTCAATAAGGCTCCAATTCCTATTTAATTTCTAATATACTAATCAATAATATACAATCAATAAGATAATAAACTATTTCATCAATAATATAATCAACACCTAAGCTTTTATCAAGACGTTTGTGGATCCTAAATAGGCATCGTCTATGAAGAAGTCTCAGAAATTATTGGTTTTACATATGTCATTGCTAATTTACTGAGACCAAGCAGGCCATCACTTAAAACGCTATCAGTATGGTGGGCTGCTTAATTAATGAAGATACCTTTTTCAGGCATCTTCCCACTGCTCACATTTCAAGGTGAGAAATCTAATCTTCTTCACACCAGTGACATAAAAAGTAGTTGCTTAATGAAGCAGTATTAAAACCGGTAAAA
Source organism: Larus michahellis (assembly GCF_964199755.1). NCBI lineage: Eukaryota > Metazoa > Chordata > Aves > Charadriiformes > Laridae > Larus > Larus michahellis. Next base: position 926,138 of record NC_133899.1, read on the forward strand.
TGATGCACGAAACATATCTTAACGAAGACGACTGTCAAACCCTAAAAACAACAACTTGGGAAAGAAAGAGAATCCTATTCATGGATTGCATAAGATCGCGTAACTTCACAGCAGAGACGCTCCAACAACTTCATCCAACGCACAACTGTTTCCATTGAGATCTCACTCCTAAAACTTATACTTGCCAGCAGCACAATGGTGAGAAAACTGTGTTGCTGACAGGTATCTAAGTGTCAGGTAGTTAGCACGGGCTACTATGTGTCCAATAAAGTGGACCAGTGAGGACACCATAATCTTGTGGCAATAAAAGCTCTTCAGAGTGGCTCTAATCTTGCTATACTACATTAGCCAAATGAGAAGTTTATCAGGAAGTTTTATATCAAGACAATTTAGCGAAGAAATTGTCAACCCAGTTTGCCATGTGGTCCTTGATATTGTATTTTAGTATTTATTCATTATCAGCAATGGGCTTATATAAAGATTGACTGTGGAAAGAAATACAGTGTGTTATGTTGGAAAAAAAAAGTAGGTACTCTGGTTACACTATCACGTTGTTATCATTACTGAAAAAATTTCACAAGCAGGTACAGGAAAAATGTATGTCCATCCTTGCCTTGCACGTACAGAGGAGAGACAGGAACAGAAAGAATGAGAAGAGATAACAGGCAGATAGGTAGGTGCTGAGAGCACTGATCACTTTAGGACTTACAGCGAGTTAAAATCTATTAGCATCCACATTGTAAACCAAAGCTAGGTGCAGTTATAACATAACATAACATAACATGCTCCCAGAAAGTCCTTTCATCATGCTCTGCAAGAACAATCTCCTAAAATATGGATTGCTGGAGATTGTATTCCAGCTGCCTTTGAACAACTGATTACAGGTGAGATATTTACAATTTTCTTCTGGAGTTAGAACAACAACTCATTAAAACACACGAGGCCATTTACCTCTAATTCTGGTGGTTAGGACATTTCCCCACTGATAAATCTAAATCTCTTCTGGGTAAGAAAACATTAAAAAACAAGCAAACACCCCCACACCCAAAACCACTGAAAAACAACTAACCAACAAAACCAGGTCTGCAGCCTTCTGGGAAAATATTCTAAACTCTAGGCCGTCTTTAGAAATTTGGTACTGATGTTTTGAACTAGCAAGCCAAGGACCCGTGTACAGAGATGTGAGCAGAGTTACATTTTATCTAGTGTCACCTGGCCTGTAGATACAGGTGAATACCTATGGCCAGGATTTCAGACATACCCTTTACTTCACAGCACGCTGGAAGTAGTAAATCACATTAAAAGACAACTACCTCTCCTCCCAGCTGTGTAGGGAACAGAGATGCTCTGCTTAGGTACATGGATGGCTGCTTGGCACATAGCATAATGATGCCTAAGACATTCTGTACATCATTTAAAAATCCCATGCTACCACACTCTTCCTGAATACGGAAAAAAATTATTCCTTTTCATCTACAAGGAAGTAGGTGCCATCAAAACCTTCTATGCCCACTTTCCAGACTACCCTGGTGCTGCTAGGTCTTTAGCAGACATAATTGTTAATCGTTGGTGCAAAAATAACTAAAGTACCGCTTGTTGAAAGTGACATCTATGAGCACAATGTAGAAAGGAAAGAAAGAGGGACCAAGGGCAGATGCTAAGGATGGGGTGATGGAAGAGTCAGTGAGAATGGACCAGCAGCTTATTCAAATCGTTGCATTGCACCAGCTAATGAACAGAAGACCCACAAGACATATATTTTATATGTATGGCCCGTAAAGTTGTATTCGCACAGATGTGTGTGATTTGATCTAACTATTGATCTGGGTGATTGCCCTTTGGCTTCCGCTGGCTAGTTCCACATCGTATAAGTCTAAAAGACATTAGGTATCCATTACATATTTTTCTCCCTCTTAATGCATTGGTGCTTATTCCTGACCTATGCTGCCTTTATTCATTCACAGGTCTTGGCTATCTTTCACAACACAAACCACTTCCTTTTTCTTACTAGACCTGGTGCTGATACTTGTTGTCCTCAGCATGCATGTTATTTTTGCCATGTCGGGTTCTGACATGAAATCATGGAGGCTTTCCTGGTGACAGTCTCCAGGTAGCTGTTCCACAAGCACAGAGACCCACCAGTGCTGTTACCTACACCCAGCCATCACCAGAGCTCCGCTTGCTTTTAGGAAGCTGACATTAAGTAACAGTTTCATCAATGCGCTATTATGATCTACAGTAATTACAAACAGAAGAACAACTTCTAACTGACCAAGATGACAAATCTGGGAACAAGGATGCAGGAGCTTATTTCAAATGAAGAATGTATATTAGTCTGCTGACAGAAGGCAACCCCCACACATGCGCACACCCAACACATGATTATTTCTACCAAGGTAATTATAACTGGCATTTCAGGTACCACAGTCGTATTTCGTTTCTGGCTTTGCACTAAAAAACATGCTGTAAAAAGTAAGTGGCTTCTATATTCATCCAGAGAGCAAAGAAAAACCATAGAGTATGTTTGGAAAACCTCAACATCTGGTTATAGCAATAACCTAAATAAAGAGAGAATTTTAACCGACTGATTTCCTCTGCCATTCCAAACACCAACAGAAGAAAGATGTCATCAAACCTTTTTTAGTCCTTTAACATCCAAGTGATTAACTACTTAACAGATCAATTTACAATGAGGTTGTTAAAGTGAGGGGCTCTGTGTCCTAGGAAGTTCGGTGGAAAAGGGAGGAAGAACATATGAGTAAGTCTCTCTTAATGACTTCTGAAACTGGGAGCTGACAACCCTGTCCTGATGATCTGCAACATCTTGGGGCAAATCGTGTAAACAAACAGGCTGCGGCATTCAGTAGCAGCTTGGGATAATTACATGTAAATGGAAAAAACAGTAGACAAACAGAGCCAACCCTGTTTCAGCTACCCAGTGCAAGACTACTGACAAATGTCTTTCAAATGACAAAGCTAAAAAGGACTGGGCTACAGCAGACTGCCTAGAGCTTACACATCAAACACTCATCTACAGAATTATTTTTTTTTTTTTAATACAATATAAAATGATCCATAGACATTATAGCAACAAAATAACCTGTGCAATTTTTGCTTTCAATTCGCTAATCATTTTTTCAAGAAACTTTGAGTACTTTTCCCAGTTAGGGAGCAGCTTAACTCTAAAAGGAATAATTGTTTTCTGACATAATAGAAAAGCAGCTTAGCTGCCAGTATTTTCCTGCTTAACTTCACCAAAGTTTCTTTCGACAGAGGATACATAAACTGAGGTAAGATCTTCAGAAATAATTATTAGTAGAATGAGACACAATATGTATTGGTGGAAGAGAAGAAGCAACACCATGAGAGGGACTAAGCAAGTAAAATTTTCTGACATTCCTTTGTCTTGAAACAATGAGACTGGGAAAGGTGAACAGTTTCATTGCTCCTAAATGTTGCATCTGCGTAGTTGTTTTCATCCTTTTGTCTGTGGACCCGAAAGGGAGTACGCGTTATTGCTAGTAGGAGTATGAAAAGCAGTTTAGAAGAAAAGCAAGCTTCTTGTCAGTGGTCTGAGATTTGTAAGGCTGGGGTTCAAACCTCCATTGGAAACTTCTAGAGAATTCACCAACTCAGAAAAAATTGCCAACAATAAGCAAACCTGCTTGTCTGCCTCCTGCCATTGCACTGCATTATCTCCTATGCTGTAACTTTAGCAACCTCAGCATTTCAGTCTTAAAATACCCAAGTGAAATAGCACTACATTTGGTAGAAGACGCTATTGACTCCGCAGTCTGAATGACATCTTGGAAGAATCCTGAAGTACCTGGACATGGGGGGAGAGGGTTTCTCCTATCAGGCGCAGAACAAGCTCATCAGGTTTTGTTTGTTTGTTTGTTTTTTAATAACTCATCCTGGGTACTTTTCAGCACCAATTTTACAATAAGCATCTACATATTATTTGCTAAGAGATATACTCTGCACTTTTTAGGAAACACAACTACGACCTTGATGTTATTAACATTTCTAGAAATTTCTTTTTTTTAATTTATTTTGGGGCTTTCTATCTGCAGTAACCCAGTGCTTCAGCAGCAGAGCTTTCTGTATTTACTGCTTTCATTTCAGAAGACACAAGAAATTAAAGACTGCTAGCTTCTAGGAAAAGAGTCAACTATTAAAATATTGTCTTCCACATAATTTTGGACAAACTCACGTAATAATCTCTGCATCAAGCCCATATTTCTAATTTAGCTATTGCAGTTACAGGGGGAAAAGCCTTAAAAATATCCAGACCTGAGATTCAAGGCATTCAGTGACAGGGAGTCCACAAGATCTCTAGCTACACTGTTTTAACAGATGATTACACATGCTGCTACAAACATACATCTTGTGTTTATTTATATTATACACAGATAATATACACATTCTCTTCTCCTACTTTCCTATTTTCCTGGACATTAGCCTTTTTTTATTATATAACCATGGATTACATTTGCTCCCTTGGCTACAGCATGAGACTGAATTCTCTTGTTCAACTATTAATGTGCCCTAATCCCAAAGACCTTCTCAGATGGTTTTTTTGATGTTTCCTGGCTGTAGCCCTACATCTCATGATCACAATTTAGGATTTTTCTTTTATTTATGCATTTAAACAAAGGCATGGTTTCACATTATCCAATATGGAAATGTACATTAATGAAAAAAGATGACCTTAAAAATTATTTGGGTTTGTCATTAAAATGGACCTGTACCCATCATTACTTATACGATATGAATTTTTTTATTATCTGCAAATTTGCACAACGGTTTCATACCTTTATGATTAATGTGTTAACCCTTACATGGTTCTAACTAGACCATGAATGTGAGTTATGGTTCTTTTTTTTTCCTAGCTAGATGTATTTTCTGTGTCATCTGCAAATTTTAGAAAGAAAGAAAGAATTAGTTCCCAAATGAAATTTAAGAATTTAGTTTATTAAGGAAAATAATCCAAATAGGGCAAAGATCAAATAAAGAAAAGATCACAGGATAAAATTTAGATCCTATCAAAATCAACAGCAAAACTTCTCTTCACTCCGCTAAGGTCACAGTATCACCCCAGAATTCATTCACTCCATTTCTTTCAATTTTATGACAATGTCACTGGCAAAGCCTAAAGGACCGTGCTCCTGACCCTGCTAACTCACTGCTCATTCTGATCGGGACCGGCCAGTATATATTGTGGAGGCACAAAGGCAGAATAGTCACTCTACGGCATCCCTAAAATCTGCTCAGATGGTACCGTGAATGTTATTTTCTATTCTTTATGTATTTCCATTTTTTCATCCATATCAACCAAATAAATTATTTCTCACTCAGGACTCTACGAGCCAAGTCTCAAGTGTAAAAGTTCAGATTTTTCTGCCTGCATCAGTCCTTTCAATTGATTTCTATATGTTAATGAAAAAATCCCTCCCCATGTTCGTTTTTGGATTAAAGTTTTGCTCCAACATAAAAGGAGAATTCCTGTGCACCCAATAAGGGTACATTTCATCCTCAGAGAAAAATGCTAGAACAATGAGCATAAAATATTTCTGATATACTATGAATCTGCAAAAATAGGATCACAAAGGAGTTCTTTTGCAACTGTAAATTAAGAGACAACGCCTTTTTTTTTTCTCTACAAAAGAACAATGGCAATTTCCTCAGATTATCTGTGTGCAAAATACCACCTTTTAATAAAATAATATAAATTCTCAAGATTATTCTTGTATACTTGTTTGCAGTACAGAAAATATGAGAATATGCACATTCTCGATATTGGTCACCAACAAATTCTCAAGACTTACCCAGGTTTTCCACAAATGATAAACATATATGATTTTTTTATAGGACTCTCTATATGTATGTATATCAAAGAGCACATCCACCTAAAAGTGCTCTCTATATGTATAAAAGAAGAACTGCTAAAAAAAAAAAAAAAAAAGCTGTTTTTTCTTTCTGACAAACGGGCATGAAATAACAGGCTGACATCTGCCTCTGCAGGTCATTCCAGTCAGGCTGCTGCATGTCAGAATTCAAACTGCTCCATCCATCAATGGCAGACCAAAAATTAACGTAGCTTGGAAACTCTGCGGCAAGACAGTAACAGCCCAATTTAAAGTCTGACCTTCAGAGAACGGTGGGGTAAAATGGAAAAATTATTTCATGCCCTGTACCAAAGCCAACAACACAGTTCAGAGGGATTTTCAGTTAATTTTTTTATGTATATAAAATAAAGTTTGCTAGTATACAGTTGTTAAACTGTTATGTCAGATAAGAAAACTGTTATAAAGGCTTTCAATTTATAAGGCATTACGAATTACATTCACAGAGATGCACTTTCATGGCATTTAGAATTTTAATTTTTCTGAATTACTGATTAATTTTTCTTTAAAGCGTAATGTATTCAAGGTTATAAATAACACTGTTTTCTTAGTGATTTAATGGGTAAAAACTAGTTGATCAGCCTGAAAAATTTGATTTAAATAGGCTGCAATTTTTGCCAAATACAGAGTGTATAGGCCAATTAAACAAACAGGATAATCTATTAAAAAATACTTTCTCAAAATCCCAATATTAAATTATTTTATAAAGGACTTGATCAAAGAAGTTATTTAATAATCATAGAGACATACACATTAGCAATGTACACCGTCACAAATCAGAGAGGTGCCTTTAGCCTTCTAGACTCTATACCAGCAGATAACAGTGATTAATTCATTTGTTAAATCACCTAACACACTTGTTAATTGCTCAATAAGCTAATTTAAGTGGAAGCTTAATAACATGTAATTCAAACTTCCATCTCCTGTTGTAAACAGCAGAAATACCACCGTATAGTTTAAAACTTCAAGTAGTTCAATAAAATTGAACTGATTAAAAATAAAATTCAACTAACTCAATAAAATTGCTAGATCATATTTTAAATGTACACCCAAAAACTCGAGCAAGTAATTTATTTTTCCCAAATCTTTCTCTGGAGGTCATCTAAAAAGCTCACTTAGTGATTTCTTCCCTTACAAAGTATTTTTTCTAACATTGCAAAACATTACGCTCTGTTAAACAGCTAGTTAACTTTGCAACAGAATCAAAGGCACTAAGTAATGTGAAAGATGTATGTTCTTAAAGAGAATAGATAGTTCAGTGTAAGAGTTTGCCAAAACAATAACACACAGACATTTACTGTTTTGTTTTTATAAAAAAATAGAAGCAAACAGGATCCTGCTGCACTGGCCACCTTTTCAAACAGCTTTCCCTGTCACATATTTTAAAATTCAGTCTAACCACAGAATTTCACAACAGGCCACTAATTTATAGCGTTTCTCAAAATCATACGGAATTGGACACTTTGGGCAACAAAAACATTCCCTTTATGCTTTTCATTGCATGACTTCAGAGCCACTGAAATAGTAAAGCTGCCTCTCACACAACTGATACCATCTCTTTTTGAAAATCTGACAACTGTCAGAAAGAAAACCAGAAAAATTAGTTTAGATCTAAATGTGCTTTAAGGGTAAACTTAAAACCATCAAAGAATTAATGGAGATAATTTCTTTCATCGTGGTAAAACGATATGGAGAGGATCAGCAAAATTCCAAGTTCTTGAGAGACAACAACCACCCAGATTTTATTTTTTATGAGATAACAAGTTTGGTTGACAGCAATGGAAAAGATAAAAGTTCTGTCTTCTTTTTTAGTGCTATAAAAATGCAAATTATCAAACTTGCACAATAATCTACCAATAAGTCATGAGTAGAATCTATCCAGAACTAGCTGATTGACAAGTCTAAATAAGCATTGGTCTGAGTAATCACCATGTGGGTATTTTTGCTTGGGAGCCAACAAGGATCAGCTCTCCGGCGTTTGGGAAGGACTGCTGATAAAACTTGTGGATGACACAAAAGCTGGGGGAAAAGTACAAGCTGTGAGAAAACCACCACCTTGTTCAGCACGGTATGAGCTGCTACTAGCCTCTAAACAGGACCAATTCAAATATTACAGATTTTTAAATATTCCAATACAAAATAATTACATCTAGGAATAAAAAGACAGAGTATTTCAGAACTATAAAGACTGTGTATATCTCTGTGTAATGTACTGGTAAAAAAACCCTAACATTATTTGCTAGAATACTGAATAGGAGAGAGATTTCACATCTGTACGTGGTGTTGATGAGACCAGTATAGGAATTCTACACGCAATTCTGGTGTCCAGCGTCAAGAGCCTATTGAAAAAATGAAGAAAAAGCTATATGGAAGGAAGCAAGAGCCAAATCACATTTAACTTATCAAAAAGAAAATATAAAGGTACAAATGTACCTCCATATACAGTTAGTATTGGACAGTAAAAGGCTCTAACTCCTCAAAAAATCCAGAACAAACTTCTAGATGTTGAAGCTGAGGAAATTAAAACAAAAAGGTACACATTTTAATGTTTCACTGAATAGTAAGGAAATCACAGATTCTTCCTGCCTTGAAGTATCAAGAGACGTTGAAACAGCACAGTATATACTCTACTTAAACTCGAGTTTATAGGCTTAATACAGAATTAACTAGGCTCATTTTAATGGTATATGCTATACAGGATGTCAGATTAGATTATTTAACGCTCCCTTCTGGCTTTAAAATCTATAATCAATGAAATAATCCATTAGTTGCACTTTATAGAGTTTCTTGCACGTTCTTGTGAAGTATCTGGGGTAGCCCACTGCCAAAGACAAGCCAGCAGACTGCTGTTTCTTGGTTTGATGAAGCAGGGAACTGAAATACTTGTACTCTAATTATCACTGAGAGAATACATTAGGTTGCCAAGTTGAACTGTAGTAATTTTATGGCCAAGTACATATGTTAGCAAAGTTGTTGCACTCTACTAAGAAGTCTGAAAAGTTCAAGTTATTACAGGCCATCTGATCAGGAAAAGCAATTATTTTCCACATTGTATCTTCAGCTGCAAATTATTGGTTTAAGATTAAAAAAATAAATTAAATGTCTCTTGCAAGAGTTTTAACAATTACTGGTGACTATTTAGATCTGAAAAAACCCCACCTTTAATAAACATGAGTATTTACATTACGGTAACCATATGGAGTTCTTTACAATATCCTATTTTTCAAATAAAACATGTAATTATTACACACCAGAGAAACTGTGCCATTATCTCATTATTTCCATTAAACTAATGGAAATTATTTACTCCTTTTTTGTTTTCCACATAATTAATGCACTTGGTACACACGATGAATTATTTTTAACTAGTCCTAAGACTTAATGGTTTACAATCAGTTCACAGCTTTCTTACCAATGAATTGGACTTAATAAAGTGCAGTTATTTTAAGGGGGAAAAAGTCTTTATTTATTAACATTAATCATCACACTACGTGAAGTTATGTGGAATATCCTCCACTTATTTTGAAGTAATCAAAGCTGCAGTCAGTGTCCTTTTAAAGGAAACTCTCAAAACTTTAACTAATCTGTAACTGAGTATAACTATTCCGAAAAAATTAAACTGTTTTACTTTTGTCTGTTGAACTTTATTGCAAAAGGGTCATGTGTGAGAAGAGCATTTAGTCGGGAGAGTAGTAAGAACTTACAGTTATGACATTTACTTTATTTTACTTATAGAGCTGCTTGGACAGTAATGAAGAGTGAACTGGCAAATCAAAACTCCAAATTTTCTTCTTATTTTCTTAAGCGTTTCCAAAGGACAGATGAAAACTGCTTCATAGAAATTTCTCTCCAATGCTGTCCAGTCCTTTAGCAGCCATTAACACTAGTGCTCAAGACTGCTGAGTGTGGTTTTAGAAATACTATAGGATAACTTGCAGTACCAAGGTGTCTGCTTTTGGAGAATCCCATCTAAAATAAACGAGAGAAGCAACACTGATTCTGAGACAAGGGAAAGTCACAAATTTGCTATATGATCAACTTTTGTTTGACTCAGGGTAAAGTAGGATGTTAACCTATTACACTGATATGGTAGATGTAACTAACAGGAACCTTTGGAAAATGTTATTTCCAGATACCAAGATGAACTGATTTATTTTAAAGGAGAGCAACACTGCCGCTACCCACAGCCTTTCCCTACACGCAGGCTCTTTGCCTTTCATCTTAGACTTGCATTCCACAGTAGGAATGCCACTGGTCAACAGCTTACTCTTGGTCTTTCAGCTGACATACAGTATTAGTATCTTCTTCTAATTGTGTTTAAATGCAGGAATATTCAAACCAGTTTCCTGAGCACCTTGACAAATACCCGTATCTGTGCAACAGAACTTTGTGATAGCAAATTGAACTACCTTACATTCTTTGTTTCTCCTATCAGTGGCCATCTTATTATGTGTTCTTTTTGAGAAGTTGGCTTATCAATCAAATTTGCTACAATACAAAGATGACTAGGAGGTATTTGAAGAATCGATGGTTTAGAATTTTCTGCCTTTGGGAGGACAAACTAAAGTTGAACAACAAACAATATGCAGAACGTGGTATTAGCAGTTACCAGGAAGGAGGTCTCCAAACAGCCAAAACATTTATTTACTTTCCATCTTTCAATATAACTTCTCTCTGCGTGTTCTACAACTATAACAAAGGACTAGTTTTTTCCTGTTTCCGAAGTTTATATGCTCATGAAATCTGGAAGGGAGATACCAGAGATAAAAGAATGGCTGTGAGGAGAAGACAACTGCCATGAGATAATCTCACCCTTCCCCAGTATCTCTCCATGCCTACTCACCGCTATTCACAAATGCCTTATCAAGGGCAATTTGCAAATGTAAGCTTCTCTTACAGACATTTACAAACACATTGCATTTATTTATGAAAGAACATTTCCTAATGTAATTAACAAATTAACATATTATAAATATTATGATTGCAAACATTTAGAAGTGATCCTAAATTCACACATATGTAAAACAAAAAAGGCAGGTGCCTGCAAACAACTTCCATTCAAAGAAAAAAAACATAGGAGGGATGCTGCGTGACTCTCTAGTGTGTCTCCATACCTTCACGTACACTGACAGCAGAGAACAATTCTGGATACTACGTAAGAGGAGTCATATTTGAAAATATGTTCCTTGCTCTATCTGAATTATTTCAACTCTCATCCATTAAATAATTAATGTGTTATCAATGTTCTATTTTTAAGAGCAAGTCCATTTTAGAGCAACAAATGGAAAGTTAACCATAGCAGGTAACAATAAGAAAATTACTAAATAAAATGTACATATGTTAGTCTACGTATATAGACTAACCTAAATTTATACTCATCTTCAATAATAATTATGACTACACACACTGTAAAAGTTAGCAGTATTGGCACTAGACATGTGTTTCCAAATTATTTTTTTTTTTTATTTGAAGCTTGTAAATTTGGTGGGAGGAAATGAGGATTAGGGAAGAGAGACTTTTTTTCACGAAATATCAGATAGGAGATTTCCAACGCTGCATTATGGTGAAAAACAGCGACAGCACAAAAGTACTGCAAAAATGGAAAAGACAGAAAATGTGCAAAGATATAACAGAAAAGAAAGATCTGATAGTTATCTTTACACAGTTACTCCATTTCTGGGATATTAATTAAGATCACAAGTATCTTGTTTTGGATCAGCAGCAGCAGTTTTGTGTCAGAAGTGAAGGGGGGAGCAGAATGATCAGATCTTCCCGTTTAGAGTAAAACTGCCAGAGAGGTGACATACTGGGTGAGTTGGACAAGTTGCATTAATGGGTAGAAACGCACAAAATTCCATTTCTGATACAGAAGCTTATTCACACCTGTAACAGAATCCCTTTTTCTCTCTTCCCACCTGTCCTAATCACACATTTATTTCATTTCCTAAGAGAGAGGGAATAGCCTACTCTGTTGAATCGGCAAATTATTTTATTCACGCACAGTAACCAGTACAACATGATTTGATTCCTACTTGGAAAATATTAGAAGAACAAGAGTATACAACCAGGTTAGGAGGACCAAGACCATTCCAGACTAGTGTTACAGGAGGAAGCCCAGTTTTCCTTAGAACATACTGTAACAAACTTCCCAATGGCAGGAGGTTTCAGAACCTACTCCACTGTACCAAATTCTTACAATGCACCGCAGACGGCATTAGAAAACTGCTGAGGTTCCAATCAACCATGTGTGCATGGAAAGACAAACGAAGATAAGGGCAAGTTCCATATATTAACTATGTACAGGCACATTTTTTCAGCTGCTACATTTAACACCTATGTGAAATGGCCGTGTTCGTGCATGCTTGCATGTCTGTTATGAATGCGTATGCATTCCTGTTGCGATGGAGCAGCCATGCATGATGCATGTGATGTGCAAACTGGATTTATGCACGTTGAAATATTTCAGTATTTGATTCTTCTTCTTGACAGAGAGCAGGGCTTCCATTGAAAGCTCATTTAATAAAAATAATGCAATGCAAATGAACCTGAATCAGAAAAATTAGATTGATGGAAGTAGCTCGGTCGCTGTAATTACACAAGGTGTATTATTTCCTAAATTCTCTTTGCATTAAATATATACCATACATTTATCAAACATAATTAGCAGTTTAGGTGACAAGGATTTGATTTTTCTCCTGCAATAAAAATCCCTCTACACTGGTATGTACATCTAAAATGTAATATGAACATTTTCTTTCCATCATTGTTTACTCCTCTAAGAAAAATTTCATAGGATCAAAGAATCAGAGGGGGAATACCATTTGGGACTTACAAAGTAGAAGATGAGGAAGACGGCTAGGTCAGCCATCTGTGGATTTCATGAGCATAAAATAAAATTAAATCAGTCAAAGCTTTTAAGGTTGTTAGTCAAATAAATCGTATTTGAAAGCAAAATAATTGATGATACCCCAGTACAGCTTTATTTCCCTTATAACCAGCATTTCATTTTTTCAAATATAAAAATAAATTGATGAAGAAACAGCAATAGAAACAGAAGTTACAAAAGAAGCTGTGACAAAGCTGAATGTGGTCAATAGGCATTCTACTAAAAGAAATAGGCTTTCAGAAAAAGACAAAGTATATTCAACAAAAAAAAATAATCTTATTTTTATGTAGCACTGCCTTTCTTTGCTTTTCTTTGCCTTTTGCTAAATTCCCTCTGTCTAAACCTAATATAAAGAATAGCCTGGAGAATCTATTTTAAAACACAAAAAAATTAAGGTGCTACTACACTGAGCTGAAGCAGAAGACTAATATTAACGCCCTATTCTCAGATCTCTAGTGATACTCTTCAGGCTGACTTTCTGATTGACAGGCTGTCTTAAGTTTGAGTTTTCTGTCTTCAATTTCCCTTTCAATTTAATATTATTGCCACACATTTTCTAAATGATCCTTGTGTTTTATAATAGAGGTTGCTCCCTTTTTTGCCCAAGATTTTAGCAGTCAATACTGTGAGGTACATCTTCAAAAATATTCCAAACATGAGTTAAACATTTGAGATTCCTTACACAACGTGTGATTGCTTTTAAATCTAGTGAACATTAAGATCAAAGTTGTGATGACTAGAAATGTCCTGTTTATTGTACAACATGCAAAAGTAGTACCTCAGGAAAGTTCCTTGGAAGAGAGGCAAAATATTTTAAATGGGATACATGCTTATGTGTTTCTGTAAATAATATATACAGTAACATTAAATTACTGAACAAACTACACTTTTCATGACTAATTAAATTATCTAATTGTAGCATATCTCACACTTCCTGCGGATCCTCTATGGCAAGCAGCAGCCAATACAACGCGAGTTTTGCAGTACACACAGTTCTTCCCGCTCTAACACTGTCAATTCCTTTCTGCTTCTTTCCCCACTGGCTGTTTTCAGCCGACTCAAGCTGGAAGTGCACCTTTGCAAAAAACAACTGTTATACCTTTAAACAAAAAACTACCCATCTCTATATTAGTGCTCTGATTTCATTTAATCTCTGCTGTATGCCACAGGGCACCTTCAGTGTTTCTGTTTTGTACATTCAAATCTTGATGTTCAAACTTACTTCACTTACTGAAAATAAATTCAGCTAGAAATGTATTTGTTTGCCTGTTCTTTAAAGCCATTTCAAAAAGCAAAACATATTAACAAAATATTAGCCAGTTGTAAGCTCTGAGCCTGTAAGAAGCTTGAAAATTTGCTAAGTCATTTGTTCTAGGATGGTTTGCATCATGTCCAGGGGGGAGAGAAGAGACTGCTTGCTGATTATACATCTACGTATAGATATTATATATGCCTCACTGTATATCATTCTTACCAAAATGCAGCTTGCTTCCCACAAATGCCATTGGCCAACAGGACAAGGGCCAGTTTTGTTTATGCTGAATTTTCATCTATGTTTCATGAACATACAAGTGCTATTTTTCACAAGGCATTAGAGGAAAATACTGAATACATGAACTACAAAAGCTGCCTGGCTCCACTGGAACATAACTGCCCATATCCTCTCCCTTCAGTAAGATTTAAGGGTGTTTCTAGTCTCATAGCAACTAGCCCCAGATAGCTAATATTTACAGGCTGTGATGCAATTTACTAAACACGGGGATATTAAAAGCTATTAGACATGTTAAAGAAATTTCATTAGCACATACACACAATTACGACACTGAAATTCTCACTGAAACTAAATGCAATGACATCAGCCTCTCTGACCTCAGAACGAAATGAGAACATTTCCAACACAACTCAGATAATGAAGTTTCTTCTCTCTCTCAATAGACAAATGTTTCTTCGGGAGTTTGGACACATGGGGGTTTTCTTTAGGTTTTGGGTGGTGTGGGTTTTTTTGTAATAGTTTCACAGAAAATAACTGTATCAAAATAATGGCAGAAAGCACTTTCAGTTTTTCTCTTAAAATCCCCTAGGATCATATGGGGACCTCAAGTCAAAAACCTTCACTTTAGAACAATAAATAAATAAACCCGCTAAAGCCTTCCCAAGGCTGGCCAACTGTAGCATAAGTAATGCAAGAGGCTGAGAGATGCCAGATAAATTTGATTACTATAAAAGATGGGAATATGTTTCTTTCCTCAGAGAATTCACAAAAAGGGGTCAAAAACAAAGCAGCACTGAAAACGAACAACTTCATTTCGCCAGCAACTCAAGGCGAAAATACAATACAATTTCACAGGAACATTTTATCACATTGGTGCAGACACCTCCTAATCTTCCATTTCTGAAAAAGGAAAATAGGAAGGATAGAGTCCAAGCAAAGTGGGACTCTTCTTTCTTTTCTAGAAAAGTCATTCTGATTAGTATATCAATTTAGTAAAGAGTTCAAGAACTGTTTTCTTCTTCCACCTGCTACCAGTGTCATAGTATCTCTAACACATTTCATTAGGAAAAAAAAAGTAATCTTACACTTCAGGTTATTCTTCCTATTTGTCAGATTACCAAATCATTTATATCGAACACGTTCAGAGAGCATCATTAGGAGAACTGACCTACCATACTTTCCTTGTTAAAGAAAGACAAAGTCTTGACTCAATGTTAATTGTTACAGCCCTGAGTAATGATTAGATATAGAGATCCCCCGTGCACTGTTCTCCAACTAAAAGATAGTCCTGATTTCACATTGCCACATTTTTCCTCTGTAGATAGATGAGCTCTTGCCAGTTGCTATTACAACAGCACTAGTATTTTGCTGGCCTCTCTGGAATTACATTTTCCTTCGTGTGTCCTAGGGTTGCACTTGGCTTTTTGACTAACACATCACGTTGGTGGCACAGTCATACTGTTGTCAGCTAACACACCCTCACCCCTAGCAAATGCTATACTTTCAGCTAACAGCAAAAGATATTCTTACTAGAATCCATTAGATTTCACCTTATTTTCATTACTTCTACAAAGTCATCCGGTTCTTCCTATTTAATGTCCCAAACTTTCACTCTGTTGTCAGCATCTCTCAGCATCGGGTCCTCAGCCCAATTTCAGTAATCCACATGTGATTTTTATAGAAGAGTTATAAATAAGAAGTATAAAAAGAGGTTGATCTTTGAGGAAGAAGTAACTTCCATCCAGTTTGATAAATTCATTTTCAGCACACAAAAACTCTTTTATTTGCACTACACTTCTTACAAACAATCTTCTACTTCTGAAATAAATATTTTCCACGGTGTCATTGTATCAGTTGCTCTACAGGACTCATGAAAGGATAGGCTTGCAGCGCTTTTTACTAATAATATTTTTTTAGTATTAAAGGAAGAAACTAAATGTTTCTGGAACAGTCAATCTTTGGCAAGTTCACTTTATTCCTTTTTCAATTAAGTTTCCTGTCATTAATTTCCTTCATGTTGCCACAGTATTCTTCTTTCTTATATTAAAGAAAACCAGTCTGTAATACAGCAGCTATGGCTTTATGTGGCAGTCCTTTCAAAAGTTTTGGATGGACACTACCATCTTCCTAACTTAAAGCACGTTAACACTTTTAGTACTGAAGAAGTTCTGAACAAGCCTGGACTTCCCATCAGCCCATTTTAACACTCTGCTAGTTCTTCTCTTTTCAGTTATGAGACTACGAAACGTTTGACTATTTTCTTTTTTTTCTTTTTTTTTTTTGTAGTGATGATTTTGTTCCAGTTGATTACTACAATTTGTAACTTGCCTGCGCTGACAAGTTTCCCATTATTTATTGACTTCCCATTACTCTGTCTCTGGAGGGGGAGGTGGTGGGGTGTGTGTAGGCAGAGGTTTTTTGGGGAGGGTTTCTTTTGTAAGTAGGTTGACAGCCCATTCCTGCAAGTTCCTCCCTTCTGCTTAGAATGCACTTCCCAGATAGCATTTCTACCTGTGACTTACAACACTCCTCCTGACTTTCCAACACTCAAGTTCTTAAATTCATCAGTCCAGATAGTTTCACCAATAATTTTGGTTCATTTCCAAATTTTTGCCGTTTTGAAATCAAGGAGGAATTAAGTAGTAAAGTACTTTTAATCTTCCATTTCATTTAAAACAAATGTAAGGATCTGGGTTTTGCCACAAGCATTTCTGAAGCTAAGCTAAATGACAGTAAGATGAAGCGATCTATTGGCTATCACAGAGAATAAGAACTTTTTCCTTTATGAGCAGTATTTTTTTCATGCTAGAAATTTAAGTCACAATTCCTAGTGCGCTTTCTATTGGGTTTTCAGAGACTAATATCCACACACAAATTTGGTCAAAAACAGTTCAGGATTCAGTATTAAATGCTTTGTAGTAACCAAGCAGAACCTTTTTTTTCTTGTCAAACAATATCAGTAAAAAAAAATGGTTGATTATCTGTTTTATTCATGCTATTGCTTCTTATTTTATCATAGTCTACCATATAATTGCCCTGCAACTATCAGTTTACCCCTTATTTCTTTTTTCCACAGCATATTCATTCCAAAATCATCCACTTCCAGCAAAGCAAATTCTAATTATTTGTAATAACACATAAAAAAATGTTACCTACACTAAATCAACATAAAGGTAACTTTCAAGGCCAAAAGACAATTATAATCTGTAATGAAGAACAGTTTCTTCATAAGAACAAAACTTGTTTTAGTACGGTAACAAATACTTGAAACAATAGTCAATACTTTTAAAAAGAGTAATTGCCCTCTACAGATTTGAAAACATTTTAAAACAAAGTGTAAGACCAAGATACAAAGAAATTCAGCAATTTGACCCAAGACAACTCAAAGAAAAGAGAACAAGAGGAGAACAAAAATCATCTGTCTGATGCTCTGTTTTTTCCTCGCTGTATAAACAGACTCAGCTTTACTGAGAAGCCAAAAGATGACTGCAGCAGCTCACAATAGCCCATCTTGGCCATCACACAATGAGCTACCTACAGGGGTTCTGCATACAAGAACTCTTCTCCAGGTGATCACCGAAGAAGTTTGGGAAAAGGCAGGTCCAAGGAGAAAAGCATTATAAAAATGAAAGAGTTGTAAACTACTGCAACAGAGGAAGAAGGAGAAAGAGCTGGAGAGACTGAAGATGTCAGGACACTGAGCAGACCAGCTCTTGGTCCCCCTTGTTACTAAGCTGTATGCAGTGGCCACTTCTCTGTGACTGCTTCCTCTGAGCTAAGCAGACACTGCAAAGAACTACTCACCGAGAATCAGCTGTGAGAAACCGATTGCTATGCCCCAGCCAAATGTCAGGTATGTGACCACAACCAAACGTTCAGTAACAACAGTTTGTAAAAGCTGATTCCCAGTGCGCAGTTACTCTGACCAGCTACAGCAGCAGTATTCACCACGCAGCAGCTGGTCAGCAGCCAGGTCTCCAAACAACCCGCTCCTGCTGACACAGTGACAACAGGCTACCCAACAGCCCCGGGTTGTTCCACAGTGCCTCCAAAAGTTTCTGATCCTGATGTGCAGCAAAGAAGCAGACCCAAACACCGAGAGCTGGAGAGCGAGCGCACAGGCGGGAACTGCAGCAGGGGGTTTGGGGTGTGTTATACAAGAGAATGAAATACCAGAAGTGCAAACTGGGATCCTGGGTTGGGAGACCTGAAGAAAGGAGGGCATGAAAAGCACTGGTAATTTGAAAGTGCGATCCAGCACTAGTGAATTTAGGTTTCTGTTCATCACTTCATTGAGTTTTGCACTCCTGCTCCGACAGGATAGCCCAGAAGACGGGAAATTTGACTAGATGGATCGGTCAGGCAATTCTGAAGCCCCAGATATTGAATGAAGGAAACAATATTAAGAAACAGGCAATACTGACTATCATTAAAACAAACACATTTGATAGTGGCTTTAAAAGCCATCTATACGCTGTCCCCTTCCTATAATCTTTTTTTCTTTCTAACCACTTAGTTGCTTGCATAAGCAACGCAGAAAAGCAAAGCTGTTAGAAAGTATGTGTTTTTATAGAAACACAACATGAAAATACTAAAAAGAATTTTAAGATAAATAATGAAGCAAGATTTATGAAAATGCTTTCAATTTCTTCAGACATTATTTTCTTCTTTCTAAGAAACCTGATAGCACAATATAAAAATTATTTTCCTTCCAGTATTGTTTTTAATATTAATGTAAAAAATCCTGACCACTAGCAATTTAAAACCACAACAAAATTATACAATAAGAGGCTTGGAGACTCTGCATATGCAAAAACTCTATGCAGAAAGGGTAACGTAACTTGCTTTCTGTGCTTGAAAGATCACTTTTGGTAGGTCTATAAAATTAAGATGCAAAAATCTTCTGGAGTTAATAATCTTTGTATTTCAGTGGCATAATTAGTTGATTTTTTTACACCAAGGAGTTATTGAAAAAACAGCTGAAACCTGCAGAAGGATGCTCCTGCATAGAACAGTGACTGATGGGCAGCTCTTTGACTGACTAAATGAACAAAAGGCTCCTGTGGATTTTAATAACACTGATCCACTTATGAATCATAAATGATACAGAAACCCTTTTGCACCTTTGAGATTTTCAAGATTTCGGGGGGGGGGGGGAGTGTTTTCATCCAACCAAATGATATTTATAATATTTTTTTTTTTGCTTTTAAGAAAACAACTGCATTTGATATGTGTTTGACATGGGTGTCCTATCAGACACAATTTTTTAGATTTTCTGCCCTAGGTAAGAGTTGTGAAAGAGAGAAGTACAGCAGGCTTTTCATACCCTTTCACAATTATCTGAAAAACTGCATAAGAAGGATAAGAGTAAGGCCCCTACAGAAAAGACCCTACAACTAACTGACACCACTAGATTATAATTTCTCATGGTTTTAAGGAATTTTATTGTTGGTTGTTTTTTTTTTTAATTTAGATTAAATAAATCTAATATAAAATATAATATAATCTAATTAATAATCTAATATAAAATCTAATATAAAATAATTAATTAATATGGATTTTCTACTGTAACCATAGGTCTATAACAAAGTGTAAATAGATGGGGCCGGGAGGTAAGTTTAACGTATATTTTAAAAAGAAGCAGCTAATATTTTCAGAAGAAAAAGCCTAGGCAGCTTTTGCTTTTCTGACTCCCGAAGTCATGAGAAAACATTTCTTCAAGCTAAGTAACTCCAAGCTTTCTCGTTGTGAATATACAAATACTTTTATAAGCGACAATGCCCTCTTACCTAGACACATTTCTTACACTGTGTTCTTACAGTACATACAAATAATTCAGTATATTTTACATGTATGTAGTTACCTATGCATACATTCCTTAAATAAACTTTCAAAACTACATTTTCAGAATGACACAGACATATCAAACTCAGATGCTGGGAAATACAAATGTTTAACTAACCAGGACAATGTTACTTTGGATCCACGTATGTATGCTTTAATTGAAATATTGTTTTTCCCCACAGAAGCCATATGTCATTAAGTGCAGGAAAAAAGTTTAGGGGACTAAAAGGAAAACCGGAAAAGAAAGTTCTGTATCACTGCCCAAGAGTTCCTACTCTGTATCAACCATGCAAATATATGACTTGCCCCACAAAACTGGAACTCTTGATTCCCCATTGGATATCACTCTTACCTCCACTCTACTTCCTAAACCCACTGTACCTCTCAAACAAACTACTTCACTGGATTCCTGATCTTGAATCCTATTATTCAGCTTTTAAAATTCTCACTTTAGTAAAGTTCGACGCATTGTCACCACCATCATCATATCCACATGTCTTACTGTAAAGTAATACTGCTTAGGCTCAAACAAAAACAAAAACCTAGAAAACTTCCTTAGGGCATTTATTGATGCAGCATCTTAAAAGATTTTTCTAACAAATTTTTGTTTCTGTGAAAGACTTATGTCTTCCACATAAAAGCATGAGAGTTTTTTAAAAAATTAAAAGTTGGCATGTCTGAAATAGTATTAGAACAAATAGCCTCTTGCAGCAGCGATTTCGTAGACAGCAATGGCTGTACTTGTTCTGTGCATCAGACAGGAATTTTTCATTTCATACATCATTTAAAACTTGCTGCAGTGATTCCACAAACCTGTCTATACTATTAGCACAAAGTGAAGAGAAGCCTTCTTTCCTGCCCCCGCCCCCCACCTCCCCACTCCCCAATTCAATTTTTTTTGGCCAAAATTCAACTGTGCAAGTAGACCACCATAGCACAGATGACAGAGAAGCAAAGCATGCTTATTACTAGACAATGAAGAAAAAAAATAATATATACCCATACATCAAAATAAAATTACACTGCAAACTCACTGCTGAAACAATATACCATAGCAAGCAACCAGCTAATGCACACAGTTGTTTCAATACTTTTAAACACAGATTTGCATTTATATCATATTTTCAGAAATTACTCTCCCAGGACAGTGTAAGAGTCTGGAACAAAGCTTCTCCTTGCAAAAATGCATATTTAGACAAAGATCACCTACATATTCTGTGGCCATTAACACAGGCAGATCACTTACTGCTGCAACCGCCCCGGAAAAAAATTATGAAGATTATCATTATTGCTAAAGTTATTATTGTTGGTATGGCCTTTAAATGCTCAAATACAGAGCTATGTTCTGAAAATACATAATTCACTAATCTACGTGCTAAAGCCTTAAACTCACACTGTGGCCACAATTCACACACCTTCCACTGTGTTAGACTGAAAGCTGAAAAATGGGCAGCTTTTACAAAAAACTAATTTAAATAATACTAAATACTTGCACTTGGAACTCAGCTTGGAAATACAAAGGAAGAGGCTTTCTCACCATTTATGAAGGACTTCTGGACCGTAGCATGTAACACAGGATACTCACTTCCTGGGCATTAATTCAGTAATTCCACGTCTCGTTCAGGATAAATCCAGAAAGTAGCTAGCACAAATAAATGAAAAACACAAATTTAGCAGGGGCTGGATGTGAACAAACAATTTTTTCTTGTCTGTTTGACTAAAACAAATCCCCTATGGTCTTCTTTTATATTCTACAAGTAAAGGTATGTTATGAGAGAGGCTGCAACTACTAGTTTGGTTCCACACCAGTATATATTGGTACCATGCTAATACTAGCATCTCAAATGCATGCAATATCAGAATTTTTGGAGGGCAATAATATTGTATGCATACAGCGGTAACCTACTGTCACCTCCTATGCCTCTGCAGCACAGTCAGAGCCAGCAGCTCAGCTGTCTTCAGCCACCTCACAGCTGTTTGGTACACGAATTCCTCACGCCGTAGGGTAGAGCACAGCTACCTGTTCTGCTCAATGCCAGGAAGGTGACATTGCTATAAAGCAATCTGTGATATGGGACAGCAGACCTGACTGGAGAAGCAGCGCCACAGTCAGTCTAAAGGGACACGAGGGGCTGATGTCAGCCTTGCGAGCTCAACTTTCCCCTCCTTTTGTATGACCAAAGCCAAACTCAGCTCAGACTAGACTATGAACACTAGGTGGGTTTGTGCTCACCACAGTTTTTGAGTTTATGCTCAGAAGACATTGGGCATGGCCATACAGAGTGCTGGTCCCCCAACACCTTGTGTTCCTGCCCTCGTATAAAAGCCAAATCAGCCCAAGCTACTTCTGTAATCTATATTTCTGCATGGAAAAAATTATGGAAAGCTACCAAGCAAAAAGACCCCTTCTTTCCACTCCTTAATACATCGATACAGAGACTGAAAAACACAAACCAAATTGTAACGAAAGCTGCAGATGGAAGAACACTTTTGAAAAAAGCACGTTAATATTTTCAGAAAGATAAGGCCCAAGAGTCAATCATTATAAACCATATGAAAGAGGCAATAAATATAGATTATATGACTCTCTTCCTTTTGTGTGTCAAAACAATATTTTAATTTTATTTTTATATCTGCCAATCAGGGCAAAACTAGTCACCAAAAAAAGCGTTTTACCTTTCAAACATCTGTCATATACTGAAATTGCCAGTGTCAAACAGACAGAATAGGGGTACATGGACAGTTTTCACAGATTCATCAAATTTCTGTGCTCAAAAATTTAAATATACAGATATTAATAAGAATTGAAACATCCAGTCAGTAAATTTCTTCTCTCCGGAAAAGACTTTGCAGAGGAAACGAAGCTTCAAGCAGTAAGCAGATACATTATATTTCCTTTTTAAAAAGTTGAGAACAGATTGCAGGGTTTGCAAGATAAGGTGGTCTGAAACAGGTACTGCAATTTTAAACAGTCCAAACATATCTTGTCATCTCCAAACATTGACCTATATCAGATTACAATCTAATTAATATCTGACATTACTTCTAACAGTGAAAAGTGACATCATTTGCAACTGACATAAGAGCACGCCGCTCCAGAGTGAGGAGCTCTCTGCACTGGGCTGGATGCCTAGAATTTCCCTACTCCTCTGACCTTAGCCGTAAAAAACATCGTTATTCTTCTCTGATGTTTCCTGAACTGAAGGAGAGAAAAAACACAGCAGGAGAAGGAGGTCACTTATAACGAGAGCTGTTTACACTGGGCAGATACAACACAAAAATGAAGCAGGGAGCTGCACACAACAGAAAATGAATCTTAAAATACAAACAAACCAAAACCCAACAGGATAAAGGATCAGAGTAGTCTAAATAGATTAGGCACCCACAGCGTAAGTGACAATCTGATCCCCAAAAGTGGAAGAGGGAAAAGGAGACAGGAAAAAAAAACTTAAATATGGAAGGCAATACTAGAGACTCAAGGGTAGTCTCTGTGGCGCTAGATATGGGATCCAGGAAGCAAAGGGAAATGAATCAAGAGAAAAGTAGAAAATCTAGGACAGTCATTTTTAATAAGATACATCTGGATTAGAAAAATGAATTAGCATGATGGAGGAGAAGCATGCTATAGTTCCACTTAGTGGGAACACCTGACTTCAGCATGGCTTATCACCACCTACAACAGTACCCAGCGCAACCAATAGCGCCCCAAGTATTGTCACCCTCAGTACCTGAAGCTGTGTACCTGAAGAGAATACCATCTTCAGGAGCACGAACCACTACTCAGTTTTCCACTCATTAATGTGTATTAAAGTGAATATTGATGAAGAACTTTTCTCCACATCCACAGCCATATCACTGTAATGATGTGGAAAATACCTTCAAAAATGAGAAAAACTACTAGATAATGCTCTATACTATTAACACTCATGGTTAAATACAAAGGTACAAAATACTGCCCCAAGTTCATTATCTATTTGTTGACTCTGCAGCAAAAAAAAGTCTTATTGCTACTGAATTTTTCTTTCAAAAATTTTTCGTAACTGCTAAGATGATATACTGATACATCCTGCTTTTCAATCAACGCTAAAATATTTCTGTAAATGTTGCGACCCTGAAAAACTTTGGTTTTAAGTAAATTAAAGGGCAAGCTACAACAATAACTTGAATATTGCTTTTTTTTTTTTTTTTAACATGCTGGAATACATGTAAGTTATCAAAATGTGGTAAGTCAAACGAATCAAACAATTTTGAGCTATGAGAACTTCTGTGAATAGCATAGTACAGGGACACAAGAAAGGTGACAAAATCTAAGACCATTCAATGACAGCATGTGGGAAACTTCCCAAATTACTTGTCCACGTTCAATGAAAAAAACAGTCACATGATGAAAGACTTTACTAAACATGAAATAAATACAAATGGTTATCTGGTTACATTTATGCAGCAAGTATGTAAATCTGCTTGTCTACATTCACAGCAGTTTCTTGAAAATCCAGTCTCAGAAACAAGCCATTGACATTACAGTATCATTAGCTGAAAACTTAAAGGGAACTTACATGTACTGACTAATACCGCAGAATTAAATTAAAAGATAAGAGTCAGCAAAAAGGAGACAACCGTTTCTATAGATTCCTCTGTCAGAAGTTGCACAGGTTCTCCTACATCAAAAAGGTAAAGACTCTACTGGCAATGCCATTATGATTTGCAAAATAAGTACGCCCAAAGCACACCCTAATATCAACGATTCACCCAGAAGTCCGCAACCCCAGACTTACGGGATCCCTGCCTTGCCCTTCTCCCTCCAACACCGCTTCACTGTAGGTATTAGCATATGGACAGGTGCAAACAAGATTTGGTGTTAACGAATAAGCACTAATAAACCAGCAGACATCTGATATAACGGTGCGTCTACAACAAGAGTTCTGCAGCTACCTGCATTATTTCTGCCACAATATTGTCTGCAGAACCTTGAATTGTGAATGCTTACCTG
The DNA here is from genome assembly GCF_964199755.1 of Larus michahellis. NCBI lineage: Eukaryota > Metazoa > Chordata > Aves > Charadriiformes > Laridae > Larus > Larus michahellis. The sequence continues at coordinate 951,256 of NC_133899.1, forward strand.
AATGTAGCAAGCAAGCACATCAATGCAGACCATGCAGTAAAGATCTATAGCTCTAAACTGTTCCACCTCCGTTGCGAACTTCTCAACTCACAAATCAATAAAATATTGAATAATAAACAATCAGACAGAAATATTCTTGGAAAAAAAAAAAACAACCTTATTCAGAATTGCGAATCATGGAGCCTACACATTTTCCAACATAAGTTCAGGAAATAAAAACCTCATTAAAGCTTTAGCCAAAATTTCTAATTCATCAAAGGACCATGTTCTGAATACCAATGAATTTCATGAAAAAGAAGCGTCTTTTTCTTGTCTGCATGTCTGTAAAATATCTCTTAGGTTACAAAACCAAATCTGATGACACTGAAAAGTCTTTCAGGAACAAAGACAGACGAGTAAAACAACCACCAGATCTCTTTAATTCCATGCAAAAGTGTCAACAGCAAAATCACTGCATCTCTTCCATAGCAGAATATTAAATAGTTCATTAATATCCATTTTCCCTTCTTCTCTTTTCAGAGGCTACTAAAATTGTTTCTGTTTGATTTTACATGAGTGAAACTCCTCCCAAATGAAACAGGTACAAGTATCTTGAAAGAACATTCAAGTGTACATCATTCAAGACCTTGGCAGTCCCTATCTCTGTGAAACAACAATAGCATCCCACTAATAACAATGACTTGCTTAACTATTCATTTTTGTAAATAATGGAACTGAAAATTATCTAGTGATGGATTTACACTTTTACAATGCATCTCAGGGATGAAAATGAATAGGGACGAAGAAATTATGTATATTACAATGGGTGACACACAGAACTTAAGATTCTAGCTAGCTCCACAGAAGAACACAAGCTGGAAAATGTGGCACTACAATTTTTAGCATTTTACCTTTGTCTAATATTACTGTGAGACATCCTATACGCATTATTTGTATTATAGTAGCACTTAAAGACTCCAATTAAAATCCAAACACCATTATATTACGCAGAAATAGTATGAAAATTACAATAGGTGTCATAGCCATTTTAATTCCAAACAACCACAATAAATTACCTATTTCTCAGATATGCCTTCCTTTATATTGTAGTTACCCACAGAATTTAAAATATTAGTTCTTATATTCAGGGGGAGCATTAAAAGGATTGCCTAGGCAGTCTTTTCAGCCTTTTTTTATTTGAAAACCATATTAATATTTCCAGTGGAGACACACAGCCTAGAAAGCGAAAGCCTACTGACACAAGGTTTGCTTTCCTTAATCACCTTTCCTGAGAAGCAGTCCGTGGAACCACAAGACCCTGTGGACCATGAGCTAAAAAAGCTTGCTCCCCTGAGGTATATACTGCAATTTTACAGAAAATACACGCATTTAGATTTTCGTCTCATTGCTCCTCCTTTTTAGTGAATTCCTTCTTTTATTTTAGCTGAAGTACTGGCATACTAAACGTACCAATTTACTCTACTCTAGGCAATCATTTTACTATTAATATATTTGCACACTGAACAACTTAAGTCTGAGAACTAGGTACAATCTGTTAGAAAGTTACTCTGAGATGGAGGCGCATCTTGCATGTATGTCTAGCCAGTTGGATAATTCAATATCAGTTTGTTTTGACTTAAAGAAGAGGACACCACAAATGAGTGTAGATATTTGGAGGCAGGAAACTGACAGCGGTGAGAACTGTTCTGGTAACTACAGAAAACACAAAGTTTCTGTACAAAAAGAAAGTTAATAAAGATTACTTTGTGTTTAAGTAAGAAATGGCAAGTGTTTACACTGCAACTATTAGTTCTCTAGCAGGGTGCTTATTATAAACAGTATTTCAAACACAGGACTTTAAGAGGCAATGTATAAATATTTTAAATGGTAAAATAAAGGTGTTGGGTTTTTTTGTACTGTGTCCAGAAAATTTGCACAAACACATCAAATTCTCCACCTAGGGAATTTACTTTATTGTTAAGTTTGCATTTAAAACAAATGTACGTGACCTATTTTGGGGCTAATATAACTAAAAGGAACCTATTTGTTGTTTATTATTTATAGAAGATTCACTTCAGATTAGGCCTTTTGCAGACATGTGTATCTGTGTGGCATCGTAAAGCATCTCCAGATATCCCCCAGCACTAAAACAGACGAGAAAATGACAAGTTAGGATGTATCCCAGTACACACAGTATTTTATAAAAGCTAAGATTAAAAGCTGTTTTTTTCTTCTTCAGAAAGGCCACATGAAAGAACTAGTACCATGGCTAATGCATTGACCTTCTATGTCTGATAATGACAAGTTCAAGTTCCTAGAGTTGGATAAGATGTGGAACTAAAGTAAGTGCACTCAAGCAACGAGTTCTCCTGCTCTGTTAGAATCCTACTCACAAAACTAGCCCTATAGAAAGAAAGAAGTAAACAGTTTAATTTTATATATATGACACAGGAGTTTTTTCTACACCATCAGCAAGTCTCATAACTACTTTCTTCAGAGTCTTCAACCTCAGGCACTGGTAGTTTCACTTTTTAATAGCAAACTTGAAATTATTTCATGTGAGTAGATGATGTCAAATTTATGAAAAACAGAGATGTAAAATTGCTGCTTGTATCTAAAATTTGACATTTTCAGTTTTCCTTGTAAACAGTGAAAAAGTAAAACATAGCAAAATCGTATATGTCATGTAAGAGATACAACATCCAATATCTCTTTACAAACCCTGCCTTCCAAACTTCCAGGAAATCAGAAATGCATTTTTATACCACAAGCGGACTTCTTAAAGTTAACTCCTCTGGAAATCTAGCATCTGCCTTTTGTTTTCAAAGGAGGACAGCAAAAGTACATCAAGCATTTCTTCCTACCATCAGCTAAGAAAAAAACAGTTAACCTAAAGCCTTTATTCCTATCAGTTGTTAGTTCAGTACAATTTTGCATGTTACAGTGTCTGGAGCTCTTTGGGGCAGAATAAATCTCCTCCATAATGCTGCTGGCATGACTGAGAAAGCTCCTGCCATCGAAGCAGGCACCAACAGCAATAGGTTAGATAAAAAAGGCAAATAGTTTGACTAAGGAAAGTAACTATTAAAGACTCTTTTTTTTTTTTCTAAATTACTAGTATTAATGACAACACATATTTGGATGTACTACAAATACATACATATGACTGTGGTTTAGCACATTTTATATTTTCAAATTACACAGAGATATCACAACCTTTACATCTTTAAGTTATATAAGACAAATAATAAAAGCTAAAAAAATGCTAGGACTTAAACTGGCGTAAATCAACATGTGCATCATCAGTTTTTAATCATCAGATCTTACCCAATGTTTTACACCAAAAAATTCCTGACAGGACAGACTGTGATCACAAAGGGAACAGTACCATTCCAAAAAAAGATTACCTTTTAAATTTGGCTGTTGAAATAGTATTTCTGATTTCCTCCTCCTCACCCCCAATTTGAGCTCATCTCAGAAACAATAATTTATTTAGAAAGACAAATTAATCTTAAGAATCACCAAAGTCTTGGTTTATTCCACTCCAGTAAATTTTCACAGATGAAAATTTTCTGCTTTTCCTTGGAAAACGCAGTGATATTAAATACAAAACCCCACACATTAAAATAACACTAACATTTCTAAAACAAGAGCTCAAGCTGAAGTTAAGAAATTGCCATAATTAAACTTGTCCAGGAAGACAGATTAAGGTCAAATATGTCTATTAATTTTGGGTATCCACTCTAAGCCACCTTAGACTTGATTTTTTTTTAAAGCACAGCATTTCATAGCACTTAATACACTCTAGAATGGCTTTCACTAGTTCCCATTGCCGCTGTGATTCTTCACCACTTCTGCAAACTGAACGGCACACAGACTGCACCCAGACGGCGGAGCAGGCCCAGTTAGCAGTGTCTGCACGAGGGCTGAGTTAAGTGCCTCAACCAGTACCACATCAGCAGTCACTTGGTAAGGCAGAAAAAAATCCTGCTTTTTAAGGAGGTGTTTATCCACTTTACTCGTGGAGTCCACGCTCCTTTTCCTGCATGCTATATTAATTTCAACTTCTGCCACTCACACAGGAGGAGCCCTCTGCAGCAGTAAACTCCTCCTTTATAAAACTGAATCACCCCAATGACTTTCTCTGTGAAAAGATCGGGTGTAAATGCTTTTGACTCTGACACCAATCAAGTTCTTGATGAGGCAAGTAGGGGCAGGCAGGGGTCTGTGCCCTGCAGCAGCTCCCCACCACCTCCAGAGGCAGGGAGCCATTTGCCTCCCCACCCCGGGGCTGTTCCTCTGCGGCCCTTTGTCCCCTGGGCCTACCTAACCTTCCTCCTGGGGGCTCGGAGCGAGCCGAGATGGGGGCCCAGCCAAGGCCCCCAAGAGCACAGAGACTCCCCCACAAGCAAAGCGCCACGCATACGTGTGCCTTTAATGTCGTGGCTGGGGGTCACAGGAAAACCGGGGGAGTAATGCTGGCACCAAAATGGTCTCATTTGGTGGTGTAAATTAAGGGAGCCAAAATAAAAATGAACAGCATTGGTTTCTGGCTGAGGTGCTCAGGGCAGGGCACCGTGAAAGGCCATGGGCTGCCACAGGGACCAGAGCCTGTCATGGGCCCTCAGCCACCACAGGGGCCACAGCCTGCCACAGGCCCATGGCCTGTCACAGAATCACTTAGGTTGGAAGGGACCTTTCAAATCATCCAGTCCAAACATCAACCTAACACTGACAAAAACACCACTAAACCATGTCCCTAAGCACCATGTCTACCCATCTTTTAAATACCTCTGGGGATGACAATTCCCTGGGCAGCCTGTTACAGTGTTTGATAACTCTTTCCGTGAAGAAATTTTTCCTAATGTCCAATCTAAACCTCCCCTGGCACAACTTGAGGCCATTTCCTCTTGTCCTATTGCCTGTTCCTTGGGAGAAGAGACTGACACCCACCTGGCTACCCCCTCCTTTCAGGGAGCCGTAGAGAGCAATAAGGTCTCCCCTCAGCCCCCTCTTCTCCAGGCCGAACACCCCCAGCTCCCTCAGCCGCTCCTCCTCAGACTCGTTCTCCAGACCCCTCACCAGCTCCGTTGCCCTCCTCTGGACTCGCTCCAGAATCTCAATGTCTTTCCTGTAGTGAGGGGCCCAAAACCGGACACAGTATTTGAGGTGGGGCCTCGCCAGGGCCTTGCACAGGGGGGACGGTCACTGCCCCAGTCCTGCTGGCCACACTATTCCTGACGCAGGCCAGGAAGCTGTTGGCCTCCTTGGCCACCTGGGCACGCTGTGGCTCATAATCAGCTGGCTGTTGACCAACACGCCCTGGTCCTTTTCTCCCAGGCAGCTCTCCAGCCACTCCTCCCCAAGCCTGCAGCGATGCATGGGGTTGCTGCGACCCAAGTGCAGGACCTGGCACTTGGCCTTGCTGAACCTCATACCATTGGCCTTGGCCCCTAGATCCAGCCTGTCCAGATCCCTCTGCAGGGCCCTCAAGCAGGTCAACGCTCCCGCCCAGTTTAGTGTCATCTGCAAACTTACTGAGGGTCACGGGCCCTCAGCCACCACAGGGACCACAGCCTGCCACGGGCCCTCAGCCACCATGGGACCACAGCCTGCCACAGGTCCATGGCCTGCCACGGGGGCCACAGCCTGTCATGAGCCCTTGGCCACCACACCCCACCCTCAGTGAGGGCAGACAGGGCAAAGCTTGGTGGGCCACCGGTCACAGCCTCGCCTGGGGATTTTACCATGTGGGAAGTGGCACTCTGCTGAAATAAAAGATGCATTCACACTTTGTAACACATTTTCTTGGGGGTTTGTTACATCCCGCACTACTTCTAATTATCAAAGAGACTTTCTTTCTAAACAAAGGCTGCTGCTTCTTCATCCAAGAACGATGTTAAGATGCTAAATGAGGTATGCGATCACAGCGCCTTGCCAAACAAAAGGATAAGTCAAACACAGGCACTTGTGATTTCTCTGCTGGATCAAGGAGAGGGAAAGGAGTTACAGAGAAGAAAGCCTAGATTTCAAACAGATGTTTCCATAATCAACAGTTACTGCATGCAAGGTTCAGAAAATTACATGGAAAAAATATTTTTCCTGTAAATATCCCTTGTTTTCTTTTTTAAGGTTAAATCTCTCTTTTTTTCAGGTATCAGTCTGTACCTTTTCTTTTTCAGGTTAGCTTGGGAAAAAGAAAAGAAAAAGCTAACCTGGATATTTTTTTTTAATTTGACACAATAAACTATTAATAGTTCCTCTGAAAGCGCTAAAGCCTATGCTGTAACTTCTTTATTTAGATAAATTCTAAAGTATCTGTTATTTACACAGAAGCCAGAGAATAATTTGTGCTATTACGAAAAGATTTTTTTTCCAAGACATACATTATTTGTTAACATTCCTAAATACTCATTAAGTGAGCCCGCAGTCTTTAAGAAGCTTATTGTTTTCTCATTACATTTGGATATTTTGGGAAGAATCTGTGCATTATGTTAAATAATAATAATAAATAATATTTGGATAATTTTCAAGTTAATGTTTAAAACACAAATAGTATCAATCTTCAGAGGAGCAGTTACTTCCTATCTCTATCACTGCTTTCTATTCAACCCCCTCAGCTTTTTCATTTCACTGAATTAATACACCTTTCCCATCTCTGATACATGTAGTGAATTTCCAAATCCTCAGCAAACCTGTTAGAGGGATGATGAGAGAATTTCACTAATTCAGTATCTTTCTCTTCTACCCTCATTAATTTCCAAGCCAATGTTTGCCACACATCATAATATTCTTCTTTCCTCCTCTCTTTATATGCCCTGCCTTTGTGACATAACACTTCTTTGGAAGCTATTTGCTATTTGAGTACAAACACCTCTGATGTTTAATGATTATAACTTGTTTTACAAATTAGCATCTGCAGCACACAACACTTAGGCCATGCTAGTTGAAGATGGTTAAAGTTGAATGATTTCAGCTGGAAAAGATGCATTTATATATATTACTTGTCCTCTTTATTTATTAATAGTTATTTTCGCTTCCAATGGAAGAGGGTTACCTTTATTAATTCCTCTTATCCTTTTCTTATATGGTGATGTCGGACAAAGTCACCATGTATTTTTAAGTTCCATACTGTATTTTTAAGTTGCGTGCTCCTTCCCATCTTTCTGTGATATGGAGAAATGTCATATTTTGCTTAGACATAATTTCAATAGTTTCATTTATTGTAGAGGGTGCTTAAGTACATATATTTTAATCAGGTTCGTATTTGCGTTCAAAGTTACTACAAAAAATTTAAGTATCAGAAGGCTTAATACAGTGTCCTAATCTGGCTATAGTACAATACAGGTGGTGATCTTCAAACCCACACACCAAACTTGCATATTGACTTTCTCTGACTATACAAAATTCAAGTAATGGAAGAAAAAAAAAAAGAAATTTTTTTATAACTCGGCCAGTGAATAAGCAATTTGTAGGAACAGCTGCTGAATTTGCACAAGCAAATAATGCTTAGAAGGCAATCTCTGAACCTACATCCCTTTCTTAAAGTCATTTTTTATGAAAATTAGTTCTTCCTAACCTGAAACGTGGCTTTAAACCACCTACGAGCTGTTAGACATCTGTACAAACTAGTTCAACAGAGTTTTACTGCCAGGGGATATCAGGTCAGAGATGGTTTCTGTTGTCAGATCAGTCACTGACTACCTCAATTGCCTTTGGCAAATCAGTTAACCTTTCTGTATTAATGTTTTCCTGACAGTAGAATAGTTCTTCATCATGGTGGGGAGGAGTTTAGCCCATTAATTAATAAAAATATCTATAAAAATGCTCCTTCTTTAATTCCAATGTCTATCAGCTCTACAGAATACTAAGAAACTCAAAACCACTCTGCACGTTAGCTAGAAATGAACTGTTTCTGTGTAAGTGGGTGCTATTTCACAGCAAATTTCTACTGTACATACTTTAATGACTTCACAAATTACAAAGAAGAACAAGGCTTACAGTTTTCTTGCAACTCATGAATAATAACAGCAAAAAGAGAAGCAGCGGTCTTTGTCTTGAACTGACAGCTTGTATGTTTTAGAATACTTCCGTAAGTTTTAATGAGCTAAATAATTTAAAAATATATATATTGTGAAAATTCTCCTGATCTGAAATCTTACATCCCATGTTTCAGCCTAAACCAAAATTTTACTGCCTAGATATAAAATGCTGGAAAACGGAGTTTATTACGGAAACACAGAACATTAGCTACACTGTAGCGTGCTAACGGGTACCACTATAATACAGTCTATTCCAGAATAATTTTTCTTTTTATTATTTCATTAAGTTGTATCTCACTAAAGTTCCTCCTAGGATCTCTCTACAGCACCAAATTTTTCATTGAGAAAACTATAAATCATAGGCCTAAATTACAATTTAATTATAAACGCCTTCCCTTCTAATGCTGCCTGGGACCTTTTACCCTCCTACATAATTCTAAAAAATGACCCCTGTCATAATTTCCTTCACTAGAATAATATGCAGAGATCTAATCCTGAATCCTGCTGTCTTATAATTTAATATAAGAGGTAATTATTATTCAAAAGATAATGTTGCAGATATTGAAAATATTCTGAAGTTTAAGTCTAAAAAAACCTTGACTTGGTATGTAAAAGCCTCTTACTTGACTCTTGTAGAAAAGGAAATAAATAAAAAGATTTTGAGACTTTATGCAAAATGCTAGAAGTGTTATTTGTAGCTGGAATTTGTCTAGTTTAATTTCTATAACCTTTGAACTACAGAGAAAACACACACACACACAGAGCAAAACCAGGAAGACACCAGATCGTTTATTATTGATTTCTGCTTTTTGCTATAGGTTAGACAGAAAGTTTTAGATTGCTACTATCTAGCTGAAAAATATGTTTTAGGTGGCTCTACATTTCTGAATGTGAGGAAGTATACATAAGTGAAAATCAAAAGAAAAAGGAAAAAAAACCTGAAATACAACAAAAAAACAACTTTGTAAAGCCGCCTTCTTACACCTCAAATTTTCTTTTGCATTTATCACATCAAAGGCACTGTTATGTTTATCCAAAATATTCCTGTAAAGAAGTTAAATAATATTAAAACTTTAAGGAATTAGTGCATTTTTTCCTAAGTCAGAAAAGTAAGGAGTAACACCATTATGTCAATTCATCTTGCACAAGAGACAGTGAATTTAATCTCGTACCAAGAACACAGCTATTATTGCCTGTCTCTATTCACTTTACAAAGAAAGACTTTGACCTTAAAGCCCTTTTTTCCAAAACAGGGATTTCGTCAATTAAAACCTGTTTTCTTTTTAGTTAACTCTTACAGTATGCAAGAATATCGGCCAAGGGAGTGAACTGATAGTACAGATGGAGCAAAAGAAGGTTAGGATGAACACAAGGAGACAGAATTAGCAGAAAGGATTTCTGAAGTACAGTAGAATAAAATTCGTAGAACAACTGGAATATGTTTTCAGTTTCAAATTCAGGGAGCATGCCGCATTTTTTTTTTTCAAGTAAATGAGTTATCAAATGAGCTTCATTGCTTCTAACCATATACAGCTCCATCAGCAAGAGCAAATAAAATACCATAACTGACAGATTCAACATCCTGAAGAGGTAGAGGCCAGTGAGGTTATCAGAAAATGGGGTTCACAAGAGGTAATTATAGCCCATGCTCACCCTTCTTAGGTGAGGCAGAACATCACTATACAGCTCAATAAAAATCAAACTATATAGTGCAGAGGCACCGGTTTACTACCCTCTTTTGTTTTTGCTTTGGGAGCAGTTCATTTAAGATGTAATAAATTGAAGTTTTTTTCCAGTCCTTCCATAAATCTAGGGACAGTGCAAATGAGGTGTTCCTCATTATGAACAAAAGAAAAGGGGCTCCCTAGATAGTGACATGAACCAGTAGCATTAAAGCACTCATTAAAAGGAGCCCTGTTCTTTTTTGTAATAAGGAATATTACTTAATAACACTCAAGGAATGGTTCACTTCATATTGCTGAAGTGAGCTTTTGCGGGGCAGTGAAGAGGAAAAAAGGGAAGTCCATAGCACCACAAACGTAATAAAATATATAGATGGAATTTTGCCTGTAACAAATTAATAATAAGTAAGAAAGAGTCATTGACTGCCTCTGTCTAACTGAAGTGCTTCATGCAACAGAAAGACTTAAGGATCTCAGGGGATTCATGGAAGATGTTAGACTATACTTCTAAATGAACAAACAAAAGCAGACTAGATGGGTACAGGTAGACTGAAAAAGATTTGTCAGTAGATGATTTCCTAACTTGAGGATCCAATAAAACACAAAGCTTGCGCAATTTAGAAGGAATCCCATTATTAGTAAATCAGAATGTGTTATTGTGGTGGAGGATGTATAGCACCAAAAAGGACAGAGCGGAACAATAATTTTACATTTCCAATTCCAACAAAAATCTCTCCACCACAGCAGCGGCAAAGGTTCAGACATATACACCATCTGAATTTCATCTCTTTGGGGATTAGTAAGAAAATGCAGTTGTAGCATACCTCTGAGTATGTTTGCTATTTTCCATGCATGATGGGAAATTATGCACATCAAAATACCTTGGTAGAAGTACTACATGTAAGATATGAAGCATGACAAGAAAGAATAATGGCTCCGCCTTGCTGGCAACCTGTCTCACATAGGTCTAGACACCTTAGAAGATGACAAGAAATGTTGTGGCGGTTATCTCTGCATTGTCATTCTACTCTGTCATCAAATGCCATTAGAACCTACAAGATGACTATGCCTGAAAGCAAGCACACTGGGCTTCTTGTTGAAGCCAGTGCTCAGCAGGAAGATTTTGCAGGACTTTGTGGTTTGAACTGCATCAGATCCTCCTGACCGACTCAAAATTCAACAGGGGAAAAAAAACCTCCGAAGAAGAGATGAAGATCAGAAAATAATGTGAATGTGCAGAAGCAAGAATTGGACAACTCTAACAGCCACAGACTTCTTTACTTCCTTTTGCAGTGCTAGTGAAACGACGCGCTCATGCCCCTATTCAGAAAGGAGAACAAGGAGGATTAACTGAACAGGTATTAAAGCTGTTGAGAGTGCTTTTGTTACGAGTCAATCACATAGTCAGAACCTTGATTAACTTGAATAAGAGCTTTGCCTGACTTAGAAGCAAAAAAAACAAGTTTACATGAGTATTACATTTACATTACACGTACATTAGGTTTACTTTCAAAATTATATTTTCAAAGAGCTATTGAAATAAGTAGGAAAACACAGATTGTGTTTCTGAAAAAAATTCTCTTTTTGCTGTTTCTGCTTGACATAGTTAGCCATCGGTGTGTGCATAATGTCCAGGCTAGGGTACCACAACATGGTTACTATTTAGCAATGACTTCTGAAACTCTTTTATTTTTCTTTTGTTGCTAGCATGTCAGTGCAGTATAGACAATGTTAGTGAAACATTGCAAAGTACCTAGACATGAGTGCTCTACAAGGCAAACTCATCTCATGCAAATAAATTTCCTTATTTATGCCTTCGGAAATTTTTCTTTTTTACCAAATCCACCTTATTATTCATTTGTAGTTTTATAAACTTTAAAATAATTTCAAGTTCTCAAAGCAGAAGGGTGAGGTAAGGTTTGAAGCTATCATCAGGGCAGGTACCCAAGAAAGTACTAATAGTTAACACGTTACACTTTTTGTGCACATCACAAACTCTCCATAAGAAGATCTTGTAGTTGTCCCTACAGAATTTCATTCAATTTTTGCCAAGCCATCACCCCCATTTGCCAGATGATTTGAAATCATACTCCTACCATTGAATGTCCTCATCTCAGTTTTCTGTTGTCTGAAAGTTCAGTAAATATACTTCCTACCTTGTGATTCAGCTCATTAAAGCAAACACTGCAATGACCCAGGGGCAGGGCATCCCCTGCCAAACATCATTTTATACCTCCTTCCATTTCGACATTGATAAGTATGCCCTAAATATGGTTCTTCAGCCAGTCGTACATCTACGCTCATCTAAACCACATTTCCGTAGCTTGCTTATAAGCAAAGAAGTCATGTGAGGCAGTGTCAAAAACTCCCTAAATTCAAGATATATGACATCTATTGCTTCTTCCCTGTCCACACCAGTTACTGTGTCATAGAAGCTGTTGTGTTGGTTAGACAATACTTTTTCTGACAAATCCGTGTTTGTTACTCATTTCCTTGTCATCTTCGAAGTCCTTACAAATAGTTTGATTATTTTTTCCAGATTTTTTGCAGAAACTGGAGTTTAACTGACTGGTCTGTAACTCCCGTCTAAACTCCTGTTTAAACTAAGGACACTGCACTGTCTTCCGATATTTCACCTTCCCTGCACAGGTTTTCAAAACCAGGCACTGCTAGTTCTGAGTTTATTTTGGCTCTACGCATTCCTTTAATGAGTTTTGAAAACCAGGGTTCTGACAGCAGCTGTCTTATACACTTTAACCTGTTTCTTCTCTGTTCAGGACTAAGATCTTATCCATTTGGCAACGGCATCAATTACGATAGCTGCCGTCCTATAGACGACCTTTAACAGAGAAGGATACAAAAACATTTGTCTGTCTCAAAATTATCTTTTGCTCTCCACTGAACGGTGATCCTACGCTTTATTTTCCTATTCCTGCTTTTGCTCTTAGTATTGTTATTTTGGCTATTTTGATACCGCTTGCTAGCTGCTTTTCATTTTATGATTTGGCCTCTGATTTTATCACAACATGCTTCTGCTATATTTTTATACTCATTCTCAGCAATCTGCAAGGTGATTTCTTATACCTTGCACCTGTCCTCTGCACTAGGACAGTCTGCACTTTATAAAAAAGATCCATTTGTGTAATTATTAAGAACTCAGGTCTGACTACTTCCCCGTAATTGTGACATTAGGTGACTGAGATACTCACTGTCACTGATTATTCTTAGCTCATAATTGCACACTGAACTCAAAAACTTGGTACGCTTTTGCCTATGATGTCCCAAGTAGTTAAGTCTTAGCCTTCCGCGTTCCTTTTACCTACTCATTCTACAAACACAGATACAATGCAGCAAGAATTTAGTTTCTTACATTATTAGTACATGGGGGACTAACAATATTTGCACTTTTCTCCTGTCTATAACTAGAGGCCACAATGAAAAAGAGGAGAGAAAAATGAAGCAAAAGCTTGTATTCTTTGCTGATGGTAGTGCTCCTTTATTCAGGGGTCCAAGAACGTCCACCCCTCCAACTTCGCAAAAATACTTTTGCAGAGGGAACCCAGCCCCAGCACATTTTCTCTCAGATTTAATAGGCCACTTTAAGAGCACGTTTACTTAGTCCTCATCAAACAAGGATAATTGACAGCTTTCCACCCCTAGCATCCCCACTCTGAGAAGGCAGTTTCCCCAGGAGCCGCCTTGTACAACCTCAAACACTTTATTACTGGTCAATTTGGGTTTCCTGCCCACTTTAAGTGGCAGTGCTGAGGGTCTCTAACTCTCTCTTGTCTCGCTAATCAATATAAGCAGTCACTTCCACGGCATTTCCCTGCTACTCAGCAAGAAGGACGACAGAGACTGCCATTGGTTGTAAATAACCGTATAGCTTTAGTGTTACGTCAGAAAGTAGCTTGAACTTCAGAAACAGGAGGCAGCTTTTATTTTGGACTTTTTGGCTTCTTTTGAGATTTTCTCTATTTTAATTCTTTCCAGTGAGAGCAGAGAAATGCAGTTGGTGCGATGCCATCCCTGACACCTGCCTCCTCGGCAGAGAGGCTAACTCGTCCCCCAGGCACAGGGGGTAGCAAACGTCCCGTCAGCAGCACACGTGGCACTGCGCTCACCGAAGAGAGCCACAGAAAATTTCTATAAAGTGCCGACCGCAGCTTTACAGTCACTGTATTATGGGTATGAGAAAGTCGGGATTAAACAATTATTGCCTCGAACTCACGCAGTAAAATTTGTTTATGAGGTAAATTTTAACAAGAAACAAACAGTTAGTGTTGTTTATAAGCAAACTTAAACTGTAAAAACCAGGGAATGCTTTGTAAATACCAGTCCCTGGGCCAGATGAGGTCCTGGAGGGAAGCTCCCCGCTGTTTGCAGCTGGCTCTCACACGCACGCACAATGTGACCAGCTCCAGCGGCCAGGTGAAATCAAAGCCAGTGATTTTGCCCAAGGATGGCACAGTGGCAAAATCTTCATTGGCTCATAAAGATCCTTCTTCTCACAGGGCTTCCCTTCCACTGCATGGAATGATCTCCTCATAACGTCCATACAAAAAATGGTCACAATGACCACTAAAGACATAAATCTATTCTCTAACAGCAAACAATGTCAAAAAGACTACGCTAAACACAATAGAGTGTTGTATTGTGTACAACAGACTATTTTGATCTAAACGATTTGCAAATTCAATTCAGATTGGTTTCACGCTGCCATCTTAATAGGAAATACCCACGTTCTTATGCAGCACTGCAACACACCCTCTCTCTTTTAACGAAATGGATTCATTAGGTAGAGCCCAGTAAGGTCCAAGACTTCGTGGCCTCCCTACAGTGCAGTATGATCACCCCATTAAGACAAATGCCAGCACAACAACAGGGAGCAGTGACTGAAAGCTAATTTCCACTGGCAGGGTGGCATGAGATAGAGTATTTACCCTTCTAGACTCTAAGGGATGCTGCAGGTGACGGTTGGACTCCACCACCTGAACTGCGTGGAGACCAAAGACCAACCCCTGAACAGCCACAGTCAAAGACTGATGCGGATTAGAGGGCCCACGCTGGAACACCAGGGGTGCGGAGGTACTGCCAAATGAGTCCGCGCCTGGCACAGCAGCTGCCGTACCTGCGGCTGGCTCTTTGCAGGACAGCCATCTTTTCACCCTTACGATCACCAAAGTGCGCACACTAGTTGAGGAATAACGATGAATACTGTTACTTTCACTAAAATCCTACACGCTATCACTTGGCATACTGTGAAGAAGGACGTACACCTTAGCTGATCCAGCTTTACTAGTCTGTAACAACAAAGAAATAAAAAACCTGGGGGGAAAAAAAAATGTAACGTTATTCTTTTTACTGCATGCAGACACAGAAAAACCCTTTAAAAGTGAATACATGCCTACTGCAAAGTACTGAGGTGAAAAGGGAGGTCTTATCATCCCTGTTCCCCCAGGATCTCTTAGAGAGTGTGTGTTTCTGTGGTGGTTGGCTTGTGGTTTCGTTGTTCACTACAGTTTCCCAGAGCCCTATATTTTACTGAAACATAAGTACAGGCCCACCAATTCGCTGACAAGCTGATCTATTGGCTCTAGGACACTGAGGGGAATTATGCTCCTGCCGCCCTGATGCTCTCCTTTGTTTAGAAAAAGAAGAGAGAAAGAGAGAGAGTGAAAAAAAAAATCCTCAATCGTTTAGTACAAGTCATTTTACATGCTGGGATAATGAAGTATAAAAATGCCTTCAAAGGACTGATTTCCTACTTTTAACTCACTACCAGCCGAGCTCTTTGTGAGGCCCTCTGGAACATGCATTCCCAGCCCCACTCAAACAAAAGAGCTGCGAATTCATTAAACTATTTAATTATGCCTTTTTATTTTTCTCCATTAGCAAGCCCTGCCAGTACAAAGTAAATAAAGCCACCGTGGTCTTTCCCCAGCAGACACACTGACTGTTTTTATTCTTTATTCAGTTTACAATATAAAGGGCTATTTTTTCCCCCTCCTCCTATTCTTGGCTAGTTTCCTAATACAAGCCCTACAAACAGAAGCATCCAACTGTACATGCAATGCATGGAACTAGAGAGCGGCAGCAGCGCTCAGCATTGCAAGCACATACCCTAGACAGCTTTCAAAGTACCAGCAGCCAACGGCAGCCAAACAGCACTTTACAGCCAGGCGCGGAAAAGATATTAGCTTTTTTTTTTTATACTCTAGTAAATTTGCTTTTTACATCTATTTCTTTTCAGAAGGGCTTGTTATTGAGCTTACTGTCCACAAATTCCATTGATCTCAGGCTGTGACTCAATCCATATGCTCACGCTTTGACACCAGCACAGCAAGCAAGCGATACAAATCCTGTTCAGGCTACAAACTTATTGATTTTATAGATTTCCCCCAAAGTTGTGATAATGATATATCATTGTTAAATTTGGTAGAACAAACTGCTTTCCCAATCTGTCAATGCGAGCATGAAAACCAATTCACAGCCTTGTTTAGAAGGCTTTCCCTTCAGAAGAATAACTACTGCTAGCGGAAGCAGATCACCAATACCCAGCCGCTGGCGTAGGTTTGATGGATGTTACCTTTCCAGTTGCCCTTTCTTGACCTGTAGCATGCTGGGTTCCCAGACTTGCCTCCTGGTTATGAGAACCACCCTTATTTTTCAGAAGCGTTTTTCAGATTCATTATTTAAAACTTGCAGTGTATGTAAACCATAACAGTAGCTTTTAAACATATTTCCTTTAAATATTTTAGATGCATTAAGACAACATGAAAATTATTGATTTTAGCAAATCATTTTTGCTTGTTCTATTCCCGTGCCCGCACAAATGGCAGAGCTATGCTTTTCCCTTCCATGAGAGGGAGACAGAATACCGGTTTCGAGAGGAGTGTCCTCACTTCCTGCTCCATCACAGCTTCTCAACCTGGCAACAACGGAACACGCCACTTCAGAGCAAATGGCCTCCACTGTGAAACATACTTGGGCATTTGCTTCTTACTGCCAACGCAGAAACTTGATCCGACACTCATCCCCTAACCAGCAAAAGAGGGTTCCATTCCAGACATATTAGAAAGAAGAAACTCGAGCTGTTTCTCAGGTTATGAGAACACGACATAAGAAGTTCATCAGTCCTTATGTGCTTATCATAGGACAAAAAGGCACTCATCAAAAAAATGTCTGCACGGTGCAGAAGATGTACAAAAACTGTAAACAGCTGTTGTGTTTTTAACAAACCATGAAACAGCTCTAACAAAATGGTTTGCTGGAATTACAATGTATGCTTTCATTCACACATCCTCCTCAAACTCTGAAGCAATTACTAGCACTCCAAGAAGAGACTTGGAACTCACGAACAAAAAACTTGCCAAAGAAACTGAAACCAATCAAGAGGCAAGAATTACAACGTTAGGAAACAAAATTTAGGAAATCCATGTGAATAAATAATACCTCTCTTAAATACCTTCTCTTTTCCAGCACGGCCTGCCTTTCTTTTATTTATCCATCTTCACTCAACAAGCATCTCTTTAGCACTGGAAAAGCAGCTTAACTCATCCAGCATGATGCCACTAGTTCAACATACACCACACAGTGCGAGCTTCATCATGTTCTCCCAAGCCTTGCTGTTGATATCTCCCCACATCCGGCAATACATCCCTAAACATTTAGCTGTGTTCCTGGGACAACAGCTTGGAGACAGATTTTGAAGGGCTGAACCTCTCTCACCAGCGCCTCTCCTTTCACTTTTGATTTAATTCAGGGCGATAGATGCTGAACTCTTTTACCTATTGTGGCTTTTTTTGTACTTGCCAAATGCTATTGCCAAGTATGTCTTTATGAAAAGTCTTTCTGAACTTCAAGGCACTTTAAATTTGACTACCTGCCTGCAGTATCTCTTGTCTATCTTCCAACTATGATAAGGAGCAACAACTCTAACATACTTCTCATTCATCCATGGTATTTCCACTGTTTTTCTCACTGAAACATAAATGCCAGGCTAAGAAAAAGGCAACAGAACAGCCCTTTGTCAATTTTTTTATTGTCACGTCGCTGAGGAGCTGTGCTTCATGCTTCTCTTTCAGCGTGTAGGCAGGAAGGGGTCTCACATCATGTCTTCACGAAAACAAATTGTCTATTTGCTGGACAGAGGAAGTACTATCAATAACATACTAAGCGTTCAACTATTTTTTGTTTGAAGAAAGTGAAGACCTTAACAAAGACAAGTGTTATTACTTCTTTTATTAATTGTGTGTCTTGTTAATCTCACTTCTGTGATGGGATTCCCGAGACTTGGTGAAATTTTAGGACTTGCCGAAGGCCTCATATGAAACCAGTGATAAGGCAATGCCCAGTAATGAAGATCATCATTCCTAGCGTAAATTATATCCCTTATCCATTGTAGATAACATCGGCTTGTATCTTCTTTTCTTAAAGATATTCACAATGGGAATGTCCTTGTGATGAAAGGCAAATACGCTGCAGGACCTACTATTGGTCATCTGACATATTTCAGGGTGAAGTGCAAGCACTTACAAGCAAATGATCTTACTCACTTATGCTCTTACGCCCTCACCATCCCTTCTGTTCAAGCTCCGCACCTTCCCTGAGTGTCTGTGCTTCTCATCTCCCCTATTATTCCTTGTTTACTGGACAAATAATGACTTTAGCCCCCTCAGTCTGAGCAGTAGTAAAGGCATCACACGCTCCTCAACTCAGTTTCTGATTACCTTTTATAGCACTTGATATATAATTTATATGACTCCACAATAGGAAAAATCTGTTCGTGGTGTTCTGTGGAATTCCCACTCAGGGTAACAGAACACGTATGAGGATTAACAGAACCTTGTGGTTCTAGATGATTAGAGGAGAGAACTGCCGTCTGCCAGAAAAAATTAAACAGGCAAGTCTGAACGTATAATCAGAACATAAAGCTATGCAAAGAGCATCAGTACTTCTGAAATTTACCTTAATTCCTTCCTTACCCCACAAAAGCAACATATTTCAACAATTGACAGAATCTTAGCTTTCAATTAACATTTCCTGAAAAACTAAGTCTTTTCTTTCTTGCATCCTGCTCTTTCTCACTTTACTCTCCACCACCACCCCCCCAAAAAAGAGAAAGAAAAGGGAAAAAAAAGCCCTTCCTGATAATTGCACTGGTCCAAATGTGCAGGGGCTTTCATACAGAATGATGGCTTCCCTTGTCTCCTGCATTTGTTCATCTCCTTTGGGAGGAGCAATTTACAGAAAGCATTATCGATTTTTGCCATAATAGGTACAGAGATGCCTCACTGTCCCTGCTCAGCCAGCTCACTCTCTGCATCACAACTGTCAGGCCAGTTTGTGAAGCCCGTCATTATTTTTTTTCAAGTAAATCCATCACGGGAGTGGGGGAAAAGTGATGAAAATAAAATTATTTTCACCTTGCCATAAAAAAGAATGGCCATGTTCCCTAACAGAAATAAGTGCAAATGCTGTCAACTAAGAGAGCGGAAGGGAAATTCAAAGCAAATAAAAGTGGACTGGGGGGGAGGAAGGAAAGGGAGGAGGGAGTGCGAGGAGGCATGGCAGTAGCTAATTTACTTTGAACACATTCTGGAATTTTCCTGTTAAAGCCGCTATTTACAACTCTTCCAGTTGTTCTCCATGTTCTCGTTTTTCTGGAAGTGTTGAAATCTATACTTTATACAGGTATTTTCTTTGGCTTTTAGGGTGTTGAGGAGATTGCGGGTTTTGTGATGCAATTATTAAATATTATTGGTCTGCGGGATGAAATGTGCCTTTAAACCTCCCTCTGAATGCAGACCACCCACCCACCGCCGAGATTACCAGTTGCACTCCGCTCCTTTGTGCGCAGAACCGTTTGGGGTTTTTCTCCCACTCCCTGTTCACCAGGGGCAGGCTGAGGCCACTAAACTCATTCTGTCCCTGATCAGCATGTGAATGTTGAGGGATACTTACTTCAAATATTTCTGAAACTAAAAAAGCCTTTTAGAAATCACATCTAAAAACAAACAACCCCCCCTCCCCACCCCTCAATTGCATTACTGACTCTTAGACAAGTCCTTTGGTATTCATCCCTCCTCCTTGATTAGTTTTTGCTGTATCCTTCATGTTGGTCACTTATCTCACATCTTGAAGGTCACAGTCTGTAGTACCCTATTCCAGCAGCCCTGGCTTGTTTTTTATTCCTGAAGACAGCCTTGTTTTGGGCTCAGAAGGTTTAATCCAAGAATTGGCTCTGGATCTAATTCCCAGATCCTCAGTTCATTAGCCATGAAAAGTGATAGCTGCTTAAGATTTTTATGAGACATTGTTCCAAAAGCGGACCACAGAAACTGCACAATTACCCAGCACGTTGTACAAAGCCCTGGCTGCCTTTGGCACTGACACAAGGAGCTTGATAGCAATCAAACAGCTTAATGAAAAGCAGCAAGTTTGCTCTTGGTAAGGAGCAAGGAATCTGTGAAGTTTGTTTCCAAGTGGTGCTTTCTATAAGGACACTTGTTAGGATAAAATTTTAATCATCGTACCCCTACTTCAGGAGCGCTGGCGCTAAGGGATACGCAACTTGTCTTTTTGACCCTTTCACACAAGCACTTGCAAACATCCAGCATTTAAAGCTCATCTGTCTTGTCCCTCTGGACTCTCAAGCGGTCTAGGTATTAATGTCGAAGCTGGCCATTCGTTGCAATTAGGCCAGGCAAATTGTGAGAAAAACATCAAGGCAGCTGTACAGAAACATCAGAGGATTTCTTTCAGTCAGGGTGTAGTGAAACCACAATAACCAGTCCCATGCCCAAGCAATTACAAGGATGCGATGCAGGCCAGCAAAATATAAGAGGTTTAGAAGTAAAGTGGATACTCTACTCAGCGGTGGATTAAGACTAAATGTAGCCAGATCCAGACCAGCTAAAGTGCTTTCAACAACTCCTGAGCTCCTCCAACTGCCACGCAGCTGACAGAAAACCCACCCCCCCTCCGCCTGGCACGCTGAGACCCCTGCCTGTCCTCCCACTGCCGATGCCAGACCAGGATGAACTGGGGTCGCTCCAACATCAGGTCCCAGGTCTTTAAATCCTGCCTTAATCCACTTCTCGGTCCATCCCGTAGCTGCCTGCGTTGCGTCTGAGCACGGCCTGGAACAAAAGGAAGCCCTTGCGCTGTGAGCTCGGTGCAGAGTCCCAGCGCCTGGAATCTGCTGCTCCAGTTCCCTGCGGACATCCCCAGGGCGTTAAGCAGATCTCATCACATTGGGAAACCGAGTTATCTCACACAGAGAAAATCTCCCTGCCCTAAGAGACTGTCCACAGGGAGAATTTGCACAGAGCTAGCTAAAATTCTCACCTCGAATTACCCCACAGCTATTTCCCCGTGCAGGCTTTTCGAGAGTCTCCCTGCTCAGGAGCAACTGAAGGGTCAGCGGCAGAGGCTCAGCACCGCGTCGCTCACTGCGTCTTTGGAAGCCCAGTCATTGCACCAATAGCCTTCCGCATTCTGCTGATATTCCTGATCTATTCCTCATCAGATGCACTTACATAAAAAGCTATATATTAAAAAGAAAATTATACATAAAGCAACCGGCCAGGTCTTCCTAGGTATGCGTATATTAACATGAGATAATGTCGCTGCTTACAGGAAACGGACAGCCCCTTTCAGGGGAGTCTTCTCCAAGGGAAGAAAGTCAGACCTCGGAGCCAGGGAAGGGGTGGCAGCAGGCGCAGCCCAGGCTCTGAAGTGCTGTGCTCTCGTCCTTCGGTCCTCCACCGCCTCTAGACCCTGCTGCTGACTGACACCCAGCCCACCGCAGACGGTACACGAGCTATTTGTCTGTCTGAAGTAGCTACAGAAAATCAAAGACAGCCTTGGTTTCTCACTAGAAAGCAAAAAATAAACTTTGTAATATAGATCAAGCATATCAAGAAATTTCAGCTAGTTTATTAAATGTAGAGAACAGCTATTACTGCTATTTATCTAAAACGCTCTGCTGTGCAAACAACAGGCCCAATTTCAATAGCAGGGTAATTCTATCAATGAATTACCATCCTAAGGGAAAAATTAGTTTAAATTAGTTTAGTTTGTTCTTTTGCTCTAACAAGTACATTCTAGATTGTAATTGGTTTTAAATCTTCTCTTTGGTACGTACGCACTAAGCGTTGTGTCAGAGCAGGTGGCTACCTTATGTCTCTCTCATTTAGCCAATATCGCACTCCACTTAATTCATACATATGTTCAGACACATGCATACACACCCAGAACAGATGTATGCACAAAAGCACACAGACACATACGAGGCTGCTGTTTAATAGAACAAGTACAGTAAAGACATTAGGACTGGGAAAGTTTGGAAAACAGCCTGCAGAAAAATAACTTTCATTTAACTTCTTAATTTTAAACTATATTAAATTAACCATGATCACAAGAGGAGTATGTGCTGAAACCAGACAAGTTAAAGTGTCTGACACCCCGATGTTTACATTTAGGAACCAAAGGGTTTTCATTTCGTATGTGTAATACACGCAGACCACCCTCTTCCTTCGAGTTTGGAAAATGCTGATAACATTAAGTGTGGCTTCGCTCTGAAAAGTCACTACAGAAACGGCAACTTCTTTCTCAAAGATTCTCTCCCCGTGTGTAAAGAGGATCACGTATGTTGACTTTAGTAACAAAACAGCTATTTACCAATTTTTAGCAATTCCATACAAATACAGATAATAGTGAGGGTGCAGCGTTGTATTCCTTCACATCAAACACTGCATGGGTTGCTGAGCCCTAATCAGTTTTAGCCAGTGTAAATCCACCGAAAATAGCACAGGCTCTGTGGAAACCAGCAAGTGCCCCATTAACCTTTACAAGTCTAACAACACTTGAAGGGGGGAAACAGAAAAATAGGAGGAAAAGAAATCCAGTTTTTAAGGACCACGTATGCAAGAGAATTGACACGGATCGCACCAGAGGTGATCTACCTGCTCCGATGCAAACTTCTGCTAGAGACACACGGAAACCGGTTTGAGAATCAGTCAAATACAGCTTACTGTATTCTCACACTGCTCACAGGAGAACTAGCTAAAGCGTGTTTTTATTAGGTTCTTGCAGTTGTCCGATTAGACCAATTCCTGTGGCAGAAGGAAGATTCCTAAAGCAGACAGCTTCCCAAGCATCCCAGTACCGGGCAGCAGAAGGTCCCGCACCAGCGTCCCCACTCAGCGCCCACACCCCGCAGAGGCAGCGCCTCCAAACTTCTCCCCTTCGTTTTCTAAGGGCTAAATTCACTTTGACCAGGCAGCATTTGCTGGGATCACCCATAGCTGGTTTTCTTGTTCTTTTTAAAAGAGGCTGCAGAATTAATTTCCTGCATGTCCTTCTGCACTCCTCGGGTATGTCAGAAATGTGACTCCTACTGCTGGTCAAACCTGTATTTTAATAGCTTTGTTTATTTTCGTGTTTGTTAAAGTCTGATGACTTCATGCCACAGTTCTCACTGACACTTTAAGCACGCTGTTAACATTAAACAAACAAACATAACACGAACTGAAGAGAACTGCTCATCTCAAAAGAGCTAAATAGAACTGGAAGTGTCATTTAAATGTGCACATAGGGCGAGTGATACACCCTCTTCTCAGATAAAAATATTGAATTTCCTTGGGTTTGGTGGCTCACGGAGTAAAGTCGGAGAAAAGAAACATCCCTATTTTTGGGTGGAATTAAAATAGGAAGGGAGTACATAAGAAAGTGGGTTATTTGTGGCAAAACACACTCTGGCTTGAACGCTAGGGTAGAAATGAAAAGTCTGCTGTGCTTTCTTTGTGTTCAGCCCCTGGCTGTCCAGCTGGTAACCAGATCATGTGGAACGCAGGCCACAGAAAGGTGGAAAAGGATCTGAAATATGAAGCACTGCTGTTTTACTGCTAATTCAATAGGAAAAAAACCCTACAAAATATTAAAGAAAGTATTTAAAAATATATTAAACACAATTTGTACCATAATAGCTTAACCTGACATCAAAATGCAGCTTACAGCTTGTTTGTCCCGAGTTTCATAGTGTGGATAACAGAATGTTCCATACAGCCTCCAGGGTTTGACAAAATAGGATTTGGGCTTCGTTAAAACAAATTCCAGGTGGAAAATTGGGCATGCTGATAAAAGCAGTGCAGGAAAGAGTGTTAGGTCTGATAGGGTAGGATGGGTATTGAATTCACTCTTAACATTGCAAGACTTAATTAAAGAGGTTGACCTGAGGACCCCAAACAGTGACAAGCTAAGATAGCCATTCCTGGTACAATGAGGTGTTACTAAAGTTAATTCTTATTAATATGACTCAAACTGGAACGTATATAGAATAGCCTAATTCAGGGGGGAAGCATAGAGTGCGTATTGCAGCAGGGCTTGCAAACTAAAACAAAAAATATACCTATGCAGATAATGCATAAATATTAGTGTATTTTAATGTAGACTAGTCATCCAATGAAGAGTAATTTTTATTTATGAATCAGAATGCTTTTATGTAATTTCCTGTGGTCTATGGTCATAAACGTCATCATCTCTTCCATGTCCCTTCTTAATCAGAAGAAGAAAGCAAAAGGACAGTATAAGGGCTTAGGAAGACTCTTAGTTCTTGAATCTCTGCGCATAGTGGTCTACGGTTCGGCGCTAACAACTCCCAGCCAGCAGTTATGCTTGCAACCATCGTATAAATATTATTCTTGAAACAGAGAAATGCTTCAATTAATAGATATTTTAAAGGCAAATTCTTCTTTGATTAATCTTTTGGCCTGAATTTCAGTCATGCGCACACTCAGATGCCTCTGCTCAAAGTCGTTACCCATTACCCCTCATCTGCCTTCCACCCACTGTTAACTATAGCATTTTTCATGTAAACTAACAAGAAGCTGTACAAAGAAAGTCAACTCTAAAGATG
This sequence comes from Larus michahellis, assembly GCF_964199755.1. NCBI lineage: Eukaryota > Metazoa > Chordata > Aves > Charadriiformes > Laridae > Larus > Larus michahellis. The sequence goes on from NC_133899.1 coordinate 975,882, forward strand.
GAACATTTCTGAAGTAAGATTTATGTAGAGGAAGTGACTTGTGCGAGGAGGGGAAAACCATGGATGACAGTAGGGCATCACTATCAATGCCTGACCTTAATCCCCATAGAAGTTTAACTGCTACAATTCTGTGTCCAAACACCACCAGAGCTTTACATTGCCATGGGTTCCTAATTCACTTCCAAATAGGATGCCTTGCCTTCGCTTGCGTACGACTTACCTAGAGACTGCGCAGGAGGAGATGGGACCAGCGCCCATCCATTGCTGTGACTTGGACTCTTTCCTACATGGACTGACCTACAACTATGGATGAGGTTTCCCACATGACAAGAGATGCTCAGTCTAAAACATGCAGCTGGCTGCCCTTCATCCCTACAGACCTGACCCTTTGGCTGCTCTCCACCCACAACAAAATCCCACAAAATGTGCTGGGCCCACGTGCAGCAGAGGAACACATTCACTACACCTCCTGTTTTGTTTATGCACCCTTCCCTTTCCAGGTAAGCAGAGAGTAAAAGGCGATCCAGTATTACAGCCGGGTGAAACCAAGTGCTGCAGCTTAGGACACCAGCAAAGGTGCCCAGGGAAGCGTCTGGTGGACAACTCCTGAAAGAATATAGGCAGAACTGTGACACGAAGGACCCCGGAGCATCATGCCCTGGTAGCCCTTGTGTCAGCGGGACACATGGTGTTCGGTTCCCACAGGTTGGGGACATGCTGCATCTCTTCTGAGGTGTAAACATCAACGTCATTTTCAAAACAAACTGCAACGTGTCCCCTTGTCCTTACCCCTACCTTCTATATCCCTTATTTCAATCTCTCCATGATGGAGTTGGTCATGCCTCAGGAAATTTTATTTCATCAAAATAAAGCAAAGATACACTGAAAGCCTTGGAAATCATAGAACTTATAACATCTGCAAAAGTTAAGGTGTAAAAAAAAAAAATTATTTTCCCCCTTTGATAGCTTCCTCATTCACCAAAACAGGCTCCAGTCAAAATCTACAAAAAGAATTTTTGAACATAGTAAGACTAAAAACCATCTGGCCAATCAAATTTACAACAATAGAAAAAGTGTAATAAAAGCTTACTTCTTTTGAAGAATAAAGATGTATTTTTAAAAGCTTTATATACACAACATTGAAATTAAGGTACCACTCTAAACTAAACCTCACTTCAGCTGCAAGACTGAACGGAGACAAGCAGCAAATGGAAATCAGCTTCTTAACCATATACTACCTTCATCATTAAAAAGATCCTCTGATCATCCTTGAAAAGACCAAAATGAATAGTTCTATGGGTGAATTCAATGCCATTTCTTATCATGGGACTATCCATACCGCTGCACTGAAAATATCCTGAATTGCCAGCTTCACTCTGGTGGGCCACCTTAAAACCTGTGGGGTTTGGGGCAGAGCGTAAGAATAAGGCATCATCATATAACCTTAACAGCATGACCAGATCTCTCCTGTGATCATTTCGGTATATAAGACAAATACTACCGAAGCTGTATTTCTCTGCTCTCTCTAAATTACTGTAGCAAATAAGAAGAGAACATACAAATGGCTGTGCTGGGTCCAACCAAACGTCCACTTAGTCCCGCGTTCAGCATCCAACAGTCATCAAAAACAGGTACCCAGGGAGGAGTGCAAAAGTAGAGCGGGCATATAGCGATACTTCCCTCAAACACTCTCCCAGGCTCCGACGGCTTGTTGCTCAGGGACTTCCTGAGCAGAAGGGGCGTGTTTGTGTTTAATATCTCTTGATGGATTTCTCTTTCCGTGCGCTTGTCCAGTCTCCCCTTGCACGTATGCAAACTTACAGTATCCATCTATTGAGGGGTGTGAAGAGGAAACTTTCACCATATGTTCCATACTTCTTACACTTGCAGCATGACTGAACAGGTTGTTGCTTTAAAAGGACAGAGCACATCTTATAGATGACTAATCAATGCTATATCTCTAAGTGCCAACTAATCTTAAATCCAGACTCACATTCTCATTTCAGTGAGAATTGCTCGTGGTACACTTTGTCATTCCTGAAGGGACTTGTCTTTTGTGGTCTCACTTTCCAAGGGCTTCTTCTCTGTTTGGTGCATTTTGTGCATAGTTTAACAATTTATGAGTTTTCCAGGGCCTTTCTTCAGGAAGCCTGTGTGATGTCAGGCAGAATTCCTATTTAACTCTAAGATTTCCTTTCTTTGCTATTAACAAATTATTGGAAACTTGTTTTTAGAAAAAGTTAGATAAAGTGGCAAGGGCCGTTAGTGTCTTCACATGGTAAAGAAGTCATTCCCACAAAAAAAAAAAAAGAGAAAGGAAGTCTAATCTAGAATCTCCACTGCTTTGCAATTGTGCATTTGGATAGGGGTTGGGCTCTCCCCGGCACCGGGACGCAGGTTTCACTATTACCACTGTGTATACGCCTGCTGCTGCTTTACGGTACTTAACAAAGGCGGTATCATACCTGCCTTTAACTTTCTACGCCTCAGCACTATGTGCTTACACTTACTTACTGTATTTGAAAAGCGCGTTTTCTTGTTATATTTTAAAAAACATTTTTAGTTGGCTACCTTGGAGACCCCTTCCCTTCAGCCCATGTGCCAGGTAAGACTCCCTGCTTCATTTACTCCCGTTACGTGAAGTCCCATGACGGCCACTGCTTCATCACACTTTAAAAACGAAACAAAGTGCTCTTCAGCACTATGGTTTTTTGGCTAAAGAATCATGCATTCACCTTGCCTAATGATGGAGGGAGCCAAAGATCTGATTATGCAAAGAATCCTACTAACAACAGTTAAAAGCCCCACATCTGCAATCTATATAGGTTGACCTCTGTTGGCAAGGGACAGAAGCATTTTTCAGAACTACAGAGAGTGACTTCTGTTCATCTCAAACACCTACTGGCCAAGCTTATCACGTTTGGTATCGCATCTTTATTATTATTTCATATTTACGTTGTGGCATCATCTTCAAGTTCTGTACCAATGGAAGAAGTGACAGCAACTGCCTTAAAGAACTAACAAGTTAAATGTCAAGCTGTAGAAGTGGATAAAATTAGTAAATGGGGCTGGATAGGTGACGGGGGAGAGCGTGTACTAACCATAGTGGCATGTGAACAACTCGCAGCAACTGACTGCGCTGCCCCCAGCTCGCTGTTTGCCCTGCCATCACCAGGCTGCAGTCTTTAGTAGGCAGAGATGGGTTTTTTAGGAGATGTGAAAGAAGGGAGGGCAGGGGCTTTGGGGACTTTGAGTGCTTTTCTCACTCTTTAGTGACAGTATGGGAGAAAGTGCAAAAACACTCATCAGAAAAGCAAGTAATCGGAGAGGATGAGAATAAGGGCAGGCATCCAAACAAAACGATGGCGGAGAAGTGAGCTTTGGCAAAACTGTAAGGGGATTGAAATAAAGACAGAGATTTTGTTGGATGCAGTGGAGCCAACGAAGGGCCTTAAACAGAGCTGTGACGTAGTCAGAGCAGTGAAATCATCGCATTGAACGCATCTGCAGCAGAGCTGAGAGAAGTGAGGCTGCTGGAGCGAAGGCTGTGGGAGCAGGGGCAGGGTGACCCGTGCCAAGAGCGCGCCGGGGCTCCGGGAGCAGACAGCAGATCCTGGGCGAGACAAAGTTTACAGCCTTGACACAAATCAAAGGAGGCTGGCATATCAAAGTCAAAGCCAGGCTTATGAGGTAGAGCCTGTGGGTGTCTTGAGAGCAGAAACAACAAAATAACAGTAACAGTGCATGAAGGTCGATTTGGTACAAAATTACTACCTCTGCTTTATCAAGAGCACATCGCCTCCCCACCTCTGGTAGTGCACTGATCACCTGCCCGTTTCCATTTGTCCCTGGGTCTAAAAGTACAGAAATTCTCTGCCCATACAAAGTCCACGATCACTCAGTTATCTGTAGAAACATGACTACTAACCACACATACATTAACTAAAGCATCAGATCATCTATTTTCCATATAGATTTGGATCTTTTGCAGATTGGATGCACATGCCTAAGTTTTGGGACCAACATTACTCCAAATATTTTCACTAGTAGCTTAATTCCAAGACGCAACTTCCACTAGAAGAGATGTTAAATTTTGTACCTTGAGTTCAGGTACAAACTTGTAGGAGGTTCGATGCCATAAATTCTGTAATTCACGGTTTTGGTTTCCTGTTTCTTCTGTCAAGTCTTTTCTTCTGCTAGTGACTGTCCATCCAGGATTTTCTAAACAACACAGCTGCTAGTCTGATTAGCCTTCTCAGACCCATGTAGAAATGTCTACAGAGCCCAGATTCCTCCATGGAACCCGCACGACACACAGTGTCTCGGTCCACTTCTTGTAAAAGTCTCAACTGTCTGCCTTAGGGCATTATAGATTCTCCTAATGTCATCTGAGACAAGTACAAAACATACATCTGACTTTTCTGTCTTTTAAATTAACCGACTGGTGCAAAGAGAAGGATTCACAGTGTTGGTCTAACCATCGTAACTGCTGTTCATCTCCTGCTAGGTTTCACTCCTGCTCTTCAAACAGAAGGGATGAGGTTAAGATCGGGCTATTTCCTGTTGCTTGTGTATTTGATGTTCAAACCCCTGACATCAGAGGTTATAAACTTCTATTTAATGCTACTTTGAAACTGATTCCTTTTCCAGAAATAATAAATATTTTCTGAGACCATGTAGGCAGAGTTACCGGCCGTGTTGCATAACAAAGATCACGGGTAGGTTACAGTTTCCACTCTTGGCTCCCCCGGTGCTCCTCTTCCTCTTGGTCCTGGATGTACTACGTCAGCCATAATGAAACGCCTTCCGAACTCTCCACAGCCTCCACAGTACTAGGACAGTATCGTTATTGTGATACGGCCATCTCAGCCAGAGGAACCGTACAAAGCACGACCTGCTGTCTTCAGGTGCTGTTCAGTTATATTTAAATCTTTTTCTTTTCATCCAGTGACAATGACCATGTGTGCCTCACTGCTAACCATGGGCGAACAGCTGGTATTTTGGGCTGCGTAGCCACCTCCCTACGTACTCTGCCACAGAACTAAAAACGTGCAGGAAAGTTCGTGAAGATGCTCAGCTTATCCTTCCCCAAAGATGACGGGGTAAGAGGGCTCTTCCACTAGGTGTCTCGCTATGCTGATGGGAAATGCTGGGGACAGCCTCGGGATAAAAAGCAGTGAATACTGCTGGTACCCCAGAACCACCAACCTCCGCAGTAGCAAAGCGCAGGCAATGGGAAAACATACTCCATGGTTACGGATACTTACACAATTGCTTCTGAAAGTAACTAGGAAAAAGTTGAGCACCTCGGCCTTTTCAGCCTGTGGTACGACACCAGAAAGAACTTCAAGTTCTCAGAAAAGCCTCGCGGCAGGTCAGGCTGCTGCAGGGATCACGGTCCAGCTTCACACTGCAAACTGACCCAAAGGGAGAGCAGCTTGCCACCAGTACCACCACATCGTCTCTCTTCTTCTGGAAGAGAAAAGAAAACCAAACCCAAAGCAAAACGCCCCAGATGAGTCCCCAGGGAAGAGGAAGAGCAGATCTCACACCCGTGAGCCAACCTACCCCTCCACCACCTCAGCCAAGGCAAAATCCACCTCTCGCTATAGGTGTCGCTGTGCACCTATCCAGAGCACCTGGAACATCACACATCTGCATGCGATAGGGAGCAAGGGAAGAAGAATGAATACTTGAAAATTAATGATGTCAGCCTGTCTTCATATATCAAGCTAATTTGAAAGGGCTTTAATTTTCTTAAAGGATAAAAAAAGGTTTCTTTGCTAGATTAAACTTGCAATTGTCATTCATATATTGTTTATAAGGTACTCATCTCCTCACTCTGTATTTTTTTGTTTTTGATTTTGTATACTAGTTAGCAGTGAAGACTTGTCTGCGTGTATCAGAAGGAATAAAGAGAGAAATGTCCTTAACTGTCAGTTTTAATAAGAGGAGTCAACATGCCTCTATTCAGGTTAAATATTGCCCTGTCACATTTCAATAGAGTCAACAGATTTTTTAAAGAAAAGTCAAAAGCACTGTGTTTGCAAAAAATAATAATAAAAAACCCTACCCCCCACCTCCTTGTCATAGAGTGTCAAAGCCCTTCTTTATTTGGGGGGGGCGTGGAGGCAGGACAGAAAATTCTTTTGTAAAATGTGAAAAATTACTACTCATAATTGGCACCGACATGAAAAAGGTTGGGTTTTTTTGTTAGAAAAACAAAGAAAATCTCTAATTTAATAATCACCTGCAAAGTGTTATTGTGATGGGAACAAAAAACACACAATCAAAGTCATCTCTTTTAAGTAACTATAGTGTTTTTAAGCAATCACTGCACTTTACTGCAGCTCATACACATAAACTGATGATGTGCAAAGTATAACGAGACACTCCAAATTCCTGAAGTAAAGTTTCTCAAATAACAAGTGACAAGCTACACAGAAGAGCAGCAAGAAAGAATCTGTCAGGTAAAAAGCAATCACCAAGATGAACTAAAAGTAGGAGATTCCACAGTGATTGATACCATACGAAAATTTGCACAAGGTGACAATCTACTGGGCAAAGTCTGATCTTCCCTACAGCCTGGTAAGGAAAACCTTCATGACCTTCACATGCAAACTCACATAGGGTTCGTCCTGCCAGGTCAAGACTGGTCTAGCTCTATGGAGAAAGATGAGATACGAAGACGACGTCTTGTAGAATAAAACACAATTTAAGAGTTTTTATTTACTTCCAGTGCCAGTGTTCAAAGTCCAAGACCATTATTTGGAATTACTTGTGCTTTACTTTGAGGACAAACACTGTTTAGAAGCTAGTTCTTGGTCCGTGCTGCCTCCATTCACAACCATGACGTATTAACATTTAATAAATAAGACAGGAATAGAGACCTCAGGAACCCATACGCAGTTCCAGAACTGGACAAGAGGAGGATGAGAACAGAACCACTTCTCAGGGGCGCAGTGTGAACCAGCTCATCGTCCAGCGGTTGCATCTGCCCTCGCAGTCACCCCCAGTCCGGGGGATGCATGGCTCCAGTTTCAAGCAGCCCCTCTGGAGACCCGCTCCACGGCTCCCCTCGGAGCCCCTGCTGCCAACAGTGTCCCAAAAAGGACAGCTGTTTGGATGAACTACAAGAGCCTCATAAATCCTCAAGCTAGATGTGAGCCGCCTTTTTCATGGGGCAATCACCAGGGGTGACACTATGTCCTGCATTTGGGGAACATGCGGTATTTCACAGAAATCCCAACATCTGTAAAATGGTTTCGTGCAAAGTTTCCAAAGCAAAGCTCACATAGGTCAGCAATGCCAAAAAAGCTCCTCTCAATTCAGGTAACTCCGGATCCCTAAAATCCAGGTGGTTCCCAAGATTTGGTTTTACAAGCCATCTGCCAGATGCTTACATTTCATTTCACAGACGGTCTAGTTTTCATGAAATGGCCTTAAGATTTATTCAGTGAAACCGAATCCTGCTGCGTGTAAAGCTGGGAGAGGCTGAGCGGAAAAGCAGAGCGCCGCTGCTCTGTTTGCCTCCCCTGCAAAGGCACCCGGGCCGGCAGGACGTGCTCAGGATGGTTTTTCCATCCTGCTCGGAGTACGCTTCCTTCGGTGCCTGCTCCGTTATTTACAAATTCGATACCCAGCACGCTCCCCTCCGGCTCGCCTCCGTGCCGGCTGCTGCCGAGAGAAGCCCCTGCAGAAACCCGGCTGCTCCTGCAGCTGGCACCGGGGACAAAAGGCTCGTCCCTTCTGCGGGCATTCCAGCCCCACACAGCAATAGTGGGACAATGGTCCTGAGTCACCCTGTGCCCCAGGAGCGTGGGGCACTCGAAAACACCCATCCCGGCCTCCAAGAGCAAAATACGAAGGGGCAAAATGGCGTTGTAACAGAGTTCTGCAAAAAACCCCAATACTGGTAAATAGTACTATTTCATTTTTAAAAGTGCAAGAGTAAGCGGGTACTTTATTAGAGAAAGGCAGCAGCTCCAGAGAACAGCAGTTCCCAACCTCCCCGAAGAACACACAAACCCCATCGTGCCTCCTCGGTACCCAAACTCCTCACTTAAAAAGCGGAAATTAATAAGTCAACATCATGCATAAAGATCAATGAAATGCTCTGCCAGATTATTTAACAATAAAATTTTTTTCTCGTGAAAATTACTTTTTTTGAACTGTCCCTAAACTTATAGAAAAATGCACTAAGAAAGAAGGGTAATTTTCTGCGAAAACAGTAGTTTACCTGAAAACAGTGCACAGTTCAAATAAAAACCATCTTCAAGTTAACGTATGTACAAATAGATACCAGATTAACTTGGTGGTCCCCATATTAAAAAAAAAAAAGAGAGTACTTCATTAGAATATTAATTGAAATTACATTTTCTTGCTTTACAGCATGCAATTTGTGAAGAAATCAAAACCAGAGTGACTTTGTCTTAAAACAGGGAGTTCTTTGCTCCTGCTACTTTCTTGGTAAATATTTATCTTTTAAATGCCTTGTGGGCTTTAACAACTGCAACAAAACCTTTCATTTTTTGTCCTGGCTGCAACATTGTGCATTAAATAGGAAAGGACGCAAACCCTGGAAGACCCATGCTAAGACATGCTGGAGGTCTGGATCTCCGTTTTGGAATTCAAGATGGGATATTTTCCAATAGCTTTTTCTCTTCTTCCCCCCCCCCCGCCCTTGTTGCCCAGGTCTGTATGATAACAGCATCCTCTTCCCCCAAGCAGCCAGGGCCTCCATAAGGTCCTTTCCTGTGGCAGAGCAACTGCTCATTAGGCCAATAGTACGTTCAACCCAATCCTGTTTATTTTGCAATGTATTCTACTCCCCATCAAGCTCTTCCTAAAAGGCGCTTCCAGCTTTGTATTTTCTATAGATGAAGTAAGTTCGGTAGAAGTGGAAGTGGTCTCATCCCTCCCACTCATTGTCTAACGCCTCGCAGCAGCCGAGGATGTTGCACCTCTGACCGTTTCCCATTCCCGCAGGATGCGCTGCCGTTACTGAAATTATGACCTGATGTCACGAGAAGGTAATTTTCCTCGGCATTTCGCTTTTAGATTCAGCCTTCCATGTGCATCCTTTTCTGCAGCAGACATTGCCAGTGTGACTTCATATAAACAGACAACAAATATTTCATAAATTAATCTTTGTAAGACAGGGTTCATTAATCTGTAAGAGACTCCAGTTGTGTGTTAACCCAAAGGGCATAACACTGAAATTCTGTGATGCCTTCTGACATACAAAAGTAGTTCCAAATTTGCAGTCATTATCCAAATAAGCCTCTTGATAGTCAAAAGCAATCATATACTTGGTTTGTAAAAAAAAAAAACGCACAGAAATTTCACTAAATCCTTACTTTCACATGTAATACACATTTAATTGTACAGCTTCATATAAAGCTGTGTTTAATCACAGTTTTAGATATTTTTTCCTCAATATACACAGTCATTATAAAGTATCTAGCAAAGTCCACAGTGACAACTGCAGGACCTAAAAAATATTTAGCACTTTCTTCAACAAATCTTCCAAAACTACTTCTTTGGCAATTACAAGAAGCTATCATGCTCACCACTCACAAAGGACACCTCCCGAATCCTTCCACATCTTATCACGCTTGTTTGGTTTATTTTTAATTGGGTTTTTTGTTTGGTTTGGGTTTTGTTTGGTTGGTTTTTTTAAACTTACACAATTTATATCTTTCTCACCCTGATACCTACAGGGAACTCTCTGGAGTTTGCACAGAGATGAGCTGTTGGGTTTGGGGCTATTCTTTCAGTACTAAAATGAAAAATGGCAAAAAAAACCAGTCCAGAATTTATCTTAATGTTTATTAAAACTCATGTTTGCAGGTGCATGTCTGAACACGCACACAGACTATGTTTACAAGCAAAGGTACATGCATAAGGAATTTCCTAATTTGCACGTGCAGCCACAGCATTCTGGCACACAGGTGAGCACTTCCATTCTTTCTCTAGGTGCCCTTAGGAATGTCCCGTGAAAATCTGGACCCATATCTCCAAGGGACCTCACTGTCCAGCAAAGCTTGGAGCCTTTTTTCTCTCCATGCCAGCATTATTTTCACTAAGCATAGCCATTTTTCCTTTTTTCTTTTTTTTTTTTTCCTCCCCTTGTATATAATATTTTCGACTTTGGAACGGTGTTTTTGACTCTAGCAGGAATCTAACATGCTTTAGCAGGAACAAAACTCTTAAGAGATTACTGCCCAGCACAGCCTGGATTAAATCTCACAATTAGGAACTCAATTTGCATTCTCAAAGTGAAATCCATTGTTATAACTGCAACTGTAGTTGACACAGTAGAATAAGCTATTGTTGAAGTAATTCCTGCAAAAGGTCATATACTTAAAGCCTTCAATTTCTCTTGACAACCTCTCAGAAGTGAGCAGCACAGTTGCTCTGTGGCCAAATACGCTGTACTGACCACCCCGCTCGCTTCCGTAGGCAGCGCGGGCTACTACCGCCCATCACCCACCTTCCTGGCTGTATAAACGTGCTTTGGGGCATTTGAGAGACCTCAGCATTCACGATCCTGAGATTTCCCTCTCGCCAGCCGAGGGCCACCTTCGAGCAGTCCCACCCGAACGCTGCTGGGGGCTGCGGTGGGGATGGGTGACGCCGAGGGTGCAGGAGGGGCTGCACCCCAGCGCTGCCGGGCCATGCCGATGGCAGCCCACGCTCACAGCAGAGTTCCCATCTCTGTCCTAGAGCATCATCACGCTTGGACTCGATCTTAAAGGTCCTTTCCAACATAAATGATTCTGTGATCTTCTGGGTTGAAGAGGTTGTTTGGCAAAACCAGGAATTTTGCCAGGCTGACTGGATGTTATGACTTTTTTTTTCCCTATGTGAATTGTCTCTGATTATATTTATGAGTTGACCCGTTTGACGAATTTTCCTTGCACACATCCCTGTATCACAGCTCTGGCTGGAAGTGGGGGAGCCACCTGCATTGAGGATTCCCAACGTTGTCTTGTAGCGGATTCGTAATAAGACATTCCCGCCTCTAACGTGACTATGTGTGTCCTTTCATTATACCAACCCTGCTGCTGTTGTTACACACTAATAAACTTTAGGAGCGTAGAGTTACTCAACTGAACATTATGTTAGTCTTAACATTATCCAGGGGTAGGATTGGCACATTCATAAATTACTCTCTCATTGAACAGTGAAAGAGAGGGGAACCTCCTAGTTATGATTTTACTATAAATATCTCTCTAGTGGAGAAGATGCAGGCTCAACAGAATTCAGCTTTTAAATTGCTCCTAAGAATTACCTATAATTCTTCCCCCCACCCTTTTTAATCATACTAAATACGGCCGTGTACCAGGGAGGGAAGCGTGTTGCCCATCCGGCGCACACGATAATTCCTGTCTATTCTGTTGGGCTTTGTGTCACGCAGAAGGCACAATGTCTTATTGATGAGCTGATATTAAGCTATTTTTACAGTGTCAGAACACTGGAACTCCCTTTCAGAGACTTTTCTATGCAATTTTGTCCAAGAAAAATCTCAGAGAGGAAACTGGCTGTGTAACACGATGTATTACCGATGTACTCGCAGTGACAACGGGCTAACTTTGCCAGGGAGCATTCAGACTCTGTGTTTAAATTCCTTCAAAAACAAGAAAGCCTTGTGTGTGCTGGATACTTGCCCTAAATTCTAGCCAGAACTTCTGTCTCAGTAAAAGGCTTTTTTTGTTGTTTTTTTTTCACTTTTGTAGAACAATATATACTGCATTTTACACACATTTTAAATCTACCATTTAAAGATTGCTCGTTTGGTTTTTGCTGATAGGTTAATATAAAATTCACTTTGGTGGCAAACACGTGATGTATTTGTGGATATTGCTGTGATTGATACAACTAATCTTTTTATTTAGCGTAGTTGCTGAGTATGCTTAAGCTGTTACCATAAGAGTAAATAATCATCTCATTATCTTTTGACCCTGGAATGTAAAAGTATTTTTATGTGGCAAATATTTCTGCCCCCATCCCCCCAGAAAACACCTGGCTAACTTTGTGAATACCGTTATCTGATGAAGATATACTCAGTTGTTCATCACAGGTAAGACAAGATTTCCTGCGGAGCCCTGGATGTCTTTCGCACCACAGACGGATGCAGGAGCATCCAGTACCTGCTCCACGCAGGCTCTGCCGCGGCCTCAGGAGCCACCCTGCCCCTTACGGTGCTCCTTCGGGGGCAGGCACAAGGTAGCGTTAAAGGCAGGTATTCTACAGGTCTAAGCCAGGTCCCCGCCTTCGGTCTGCCCAGAAATCCCAGAGAAAGCCCAGCAGCGTACCCAGTGCGCTGCTTTTACTGCTACACGGCCCTAATCCACGCTGGTTCATCTGTCAGTCCCCTGCTTGCCCCTTGGGTTGGCTTTACGATTGAAATCGGGAATCTGAAGGATTTACACTCACACTCAGGTCTAATAGGACACAACCACCATCACACGCTGCGGTGCAAATCAGAACAAAACGCAGCCAGACCTCGCTGATATGAGCCAGTTCATAATATAGTTAAATTCAGGGATGGGGTGGTCACAAGAGACAGAAAACTCCCTAATGACTTCAGAAAACTCTATAATCCACCCAACTAATCCAGTTTTAATTATATCAATAAGCAGATAGGGGACCAGGCTATTTTCCAGGATAGACTATAATGTATGAGTAATTTTTCATGCTATTTCTATTCTGCTTTTAAAGAACACCGAGAAATTATCAGTGTGAGCAAATCTATGAGGAAAAATTTTAATAATGTAGCATCATCATATAATAAGATTTAAAGTTTCTATTCCCCCAGTGAGAAGAATAGTGGCCAAACCTTGTGCGTTGCTCCATGCAGCAGCACTGAATCACTCGGCCCAGTAAAGACTAAGTGTTTTTCTCCTTAGTTCCTTGCTTGAAAGTAAAAAACTTATCCTGAATTGCAAAGTATTTCCCACCAGAGAGAATTAAAATAGTGAAGGAAGGGGAAAGAAAAAAAAAAGGCGCTTCTCACCCATATAAGCACATCCAAGAGGTAAGAGAGCAGAGGAGAGCACACGGGGGCCTTGCCACATGAGGGAACCCATCAGGCTAAAAAGCAGCCGAAGATACCAAGGTTTGTGATCGCACAGTAATCCAAATAAAGCAGCTTACATCACATGAAATGTAAAAAGCAAGACAGTAGTAGTCACGGTTCTTATAGATGCCTGTAAAGCTAAATATTCCTTTAACAAAATATTAACGGGATAGTAGAGAGAGATCCAAATCAAACCCAGCGATACCAGCAAGTCCTCCACTAACTTTATCGACCGTTTTACATCTTGTTGCACCCTATTCATCATTCTTCCCACCTATATGTAATCTTCAAGTCTAAACTATCCGATACAGAGAAATTGCTTTCATGCAGACCTATGAAGTAGTCATTTCTCCTTTGCAATTATGTAATAAATGTGGCCAGTACACGGACTGCAAAAGAATTTCTTGAGACAAAATAAAAGCAGAGAGTGATCTGCAGTGATTGTTGACCTCTGGGTCCTTTATACTCCATGAAGAGATAGGAAATACTGTTCATTTAGTTCTGAACGTTTTTCCAAAATGTCCACACAGTTTTCACACGTGCTGGTTCCTTGCAAAACAATGTCCATAACCCCATAGACATCAGCACAAAAAGATACCATTAACCAGCATAAACCAAGCCTTGGTTCATTCCTGTATCACCCAAGCTATGGAGTGCAGAAGCTTCTTTCACCATCAAAATCACACACCTGAAACAGATTAAACAGTAATTCCATATCTCTCAACTCCTAACCCAGAATCAGGTTTCCCAGCATCCCCACCAAGCCGACATGGCCAGCCGGGGGCTGCTTTCGCCAGCAGAGCTCTCAGCAGCAGCCACGCCACTTGGCTGCGGTTTGTCCCTGTGCTCTGGTGACATCTCCTCTCGGGATTTAACAGAAATGGGTGGTGGCAGAGCCCAAAAGCCTTCGCAGTGTTGCCCAGCCTGGCTGTCCAGGCTGCTGCCCTGCTGGCCAGAGATGATGGTCATTCCGAGCTAGACTATGACTTAGATGCTAAATCCCTCCCGTGCATAACTCATGCAGGTAACGCACGACAGTTCCCGCTGACCCCCTGGCACCAGGGTACCTGCTGGTGGCGCAGTCCCCAGCGTTTTGGGTCTCCGAAGCCCAACTCCTCTCCCAACTCCGCAGAGCCCCCCACAGACAGCACCCGCCCAGAACAGTTTTATGAATCACTGGACTGGTATTTTATTTACAGAAAAACCCAAATCATGTCACAGGCACAGATCGCACTTTATAACGACGCATGCATTTTAATCCTGAAGAAGTCAGACATATGTCAACTGTGAGAGCATGAGGTGGAGCTGCCGTTGAGAGAACAAGGAGCTCGGTGTCCATGTTGAGAGAATCTTTGGAAACGGAGCAGTGTCTGTCAAATCCAGCAGAACCGCAAGCAAAAAAAGCAAAAGCTTGTACGTGTTCAGCCCATGGATGTATGTGCAAATGGTAGAATCTAGAAATAAATTCCTATATTTATTTTCCTTTTTTTGGGATTTTACGTAGACTTTAAGTTCTATCCCAGGGCTTCAGTCTGTAAGTACGTAAAGCACAGAGTGCTTAATTCTTGAAAACATAATTTCCCAGTTGCAAAAAATTACCCCATTTGGATTTAACATGTGTTTCTAGGTATAAACTTCACAGAATGTTTAAATTAAATGCTATCATATTTTTAAAAGTCCAAGAAATTCAAAAAATGAAAGCAATTAAAAAACAGATAGTGTAACTAATAGGTTCGAGTTACGTGTGTAATTATAAATAAATTCTAATTAATTTCCTACTGCATCTGGGTTATTATCCATGTTTCACATGAACCCATTTATGTTCATTTGCAAATGAGTAAGGTAAAATAGATGATGCTCTATAAAGTATATTTGTTTTATTGTCTCGTTAACTCTGCCTTATGAAGCAAACGCAGCCCCCCCTCCCCAGGCTGCTGCTCCACCTGCTCCCGTGCGCACCAGGACATCCTCCAGGGACCCACCCCGAGGGAGCAGAGGTGCTGATATTCTGTACTAAAATTCACTTTCTCTGCCAAAACAAAAAGAAAAGCAGCAAACAACGAGTGGCCCAGCTCCCTTAGCCATAGCGATCCCCATTGTTCTTGCTCTGAATCTTCCTAAACCCTCAAAGCAAACTTCCTTTGGTGATTCTGTCCCATGTGCCTTTCATTTTAAAAATAATTATCTGTATAAATATCTCCATCTCAAAGACTTGAAGCAACCAAAACCCCACTGAACCCTCAGATATGAGTCACTCTAAGTGATAACGGAAACTTTGCTGCTTCTCCAGAGAAGAGGAAGCTGCACGGTGACCTACCGGCTGCAGGGGCAGCACCAGGGCAGGTACCGACACCTCGATTACTGCGAATTCCTCACACTAAGAAAAACACAGAGGCAAATCCTCCCGCCCGTGATCCACTGGGAAGAAATGAGAAGCAGAATTACTAACTTGTTACAGGAGTAAACACGCCATCAATCTGCAGCTGCTGCAAGAAAAACAGGCAAAAGGGATGCCACCAGAAAGTCAGGAGCATTTTGGAAGCTGGTGGCAGGGTCCCTGTCCTGACTCCCGCACGGGCTGGGAGCACGGCGGGACCTGCAGGAATGGACACGGAGCAGCTACAGTATGACTGACCTCGTAGCCTCTCCAGGTTTTAGCAATTCTCTCACTTTTATTTATTATACAGAAAATCTGGATTTTTTTTTTAAAGCCTCTGTGGACAAGCACGCAGTGTTTATTTTCATTTATCTTTTCAGGTGATCAAAAAGTAACAGAAATTATTCACACCCTGCACATGGTGAATATATTTTCTAGCGGATTAAACAAATCTGTAAGATTTATTAACCATTCCTTAGCTGCCACACGCTTCAGGCAGTTGAGGCAAAGAGCACATCAGCACAGCAGAGCCACAGGGAGGAAAACCACCCCAAATCCCGAGCATCTGCGACCAGGGGGTCAATCTCAGCAGCGACTCGGGAACAGCCCGGCCTCTCCCCACCCGCCCCCGGCTCCTCACAGGTCCTGATCCAAGGCAACAGCAAACATGAACAAAAGCCTTCCTCGCTGCTACCAAACACAGGGATTTTTCTCATCATCTATTCAACCGATGATTTTACAACGGGGCACCTTTACGTGTCCCCCCCGCCCCCTTCAGTTGTGCAAAGAGGCCTGGCTACGCACTAACTCAGTTGAGAAAAAATGGCTGAATAAATGAGCTTTCTTTTTTTTTTTGTTTTTGCTATTACTATTGCATGAAAACCATTGACAGTTTTATAAAATGACTGCTAATAGTTAGAAGGAAAAGTTGCTTCTCATCAGCTCAGAAAGGCTGCCTTTTCCCCTCTCCCTGCGGAAAGCTCAGCGCTTCCCAGAGCTCTCAGGCAGGCAGGAACCTCTCTCGTGCACCGTCTCATACTCGGGAATTTGTCCGTATGGTCTCCAAAGCGCGTCAGGCAGAAACAGTGCTCTAGACATGGGTGCACAAGCTGAGCAGATCACACCAGCGAGCCTCCTACCTTTAAATGCAATCCCGCTGCATATTCACATGTGAAAAAATATTGGCGTTTTTATTGCAATGGGATGTTTTGATTGAAATCCACAACAGCTTTTTTCTGACTTAGTCTCTTCAAATCTTTACTTCAGATGTGTGCTACTTCTCCATCTGTCTGGGTGCAAGGCTACATTCCTTTGGGCTGAATATAGTTTTGATACCTGAAGTACATATTTCTAATTTCTCCAGGCTCCTAAAGTTGGCGCCTGTCCCACCGGCATCTGCTACCTCTGGTTTTGAGGTTAATCTCAATTAATCACATTTGATTTTGTACCTTTTACTAGATCCTTAATGAAAATTCTAAATCATTAATTATAAGTCTCATACTCGTTTTTATAGATTAATTCAGTTGGAAGGGACCTATGACAATCACCTACTCCAACTATAGACAATACTTAATATTGGTATCTACTAGTCTCAATGATAATTATCCATTCTCTATCAACTAAATACATATCAAAGTAGGGTTATCCTGGTTTATTTATTAGCATTGGCTTAGCATCCACCATTGTAACACTATCTTTGCCAGTTAATAAGGACTGTCTTTCTACGTCATTTATTTTAAATACATATAAGGATGCGGCACCCCACTGTATCTCTATGGGTCAGTAAAGGAAGGGAATGTTCAGTGGCATCACCAAAATGCACCTCGTTAACAAATCGGTGGCAATATTAAGATGAGAGGGGGTTGCCCCAAGGGCCACGCTGCTGGGCTGCCGGGCTGAGACCAGCAGCTCCTGGACATGGCGGTGACGCTGCTTAAACTCACGGTCTGCAGGATCCCGGCCGTACGGCACGTCCTTCCCTCCGCAGCAGCAGTCAGAAGCCAGGGCTCACCACGACTTTAAATTACAGAACTGCCCAAAGTCTTGTCCCTCTGTCCTGACCCCCCTGGTGCCGAGGGTCCGGCAGCCGGCCGAGCCCAGGGGCGCGGAGCTGGATCCCACCCCAGCAGCAGCAGCCCGAGCCCAGTAACCCCAAAGGCAGAGTGGGAGCTTTCCTTTTGCCTTTCAGCGGGTGGTACCTTTATTTTCATTTTATCTTATTCCCATGGACTTTTAAAAACATACCTGGCTGCTGTGAGGAAAAACTGCTGCCGAAATTGTTCTTCACCTTATAGATCAAAACCTGAGCCAGCTACTTGATGATCTGTGAACTCACTTCTTTTCACCCCAAAACCCAGAACAGGAAAACAAATAAAGATCAGGACTGAACAGTTTGTCTAGGATATTAGCAAAGTGAAGTTTATCATCTCTTTACATTTTAGCTTATTCCGTTTCCATTCCGCATTAAGAAAGTCCGAACACAGTTATTTCAGAACACTGCTTGGTCCTGCTGTTCGTACAGCATCTCTGCTCTGCTCCCTATCCGTGGGAGGACAGATTTACCTCAGGATTTACGAACTGATCCCATTTCTCAGCTCAGGAAAAATCAGATCCTCTGCCTCCAAAGAAAATAAATAATTGCACTACAAGCAGCACTATCCTTCCTGTGTAAACAGGAGTTTTACGATAAAAGCACTCATCTTACAAAAAAAAAAGAAAAAAGGGTAAAAAAAGAAGGAAAATAAACCAGGTAAGCATTCCTACCAAGGACATCCTTACTCAGTTCTGGATCTTCGGGGAAACAAAAAAAAATAAAAATCTATAAATACAACGGAGGTTTCTTTATTGCTGTCAAGAGCCAGGAAGGAGGCTTTTTGGACTGGAATATCATCACAATAAAGAGCACCTTAGAACAAAAGCTTTCTGCAGCAAAGGGCAGTGTTTACTTTTCCAGTTTGAGAGCATGTTGTTGGAGGCAATCTCCCCTTTCACATTAACACTTGTTTGCACCACAGAAAGGTGTTTTTAAGGACACTGAAACCAGGCTGCCTTTTTCTCCACTCTATTAGACACTTGGGTACCGCTGGGAGAGGTGCCTCCAGACGCCCCGCGAGGCTGGACGAGCCGAGACGCAGAACAGAAGTGTCTCTTCAGTGCGAGACTCCCGCAGCCCGCACTCCGCGCCCGCCTGCTTTCATGCCTTATTCCGTCTTTGTCTTTTATACCGAGATAAAATGTGCCACACTCTGCAGCGGCCTCAGCTCCACATGCCACCGGCTGCGGCCGGGCCAGGGATCCTCGTTGGAGACGCTTTAATCCGGACCCACTGGAGATGGTGCCGCTGCCTCGGCTACCTGGGCTGACTCCGCGCTAAGCCCCTATTGTGTTCAGGCAGCAGAGGAGAAAAATAGGGATATTAACCTCTAACACTGATGAAAATAATAGCCACAATAAAACAGGGATGAAAACCACGGTGGCAGTAATTATTCTGCTCTGGTTTATCCAGGAGTCAGCAGAGGCTGCAGGAATTTCCAAAGTCCCTTTGGCCGGTGCACGGGGCACAGCGGGGCTGGGGGGGCCGTGCCAGGCGGTGGGTGAGCAGCCCCCGGCCGCAGGAAGGACCCCGCTCTGCCAGGTTAACATCCCCAGCACGGCCAGGCTCCTCTGATCTGTCTGGCAGAGCCTACTGCGGAAAAATATACCGGGCTATATGTCAAATAATCCAAACCCACTGGCCAAGTGCACTAAATTCTTGCTTTTGTGTCTGGCTCTTAAATTCCTACAGACCTGACTTAACAGACAAGAGAGGGCCATAAAAGCGAACCTGTGAAACAAAAATAGACCTTTAGGGATTTCTCCTACGCACACAGCAGGGACACCAAAACTACTTTCATTTGTTCATGCCGTATTCCTTGGTGTGTGTATCTGTGGGCGCGTATGGTGGATCCGTGTCTGGCTGATGTGTAAGCGTCTAACACCAAACACCACGGCTAAATCGTGCAAGGATGGGTGCTGGCATACGGGCTTTATGTGTGGAAGAGCAATGATCATTGCTATTTAAAAAGCAACTGTTTCTTCTTCTCCCACCCCCCCCTTTTTTTTTTTTGAGATTCTCCATGTCTGTAATTAATTTTTGACACATATAGCACAATTCCCTTCCATGAGTTATCTTAGTTCTTCTCAGGTTTAAATGTCACTCTTTGAAATCTTCTCATTCAAAAATCAAGTTGTATCTAATAAAAAATTCAAAGGTGCATCTAATAATAATGAAATAATAGCAGAAAAAAAACATGCACCTGCATTTATGCCAAAGAACACGGGATAGAAGAGACAAAAATGTAGGGAAAAAAAGAAATTAGAGGGGAAAATCATGATATTGCTGAAGTGCTGCTCTCACACTAAGACCAGGGGGATTGGGATAAGGCTAAAGTTAATTGCATTTCCAGATGACAAACCTCTCACCTCTGAACTGAATGGCTCTTTATAAAAGCTATCAGTAATAAACTGTAAATCTCAGCTATGATTGCAAATAAAGGTCATCCCTTTCATGCTGCCACTTTCCCGGGCCTTATTATATTCCTGTCTGAACCTTTCTTACTTCTTAAGGTGTGCTAGCTGCCCATATAAGCAATCAGTAAGGCTTTTTGATTTTATTTTGAAAGACACAAGGCGATCGGATTTACATTCTGGCACTGCACTGATCCAAAATGGAAAATCACTGAATTCTGACAAGACGACAGAATCCTGCTAGCAGAATTAATCTTCATCTTATATTAATGCAAAGAAAGCCAATCCCTTCCCTCTCCTTCCCTCCGCTCCTGAAATTTCTATTTTCTTCTCCACCAGTACAAACGGGCAGCTCCAATTTTCTTTTAGACAAACGTACAGATTATTGTGATAACACTCGGGGGGGCTGCAGCTGGTTAAGTGACCAGGCGCCCCGTCCCCATCAGGTCTTTCACAAATCCCTCAGCCTCCCCGTGGCGATGCGCTACGACAGCAGGCACTACGCTGATGTCCCGGGCTCACTGTGGGCGGAAGGTACACGTCCTCCAAAGCCTTTGCCCAAATACAAGTGACTACTATTACCACCAACCTGCATTAATGCCATCCTGCCCAGGTGCCCCAGGCAGCGCTCGGCACTCTCCGTACAGAACAAATTGTTGGGAATTGGCCGATGCGCAGCAGGAAAGCAACGCCTGAACCCACCACCCGTCCAGCCGTCCTAAAGCCATGTCAGCACTTGGGGGTAAGGACTGATAGAGCACGACCAACTGCCAGTAGAGCCTCTTGTCTGCTGACAAAGGGCCCAAACAAGAGCCAGCAAGGACCAGGTAGGCAAGACCCGGCAAGCGAGACATGCCAGTTTGATAGGAAGCAGCAGCCAGCATTAGGATGGATGGTTGGTCCACCACCTCTCAGCCTTACCTCACACCAGCCCATCAGGAGACCTGCTATAACCCAGATTAGCCAGATGTTCCCAGGGTTTTCTTACCAGACTCTGCAGGGGGACGTGTTGGATGCTGGGACCTGACTGTCTATTCAGGAAGAAAATTCTCCATCAGAAAAAATTCGCATCAGCTCTAAATGCTTACGAGTGATTTTTGTTTCTTTGCAGAATATTTCATATTTGTTGGTGTCAAAATTTTTGACACAATTCACCCCTCTAACCCGACGCTGTGAGAAAACAGACTGTTCATTACAAAGGCTTTTACCCAGGTAAACAGAACATTAAATAAAAAGCTTAATGAATTTTGGGAAAATCATTTTCATTGCTGTACCAAATCACCACACAACAGTTTACTTTTGAGGAAGCCCTTTGCAATGGGTTGGTGCCGACGCAAGTCCAAACGCAAGGGAATAGCAGAAAGGAGGGAAGGCGGCACGTGGAACACTGAAGACTGTCTCTTTTTGCAGTGCCATGAAGTATGCCAGAATTTAGGACCCAGCCTAGACACCATGGTATTAGTGCCCCCAGACCAATGTTCTGGGTGTGTGGGTGCTAGTGGTGGTGCTGCACAACACGGGATAAGCTTCTACCAAAACACCTGCGGACAGTCCAGTGGCACCAAGAGAAAAAAGCCCATGCCATTCTCATCATGCCCGTCCTTCTGAGCACAAGCTAGAACAGAACCAAAACTAAACAGCATCTGTCCGATGAAGCATCTAGGGTGCAACCAAGTTGAAGAGACACCTGCCATGTCCATCAAGCGAGAAGGGAGCTAGGAGATGGCCAGGGTCACAGGCCAGCGTGGCAGGTTTATTGGCTACCCAGCGGCTCACTGGCACATGGAATGCCTCTCATCTCTGGATGGGGCTGAGGGACTTCTACACTTACACCTATCACCAGGGGCCAGACCTGCTGCAACATCTGCAAAAGTTGCAGAAGATTTGTCTTCACCAGCTGGGGTGAATTCTCCTTAAAGGCTGTGACTGGTGTGACAGACTTGTTAATTTAAGAGGCATAATGAAACACGTAATCTTCAGATTTATAAGGTGATCTGGGACTAGGGAAATCCAGACAAAGTTAGCTTTACAAAATGTTTATGTTTGCAGCATATGCAAACAGGAAACTTCAGGAGAGCAGCAGCCTGATGAGTCTGTTGAACCCTTCAAGTGAGGAGGAAAAAAGAGAGAGACTCAAATTGCACAGCCATAGAAGCGACTGGCGTAAGGAACAAATAGACTTGTCTATGGGATGGGATAATTATCTTCCACATCTGCAGGCTCTTGGAAAATGTGACAATGGCATATCTGAATGAGGCTTCTGACAAGTCCCAGATGCAGTCACGTTTCTTTTAGTTTAGCTTTTAATTTAAACTGCTCATTTTGAAAGTGATATACTGATAGCTCTAGTTAGAGGCAGGGAGTAAGCACTTTCGTGCAGCGCTTGAACAGTGTCCCTCACTCACAAATTACATTAGCCCCAATATATCATTCCTCCAGCCCTGCGTGATCCTGCCAAGGTACCACACTCCTCCTCTACTCCATCCCTGAACTCCAGTCTTGGGAAGATTGTAAAGAGAGCCTTCTGGTCAAAGGAGCGCGGCACGTACACCGATTCTCTAAGTGCTTTGCTTCCTTAGCCATTTTACTTGCGTTTACACATAAACTTTGCAGATACTTCTAATAGTCTGTGAACACCTGTGGAAACGAGATGACAACGCTGTAGCAGTGATAATACTTCAAACGTACAGGCTTCCTTCATCTAGGCTTTTAGAGCAGTTTTACAAAGCTGAGTAAACATCATCATTCTGCCATACAGGAAAAACAAATTGGTTGATGATGAAAATTAAACCCCCATTTTCAAAATAACAGATTTTAGACGTGTTTCTCAGAACCAAGACACCGCAAATCTGAAGATTATCAGAGTATTTCTTGGGTCCTTGTCTAGGGAGAAGCATGCGCAAGGACTCGTTCCCGGCACGTGCTCCTTCCAAGCCCAGGCGAGCTGGGGTCACCGAGCGAGTCACCGCGGGACACAGCCGTGTCCTGGCTCTGGTGCCACATCTGCTCAGTGGGTCGTGGTGCACCTCAGCAAATGCCTTCCCCTTATCTCCGCAGACCCCAACTGCGTTCATCCACATTTCACCTCCTGTCTTTTCGCAGCTGGGAAGTCACACCTTGTTCCACACTTCCCCCTCAACCTTCTGTTTAGATGCCCAGAAAAAAATAAAAATCAAGTAAATCTTGTGAAGATAACCCCAGGTATTAAATGTCTGTAGCACATGATAATTAACAAGCCTTCCTCACGTGTGCTCACCAGTTGTAACCTCGAGAAATAATCTGTGTTGTATGGAAGGCGTTCATCAGTTTCTTTCTGTAATGTGTCTGTATCTCTGCGTTTGCAATAGACCTCATTTAGCACTCGTGCAGGTATTTGCTCATCCCCGGGGAATGAGAGGAATATGTTTCAGGTACTTCCACATTGATAAGTATGAAGATTCATAGTTTAAGGGAGTTTTTAGGGGGAAGTGGACTGACAGAGGAGGGATCTACACCCCAGTCATCTTCTGGACACATCTTTGCACGTGCCAATTGACCCTGCCATGTACTCCTGTTTCCTTTTTCACTTTAACACAGTGCGCACTCCGTGCCAGGGGTTGCCTGCTGGAATCATCCGTGGGCAGAGGGTCAGGCAGCAATGGCTGAGATCAGGCCTCCAGGCTCCAGGGAGCGCTCAGCGTGAGCATGCAAGAGTTTATTTCTGTTTTGCACTGTACAGAGTTGCCTGAGGTTCTTCTACCGAGGACAACTGAATGAGCACCTGGGCAAACAGGCTTTGAAACCTGACTTCGCAATGAAATGTGACTGTCTCTGTTGTGTCTAAGGCCAAATGCTCTTGACATGGAGAATTAATTTGAGGTCTTACTGTAAGAGCCACAGCCTGAGAGGCTTCTCCTGACAATCCCTGTCTCTCTGTGAGTTTCATCTCGGGGATTAACACGGCTCCCAGTTAACACATTAGCCGCAGGACCAAGAACAAAGTCTTCCTGGCGACAGGCTGGTATGGTTTCATAATTACCACATAGCGCAAAGAGTCCGGGCATAACACCGACTGGTTGTGAGAATCATGTTCACGAGTCTCTTAATGAGAAGAACATAATGTTTTACTCTGGACCGCACCAAAGGTTGCAGTACATACATCAAAGAAATTGTTGCACCTGAGAAGATTGGGCTTGACTCCAGCAATAGCCTCAGAGAAGGGGCCTGCCTGCCAGGTCCACCTCCCTCCCTCTCCTTAGTAGAGCCTCACCTGGATGAGGACCACAGAGGTAGGAGAAGGTCCAGCACAAGCCACACACCTGGCTCTGCTCTTCCCATGGCACTGACAAACGAGCTGCAACTCCTATTGCTATAAAAGCCTTGCTGGGCAGAGAGGACCAGTGGGACAGGCGGCTCTACTCATCGGTGACCCCCGCGGATGCTCACGGAGCAGGAGCAGGGCAGATGTTCCTGCCCAGGGACCTGCAGGGGATGGCCTCGGGGAGCACCAGGAGCCGGAGAGACACAGCCTGTCGCCTCTTGTCAGTCACCAACGACCAACGGGCAGCTCTGCTAAGACGTGCTAGCTGGACACGTACATCACACACATGTGCCTGCAACCAGATTTACGGGAGTGAACATGTGTCTTTAAAAATAACTATAGATAACACACACCAAGCTTGTAAAATTAAACTAATTGCTTGAAAGAGAATAAAAGTTATATTGCACGTATAACATACAGGAGTTACTGAAAACCTTTTCGATTCATAGGATCACAAAGAATTACTTTTAAATCTCTGCTATAATAAGTATATTTCAAGGCAGCAGCATCCAACTAAAATGCTGAAATGTAATCAGTCAACAGAATATTTTTTAAGATTAAAAATGCTTCCTTTCTTGAAAATGGACACTAAAGCCCTAGGCAACATAACCACTGAGGTTTTATTATAAAATACATTTCAAAATAATGGCTGAAAGTCTTAAGAGCACAGAAGATGAAAAAGAACTAAACAAGCTTTTTCCTGCCACTAAATGATAAATTAAAAGCAGCATTTTGCTGTTCTGCCTCATTTTTAATCACACTGCATTCACACCACGATGGTTATGGTTGCGTAGGTATTCCCATTAAAAAGCGTCTATTGCTAAAGGTTTACAATTTTGAAGTAGCAGTCAGCTGGGCCAGCCAGAACAGAGCCAGGTAGAAGTCTCCTTTCAAATCAAAATTTTCATTTAATTTTGAGAAAAAGCACTGCCTGCTTGACATAACAGGCATGGCTGCTAAGAAATATGCCCCTCACACATGTTTTTTAAAAAATTTGAGTAATTTCAGAATATAGTCTTTTGGGATTTTAAGAATAATAGTGAAAATACTGTATGTGCTGTTGCTGCTGTCAGATAAAGAGCTCTTAATCCCACTACACTATCTTGCCTCAGTGCAGATTACGTCTCAATGTATCCGTGTAAAAACGCTAGAACAAATAATAAACAGATATTTGCCTGTGAAAAAGGAGATTTACAGATTGTAAAGGAAATGGTATTGAGCAAGAGACTATAAAACTGACAGTTTTTTTATTAATTAATATGCAACTTGGTTTTGTTCCTACTGTCAAATCCGTAATGCAGAAACATCAGTGAAAAAACACCTGCAGCTGCTAATCCATTCTTAACTTTCTCTAAATGGAGATAATTTTCAGTTTGAGTTTTCTCAGTTTGCCTCCTAAACATGTTTTCAAACATGGTTCAGAGGATACACGTAGCACACGATTCCCCGGCTCTGAAACCTATGGACTTGCTTGCAGAGTTTTTACACGTTTGCTGTATTAGAGAAGACATTTAAGGAGCCAAAAAAATCCCATTTCCTCACCTCCAGAAGGGCTGTGCTACGAAAACCTACACTGAACGTGTCGGCTGGAAGGGCGCAATAAGCCAGCTGGTCCCTTTGCTCTGAAAGCAGGGCTCACTGGCACGCCAACGCCGAACACGGGAGCAGAGCAGCACCGGCGACAGCCAGAGGCATTCCCAGCCTCCCGCAGTCTGGGCGGTGAGAGGACCCGACTTTTCCCCCCATCCCAACCCACCACATGGTTCCCAGTGAAACCAGTTCTCCACAGCTCATCCTGCTTCCTTCTGGAAATAGTCACGCTTTTCCCCAGCATCATTGAGCTAAACTGGTAGTGCCACATTTAAAATGTAATTAAATTAGATTATATTCTAGTTAGCAAAATGTATCGTATGGTGCAATAAAACACACTTGTATCACCACAGGTCTGCCTGGACTAATGTATTTAAATGCTGTTTGAAGCCAATTAGCTGTAATGAAGATATCTGATGCATTAACTGAGATGTTATAAAGCATCTCTATACTATACTTTGTGCAATTGAAGCATAAGGAATTTTTCATTCTTTTTCATGATACTTGTTCATATAGGAAACCGCATCGCCAACCAGGAGCCAAATTCACCCCAACCTCACCACCACCACAAAACGCCCTTTCACCCTTACCTCCCTCACAAGAAATCAGCTATATTAAATCAACAGAATAATGTGAGGTGGAAAAGGAAAAGACAACTGTGGACAAAATAGAAAGGAAAGTTTTATTAATGCTAAATACACTTTCCCTTTTGGGTTTACACTACTGTTCCCGTAACTGTTTCCAGATGGTGCAGCATCTTCCGAGCAGCTAGCTGGGAGTGAAACGGCAGCTTGCTGCCTCTTTTACACTAAGGGGGCAAAACCCTGGGCATAAACATGATTTATGGGTTTGATAAGCTAAAAACAAAGGTAAAGGCACATTGAGAAGAGCAGGAAGTGGAATTAAAACTGAATTTTTAAAGCTGGCAGCTGAAGAGTTAACCACAACCTTCCTCCTTTTAACGCAGCCTTCTGTAGTAGCTAATGAAGGTAATGAAATATGACATGTAGTTTGGCCCTTGACCACAGAGCGCACCTCCCTCCCCTCTGCCTTGCAAACAAAGCCAAAACAGATGTAGCTGCTTCGGTAGGGTTTGGGGTTGACGGCTGTTACACAGAGCAGGTCAGCGGGCGCGTTCCCAGGGCGCGGGCTTCTGGCACACCGCAGTGCCGGAGAAGGTCCCGGCTCTGCTCCAGAGGAGATGGGAGTGGACAAGACGGTGCATCTGCAGACGGAGCCAAAGCCACCCTCCCCATCAGCGGCACCGAGAACTACACCGATATCCAGCCTCTTTTACAAACCTAATTCCATAAAACCCCATTCCTTCCATTTAAGTAAACATGAATATAAGTTTTATACGCTCAACTAGTTCATCTACTGTTAGTCTAAATATAATTTAACAAAACAAATCTTACAAAAAAGAAAGAGAAGGCAAGGTACTGCTTGGGCGGGGGAGAGGCGGCACATTGAGAATTGCTGCCCTTACAGCTCAGGAAACAACCCACCACGACCACGGCAGTCAGCGTTTCATTAGCAGAGAGCCAGAGATGGAAAAAAGTTTTCTTAAAATAAACTCTTCTAAACAAACAAGCTTTCAAATTCACAAAATACTATAGAATTTATTAGCCTTTTTAAGAGCTCAGGAGTTCCTCACGCATCCCTCGGCTCAACTTTGCCATGCTCTGGTGTGATGTGGCTGCCAGGCTGGTAACCTCGAGTGCGAACAGCGTGCCAAGAGATACCACAGACACTTCACAATACTCGATTCATCATCTAAACACAGGAACTCTCCATCATAGCTGCTGGTTAATACTGAATACATGGATAATGATCCCCCCTGGGCCAGCGGCATCAGCTCCATCCCTCCCTCGGTTAGGGAACAGCAGCACCAGGGGATGTCTTGTTTCTCAGGGTAGAGGTCACCCATCCATCTCCCCTGAAGAACTGGTTGGTTTAGTGGGGACAGAGGGGTGCAGGTAGCCCTGGGCATCAGAGGAATTCTAGAGTGGGATTCATTTTCCCCCACTGGGACATCCAGCTCGTTGGCAAGTCTGATCTAATCAGCTCACGCTCCCTTTGCTGTCGCTCGAGAGAGAACGACATGGAAGAAGGCAGCCAAGGCAGGCCAGACAAATAGCTCTCCAGAGAGGAGCGGGCAGCTCCCCGACCTGTCCTAGCTGGTCTCTAAAAGGGGGTTTATAGGTCTCCACTGGCTCTCCAGAGAGCCATGATGGCTTGCTCAAGCGTCTGTGCCTGCCTCCAAGGGCACACGGATGCCACCCCCAGTGACATCTGCCTCCTGCCATGGCTCTCCTTCACAAGGAAGGACCACTGACCCCCCCAGTCGCTCAAATTGCCAAAGATCTGAGGTGATAAAACTCAAAACTTGGAGTAAGCCTGGAAAACAAAGAAGGTCTCTGGAAACTGTTAAACCTATAGATGCAAACGAGCAAAAAGCGTCCTCCAGCCCCACGGCTACTGGAAGCCATTTGGCCAAGCCGGTTGAGTGAACCACCCTCCCGGGGTCCACACGTGCTCCACAGAAACCACTGGCTTTCGTGGCTGCCTTCCGGGGACCATGTGTGTTTTTTATCAAAAAAAAGAGCACTATGTATAAAACGCTAAAGTTGCAAAAAACTAGAAAATACTATCATTAAATTTACCTATTCAACTTAATTTGTCCCTCTGTTGCATATGCATTGTTACACATGCTTGAATTATATGCTAATTTGCCATCGTTCTCCAGGAGCCTGACCTCATTTAGTGAGCACAGCGAAGCATGCTATGGGTTGGTGCCGAATAACGAAATTATCTGTTGGTTATAGACACGCAGCCTCATTTAAACCAAATTCATATACGTAACTTACGTGGGTGACCTTAACCACAGCGACTTTGTTGCCTGTGTGTAAAAAGGGGTTAATAGTGATTTATTTTGGCTATAAGCCAGATGAGCAACATTGTATTTCACAAGGAAGTTTTGAGGGTATTTTCCCAATTGTTTAGGAAGTACCAATGCACCGCAACAGACACAGGATGAATTGGGGAAGAAAGGGTGAACTTTGCAGTCCACGCGCTGGTCGGCTGCTGCACAGGACACAGCGCAGAGCTCGGAAGGGGGAAGGTAAGAGCGAACGGGGGATGTCCCCTGCACCGTGAGGACCTCTGTCCCCTGCGCCCAAATCAGCCGCGAGTCCTCTAAATCAAGCACTAGGAGCCGATGGGATTTAAGGCCGGATCAGACACGTTCATCCAGGGAGGGGCAGTTGGGCTTGCATGTCCAAGCTCTGGCACTGCCAAGATTTTTCAGTTTGTTGCTTGATTTTGCAACCTCAATGACCTATGTGCGCACAAAGCTTTACACACTTAAACGTGTGAAATTAGCTATCCGAACGACTTTGCTGGGTTAAGGGCAGTGCCATTTACAGCCTTGCCTAGCCCAGGACCCAGCAGATGTTGGGAGAGCCCCCGCGGGGTCCGGGGGGCCAGGCTGCCCGAGCACCAGCCAACACCTCCGAGATTGCGGCGAGTCCTCGCCCGCCGCCAAGGCCCAGTGCAATCTCTGCTCCCCTCCCCAGGACCAGACCCTCGGCAAAGTTCGGCGCAGGAGAAAAGGGGGGGCAGGGCCCTTGGAAATTGATAGCCTGTTTCAAGCGTTATTTATCATTCCCAGCACAGACACTGACATGTGCCTTTTGAAAGGGGATACTGTACCTTTAACCTTGACTCCGAGCACGTTGGTAATTTGGGATGCGAGCCCGGGTTCAAGCGGGGTGACCTTTCAGGGGGGGAGGGGCAGGGCTGCATTTATTTATGAGGCGGTTGGAAATTTTTGACATCACATGCTAGTCCCATTATTCACATATTACATGACACAAGATTGGCCCTTTTAATGCAACAACATCACATCAAAAAATTTGATTTTCTGCTCTGACAGCAGGCTTGTCCTCTGTAGCTCCCCAAAATGTAATCTGTTCAGGTTAAAGGCCACAGGAAAACGATTTAAAAAGTGCACGGCTTTCACCGAACATGGAAAAACAGGTCTGGGACCAGGAGTGAGAGCAGGGATGCTTCAGGGCTGGAAAGAAATGGTCTTTTAAGTGCAGAAGCACCGTTGGGTTCCCAGCGAGGGGAATCCCTCTGCCTGACCCCACAGGACACCGTGCCGGGGGGTCCCCACTGCCCGTCCCCAGCATCACCCCAACCCGCCCAGGTTTGTCTCCGCCGCAGTGATGGATCCCACTTCTCTGCCCTCACACTCCTGGAATTTTGGATGTGACATATTCTTCCCCCGATACACACACACATAATGCGCACAGCTTCCTCAAGAGCAATCAAAGTGTTTTTGAGCCTTTGCTGCAAAGCACACACCTACGTTTAGCATAAAAAAAATGCTCCCACACCCCTTAAAAAGATACACCACAAAGATTATTTGTTAGAATTACCAGTGTAAACCTATCTGGAAATAATAAGTTTTTAGATTTGTGCACAGCGGATGCTATGGCAGGGCTGTGCTCTGTACACAAAGCAGGATGCGTCCTTTGATCAGCCAGCCCCACGCGCAGCGCGGGCATTCGCTCGGTGCCTACGTGCCCACGCCACACCGACAGCTGCTCCACACAGCTACGCGCTCTCATTTTCATAGAATCTGAAGTACCAGCTAATGCATTTAAAGACAATGAAATATATTGCACAATAATGCACCACAAAAGTATATATATTAAATTACTCATCAGCTAATTCCCCAGAGAGAAGAAAATAGTTCATGTGTTTAACTTTTCTAAATATCCTTGGTTGAGGGCAGGCAAAAGAGGAATTTTAAGGTGGTTGATTTGTAGCTGGAAAAGCATTTCTAAGATTGCTACAATTTCTTTACAGAAATATCCCATGATGTTGACGATGAGGCTGATACTAAACTAGCATTACAAGTAAATAAAATGGGTAATTTTTTCAATATTTTTATCACTTTAAACACTGTTTTCTAAATATATTTCCAAGATTATATGCAATGAGAGAAACAAAACCCAACACATTGTGAATGAGTAACTTTGTCTTGTGGGTTCAAAGGATGTTTATTCTATTCTTATGGCAGAATTTTAGATGGGCTATTTACACCTTCACCCAAGGAATCAAATCTATAGAAGCATTTCTATATTCACTACGATTTAATACAAAATGAAATGTAAAAAAAAAAAATACTCCACACCCTGCCAGCCCTGTTTCATTTCCACTCGGGTTTTGTCTCCGGTAGGCACCACAGGCCCTGAGCCCTTCCCCAGGCAGCATTAGGCTGGCTCCGGGCGATGCTGCAGATTGCAGGGTGTTAATTGCAATTCCCCTCCAAGCCGCAAGACCCACGACCAGGCCACGCACCAGCCGTGTGTGGGGAAAGCCCCCGTGGGCTGGGAAGCCTGGCCAGGCAGAGACCCCTGGGCTGGGCTTCCCCAGCCTGCACAGGATCCTTTGGGAAGCAGCACATAAAACCTGCCTGCTGTTGTGGCAGGAGACGGATGAGGGAAGTCGTAGCACCTCCAACAGTCATGCCCACATTTCACATCTCGCTCCAAACCTCCTTCCCCGGATGCCAGCTGTGTCTGACTCCTTGGTGCCCCTCACCACGGAGGTGGTCACATCTCACCGACACTTTGCTTATGGAGCATCACGAGATCTTCGCTGACAAATGACACTCCCTTGGCATTATTTACATTTCAGTACAATCTAATATTACTATTACATTAGGAAGTTCTAAACATTTGCGCTTCTCACCCTGCGTTGGCTATTTATTGAAGAGTTTGTCCTGCCTTTTTTGCAAAGCTACCCCCTCACCCGCACCCACTCCTTCAGCACGCACCCCACCACCCTTCCCAGGCACAGGCGGCAGCAGGACAACAGGCAACCACTGGCCCCGTGAGCAGGAAGGGAAGGGGAAGCTGGGTTACAGCAACCAGGTTTATGAGCCAAAGCTCAAACATCTTCAGGAAAACCCTCCTCCAGGAGCAGGGGCAAGAAGATCCTAAGGCAGTATTACATTTTTACAGATTTATATGGGTTTTGAAGCCAAGTCCCAAGACTGGCAGAACACAGAGGGGGAATTATTTTCTTCTTATTAAAAGAATGAAAAGACCCAACATTGATTTTGTCCTTCATCACCACACAAGGAAAACCTCCCAACTACTGAGAGGATGACTGTATGGATTATCACAACACCGTAAATCAAAGTGAATGTATTTATTAGGGTGACTCTCTTTGTTGTACATGTGTGCGCTGTTTGTTGGCCCATACTGTTATTATTTTAATTTATGGTTTGTTTTTTCAACTGTTTCCTCCCCCTCACAAGACTGGAGCCTGTCCACAAGTTTTACTCACGCCAGTTAAAATCAGCATAATGAAATGTCACGGCCAGATCCCATCGCTCCGCAAGGACGACAGGGCAGCGCTGTCTCTGGGACACGTCTGCAGAGTCCTGTGAAACTTCACTCCGACAGGCAGCGCTGCTGGGGGGGCTTCACCAACAGCGGTGGGTGGGACAGGGTGACAGGGACCCTGACGAGGCCAGCTAACGAAGCCAGCAGCACAGGGGAAGGGAGCCTTCCTTAGCTGCTTAAGAGGTCTAGCTATAATTAAGTGCAATAACTTTAAACAATTTGCAAATCCCACCTCATCTCTCATTCTGTTATAACCACAAACTCAATATTAATAAAGTGTATTTCTGTAGAGTGGGTGTTACACCAGGCTGCTGCGATGCGGGAAGAGGGGAGTGAGGAGCTGCACAGAGGAGTTCAGCTCAACTCTCCATCTGCCCCAGCTTAATTTAAACCAGCCTTGACGACCTCATCTGTGGCAGCTAATGACAGCCCCCGCTCGGGGGAATTGCCAGGCCCAGAGATCCAGTTCTAGGCATGCAAATTCATGACTTGGGTGCTCAGAAAGCATGACATTTCCCCCCTCGTAATACCCATTTGGGGTTCCCTTTATTTGCTCTGTGGATTCTGAACTTTTGGGGCTAGTTGTTTGAATCCTCTCTTTGAACCCATGAGGTTTTGGGGTTTGTTTTTTTTTTTTCTTTTTTAAAGACTCACTGTAGCATCACAGGAGTGGACACAGCAGAGGCTGAGCCAGCTTCCAGCTGCATGAGCCATGGTGGCACAGCAGAAGGGCTGGATGGGAAGAAAGACCATGTTCCTCCCCACTTAAGTGGCCTAAAGACCCTGCAACTGTAATATACCAGGCAAATCTGCAAGTCAAGTCTCATACATAATAATGCAGCTGCGCAGCACATTGTCTTAAATACAAGCATTTGATACAACACCTGTATTTAAGGGCAGTGCTACCCTAAACTGAGAGATTACCTTGTTGGGGTTGAGTCTCATGGTCAGCCACGACCATTTACAACTCCTCTAGCAACCCCATGCAGGAGAGCCACAGCAGCAGTGTGCCCAGGGAACAGGCTGGCCTTCCACAGCAAGAGGCAGCAAGCGGCGCTCTCAGATCATTTACCGTCCTACAACACTACTGTCAGTGGAGCCAAACATGAGGAAGGTGAACTGTGGGCACCATCACCAGTGACCGAAACCCACACCAACTTCTGAAATGTTTATTTTCTGAAGCCCTGCACTGTGCATCAGCTGCAAACCAAACACAGCCTCCACAAAACCCCGTCAGAAAACTAAGTACTAGGAGCAGCATTGGCTACCTTTGCACTGCAGTACTGAATGTCCTGTTGTTTGCTGTCCTCTGCTCTTTTTTTGAGAGAAAAGGAGGCAAACTAGGGAACGGGACTTTGTAACCCCAATGTGAGCTAATTTAACCTGAAAAAAAAAAATCAAATACCTCTCTGAGGAGGGAGAGCCCTTGACACATGACTAAATCCAAAGGAAGAATTCAGCACCTACTTTGGGAGCAGGAAAACACAATAGTAAGGAAATGACATTGGAAAAGAGTATGTTTTTAACTAACATTTGTTGTTCTTTGGATGAGGAAGTCATTGTGCAGCCACAGCAGCGTGCATCAGCACCAACATTTTCTCGCACATTTTAGAAAAGGTGTTTGAGCAGCAGCAGCCGGGCTGGCACGTGGAGGGCTGCCGATCCCCAGGGAGGAGAGCGGGACACCAGCGCCGGATCCAGCCTCGCGACATTTTCCCATGTGTGAAATCACAGTTGGCTTCCAGGGAGCACTGGTTCACTTCTTACCAAGCATCCTTCTCCAGAGCCAAACAGAACAGCACCCACATCTGCTCCTTCCTCCCCACCCTTTCTCAACCCTCGCTCCTCTGTTTCCCACATACCGCCCTCCTGCACATCTGACCTTCACACCCTCTGGCTTCGGCGCTGCCTCCTCTGCCCTCACCAGCTCCTCTGCCCTCACCATCCAGCTCTCCTCCGCCTCCCCCTGCCCATTTAAATACTGTTTTCCTTCCCTTCTCCCTCATGCTGATTTGGCATCAGCGCCGGGAACAATAAGATCACAGGGAAGTGTCCAAGCTCTCCCTGCTGATGCCCAGATGAACCGCTGCTCCAGCCGCTCCGAGGCAATTACAGGACACCTTTGCTTGGCCACTACTGGCTGGAGCAAACCCTTTGAAGGTGGAGGCTGCGGAGACTGGGCCAGGCTTTAAAATTTGAGACAGTTTTCTACGAGATGGCAGGAGACATGACCCAACACCAGACAGGAGAGCTCGGCTACAGGGCATCAAAACAGGGGACAACCTGAGGACTGGCAAGATACAACAT
Source organism: Larus michahellis (assembly GCF_964199755.1). NCBI lineage: Eukaryota > Metazoa > Chordata > Aves > Charadriiformes > Laridae > Larus > Larus michahellis. The sequence goes on from NC_133899.1 coordinate 1,010,468, forward strand.
GCACGGGAAGACACCGTTTCTATCGGCTGTGGACTGGCGAGATGCGGCTGCAGCACTACTGTTCAGGAAATGAGCTAAGGCATCCTGCGCGAGACAGCGCGATGAGAAACATCTGCTCCCCTCACAGCCCTGCTCAAAATGTCAACAAAATAGTTGATTCTACTAAGGCTTTTACTAGATGTATTGGGAATATCCTTATATAAGCCAGCATAACAGGCTTTTTAAAAAAAACAAAAACTTTGCCTCAGTTTCGGCGACTACATGGAAGAGGATTTTGCAGGAAGAATCCACAGAAAAGCAATAAAAGTGTACAAAAATGAGTAAAGAAAAGTTATGTAAGTAGGTTTTTAAAGATTACAAGTACATGTCTAGGCAAAAAAAGCTGAGGCATGGAACAGGGAAAGAGATTCTATTCATCATCTTTTAGTACCAAATATAGAGGACACCTAAAGAAACTGCTGTGCAACTCTCAAAGTAAATGGAAATAACAGCACTGAGTATAAAAACGTTTTTTGGAAAACATACAAGATATTGTGTTTTTATTTCAATGCCAATATACTCTTTAAATAGGCTTTGTATTATCACTAAAACCCACGAGCTGAATTGGGTGCTAACGGACTACACCAGACATGAGTCTTCCCACCAGGGAGCCCAGTCCTGCGGGGAGATGGTGGACAGACCCACCAAGGTGAAACGGGTGACCCCGACCAGGCAGTGCGGAGCAGGACAGAAGTCAAAGCCGGCAGCATTACACTCGCGCGACTCCAGAGATGATGTTGGTTTGGGATGTGCCCACAGCGGTTTACATCCCACACCCTCGCATCCCTTCTTCACCAAACCCACCGCACCCACACCACCACCCATTTCCAGCCCCTTGGGGTCACATTTCCATAACACCACCCCCACGTGTCCACACAGTCCTTCCCCACAGAGCAATAACTCATTCCATCGCACCAGCGTTCCCACCACGTTTCTGTAATACCATACAGGTACCAGTTACGCTCATTAACGAGGATTTGCAATTCTCCTGGTCCATTATCCACCTCCTAACATTCATACGGAGGCAATTAAAGGATGCTCTTTTTCCTGCCTGGTGCTTCTATTCATCCTGCCCTCAGCATTTTGGTGTAGCGCTAAATAAGTACCGATCCATCTTCCCTCTTCATCAAACATATATGAAGCAGGTCAGTGTTATTAGGAGAAGCCAGCTGAGGCACATGGAAAGATTAAGCACATTTTATAGGAGTACACAGGGAAATACATACAGTTCTGAGAACCGAGTTCAGGAGCTCCTGGCTCCAGCCAGGCTTCAGTCAAACTTGTCTAATTTAGGGACTGGAGGTTGTACCAATCTGACTTTAGCGTGACAGCTCACGTGAGCTGAGAGATTCGCCCCATCCCTGCGCCTCACAGCTCCACCGAATACAAAGGGGACTGGACAGACCTACGCGCGAACACAAAGGGAGCATCTTTAAGGAAGGGAGAATTTCCTCAAAACATCACATTCAAAACAGAACTGAAAGAACAACATAGAGAAGAAAAACGCGCAGCTTCATTTCCAGCATTACTGAGTTTACTTTGTTGCTGGTTTTGTTTGTTTTGGGGTTGTTTTTTTTCCTCCAAAATGAAGAGGAGAGATCAAAGGTTTGAACTTGTGGCACTCCTCCGCTGGCCCGGTGGCAGCGCGTGCCTCCACCTGCAGCAGGCTCTCTCCTGCAGCTGCTAATCCACTCGGATGCTCAACCGCAGAGCCTTGAGTTTTCACGGATTTATGCCCTACACTGCACACAGTTCCGTCTGTTTCACGGTTATTGTTCTCACTGAGTCTACTTCATCATTTAAATTATTAACAGCAGAATTACACCGACCGAGATCCCCTAGAACAGGCAGCTTTAAAATACAAAGGCTTGTACTGGAGCATATTGATACACATTGACTAGAACAGATAAATCACGAGAAATTTAGATTTAAGGGTCATTGCTTCATTTCGGTGCTAGTTGGGGGTTTCTGGTATAAGAATAACAGAAGAAAAAGCTGGAGAAGCTCCTTTAGATGGTCACCTGCAGACTGTCGCTCACATGTTCGAGTACCTCCATGTTATCAGTAGCCCGAAGGTGCCCCATTGACGTGCCACACATCAGAGCACGCTGCACCTTCAACACATCTTGCGCCCCCCCCAGCACCAGCTCCCTGGCAGGGCAGGTGCCCCAGCGACCCCGCGGCAGCGCCCCTTGCCCAGGGAAACTGAGGGCAAGTCTCCCCCGAGCTGCACTGGGACAGAGCCTCTGCAGCCCGGACACTGGTTCTGGTTCTCCCACCAAACACACCAATGCTCACAGAGCGCAGACCTCGCACATCCACGTGCAGCAAAGATGTAAATTACACACCGGTGTAAGTCAAACCCCCGCTGAGAAAAACAGTGAACCCCGTGGGTGAAGGAGGAAAAGCAGGACAGGGACATAAAGAAACTTCTGGGTTCCAGTTCATTGATTTCTTCTCTGTCATCTTCTCATTAGGAAGATAAAACAGCTTCCCACCAGCCCGTTATACCCCTATTGCTGTCATTAACTATTCAGAAAAGAAAAATCAAGTGCTATAATGGCATGAAGTCTCGGTAAGTCACAAAATCCCAAGCAAATTCATCTCTCTATTTTTTTAAAACGTAGCACATGAGAAACAGTGATTGTGAAAAGCCACTTATGTTCAAAAAAGCAACAGAAAGCCACCTGCTGTCTGCCACAAGCCTTTGGTTACCTCAAGCAGTTTGTCCTGGCCACCAGATACCGCAGTCAGAGGTGACTCCAAACTGATCTCAGCCTTAACCATATTCATTAGTAACAGACTAGACAGTGCCCGTGTTCAGACTATGCATATGGTTTGAATACCAGGAATTTGCTTTTCCCATGCACTGCATTATGTATTTATACTGAAATAAAAGCTTTTTTTTCTCCCCACTTCTTCTGGGGTAATTGACAGATGGATCTGATTCAGAAAAAAGTAATCAATGTATTCAAATAGTTTCTACCCATGCTGCTTTGCCTAGGCTTCAAATATTTTATTACACAAGGTTCTACGCACATTTTTTTAAAATTAGTTAAAGTTCATGCAGCTTTTCATGTGAAATTTTCTTCTAAAAAAAAATCTAGCCTTCTGAAGCAATAGTTTCTCTGCAATCAAGTCAAAAATCCAAAATAGCTTTCACTGTACTAATAATGAAAGTCTTATGTGCAAAGACAAGTTCCTTTCAAGTAAAAATAAAGTGTATTTTCATTACATCATATATCCAAAGCCATAATACTCAGTTGGTCACCCAGGCAGGAGCTGCCCAAGTTAAAAGTTTGTTCAAGGCAGGTTTTCACGGCCACCAGGCGCCAGTGATATCTGAGCAGACAAGTTTCATTTCTGAGAGAAACAGTGAAAACAACACAAGAAAAAAAATGAGCTTCTACTTACATGGTGGGGAGAGGAGGCAAAATAGTGCTTTTAGGGGGACTTAGCATCAGTATTTGCCAAGATATGCTCTTTCTAGTATAAGGCTCAAGAAATCTCAAGTCACAGCTGCCATCAGCTCCGCCACGCAAATCTACTGAAGGTTGTAAAGCAACGCTCCCAACAGCAGCGACCACAGGTCCCAGAGACAGCCTGGCTGAGATCAGAGAACGTCAGCAAAACCTTTACCACTGAAATGACTTACATCGCACAAGGGCATTTCATTAGGGGCGCATGGAACTGAAATTATCCCTTCATTCCTCCAGCTACAGAGAAACTTAACCAGGTAACAGCAGATGGAAACCCCAACATACCTCACTCCCCTCAGAGCAGCTCCTTCTCTCTGCCGTTCCAGCACCATCCACACCAAACAGTTTCAGCTGCTCGACCCTTACATATATTCACTGCCTCCTACCCATAAGACATCTCTGATAGATTGCCTGATGCCCTACACCTGTGTAGTATTTGGTAATGCTGATTCCATCAACTAGTTGGGCTTCAACAGCTGATGCTCGTATCGTCAGCCAGCAGGCAGGCAGAGCCGCTAGGTCTAGGTACTGTCCTCACCCCAGCAGCAGGCCTTCGCTGTAAGAGACTTCCTAGAAGAAGCAGCAATAAGACTAGAGGAATCCCTACATCCCAGAAGTGCAAAATCCAAGATGAGGTCCTTTAAGGACTGGGCTCAAACATCAGAAGTGCACCAGAGAAAGTTAAAGCATGATTCTTCTTTACTTCCTGAAAAATAGCTAGCTATTCTTGTCTTTACCGCTTTTCTCTTTCCTCATCGTTCATAATTAGACAACCTACATCAATGGCCAACCCTCAGCTCTCAGAAGATGTAGCAGAGAGTGGGCTGCTCGCTGCATCGGTTAGCTGCAGCTGAATAAAGCGTTCTTCCTCCTCAAGTCTGTACGAGTCCTAGTGACGCTTCCAGTTGGAAATAGCTAGATTTTCTCCTCGGAATAAATCAACCCACAGAAAACTTGCTGCAGAGGATTAATTACAGAATCACAGAACCAAGGTAGGAGACCACCTAGTCCAACCTGCCTGCTCAAGCGGGGTCACCTAGAGCAGGGGGTCCAGGACCACGTCCAGCTGAGTATCTCCAAGGATAGAGGCTCCACCATCTCTCTGGGAAACCTGTGCCAGTGTCTGACCACCCTCACAGCGAAAAAAACCTGTGTTTAAGTGGAAATTCCCATATTTCAGGTTGTGCCCATCGCCTGACGTTCAAGGGCAGAAGCAGAAGACAGAAAGAACATGTGTGCTGACGCAGATCCCACCACTTCCATGGAGTGAGCTCTCCCTCACAGGCAGGCACGCGCCCGGGTTTGCCTAAATTTAGTGTTGTGAAGAGCTGAATTCGAACAATTCGTCTATGTTATCTGCTCAGGGGTGCAGAGGCTGGTTTTGGTTTTGCATTTTTTTGTTCAAATGAGCATCACCACACAACTCTTCCCCAAGCATATGGTTATGGTATGGAAAAGGTTCTGGAGATGTTGGTGTCCTAGCAGCGCTGTCGTGAGGGCTGCAGTGAGCAACGAGAATGCACAGCGACAAATATTTTGAAGTTTATCTGTACGTTGTTCTCTTTTACATCAATTTTTTCCAACAATACCAACAATCAGAGGGGTGTAAATTGGTGATAATTAGTTCATGCCCTTTAATCTACTTAATGTTCTCTATACGCCCCACGACTTTAAGCGAGGAAGAAAAAGCTGTGCGTGAGATGCGGAGGGGAAGTCACTAAAACGGACTGCCACGGCCACCTCCCTCCTGCCTTACGGGGCTCTCCCAGGCGGGAGTAAGCACAGTATCACAACATAAAGCATTAGACTTGCTCTGGAAACCCTTTGCCCAGCTGCTCATTAGTACTGCATTAGTCTGTAAACTCAAGCGCAAAACGCCTAGTTCAAGTTGCTCTTTCTTGATGTACTTGAAAGGTCCTGTGAATTTATGGCAGGATAATGCGGAGCACAGCACCTATTTATGAGTTGATCATTTGTACAAAACCCCCCTCAAAGCACCGAAGGTTACCATTCGACCAAGAGCTGCACTTAGCTGCTCAGAGGGCAAGAAAGCCAAGTATATGAAAGTTAAAAGCATTAATAAAAGTGTGACTTATAAATTACTTCATCTTTGTCACCCTTTTTGAAATGGGGTGAGAGAGGCCAGGGTAAATTTATTTTTTAAGTGCTTTCTGAGACCTGCAAGGGTCAGCCCTGAAATGCTGTACTCTATAAATCATTCCATGCGTATCTGATAGATGCGAGCGCATCATAACATTAACAAATATTGATTTGTTTATCATTTGCAACTGTTTATAGCTAAACAGCAGGCTTTATAACATTTGTAGGGAGAAGAAACTTTAATCTGTGAGAATGCGGAACAGAAGCCACCTCGGCTGCAGGAGAAAAGAGCAACCAATGTTACTCTGTCACCTGGCTGCCTGCTCACTGTACATGTTACAGTCACATTATGAAACCAGTTATTTCACAAAATGACTCAAATTTCCAGGCATTTCATGAAACAACTTGTATCGCTGCGAAGAACCACAGCGAAACCCTGCATTACGGGTGCTCGGTTGAATCACGGCCACGAGAAGGCGAAAGCAGAGCCTGCAGCGGGTAACCGGCACGCGGATGGAAATGCTGCAGGACAAAACTTTGGTGGGAGAACCAAGGACAGGTGTTCTTCCTGGCCCGGGCAGCCTCCCCGTCCTGGCACAGCTCCAGTCTGCTGCGCCACAGGGAGCCTGGCACCAGGGACGGGCGCCACAGCCCTTCCCACGCCACCAACCGGAGCCGTCCCCCCCAGACCTACCCACCACGACGGGCAGGTGTTAATGAACAGAGCGGGTCCACACCACCCACACCTCCAGTGCCAAGGTAAGTACTGGTCCCATGACATCGCTCTGCGATAGCACGCTGTGACGTCGTGCGATCTGGAATTAAACGCAGGATGGCTTGCCAGTGTATGTAGACACCCCCCCCGGCATCTCTCTGTATATGTCTGTCTTAGTCAAGAGCATCCAACAGCCATCCACGGGCACTTCGCGTAATTCTGCCCTATGGTTTCCATCCATTTTATGCAGTGACCAAAATCAGTCATTTCCCAAAATGATGGGCGGCAGAACTCAGTCCGTGGAAAGTTTTATATAAAAGTCCCAAGAAATGTAACAAGGACACACATTTTTACAGTACCTCTTGCCTGTTAACACTGATCAGGGCCACCAACACATCTGACCCCAGGCTTCTGGCCAAAATCGATGACACATGACAGGTATAAGACTTTGCCCTCGGAGCCCTCCAGGCTGGCTGGCGGGCACGGAGCATCGTTATCATCACTGGCCCACCACCGACCACCAGGGCCCACCTTAAATCACCGCACCCTGCCAGGTTATAGACATGACAAAATATGGCAACACCAACTGTTCTGGTTTTTTCTTAGTTTAATATTATACAGCAGGTTGTAAATGCAGGGAAGACACCTGGAGCAACAGGAGCAGCTTTGGAAAAGCTACGATAAAAATCTCATTAACCTAATGAGCGAGACAAACTATCTGGCACATCTCTTCCCAATGCTTTAAATCATTAGACATTACTGTAAAAAACAAACTTTTTCATTAAGCAACTACAATAAAAGCAGGGATGTTTTCTCTCCCTACCTTCTTTTTTTTAAATAGCACAACTCCTTTTTATTTATTTTTGGAACTTAACGGGCTCGATAACCAATTTCTATGCAGAACCACCCACCATTCACACCTCAGAAAGCTAATGAAGTATAATAAAATTGCCCCAGGAGACACATACACGGACACATGCACAAACTTTTCAGGAGAATAGTAACTGTGATTTCTTCAGGTCAGAAAGTAAAATTATGTAAGATAAATGAAAACAAAATAAAATAAACACCATCCATCAGTGGTGAAACTCAGTTTGCAAAGGATGGGCACCTTCTTTCCTGGGCAGCAGTCAGCATCAGCTTCTACTATAGGTTAAAAAAAAAATTCTCAGCTTCCCATACAGAACAAAAGGTGAAGAGTAACAATACCAGATTAAATGCTACTGTACCAAACAGTGACCAACAGCCTGTAACACGCATGGAAACAGAAACAACCATTCTGATAAGGGCGTGAATGCAGTATCTCTTATCCCAAGGTTCCCCAAGTGGTTTTCAGGGGCTGCATTTCCACTGATACGGAGATTTTTCTCCTGGATGAGTGTCACTCCACGATACTTTCCATCGCAAAATGCTGGAGAGTGGGTCTCTCAAACAGAAGGGTTTGAGAACAACGTCGACCTCTCAGAATAACAAACTCTATTAAATTGAAACTCACGGAGATAACAGTGTGCACACATCCTCCTTCACCACAGCTTCAGGTAGCTCCAAATTAAGTATTTGGTTATTTCCCTGGGAGAAGGTTACGCTGTATTTGCAGCGGTACCTATTTGCAAATAAACACGGGTAAATTTGCTAGAGCCAGGTGGGTTTGGAATCTATTCTTCAAGCTTAGTGGAACTGAGCCCTCAAAACCTAAACCTTTCTTGTAGTAAAACAGGTGAATCAAGTACTTCAGAAACCCCACGCAAAATCTGGAGTGCCATAAAGCAGAAGTAGCATCAATTCCCCCACCCGGCTGGCATCTCCGGTGAGAGCATCCAGGGGCTTCCCAGGAGCAGAATTAAAACCTGGTTTACATCTGATAGCAAAGTCAGATGATATTGAGATGATCTACTTCAAGCCCTGTCTGCTCATGAAAAGATTCGTTCTTCTTGGGGAAAATGGCAGCACGAACTCAAAAATAACCACTGTCGTTTCAGGCAATGAGAGTTCGGCTGCGCTGCCTTGCGACTGGCCATGGGCATCCTCGGGATTTGCACGCGATGATTTACAGGCAGCACATTCAAAACCACGGGGTTCCGGTCGGGAAAGTGATAATGCTAGAATTGCCTTAATATCCCGGAATTACCACCATCGCTCCGCATGTGTTTGTTCAGAAAAGCTGTTCCTCACTTAAACCCTTTGTTTCCCAGGAACGATCTGTACCTGCTGTAAGCTCAGCGCTTTGTCTTAGGCAGCTCCTGCTCACGTTAAAGCTTCTCCTTCCCAACCCACGCAAGACACGGTCACCATAAAAACACATTTACCAAACGGCTGCACGTGGAGCAGGCAGCACGACGCGACGGCTCTGCATCCCAGCTGAACCCCAGGCAAAGCTGAGATTAGTTTTTTCCTCGGAGGCAAAGGAATTATTGACGGCCCAGCACGTGCCGGTGGTGAAGGGGTCAGGAGCAGGCACCGGCTCCAGCCCCGCTGGACCTGGGGCTGATGGAGCCGAGCTCGGCCAGGCAGGGTTCAGGCCGCTGGCCGCAGCACGGCTGGCTGCGTGCACAGAGCATCGCTCCAGCACAGGAGAGAAAACTCAGCAAGACCCTCTCTTACCAATTACAGGTCGTCAATATTGACTATCTGAGGGATTTCCATGCTCAGGAAGCAAATTAGAAACTCAATACCTGAACTATTCCTAAATGCAGTTATCAACTTCAGAGTTTTATCTCATAAAACCAATTCAGCTTAGAGTTTAATTCTATTAAATTAGGGCTTAGAAATAAGATTTGCTCTGAGAATGAATGCATCATTAGTTTTAAAATGCAATATAGTGAAACCCAAAATGTGCAGCATTACAGTTTGAAGAATAAATGAGTAGAGATGGCACCCAAATGTACTTCTCCCTAAATATATTTACGAGTCTTGGAAAAATCCGTCGGCTCTTTAGGACAGCAAGTCTTTCAGTGTGCAGGACATCCCCCTTCTTTAGGGAATGATAATCCTCTTGTGTCTCTCCTTGGCACAAGTTTTTCCTTTGTTCTTAAAACCTTCTTATTTCAGCAGCTGACAGAGAAAAAAGAATCAGCATCCTCTTTCTTAATAAAAATGCCACAATGAGATCCTGTCGGGCTTGTGCCAGGCATGTCAAAGGAGCAGGGACTAATACAGGAAACCTCAAGAACTCCCCGTTTTGTGCAAGTTACAGTATATGGAAGAGTCACGTAGCGCTGTTTTTTTAAATCAGGCTTCCAATACATGAAAAGCACCCTTCCATGGGGTGCATGTAATCTCTGAATAGGGCCCTTAGTTTCCTGTGGTATTGTATTAAAACTGATGTTTGATACAATAATGCAGGGATAGAATATGCTCAGAAGAAGACAAGGTAGCCCACCGGTGTCTGTCCCCTTGCATTACAAACCGCTGCGTGCTCTTTCATGCCGTACTGGCCGAACCGATGCAAGTCCAAGGCACGCCTGCAGCACGAGGATTATACGACTGAAAGTTAGGGAAAAAAGAGAAGGAAAAAGGCAAACACCATGCCAAAGACACTAGAAGTCTCAAACAGAAATAAGATATTCTGGTGATACAGGTTTCGCCATCGTTTTTTTATTCCAGATGTGGTATTTCACATGGCCCAGCGAAAACAGCGGGCTCCTCCTCAGGCCTGGCCACGTATTTTGCACTTAAAAACCTCCTTTTTCAAAAGAAAATAACGCTGTCTCCAAACAGTACTGCAGAGTAGGTTAGCAAACTGCGTGGCGCTGCTAAGGCATCATAAAATCATTGGTAGTCCATTGTCTCTCACACCAAAAGACTAGTTTAAAGATTTTAAAGACTTATTATAATAGACGTTAACTTGCTATTTTTACTCAAGAAGACTGTAACAGTTTTGTTCTTATTAGAAGTACAAAAATAAAACCAACTCAAGTGATCTGATTATAATTTTTGGTAGCAGAAGAGTCATATGGAACAACACAATTGACCCTATAAAGCCTAAAATACTTACCAGTAAGTATTTTAATGTAAAAATTCATTTGAAAATGCATGCAAAGCTGTGAAAGTAAAGAGAAAAGGATGAAATTGTATAAGTCCATCTCATCACTGTGGGGTGTTGCCCACGCCACCACCCCTTCTTCAGTCAGGATCTGATTTTACAATATTGAGCAAATTCTCATGTTCAAAAATAAGCCAGAGAAGTACCATGTGGTCAGACGTTTGTGTTTTGCCGTATGATTTTCCTCTTCCTTAATTTTTAAATTATATTTAGATGAAAACAGACCTTGTATTTTACATGAACAGAAGTCTCAACCTTTCCCTTTTACATTCCACCTTAAAATGCAGCGCGCGGTCGTCCTGTGTGTCAGGCGACGTACTACAAAATACAGTATAGTTTTGCTCCAATTCGTGTTTGCTTTTACTTGGTTTTCATTGAGTAGAATGACTTTATGTGCTCCAAACAGTGAACCAGAGCAGCTCAGCCGAGACGCTACAGGGCCGCTGACATTTGGAACACTATTTTCAGTCCTATTTTACATATGCTTTCAAAATTTATCCTATGAAAAATAAAAATCAGTTGGAAGATGGGCTTCTCAGTGTCTCGGGCAATGCAGATGACCTACTTTCAGCCATAAGGAATGGGAAAATTGCACGGCTATTGGCAGCAAAGTTAAAGGAAGGGAAGAGCCAACACCAATACCTGTGCAAATGCCCAGGGAAGAAAAATTCAAGCCGGAACGGCGCGTCGGAGAGAGAGCTGGTGTCAACCCAGCGCCTCCGCGACAGCCCATCACCGGCTGGACTGGGTAACGGACAAGCTACCTGGGGTTCCCTCTCTCCGGCAGACTCCCAGGAAAAATCCTGACATAATCTTTTTCCCTGGCTACTTGTAACGTGCAGAAAAACAGCTAGGAAACAAAATGGTTTAATAAGCGTAGCCTAAGAGGGAATATTACCTTACCCGCCTTTGAACGATGCGCTTTACAAAAATCCAGAACGAGAGAAAAGGACCCAGAGCGGGGAACGCAACCCCAACGTTTTTCAAAAAGGAACCGATTCTTTGAAAAGAAAACTAATTAGAATGAATCAAGGCTCTACCTAAGAGGAGAGATTAAAGGAAAAACAAAGAAAAAAGCTGTTAACGTTATTAAAAATGACTGTATTTGTGGATAAAGCAACAACAATAAACTTCTCATTGATACTTTATATTTTGTGTGGCTCTTTCTGCCTATAAACAAATTGTAAAAGATGGCAACAGCTAATTTAAAAAATAAAAAGCGAAGTGTTGCGGCGGAGTCTAAATTGAGTCTGACAGTCAAGGTCACATAACTTTTCACTTTTATTTAAAGACATTGCCTTGATTACTGAAAAATATTGCAGGATATATACACACAAATCTCGAGTCAGGATAGCCAGCCTGCGAGGACTATATCGACAGCTTCTTGTCCGTTGCTTTAAAAGGAACAACAGCAATGATTTTTTAAATTGCCAAATGTTGTGCAATTATCAAATTATAGACAATTGTCAGAAATCATTGATATAATTTTTTGAATTACGTTTTCAGTGTAAGCAATATGTCCTAACCGGTCCTGTTATGCCTAAATAAATTTAAATTATTTCTGGAAATTTAAAAAAATGATTGCTGCTTTAGTTCACATAAATGCAAAAGCTTTCATTATACCTTTGATTTATTTTAATTGTATTTATATTGTTCTAGTCCTCTTACTGCACACTTTGAGAAAAAATGTGAAATCTAGTTCTAAAATTCATTATCTGTAAAGACAATGAGTTGAGCCTGCAATACGTGTTTCTAGCACTGAAGGATCAGACGAAGCGTACAAGATCTCACGTCTAACGCAACCGTTCTCATGGGCCCATTAGAGTCTTTAGAGGTGGATCTCACTTACAGCTTTGTTTAAAAGAAAAAAACACCGACTCTGAAGAGAACTGGGGCCTATTTGATGTTCAGCCTCTATTGTCTCCCCAGCAGACCTGAATGAAAGCTTGGAATTAAACAGCCTTTGAATATAGTTTTCACGGTGATCACTGCGAGCGATATATCATAAAACAACCTGGTTTGCACTTCCAGGCTTTCAGAGCCAGCTTTTTCCCACATCCATACATTTTCAAAGTTTATAAAATTATGATATAATTTTGTCACAGAATTTTTATAAACTAAAAGCAATAATCAGCCATTTTCTCTTCCTTTGTCAAAACTCCTTTCCAGGACCTGCAGCTTTCCTGGTTCCTCCCTTACCGCAGTGCACGGGCACCTTCAAATATTCACCTCTGCCCCGGCCTTTGAGAAATTACTTCTGGAGTCACTAATATATACTTTAATTAGGAAACAAATATGAGGTCACCGATATTTTCATCATATATGAACATGACCAGTGAAACAACGGCTGCTGAAAACACCAGGAGGTCTGGCACCACCTCTGGGGAGCGGGGGACGCTGCCCCGGCTGCCTAGTGCCACGAAAACGCACGAAAACGCATTTCTTAGGACTGGCTGCAGGAGGGGGCGGCCGGGGGCGGCTCCTGCTCCCATTGCCCGTGGCCCACGGAGGACTGCCCAAGGAGGGGGGAGGAAGGGTTGGTCTCCCCATACTGCAAGTAAGAAACCAAAGTATGCAGACACCGCAAAAGCATTTTCCAAGCACGCGGGTAAGCTGAAGTGGACTTAGACCAGTTGATTATGAAGTTCAGAGCTTTAATGCCGCCTCCTCCGCCAGCCCAGCCCGCGGGCCCACACCATGCTTCTCACCGTTATTTAATTCGAGGCCGTACCACCCCCACCCACCAAGTCCCCACGCAGCACTGCGCAAATCACTTTGCCTCAGTGACCCGCTTACATGAGGGGGAAAATAGTCTGAACCCTAAAGGTACAGGCGGATTAGCCATGGAATGAGTGAGAACCCTGTGGGATCCTCAGGGGACGGACGCTAGAGAAGTGCTAAATATCACCATCATCAAAATAATCAATCTGTTTCGTATCTCCCGTATGATCTGTCTTTGGAACCCCCATTTTATCCTTTCCCGTGACTTTTGCAATCCCCTACATACAACTTTCTTGAGATAAAATTCGTACCTTATATAAATTATGAACATGATCTTCCTTTTTAAAATTACACCAATATATTAACCCGTAAGAGAAGTAGTATTATTACCAATAATAATTGTTATTACTAAAAAGCAAAGATAGTTTTGAAGGCACAGGAAGTGAATGTCCTGCAAACGCTGCAGCTGCACGTCTTCCTCTGTCGAACTGTCGTTGCATCATTTTTCCTGTCATTTGAAGTGGCATCCTTTGAGGAGGTGCATTTAGCATTTTTTGTAACTGTATTTAGGTAGTGCTTTTTGGCATTTGAAAAGATTATTTTAAAACGGGATCATGAAAAAAACACTCAGGCAAAATAACATGTCACGCCAGGCTCACTATACTAAATATATTGCGCAGCCTTAGTATTTTAACTCTGCTATTTTTTGTACCAAGGTACATCAACTCATTCTCACTTGGTGGCGTTTCCACATTAGGCTAAAACTAATTGCAACAAGTTTCAGAAGACGAATCCGCTGTAGATGGGGTAAGCGGCTTCGGAGCAGACCCGGGCGCAGGAGAGGAAGACACGGAAGCATGGAAGGGGAGGGAAGAGGAGTCATCCGGGATCGCTGCCCCCAGCCCGTCCCGCTGTGCAGAGGGACCCCAGGAGGCAGAGGGCTCTGGGCTGCAGCCACCACTCGCTCTGGTGTCCCCGTGCCTCCAGCCAGGCCCTGCTTTTCCTGCCTTTGGGCAGGGACACGCTCCCCGAAGCTGCGGGGCTGTGCCCCGTCCCTCCCGGCCAGCGCCACGATCCCCCCACACCCTCGGCGAGCTCCGCACCGGCCGCAGGCCAGCCATCGTATGCCAGCACACCATCCCCTCGCACGCCCACCTACTCCCCCTCAGAGGGAACGGCAACGGTTTCCCTATTCCTGCAGTTTACCTTTATTCCCCACTAGGTCAGGGAACACCTAAAATCCCACGGAAATACTGCAAAAAGTGAGGTGAAGCCCCTTCAGCTGCTCCGGCGACTGGTTTGTTTTTAAATGGCCACCGTCGCACCTGAACTACAAGCCTATGTATGTACGGCGTGAAAGGTGTCACAGGAGGTTACGGCCCCAGGGAACACAGAAAAACCACGTGCGGGAGCAGCCCTGGAAATGCAGGAGGCTCCAAAGTGTCCCCCGGCCCGGTGGCACCGAGCGAGTGACACGGTGGGGCCGGGGGAGCCGCCGCCAACAAAGCACTGCCTGCAGCCAGCCCGCGGAGCCATCAGAGCCGGCTGCTCGCCGCCTTGTTCGGATGAAGGCAAGATGCATAAAGAGGAATGAAAGAGGCAAGGAGGCGAGTTATAAAAAGAAAAGGAGAAATCATAAATTAAAACAGAGACAAAAAGCTCTGCTGAAAATTTTTTTTTCTGTGCCGAGCAATAGTGGGAAAAGCATTAAGCGTTACTCTGTTTCTTCATCTAATGACACAGAAAAAAGTCTTTTCTGCAAATAATTCAAGTAAACAATCTCCAGAAAGCATGAACAACAATACCAAATTTCTTGAAATTAGCCAAGCTCACAGAATCAGCAGGCTATTATTGCTGCTTGGAGGCTGTGTCTCCAAAACCGTGGATGAGGCAATTTGTGGGAGGGGGAGAAAAAAGGAGAAAAGGGCAGAAAAACCAGCCCCTTCTTTCTCCATTATCATTTACCTGGAGTTTAGTTCCCTGTAAATTTCATTTCGAAAGGAAAAAACCCTATGACAAACTCACCTTGGCTAAATATCGTTTACTGATTTATAACAAAGATGTGATCCACTTTAACTTGCTAAACACTTTGTCACTGTTTTATATGCACCGCTTCCAAAGAAGGGAAAAATAAAGGAGAGATTTTTAGGTCAAATGATTAAGGAGAAAAGGGATTTAAACCAACATTTTTTTTAAAGTTCTAATTGTTTGCTTATTGACACCAATTTACATGGAGCCACTTAGTGAATAAAGGTTTTCACAGTACATGGCACTTCTTTATGTCAGTTTTTAGCCATCATGTCACAGCCTGGCTTGAAAAGAAGAAATGCTGAAAACTCGTAGGCCAGAAATGAACAGCCTATTAAGATCTGAAAAGCTGTCATCCCCACTGAAAAGACTTGCGTCAGCCACCGAGGATATATTTTAAACCGCCTGTCCGCAAGAAAACTTTAATAATGCAGCCTTGCTCTAATGTCTTGTGAGAGGAGAGGCAATTTTACTTCTTCTATTAACCCAACGTGATTACAATGGCTTATTTCATGGAATATTAAGTTCAAATTCTGCTCCCTGGGAGGACAATAAAAAAAAAGAGTGTGCTTATGACATTGCCCGAAATAGCCACAAGGACCGCAACTCCTTGGTGCTTTTAATGCATCCAAGCAGTAATCCACCTTAATTTGCTAATGGTTAAGTAAATTAGCAACAAAATAATAAAATACAAAAAGGTATCAACACAGGAGGAAAATGCTTTCCTCTAAAAAATATTAAAATAACAAAATGATGTTTTCATAAGGATTGCGGTGGCCTTTCAACCCTCTCCCTCCCCCCCCAGACACCCCCCCGCCAATTCAGGGGAAAAATAAACTCCTTGTGTCGGACGGGCTTTCGCCATGAGGCAATCATAAGCAAAGCGGTTTGCGCTGAGACCACAGCTGGGACGGCTTTGTGCAAATGGAACCGTTAATAACTGCCTGGGAGCGACAAACACTTTCAAAACTACCTGAACTACCCCTGTACGGACACCGGGAAAATGGCTTCCCCAAAGAGGTGGGTGCCCGGCCGGGGGGCACGATGCTGCCGGCACCCAGTGCCCCCGGCCAGCCCGGACCACGGGCATCCCTGCGCCGAGGGGCATCCCTGCGCCAAGGGCGCTGCCGACGCAGGAGCATCCCTGCTGGGAGGCACCCCGCAGCCCTGGGAGCGGGCACCACCGCCCACCCCTAACTCCAGGCCGGGGGTATTTTGAAATTGTTGGGTTCAAACACCATTTGTAGTAAATCCAGCCACATAAAGTAAGGCGGGTCATATCCACCAGGAACGCTCGGAAAACCCACAGCCGGGGACAAACACGCGGCCCCAGGCGGCTGCCGTGCCGGGGGCTCCTCTCCTCCAGCCACCCCCGGGAGAAGCAGGAGGGCTGTTCGCGGATGGGCAGAACCCACCCTCCTCTTTAACACACACGTACAGGCCTGATCCTGCACTGAAAATCAGGTCGCTGGGGTTAGTCATTTTGGTCTTGAGAGAGTAAAAAAATTCCAGGCCAGAGGAGAAGGCTGCCCGGCCATCTGCTCTGCCCACCCGGCCCCGGGCAGCGACTCGGGAGCCACGTCTCGCTGAATTCCCCCACGCTTGGCACCCGGCGCTGCCGCCAAATCACCATCCTGCCGGGAAAGGAGGGAAACGTGCTTGTGGCGAACAGCCGTTGGGTACCCAAAATCCCAGCAGTACGCGCAGGCAGACGAAAACTATCACGAACAGGACGTTTTGTTTCTAAACTGATGCAGGATGCAGAGGAAAACCCCATTACCCATTCCGTCCTTCTGGCACTGCCTTCCTCCAACTTTTTTCTTTTTTTTTTTCCCCAATGTGGCAAAGGAAATAATTTTTTCATTTAAAAAAATTAATGTATGCAAATAACCAGTGAAATTATAAATAGCCACCATTAATTTCTTCTACCTAGTTCAACAATTCCAAAGCAAAAAGGCGAACTTAAATAAATACATTTAAAATCGCCTGCTGTGTAATAGTAAAGAGACTCCATAAAACTAGAACAATATTTATTTCTTCTTTTCGTAACAGCTCCCTGTTTTATTAGGCCCGTGTTCCACAGCGATCTGATAAGAAGGAGCGAGGCTAAATGGCAAATGGCAAACATCCCAAATCGCAACCTGATGTATTTCCACAGCCCTGACCTTCAGATAAAAATCGTGCAGAAATCTGCAAACCCACCAAATATGCAGCACCACATGCTTCAAGCATTTTCAGACACAACAGTCGGGGGCAAAAAAAAAAAAAAGAAATAAAGGCGTTGCTATTTAAAGCCTTTAGCCTTCCCCTCCCTTAGAATTTAAGGATTATGCTCCCATACGGCACGTACGAGGGTGCATATAGACAGACACCATCAAACCTAAAGGTTTCTCACACCCACAGAGGATGCTGTGGGTTTGTAGCTGTCTATCTGCAAATATCAGGGAAACGTATTATATATAAAGAATATATCCCACTGCTATATTATATGTATATTTAGGAAAATACTTCAAACAGCAAAAAAATTTTGCACTGTGAAATTAGCTAAAATTATGACAACTGTAAGAAAAAAATTATACGGGCAAAATTTGGGTCTGGTGGAAGAATTCTTTGATGTCTGGATTCCAATTTAACCCCGACTGAGTTCTAAGAATCAAATGAACAGAGTATATCATACACCCCAAGTCTGCTTGTCAGTGCTAGTCATCATTTTTATTTTATTCTTTCCAGCCACGTGTATTTACAAGACCCTGTTCTGACATTTCCTCCCTCCTCACTGGATACGGCTAGTTGCCAAACACATTTGCGACACGGTCCAACTCCGTATTTATTTATTCATTAAAACACGTGCATTAGTATCAATAAATATGTATAACACTATTTTCTTCACATTGCTGTATAGATTCCTTCCACAGTCACGTCTCTAGGTTGGGTGCTGTGTGATAAACATATAGAAATACGTGCACATCTAACATTTTTAAAATATTTCTAGTGAAAGGGCTGTGTCATAAACACTGTGTCCCTACCTACATAAAAATACACCGTGGCTGGGGATAGCAGCACATTTACTAAATAAGACTATGGGAGAATAATAAACCCCTGCTTAAATACACACTGTATTTTCAGCAGTAGTGCAGCGAGGTGCTGGCTATCGACGGCACGCGTTGGGGAACATCACCTTTATTTTATACAGGGGCGGCAGCGGGAAGTCTCTACGAACTGTACGTACTACAGGCGGAAGAAACAGCACAACCCCTGTCATTTGCGTGTTTTGCATATAAAAATCACGTTTTCTTCAGGTACTGAACCACTTTATCCTATAAACCTGAACTGAGCTTCAGGATTTTTGAAACAGTTGTAAAACATTAATAATATATCTAGGTTGTTTAAAGAATATTTCCAAATAACATGAAATATTTAGTCCATCCCCCCCTGCCCCGTCCCCACCCTCAACACTACCACCACCATAAAAAGATAAGATTTATCATGAAACGTTTGAGGGATAATCAGCCATTTTTGGCCAATATATTTTAATATTTATATACCTGACATAGCTGAATATAAATGATACATCATGATTTTCCATAGTGCATGGAATTTATACAATTAACTGAGTGATCCAATGGCTTTAGGGCACACAAGGTGCAAACAATGTTACAGTGGTTTGCTGATTATTGTTATAAATCTTACAAACCGTAAAGACGTTAAGGTGCATTTTGTTTACCCCATTTATTTTCAAATATTATATACAACAATATTATTTATCATTAAAAGAGTTACACTTTCCCAGTGTATTTATTTCACGAGCTACATTTATAGAACTATTTACAAAACACAGCGTGCAAAATCCACGTCTGAAATAGGCAGTAAAATGTGATCATTTTCAAGTTATTTCTAAAGATTATGTTTTTTTCATTCTAAAATGGAGAAAACATTGAAACGTTACCTATATCCAAAATGTCTGATTTTAAAAAAACACTTAGACTGAGAAATCCGTTTTATTCCGGTACCCCCCGCACCCCCATCAGCACACGTGTGTGCTTCCACAGAACAGAAAAGCGCATCCCCCCACCCAGCTCCCCGCCGCAGCGCAGGAGGCGCAGCCTGCTCCCCCGCAGCAGGCTGGTTTGACACCGTTTCTTAGCCAGGTTTTAAAAATCCAAACCACAGAGTTTGAAAAGCTTAATCTACAATTTCGGAGAGAAAAAAACATTTACAAATGCGCAGCCCCAGATTTTACAATATGAATATATATTTTTTTCCTAGAAAGAGCTACATCCTCTGCCACTCTATTCCTATTACATATAGACGCAGGAGTACTGAGCGTATATACTTACAAATAAAAATTCCCCCAAATGTTCCCAAATGGTTATAATGTCCTAGTATTGTTTCAATTATTTTCATTTGGGTTTGCACGGGTTTTGAAACGCCGTAGCCCCAGTATGTGAAATTTGAACCACAAACAGTCCTGAGCAGAGCCCTGGCAGTGGTGGGGTTGTCCACCCGTTAGCAAAAGGGACCCGAGCGCTGCAGCTGCTTATCAAATCAGTTTTATGTTTCTGAAATGAGTTCCTGCTGCTGAGCCTGAATTCATAGACAGTCAGGGGAAAAAAAAAAAAATAGATTGATACAGCCCAAAACAAAACCTCTGAAAACACATCTCGGGTTCTGTCTCTTTGTGCACGTACGGAGACAGATGGGTATATTTGTTTTATACCTATGGAAACACGACATGCCGATTACACGTATGTGTGTGTATTGTAAAGAAAATCCCTGCAAAAAAAACCCCAAAACCAGCCATGTTATAAAGCCATACGTTCTTGCTGTAGTTTTGTTTGCTTTACCACAAGTAAACGAGTACTTTCCCCTTTTGCTGTCGTTTTTGCAGCACTGGCAATCAGTTTCTTTCCGATATTTTTCCATTCAGGAGGCACACGCATCGCTTGCTGAACACAATCCTATTTTTCCTGAAATTTACATTTTTTTCTCCAGCTAAACCGATCGGAGAAATAAAAAAAAAGAAAGCACAATTTTGCTGTTTACTGTCCTTTTCCAATACGAATATAACACCAGCCCAGCGAGTTACCCAGAATTTGCTTTTCTCTGTAGTACTTACTGGCCTGCTTAATGGTTTCTTTCTAATGTAAATAAAATATAGGAACAGAGAACGGAAATGTGGAAATGTACAGAATCGTCTGTTGACTTCAGGCATCGGAAGTGTTTTGTTGCAAATTCAAAGGTGCTAAAATCTCATCAATGAGTGGGAAATGGCGCTAAATACAAGCTCTGCTAACTTTATTTTTAATGATGACTTTAAAAAACGGGGATCAGCGAGGTGAATGTAAAAACTGTTAATCTTAAATTTCTACAAACCCAAGTGTCAGGGCAAGCATGTATGGTGCATCAAGCATAACAAGATGAAAACGAGGAGGTGTTGGTGAGGAGGGGGTCCGAGACACTTGCTTTTCTTGAATCCCTCTGAATACATTTCACAATTCATCAGTTTTTGTCTTTCCTGCCACGAGTGAGGACAATCAGACCAGACACCCATTAGATTTTTCATGCAATTTTTTTTTTTCTTGTTCATGACATGTTGGCAGGGAGGATGGCAATTCTGAAATCTTACCAAATGAGAAAAATGTCAGAAACTGAACTGACAGCTAGTGGTTACTATGGTGATAGGTGATATTGAAAAAAAAATAAAATAAGACTCGGTTAATTCAAAAGGAATCAAGTTCAGTATTTTTAAGCCAGTTGATACAGATGAAAACTTAATCCTGATACTGGGATGTTATCTTGTTTTAGCTAAGAGCCAGAGAAACCATTTACTCGATTAGGTAATTAGCCAGATACAACCAAATATACAATGAAAATTATAGTTAAACCAAAAATAAGAAAAAATATTAATAACATGTTTATAAAAAAGAAAAAAATCATATTAGAAAAGGGCAGATTAGGAAAAACATTCTGCTTGCATGAGTAATCCAGAATTTTCTTCTCCATAATCACAATTACCTACACGGGTCCAGTTCTCTACCATCAGTTTTGAGAGAGAAAGAGTAGTTTCATTCAGTGACAAAGACAAATCAGCTGGAAGGTGAGGAAAGCTGCTGACTGATGTCTTCAATAGAAAGAAGGCTGCGCATGCAAGTTCTGCAGGAACCTGAATATCTCCATATTTGTGTTTATGTATTTTATGGGCTTTTTAAAAATTCCCAAGAGAGCTATTTATGGGGCCAAAATAACGCGAGATCTGGTGTTCTCATGGTATTTCCATCGAGGAATTGAAATACTAAAATACCATGAGAACATCAGATCTCGTGTTATTTCGGCTGCATTAATGGTTCCCTTAGGTATTAACAAAGCCCATGAAAAACAAACACAAATATTTGAGGCAGAAATATAAATGCTGGAATATCCACCGCCCCCCAGCAGAGACCCAGTACACCACAAACACACAAAAAAATCTGCCTTTCTCTTTTTTGATCTCACATCTTAAAGAAAAAAATTGTATAACTATATACATTTAAAATTAATATTCTATTAAAAATATTTGGCAACCACCTCTATCTTTCTGGTAGAAATTTAGTTTGCTTCCTAACAGCCCTTCAGGAAGATTGCCTTAATACAAATGCATGTGAGGGTTTAGGGATATTGCTATGAAAAACAACTTTTGAATGCAAAAAATCTCCAAAATAATTTGAATTTTGAACGTGCTACCTAGGAGGGAATGTGGGAAGCGATGAATGGAAGCGCACTTAAACAAAACAAAAGGCAGCCCTTATATTTTGGAAGTTCAACCTGTTTCCATAGATGTTTATTTAAGCTGAACCACAATACCGCCGGAAAGAGATATTGAAAGGAAAACGTTAAAAGAAATCGGGTCCTTCCAGAATTGCGAGTTAGAAGGCAGACGTAGGATTCTTATTTATAACAACCAGTTGGTATTTAATGATGATGAGGAGGAGCAGGAGGAGGAGGAGGCGGCGGCGGCGGGGGCGGGCGGCGCAGCGCTGCGGCAGGCGACATTGCCATCTGCCGGGGGAGGCGGGCGAGCGCCGCGCTGGGAACCGGCCCGGCCTTCAGAAGGCTGGAAAATTAACGGGGAAATCGCCCAATCCCGCATGCGGCACCGAACAAAAAGAAATAAAAAAAGAAATAAAAAAATAATAAAAAACCCCCAACCTGTCCCTGAAACGTCGGCTCCTTTTACCGCTCCTCCCGTGCCGCTCCCCGCATCCCCTCCCAGCACCTTCCTGCCTAATTCCCGGCCGGAGCCCCCCCGTCGGAGCAAGCGCCGGCACCCGGGGAAGCACCGAGCAGCCGGCGGCGGCCCGACGCCCGGGGGTGCAGAGCGGGGGTCCCGCACCCGAAGGAGCCACCCCCCGGGTCGGGCTGGCCTCCCGAGGCTCCTGGGCCACCCCGAGGTGTCCCGAGTGCTGCGGGAGGAGTCTACACAGGCACCGACCTACGGCCCGGTGAAACCGGGGGGCTCTCCTGCTACCAAATCACTTCGGTGTTGTTTATCCCAGGTTTATCGCAGATTTATCCCAGGTTTATCCCCGGCGCGCGTCCCAGGGCAGCAGGAGCCCACCCCAGCCCCCGCCACGCTGAGCACCACACGATCATGCGAGAGGCACGTCATCTCCTGAGCACCCGTGGCCACGGCAGACCAGACAAAGAATAACAAGGGGTGCAAAAACCACGTCTTGTTGTTTTACAGATGGGGAAGCAGCCTCTCCCAAATCCAGAGGAACTCACCCAGGCTCAGCCTGGCCCTTTCTTTGCCGGGCCATAAGGCTGCAGGTCCACGGGACGAGGAGCTGAGTGCCAACCCCCAGAGTAACAGTCAACCCTGCCCCATTCTTCTGCACCAGGAACACCACCAGCACCACCCACGGCCTCAGCCGACCTCACCTTTCCCATCTACTGCTTCCCCACCGCCTCCAGGCAGACATCTGCTGAGGCCAGGGTCAGGGCAGAGCCACTGCAGACAGTGGAGGAGGAGAGGGGTGCAGGCAAAGGGAGGACATGTGAGGTCCTCCCCACAGTGGGCTCATGGGGCTAGAGGTGGGCTCCCTGGGCTGGAGGTGGGCTAGGCTGGGCTGGAGGTGGGCTCTCTGGGCTGGAGGTGCGCTAGGCTGGGCTGGAGGTGGGCTCCCTGGGCTGGAGGTGGGCTAGGCTGGGCTGGAGGTGGGCTCCCTGGGCTGGAGGTGGGCTCTCTGGGCTGGAGGTGAGCTAGGCTGGGCTGGAGGTGGGCTCCCTGGCCTGGAGGTGGGCTAGGCTGGGCTGGAGGTGGGCTCCCTGGCCTGGAGGTGGGCTAGGCTGGGCTGGAGGTGGGCTAGGCTGGGCTGGAGGTGGGCTCCCTGGCCTGGAGGTGGGCTAGGCTGGGCTGGAGGTGGGCTCCCTGGCCTGGAGGTGGGCTAGGCTGGGCTGGAGGTGGGCTAGGCTGGGCTGGAGGTGGGCTCCCTGGCCTGGAGGTGGGCTAGGCTGGGCTGGAGGTAGGCTCCCTGGGCTGGAGGTGGGCTCCCTGGGCTGGAGGTGGGCTAGGCTGGGCTGGAGGTGGGCTCCCTGGGCTGGACGTGGGCTAGGCTGGGCTGGAGGTGGGCTCCCTGGGCTGGACGTGGGCTCCCTGGGCTGCTCCATATGTGTCATACATTGATGGTCCCTTGTTACCAGCCAAGCCCAGCAGGTAAAAGCAGGTCAAGCAGCTACAAGAGGCCAAGCTTTGCATGGCAAGGGGAGGTGGAAGGCAGCAAGCCGGACGCGGAACAGAAACCGTCTTCTGCTGTAATTATCCCACACGACAATATTCTGTGCGTTATCCCAGAGTCAGAGTGTGGCCCCCGTCATACCCCGTGCAGCCCATACTCAATGACTATGTTTCTCGTGCAGCGAACCTGCTCTTTCCTCAAAAACACACAAAAACTTACAGGGAAGTGGTGGCCTATAAATTAAAATTGCTTCTGAAATAGTTTCAACCTAGATCCACAATGCCAAACGTTCACTGCTCCTTATAAGGACTGCAGGTGATGCCTGCTTGTTCCCATCCCGAGCATGGGAACAGAAAATTTGGGAATCTTCCCTGTCCTGGCTGAGCCCCACTGTCCCGAGATGGCTGCGCTACCGGGGTGCCGAAAGCCAAAACGGTTCAAGGTCAGGCAATACCGAGGATGGATGTCTGTCCCTACAGGTGAGTTCAGTGGAGTCAGGATTTTAATGAGCGTCCTGCGTTTTCAATGCAAATGGGATTGCTGGCAGGATACATTTTCATCCCGGGTCTTTGTAGACAAAACATCTCCCCTAATATCAGTGATGGCTCCTACGTTTGATTGCGTGTATTACTGCATTAAACTGCTTTGGGGAGAACATCAAAACAAGTTCTTTATATACTTGCATGAAAAAACTCTTGTCTAAACAACAGAATTATACTAAAAGTAAAAAATTACCATTTTAAAATAAATGCAATTGCAAAAAAGGCTCTGGGTGATAAGGGAACAATAAGGTAAATAAACCAAAAGGAAAAGATATCACAAACCTCATTTCAAGATAAAAACCAGTATAAATAACTGGTTTGGACTGTTTAAAACTATAATTATAAATGATACTTCCATTATACATGAAAAATAGGCTGTTTAAAATTGAAGCCTATAGTAAAAATGAAGTAAGTATTGCTCCCCTGTAAAACTACTTAAAAATCTATATTATGTATAACTTAGAAGACAGTAAATTCAGTGAAATCCTGAATACTAGCAAAGAGGTTTGTCTTCCAACCACCACACCAGGGAATCTGTAAAATGGCCACATGTAAATACACACTGAAATTTAATCTATTTTTATATACATTTCAATAAAAATTAAAAGTGCCTTTTTTTTTTTAATGTGGGCTACAGTATCCTTTTTACTGGTCATGGAGGTGGAGATCATAGTAGATAGCTAATCTTAACTAATAATAAAAGACAATTAAGAATAACACCCTTTATTCTTGTCCCCTTTTTCCTTTTAAAAATTTTTATAATGAATTACATTGCGATAAAATTTCCACTGGTATGTGGTTGTTTTTTCCCTTAATATTTTTAATTTAAAGCCAGATGGTGCCTTTGATGTGGTACAAAATACAACTTAGAATTCTGGAGAAAGCGGAGTCACCGCAATCTGTTATTTTTATGTATACATCGATATACGTCTGTACATCTGCATGTATCCGGTATAACGCAAACCGCTGCTGACGTCTGGGCGCTGCTCAAGCAAAGCGAAAGCCACCCTGCCCCGAAGATCTGACACAGTGGCTTAACCTGAGATAGAACGAAAGGTCAGCGGAAAAGTGGGAGATAATCAGGAAAGAATAAAAACATGATTAGAAACATGTAATCACATAAACTAACTGCACGCATAAAATAATGGGTTTGAATTGTTTTCATATAGGCTTGAAGCAAAGAAAAATGCAAACCTCGACTGAGCCGTCGCTGCCTTTCTGACACCTCAGCCCTGGTACCACGCCACGATCTGTAATTCAAGCACCTCTATTTCACCACACACACCCCTTAACATACAGGGGGGTTCTGCAATTGAGCCGGACCACACATACGCGCCGATTCAGAATAGATCGGTATGAACTAGCTCCAGCATTTTTGAAGTAACGCTGCTTGTGGGGTCTGCTGATATCTCAAAGAAACAAGAAACTATTTTCACATCTCATTCCCATAATGGATGAGCTGCGGAGCAGGGGAACACTCTGGAAACTGTTCAGTTTGTCACGCAGACACGGCAATTCGCTGATACCTCCACATCAGCCTTTCAAAGCTGAGCGGTTTTGCCGGTCCACTTGTATACATTAGGGACCGTGATGGTCACAGAAGGTCTTTTGTTTTTTTAATAGAAAAAAGCATATGTAAATAACGCCTAATGATCAGGTCAGTGGTCTCAGGGTTAAAGTGGGGCTTCCCGTTGCTTTTTCATAACACTCTGTTTTGTAATTCCGCACTAGCATTCCAAACACAGACACCCAGAAATTCGCAGGAGCCTGGTGGCACTCGGTGCCTGTCCTCACCGGGGCTGAGCCGGTGGCCGGAGAAGACCTTCCATTGAGATCCATCTGGTTCCTTCCCTGTTATCTACAGGTCTCATTAAACAATCTCTCCAGAAATGCCACACTTTGGGGTGCAGTTCTTATCTTGTTTACCCCATTTCAATACATCTGAGTTCAATGACATTAATCCCGATTTACAGCAGCAAGTGAGCAAAATAACAGTTCCAAGTGGTCGAACCTCCTACCGGCCCCCCGGTGCCAAAGTCTGCGCAGTCTGGCAGTTTTGCTCTCTTCCTTTTTTTCAAGCACATTCTACTTCACATTTCTGCCCAAAATTCAGTTGCCTTCAATGGGATTTGTGCATAAGGAGCGAGGCTCAGGCACAGCCGCTGTGACCAATTTGTCACCGGTTTCGGCAGAGGCCAAGACACAGATGCCATTCCCGGGAAGGGACGCCAACGGGGAGGGGGTGTCTGTGCCAAGGGCACCGTGTGCGATCAACACACGAGCAAGGTCTGATTTATAACCATTTAGAAAAGGCAAAGCACAGTTCTTTATCTGTTCTTGTGCCATTTGGTTCCGACAGTCATTGCAGACTACCTCGAGTCGCTGGTGCTGCCGAGGTTGGCTGGGCTCAAATCCTGTATCGACTGGGTTCCGAAGGGGTTCGTTAAGTAGCGGTGAGTTAGAGGTGGCATCAAGGAAAAATACGCTATTATTTTCACCGTCAAAGATGCTTTGAAAAGTTGTTTAAACAAAGTAAAGTAAAACACCTAACTATGAAAGTTATATAGCAACACGATCACTGAACTTTACATTTAGGAAGAATTAAGCTTTTAAAGAGTTTTTTCCACTGAAAAAAGCCTTTAATGGTAGTTATCCAGGTGGCCCCTGGATTTATTGTTGGATTTCGCTTTGACTGCTATGGGGTTCCCAAGGGGTCTATTACGTCAATAATTTCTAAGGCAACATTTTATTCCAGGTAACTGAAATTCCTTAGAAGATGGAGCTTCGGCTTGGAGATTCTCGGATCCCATTTGAAATCACTCATACTGACTACAGAAGAATTTTAAAAATAAGTTATCGTATAGCCTTCTGCTTGCAGCTATATATCTAATCTAGCTATATATATTTATAAACATTCTTTATATAACAATTCAGAACTTAACTCCCCCTGAAGCTATTAAAACTATATATTTAATTACATTAATAAAGGAGTTGCCCGGGATACAGTCAAAACCTACCACTAATTCAACATGTATTATATATTAACACACTTTGCAATTCTGAAAAATTAGTAATATGGGCCATACACGGTTTCCATCCTGCGCATGGAACTCCCATCAGAGTCAGTCAACGGCATTTATTTATAAAGTCTGGGGTTTTATGAAGAAGTCTATAATGACTATTTTTGGTCAAGCTTAAAAGAAAAAGAAAAGACACAAAGGTCTTCTAGTTTCCAACGCACAAAGCATACATGGCTAGTAGGAAAAGTAGAGCAGGACTTCTATCCAGACTAAACAAATTTCAGCATAAAATGATAAATGAATCGAGGAACTCACACTCTCAGATCCCAAATTATATTAAGTCACTGATTTTATGAAGCCAGAAAAAGGTCACTGAATGATACTTACAAACTATAGTAAATAACTAAAATTTATGCAGTAGGATGATTTTAATCGTTAGTATTCTTAAAACCTTGAAAATGGATACAACTTGTAACAAATCAGAAAAGTTAAACAGAAAATATAATTGTTCCTTTTAAGACCTATTATGTTTAATATCCATTGGCCATATTTGTTCCACAGGTCACGTATAAAAATTAATTTACGCTTATTTCTTGCATTTGATTAACAGAAAGAGCCTAATGATACACGTCCAAATTCCCAGAACAGTTGTCTCTGCGCTAGTGTCTATATGGGCTTTCTTGCATAAACTGAAAACCATCTGTCATAAATACATAATTGCGTTTAAATCCACCACACCCATTCCTCCTGCTCCCCAAAAGGATGCATGTCAAGTATGGTCTGCCCCTGAAATATTCCTTGCAAGTTGCTAAGTGGATATAAAAGAACACAGACCTAAAATAATCTGCAAATAACTGTAACACAAGCCCTGAAAAATGCTTTTGGATCTGGCGAGAGGGGGGAGAAACGCGTCCGTCGCCCGAGCCAAGGCGAACGCCGAATCTGGGCGAGCTGTGCGGGAGGACGGTGTTTGTCGCCGGTTTATTTTGTAAATGTGAAAGATTATTACAAATCTTATTTAAATCGAGTTTCCTTTTGAATATTTTCTTATAATTGAACAAGTGTTGAGCTGCACCGGGCTGTCACAGCTGTTACAATACATGAACCACACTTACAGTAACAGCTTTCGTTCCACATTTTTGTGGAGTAGTTTCCATAGCACTGTGATCAGGGTTTGCATATTTTTATACCACTTGCATATTGAAAATAAACTCTGATGTTTAGATTGCTTTCTCCAAGTGCATCTGGTACTTAAATTTCCTGAAAAACAAGCAGGCAACTATGATTTAAGACCAAACAGTCTGGGTGTAACACCTTGTTTTACTTTTTATGAAGTTATTTTTAGTCTTCCTTTCCCTTAAAAGTGTAACTTAATAGTATATGGGATGAGAGAGCTTGGAAGTAGGCGTTTATCTTAATTGTCATCCCTGAATTACACATTAGGGCGAACTTTTCCATTCACAACAGTATACAATATAATCGGAAGTTCTGCAGGTAATAATGCGCTTTCCCTAATTACCTACGCCTCAATTAAACCTTTGGACCAGATAAAAAGCAAAGCGCTGATGGGTTTGAACGAACTGGCAGTCCCAGTGCCAGGCACCTGTTTCCCAGCTCTTGGCTTCGGGGCATCCCAGACGGGTGCCAGGGCAACGAGGTGCAACGCGAGCACCGGCCTGCCGCAAACCTTAGTCTTGATAGAAGACTCACTTTTTTAATAAGAAAAAACAAACACAATTTTATACATTTCTGACTTTAAAAAAGCGCAGTTAGTGTGAGCGCTCCTTCCGAAAGGAAAGCGCAGTCAGGCCGGGGGGGCTGCGCCTCGCTGCCTTCCCCTCCGAGCTGGACCCGAATCGCCTGCGAGGGGTTATCACGCAAAAGCGCCCACCGCTGCCGAACCCGCTTCCCCACGGCACCGCTTCTCCCGCCCCAACGCCTTCCGAATGAGCAGATTGAAAATTAGCAAAATACAGCACCCGCTTTTCACTTTAAATTTTAATAAGAAACAGAGACATCTTCTCTCTCTTTCTTCTGCTGTTCCTCCCTCTCCTCTAAGAACAGAAGGCTGCTGGTGAAAGGAATGAAAATCTGGAAAGAATTTGGGGTGGACTGGCCAACCCCCTTTCATTTCCTTCAGATGTTTACAATCTAGCACCTTTCTGAAGACAAAGATGGGAAAAAAGCTATTTTTTCTTTTGACTGAAGGGTGAGACAGGGGGGTATTAAAAACTGATCAATGTAATTTTTTTCACAGAAGTATTTGCACATCTGTGAAATAATGTAATTTATGAAAAAAATCTTTTTATATGACATTCATGATTATAGCCTGATCTGGAGAATTATTCAAATATAAAATTAAATACTCAAAAACTAGCTGTGCTGTGGATGACTGAGCTTTTACCAGCTGTGCATCACACTTCTATAATTCTATTAAAAGTATATAAGTGAGGCTTTCCAAGTATGTCTGAATCTCTTTTAAAAGGAATGTTACATTTCTAAATGGCTTTATGATCAGTTGCTTTTTGTTTTTTCTTGATTATCATCCCAGTTGTTGGATATGTTTTATCTGACTGTACAAAAAAAAAAAAAAAAGGAAAAGAGAGAGGAATGCATACCCATGGAAAGCGCTCTATAAA
Organism: Larus michahellis; assembly: GCF_964199755.1. Lineage (NCBI taxonomy): Eukaryota > Metazoa > Chordata > Aves > Charadriiformes > Laridae > Larus > Larus michahellis. The sequence continues at coordinate 1,040,507 of NC_133899.1, forward strand.
TTATATTGTATTTTATTATCACAGGGCTTAAGGAAAAATTGGCTCTTAAGAAAGGTTAAAAACCTTTAAAGTGAATTCTTCTGTTTGGTTAAAAGTACTTTTGATTTAATACGATCCATCTGGGATCTGTACCTGGCCTACCACCTCCCCAGGGCGGGCAGTGCTCCGGGGAACGGGGCGATGCCCAGGGGACCAGGGCACGGGGCAGCTTTTTCTGCCCAAACAGACCAAGTTTGGGTCGCCTGCGAGGCTGCCTCTGCGCTAACTTCCCTCCCAGTAAGACAGCACGCTTACTCTCGACTCAAGACAGCAATTCCCAGATTTTTAAACAATTAATGCGGTGGGAGGCGAGTGGACGCGTGCGCTCCCGGGTGTCATTTCACACCCCCCAGCATCGCTGCCCGGAGCTGGATCGGGAGGAGACGGCACGGGGCTCTCCGGGGCTGAGGGCAGCCTGCTCGGCTCTGCCGGAGCCCGGAGGGCTGCGCTGCCAGACCGGCTCCTTCTCGCAGGCACAGCCTCCCAAGAAAAGTTCAATCCTATTTTCTAAGCTTAAATATAACGCTTGGTACGGATCCGCCGCGGCTTTGTTATTATCTACAGGTTACAGATAGCGTAATCTTGAAATTAGGTGTTCCTTCCCATGCCGCGAGCCAATATTTTGACTAAAAGGGAAAATACAATCCTAAAACCCACCTAAATGCCGTGGTATAAACTAGCCATTAAACGAAGAGCACCAACAAAAGGCCACGTTAGTAAAAGACAGGGGCTGCAGTTACAGTTTAGCAAGGAGAGAGGCAAAATAAGGGATAAGATATTGTTTCTGCTGCCTAAGACAGACGGACTTTAATAACACTTAACAGAATGATGCACATTAACGATCTCAGAAAGCACTTCTTATGCCTCATCCATCATGCGGAGGAGAAAATGAAGCCTTCGACAGCATTAGGAATTATTCTAGATCTTGTCAGTAATTCGCAGCTTCTCGGTAGTATCGTAACACAAATTTGTGTGTATGAGACACTGACCATTAATCTAAGGGCTTTTTTTCCCTCGCCGCAGCGTGCTGAGAATGTATCAATTGTTTCATGGAGAAATTTCACAGATGAAACCTTACTAAATAAAACAGGGGAGAGGAAAGAGATATAGACAGAAACATAAACAACTGGAACTCGGAGACAAATTATTATCTTTAAAACAAAAAACACAATAAAATCTCCATATGTGTCTTTTCTGAACGGGCAACAACAAGCCTCCTTCACTGGAAATAGTCAGAATGTGCCGTGATTATAAAGTTATGTTCGTACACACAAACATACTTACATTTAATTTTCTGGGAGGCTTTTTTCCCCTTTTTTTTTTCCCCAGAGTACAGGAAAAAATCCTGATTTCTCCTCCCAAGAGAGTCATGTATTTTTACAAATAGTAGCAAAACAAATTTCAGTACAAAATGCCACGCGACTAAATAAACAATAGCTTTTGGCAACCTCTTCCTTAAGTCGCAAGCTGCTGTTAATCGCATGATAGCTATTTCCACTGGAATCTGTACTACAAAGGAAAAGGTCCATAAATATTTGTACAGCAAACTCCTCGGAAAAAAAAAGCCTCTCTGAGCACACTCCAAATTCATTTCTATACATGCAACGTAAAGATGAAAGCTAATGAGTTATATGAAGTTTATGATAAATTAAAAGTGTTCTGCTCCCAGCCCCGTCCGCCAGCAGATGTATGTTTACACAGATATGATCGACTGCTCCACAACAAAACACTTGTCAGACAGAATGAGGCGAATTCGCCTCTGGATGTGGAGGAGCTGAATTGTCTCAGGGACACACAAAAAAAAAAGACAGAATTTGATCAAATACTAATCAGGCAGCAATAATCAGCCTTGCAGTATCCCAAAACATACACTATTTTATCTCCACTGAAATAATGACATATATCCAAAAAGTCCTCAAAGAAACTTGGGTTTAGGTAATATATTGTGATTGCAGCAGATATGCAGGATTAGAATCAGTCTTGATCTTCAAACAGAATAAGAATGTATAGTTCTGTTTACTGCACGGATATTTGTATATAAAAGATATGACAAATATTTTAGGTTATTTAGAAACCCGCATTTCTTTATTTTGAATTTTTACAGACCAAGTACTGGGAAAGTGATTTGACAGTCACAGGTAAGAGGCACAAATTACAGATTAAACTCATTAGAAATTATAAACACTCATACAGTCTGTTAAACCCCCTGACAAAACCTGAAAATTAGAAATCCAATAACCAAGCATCAATAAGGTCTTTAACGGCTGGACAGATGTTCAAACTGCACGATGCTCATGTCAGGAGTGAGACGAAACAGTTGAAAATCAACGTTTGCACTAAATAACAAGGCACTGATGCCAGATCAGATCATTCCTATGAACTGTTTTAATTTGTCTTTTACCATTAATTTACGTCTTCCTAGTAGGCTAGAATTTTGTTGTTCATTCATTTTGCATAGTATTAAAATATACAAAATAAGAAAATATGCAGATGAGAGAGGCTGCTCTCAAACGCGCAGGGCGGCCACCCTGGGAACAGGACTGCAGTCCAATGGGTGTCTGCAAACAGCCGGGGCTACCGTTTCAGAACAAAAATGTAAATAACGCTTTCAAATAAAATATTGTCTGCAAGCTTTAATTTTTGCCTTCTTCAATTAAATCACAGAGGGAAATATTGCGAGAACGGTCACCTCACCAACAGCAACTACATAAATCCCTAGGAACGGGCACCGGGATAGCAAAAGAAAAATTGTTTGCGTTCCTAATGTTCGGTCTGACCTGGAAAGGATAACAAAAGAATCTGGCATGAATATGTATTTTTATAGGGAGTGCTGCTGGTAAACATACCAAATAAAAGAGAGGGGATTATTTTAAAATAGTTTCTCCTTAACTCTCAGTATGTTTAATATGATGATATGAAAAGCCGTATATAAAGCAGAAACATATTCAGCCCATACAAAATTCTTTACAGAGCAGTAAAAAGGCAGCCGGATTTCAGCAGAAGAAAACAAACAAACACCAGAAATCCTGTAAAGCTCCAGCGTCTCCCCGCGAGCCTGCCTGCTCTCCAGCGCCGAGATAAAGACCCAATCTGCTCATCAAACACCTCCGGGCTCGGCCATCTAATAGGAACAAATTGGCAATGACTGCCCAAGCAAGTAACACAGGCCCACTGATTTGTAGATTGATACTGATGCCTAATGATCCCCTTGGGCAGATCAATAGCAACAATCCTCATCCCTGCCTTTCTTCTTTATCGGCAGAGAGGAGCGAGGCGCGGGAAAGCCGACCGGCACCGTGCGGCAGGTGCACCAGCAGCACCCAGCACAGGTGCTCACAGGCGACGGCCGGGGACCAACGCACCCGAAACACCTCCGAAACGGTGGTCGAGGCAACGCCGTCATGTCATTTTGTCCTAACGGGTACAATGGTGCTAGTGCTTTCCCTTCACGCAAAGGGTCACAGTGGCTCTGGGTGCGGTGCCCTGGAGCGGGGCCCAGGCTGGCTGCAGGAGATGCTCCTGCGATGCCCCTTCCTGCAGGGCAGGCGGGCGCTGAGGGACGGGGAACGGTCGGAAACACACATCATGGGATGAAAAACTAACATTTACCAGTTGGGATTTCCGAGAACTGGAGGCAAGTGTGGTGTTTGGGTGGCAGAGGGAACGAGGGAGGTGGTGACAGCGGGCATTGTTTCGGAACGCGGGGGCGCACAGGGCTCATCCTGTGTGCGGCCGTAATAGGTTACACTGCACTTCTCTTGATGCTCCTGCCTCTTCCCTCCTCTCCTTTCAGTTGCCTTGTTGTCTCTTAGTGCACTACAGTATGATCAATCAGGCAATTTCAGCGCAGGATTTTTATTCAGTTAACCGCCAGTCACTTTCATCCGCTTCCTCCTGCCCCACCCCTCGCAAGAATTAGGGATTTTCTGTTTATTTACTAATCTAGTGAATACAGTTATCCCATTAGCGTAGCCTTTTAAAGTCCCTGGTAATACCTAAGAAAAACTAATAGAGTTGCTTTGCAATTATTTTTTTTCCAATGAATTAATGTTAGTGATGTTCTGCAGATTTGCAAGCGGTCACTTCCACACTAGGATGCTGGGAGGCGTCACCAGCAGCACTAAACTTCTCTGGCAATTGTTCTCTCTAGAATAACTGCCTATAAACCTAAGACTTTATCAGGTATACCCAAATACCAGGTATGCAAACATGGGGGGGGGAGCAGAAATTATCAGAAAGTTTGTGTCTACTGCATATGAAATATCAATCTTGCCATTCATTTGTATGTAATGTCATCTGCGACGTCTCCCCCGGCCAGCCCCTTTGTGCGCACGCCGAGGGTGCTGCCTGAAGCCGGGGCGAGGATCAGAGAGCGCAGGCACAATTTTTAAATCCTATTCAGACCCACAACCAACCGCCGGAGACCTGCTTTGTTCAGCAATCACTGTGGTACTTTTATTCTTTATGGCTGTTTTATTAAAATGTGGATAAAGCAAGAGGCAAAGGATAAAATTAAATTTCATTGACTGTAAATTTCTAAAACATCCCTCCGATAAAAGATTTTCCTTTAATAACAAAAACGTCTTTCCCATCTTTTTGCCCATCGCGTCGTATACGCGCAATAAAAACGGGACTGCGCTAAAATCTTTGTAACTCGACCCCCTGTATTTCATAAATTAGTGATTTTCTGCATGCCGCGTGCTGCCTTTCTTTCGGCTGTTTCGAGCACGAGAAGTTCCCGCAGCGCGGAGGGGGCCTCGCCCCACAGCCCCGTCCCCACGCGCGCCCGCCACAGGCGGCGCCGACCGCTTCTCCGATTTACATTTCGCACTAATGATAAGGGTAATCACCGCAATCACCGCCGCGGCCGCGGCGCAGCGCTGCGCCCCCTTCGCCCCTGGCATCAATCAGCCGCGCGGGGGAAAACCGGGAGCCTCCCCCCCGCCCCCCGCAACACACGCACACACTCCCACGGGCCCCCCCGGCCCATCCCCCGGCCCGATCGCGTTTTAATTCCCCGCGTTATTATGTCATCCCCGCGCTAATCGCGGCCCTCGCACCTCCGCCGCTTTCACATGCAAATCGGCGCCGGGGACGCGGCGGGACGGGACGGGACGGGACGGGACCGGACGGGGACGAGGTCCCCCCCCGACCACCACCACCCCGCGCCCCCCCGCGCTCCCACGCGCGCAGCCCCCACGCGGCGCGGCCCCACGGCGCGCGGGAGGGCGCGCGCGCTCGCTCTCGCGCGGGCGGCGGGGAGGGGGAGCGGCCGCGCACGTGTGACGGCGCGTCCCCCCATTTGCATATTCACATCAGCGCCGCTCCCAGATTGCGTTAAGCAGCCGCCGAGCGAAGGTGTCTCCCGCCACCCGCCTCCCCGCCAGGAACCGCCGGTTTCTGACCCAAAAGCCGCCGTGGGGGGCGGGGGGGGACGAGGAGAAAGGGTCGGCGCACACCGCCTTACCTCCGCGCCCGGCTCCCGCTCGCCCCGCAATTCCCCCTGGTTCCGCCAGAAATTTTTGAGAACCATCCTTCAGGGGGGTTTTTAGTTCTCTCTCTTTCTCTCTCTTCCTCCTCCTCCTCCTCCTCTCCTCCGTGTTGTGACTGGGTTTATAAAAAAAATAAAAAAAGACAACTCCATGTTAAGCTCGCAGTCAGGGCATGGTGAAGTCTGGGGCTACAGGGGGAGGGAGGAGAGGAGGGGAGGGTCACAGCTTCATGCCTTACAAAAGGGAACCAAAAGCCTGTATATATTTATTATTTTTTTTAATATCCTACACAAAACGCTGGCGCGCATTTACATGGAAGGCAGGCGCACACGCATGCCGGGCGGCATACATCGCGCTAATTAGATTTTCGCCAAAAACTGTCAAGGTTCAGCCTATGACGCAAATGAACGCAACAGCATCCGCAGTCGAGGTGCCAACGCCGGGCGTTCCCTGCCCCGCGGTTCCAGGGAGGGTTCCCGGGGCGCCGCTCTCCTCCCAATTGCCCCCGCGACGCTGGAGCCTCCACGTGCAGCCTGAACCGCGCGTTAACCCACTTGGGCTGTTGCATCGCAACCGTAGTGGTCTTACAGGTGTATTTTTGCACAAATTTGATTTTACTGTTTCGTAGCTCCAGTCACAGTAAGAAACAAGGGGAAAAAAAATAATCAGAATTACATATCCCCTTGCAAATGTCACAAAAGTGGCGTCCCCGTGTTCTGGGACCGTGTTGCAGGAGCGCAGGCCCATTGTTCTAAAAAGACACGGCTTTTGTGAACAACAGCCTGCGTGGGCTCCGAGGAGGAAGAAAATCCCCGGCCCCAACCACACCGGCGCTGTACGCATCGCCTCCACTTCTTACGAACCTCGCATTAAATGTTTGCTGGAAATACGCGGTGCATACACGTGGCACTTTTTTACAAACATGTCATTACCGAGAATGATTAAGGGCTTCATTGCTTCCCAGTGCAAGGTCTCCGATCAGATCGCTGACTGATTGCTGGATTCCACTGTACACCTCACAACAGGATTTTAGTGAGAGGACTGGGGGGAAAAAAATGTATTTTACTAAACATTTTTTTTGCATGCAGAATATTTAGGAGGGGTCAAATTTATTTTTGCAATTGGCAAAAGCAAATTTGCTCCTAAGCTGAACCGTCCGCAAGTCGTGTTTCATCCCGGCGTACATTTTTATGGGGAAGTTATAAACCCCTGAAATATGTGTTGTCTGTCAGAAATGCTGGGATGCTCGATCATATCCCGGGCTGCGCTGCTCTGATGCCGGGGCGACACAAGCAGGCGCAGAAGCGGCATTTGCGGGCGGGTTTGTACAGTAAATATGTGTGTATTTGGTTGTGGAGGGGCTGCGGCGGTGGCGAGGCAGACAATGGGAGCTGGAGGCGAGGAAGGAGGTAAAGGGGGGTCTGCCCGTGCCCCCCCCCCAGCCAGGTTGCGTGGGGAGCGGGGGAAAGCAGGTCACTCCTCATCAACTGGTTAAGCAAACGCCAAAACAAAGAGTGGTTCTTTATTTTGACGAGCTCTTGGCAGACACGCTTTCTTATAAAAAATAATTTCTCTGCCTTTGTTTCTCCTCTTCTCCTTCAAAGACAGCGGGAAGAGCGCTCTTTTGTATTCACGCCTGCTTTCCAAAGGGAGAAAGGTGATTTTTAAGAATCTGACCACCGAGCACGAGTTACTTGTCCTCCCCCCAAAACAGATATTTTTAAGAAAAAAGAAAAAAAAAATCTTTGACAAGATTCAAAGGGTCCCTGAAATAAAGAAGAAAGAAAAAACATCCAAAACATTAGACACAGAAACATTATATTTCAATATTATCATATGAATTAAATGTAATCCTTGAAGCGACTAGTCCCAGGGGTCACATATTAGGCCATTTTTTTCTTTTTTTTTTATTTAATAGAGGTCATCCAGGCTGAAAAGCAGAACCCAAATGAAAAGCATCTTCAATGTGGTTATAACATGAGCTGCACGAGGTCAGGCAGTGTCTTGTATGGCCTCATAAAAAATACATAACCAGACAGCCTAATAGTATTTCTTTGCATTCATTTTTGGATGGGAACTGGCGGGTGGGGGAGGGGGCTGATGGAGACAGGAACATATAAAAACCCCACATATACATTTCCATGAAGTGCAGCTTTTCATACGTTTCAGTTAAGAAAAAAAATGAACGTTCCTTTTAAAAGATACTTGGGTTAGCTTGCTTTAAAGGAACGACCCTAAATACAATTCCTGTGGCCCCTAAAAGCAGAGGTAGGGCGTTAGTGTTGCCCATCTCATACACACAACACACACACACACACGTGCGCGCAGGCGTTTTGTTTCGGACAGTCATGCTACAGTCATGCTTAATTGGGAGTGCAACCAGGTTGGGCTCGCTTTCATTAAAAATTTCTAATGCACTTTGTTATTTGTCCATACGCAAACACAGCCTGATTAATTTGAATTATTTCTCTTCTGAAAAGAAATACAGATGAACCCCCCCCAGTAACGTGGTTTAATTTGCTCTCGCAGGGGAGGGGTTTACCCACCACGCGGGATTTATGCAGGTCGCAAAGATATACTGGGTGGGAGAGAGGGCAAGAGAAAGGCAAGGCATAAAAGAGGGGGTGTGTGTGGTGTAAATAAAAATAAACAGCCCTAAAAATGCCGGGGATAAGAGAATCTCTAAAAATTGTCTCCCTTCCCCCCTCTCCCCAAATATAGCCTGGAGACGGGTGACCCTGCTGGGGAGCGGAGCCGCAGAGGTGACCCGATGCTAACCAGCCTGTTAGAACTAATAAGGTGTGCTCCTAAGCCAGGGGCTGACACTGGGGCATTGTGGAAATAACTCTCCTTGTTATTGCCCATCCTCAGCTTGAAATTTACTGCTCCTTTGCATTATTAAAGAGACAGCTTGCGTGCACTATGGGGGAGAGGCGCTGGGCAGGAGAAATAACTGTGCACGCTTTTTTTAATGTTATGTTTGTGCTCTCTGTAGTCTTTATATTAAGATTTGGAGCATTAAAGCATGCTGGGTTAATAGGTTGTTATTTATTATTTGAACTGTTTTCAAAAATAAAATCTCGTTTAGCAAAATAAAAATTATTTTTTCCCCCCATGGCAAACGGTCAGAAAATAGCGTGAAACATCTTGGAGAAGGTCAGCCTGTGGCCAGTGGCAGGCCTTGTGGGATGAAACCCTTTCCCAAACATTTTCCAGTAGCACTGCTTCTCATTTACATAGATGTTGAACAGAGCTTAAAAAAAACACCCAACATGGTGGATAACAGGGATTACAAGATGGAAAGAAAAAAGGTGGATCCATCCTCACAAGGGCAATGTGAAAGGGTGTCATCACGTGGAGCTGTTCTGCATCTCTGGGTTCTCACCAGCTTTTCAAGCAGTTGTGGAGAAAGGCGAAACTCAAAGATAGAGGTGGGTGGAAAAAACTGGTGTTTGTCTCCCCCTCTGTTCCTTCCTGTTCCTCCAACTCACCCTCCTCCCGCTCGAGCTGACTTCCACTACAAAATCAGAGTAACTGGTGTGGCTCCCCAGGAGCTGGCGTCCCTGCCGAGGGGCGGGCTGGGAGGGCAGCACAGCAACTCCAAGCTGCACATTTGCACGTGACAGATCAAATTTTATAGAAAATGATCTGAGCCACTCCTTCAGGTGATTTGGCCATCTCTGAACCAGTGTTTATGGGCATGCATTTTAAACTTGATCTTTTTAGGGGCTGGAGAGTCCGTACCACGCACTCTCAGGCCGTGGGGTAGAGCCCTGCAGCTGCTGCTTCCAGGGGAGCAGCTACGATAATTAGGATTCCAGTATTACTAATTTTTTGCAGCAAAGCAGCTGACTGCACGTTGGAGACATCACTGGGAATGGGGATCAATGATAAATAAAATTCTCAAGGTGAATAGAAAATACAGTCCAATGGTGGACCGGCAGAACCAAGGGCTGCTTCTGACGGGACCGAGCCAAGGGGGTTGGTTGGTTTCCTGGTGGTTTATTGTCAGGGATTCCCTAAAATTAGCTACTGGAGGGATTTGAGAGAATTCTTCAGAGAACATGAGAGCCACAGCAATGCTTTAGCTGTCCAATGCAACTGGTTTTTCCTGCATGTTCAGAGACAACCCATTCTTCTAAAAGGTTAATGTGGTCAGCTGCTGGGAAGACCTGGGATGACAGCAGGAATCAATGCATGGTAATGTGATGAAATACATGTAACTGCCATCATGTACTGAAAGAGTATATATCTCTCACATCGGTCCTGCACATTTGGGGACCAAAGAGCAGCTCTGAAAGCAGGTGTAATTTGAAATGAGAACTGAGGCAGCCCAGAACAAAACACCTGGAAGGAGCAAAGGGCCTCTGCACATGCAGTGGAGGTGGGTCAGAGGGTGGGGGACACGCAATGTCTTCCTTGACTCATGCTCTTGGTAGTTTTCATGGGACACATGCCACGGAGCAGCCTGCGTATTCCATAGCGCCTCCACTGGCAGCAGGACCCCAGGCTGAGGTACTGCCCCGTCAGCCCTGGGACGTTGCTGCCACTGCGGGAACTGAGGCGGTACTTGCTGTGCCACCTCCTCTGAAGGCTGGGCGGCATGCCGCAGATTGAAATTGTGGGGATCTGCGGGCAGACATCAGCTGGATTCTCTGCTGTGACCCAAAGCTTTGAAAGGGGTATGTCTAGTGCTTGCCCAGAGAGGCGGGAGATGCCCCATCCCTGGAAATATTCAAGGCCAGGCTGGACGGGGCTCTGAGCAACCTGGTCTGGTTGAAGAAGTCCCTGCTCATGGCAGGGGGGTTGGACTAGGTGGCCTTTAAAGATCCTGTCCAACCCAAACTATTCTATGATTCTGTGATAAAACCATCAAGTCTCTGAAAGTGCTTCAGGTGTGCATAGGATGATCATTCTGGAACCACAGACCAAACAATGTCTGAACACGTTTATAAATTCTGTTTTAAACCACTCTGTCCTGACCACAAAACTAGCTAGAGTGAATGTTGAGCATCAATGTACAAAGCAGGTTCAAATGCAAAATGTCAACATACATTTATGGTAATAAATTACCAATAAAAAGCATTGCTTCAGAGCAAAGGGATAACTGCCAGTTAAGACAGGGAAATGAAACACAGATTTTTGATAGTGCCAAATATAAAGAAGGAATTAAAATCGATACCTGGACAAAGCGGCAAACCAGAAGCCTCGCCGATCCCTCCCAGTTATTCCCTTTCTGCCATTCTGATTTTGTGAATCATCAAAAGCGGCCAAATTATTCCTATCGGCATCTGAACTTACAGATATTCATAACTCCTCTATGCCCAAGGTATAAAGTTACTTTTATCAAAACACTCTGTTACATAGCTGGACTTGCCTACAACGTATTTGACCATTTTTGCATATACATATTTTTAATCATATCCCTCCTGTAAGTAATAATAACAGCAAGAAACGTGATGCTTCATATTTTGCTTGGAATATCCAAACGTTTTAGTGTAAAATCAAAGGTGTGGAGACTCAGAGGACTGTGTTAAGCAGCTCTTGTGCTCAGCCTTCAGGTGGTAAAGCTTAAGTAACGAGAGTATTAGAACCGTGACAACACTCTACTGGATTTAAAAATACAATTTTCAAAACTGATTGCCAAACTCTGATCTCAATAGCACGCCGATTTTTTTCAGCTCTACCAGCTGATCCCTTAAAAAGTATTATTTCTCCTTACAAACCCAGGCAAAGTTAGGCATCCAGAGAAGAGCCGTTTGATTTGAGGGTTTCTTATCCCCTGCAGCTCTCATGGTAACACTCAACGTCCTCTTGAACTGACATCAAAAACGCAATTATAAAAACAACAGCCAAAATTATTTCTTACGTAGCCAGATGGTATGAGTTCTGTATCTCCCACATAAAGCACAGCGGTGTTTACCCTGCCTCACGTTTCATTCTGTAGCGTCTCTTTAAACTGTTTAAAGGATTCTCTTGCCATTTTGGCTTTTATGGATATCACATTTTATTAATCTAAAATCTACTTCTCTTGTGTTTCTGATATCTAACGCTTCATAGTTGTTGACTGGGAGGCTGTATTGTCCGTATGGCTTTTGTACTGGACAGACAGAAGGGGGACAAGATGGAGAAGGTGCTGGTTGTCACCTGCGATTGAATTCTGCTCAGGTAATGAGCACATTCAGAGTAAGCATGTTCTCATTTCTCAATATATAATTCCATGGATGTGCCCGTCTGCAGATCAGTCAACCAACCAACCATACCAAAACATGAAGTAGTGAGCCCATAACAATGCTCCATGGTCTTCATCTTCAACAGGCAGCCGCTGATGGACGAGCTGGCAGCATGTGAGAGACATGGAGAAGACCAGGAAGGGTTAGGGAACTCCCAGGCTGACTTGTTCACCTGCGGGTAGTACATGGGCCAAACAGAAGATGACACCCAGGTAAGGACAGAGGAGGGCAAAGGCTAACAGTTCTCCAGTTAGGAAGCCGTATTCCTCCACTCCCATGGAAATAAGGCCTCTCTGTAGAGACCAAGAGACCAACACAGGGCATTATGATTAAATGAACAAACGACTGAAGGTCTGGCAAGGCTGAGAAAGGCGAAGGCTGGAGACGAACACCTCTCACCCAGGAAACAAGGGCAGGAGGAGAGGACAAGAGAAGCATGAAGCGGCGGTTGTGGTAACACAGTCTTTCAGTCACAGCAGGAGTGATTTCCATACCTCATACGTGCATACGGCGGGAGCTAACGCGCCTGTAGCTACTCTGCACCTCTACCTTGTTTCTGCTGTAACTCTCTTGTACTGCCCTCTTCCTGTTCTCCAAACACAATAGTAACCGACAAACAGCTAAAACTTCTTAAAAAAAAGAAAATCCTGTAACTAATGTATCCATAACAAATATAAGGGTGCATTTTAAGGCATTCTTTTGGGAATCAGAATATTAGATTCTTTTGTACAGAGCAGGACTTATCTGCTAAATTTTCTAAGCAGTATCATTCTCAGTTATTAAAAAACAATTCACAAAGCTTTTAGCATCCAAAACCTAATACCTAAATATATGAAGCCTCTGCATGTGTCCTATTAAATGTTACGAAGGAGGGTTGGATTTTTGTTAGTTCTCTGTTTTTAGCATGTAACTGTTACAGAAGACCAGCATCCCCATGGTGAAGACGCTGGGCTTGGTCCAACCTCTGGGCATGCCACCAGCTGCCTCCTGAGCTGTGGACAGTTGCTTAATACTTCTGTAGAATGAGGACGGTAATTCACCTCTCCCATGACTCATCTGTTGTAGCTATTTAAACTAAAGGTCTGCAAGATAGGGAGTGAAACGTTAGCTCCTCTCAACCCAGTGAGTTTTGGCACACAATTCAATAAATGAAAACTGTAGGTTAAACAAGTTCAGGTGTCTATATAGTGAAACACTGATCTTGCCTGTGGTCTCTCAAAGCTTTTAGAGTGCTAATAATAAGAATGTGGTGGCATATCCAAGACTACACTGCAGCCACAGAAATGTAAGGTCTTCATTTTCAATGGTCTGAACTCTGCCAAAACCATCTATGCAGAAAAATGCACACCAGCAGCGGTCCAGGTCTGGTAATCGCGGAACTGCTACCGCCTCTTCGCCTGCAACCAGAGGTACCCCATCATTGTAGAAAATGAAGAGGAGGAAAGTAGAGATCACAACTGGGATTTCAACCCCACAGAGAATTGAATTGGAAGTGAGAGCTGCACAGAAGAGGAGTCCAAAGGTAGCTGCCCCGGAGGAAAACTGTGGCACGCAAGGGGGAGGGGAAAACTGGGAAGCCGCAGGGTATGTAAGTATCTGCGCAGCCTGGTTAGGGCGAATCATCTTGCTTACGAGAGACACCTACACGAGCAACTGGCAGTGCGGTGTAGAATGGAGAAGGTCCTGGAGAAGACCCCAGGTCTCAGCCAAAGTACACACAAGGAAGCCTACGGATCATTAAACAAATACCCAAATCGCCACTGGTTACGACTGAGAGTGATAAGGAAGACATTTAATTTATCTCAGTGATAAGACTTGCTCCTTTTTAGGCCTTTTCAGGGAAGATTATTCCACAGTCTAAAAGACTTTGTTGTTAGGGAAAAATGAACAATATTCAAATTTTTGCTAAGGATCACCCTATAACTCTGAGCTGCCATAAGCATGAAAATCTGTTTTCTGAACATTAAAAAAACCCTCAAGCCCCATAAATGGTCTGTTGTATTCACAATAATGGCATCAATTTTTTTGTTGCCATTTCTTAAAAACCTTTGAATCATATAGTCAGTAATGCAATTTAACAATTAAGAGATGGAGTAAGTGTGCTTATCTTTCAAAATCACTTTAAGATCTAAAATATTCTACATCATCTAGATATTAGTGTTATTCTTGTGTTTTCATAAAGGATTTAGGTGCAGTTCTGCACTGTAAATGGTGCAGAGTAATTCTGATTGGATTTCCTTAGCGAGTTGGGGGCTACATTAATAAAAACGAAGGCATGAACTTAAAGTATACACAGTTTTAACTCCCCAAATGACCTTAATTTGAAATAAGGACGTCTTTATTTTATTTAGTTTAGTGGTTCTTAAAGTTAGGACCAAAAGACCGCTACCCAGTAGTGGAATTTCTTTGAGTCACCCTGCATAACCACACAGAACTGACTCATTCATAAATTTTACTGTTTAATGTAATTCTATAGACTACAGTTAAGGAGCCAGTGGTTTAGTTTACAGTATTTTGCAGAAGTTAAACTAACCCAAAAAAGCCAATTATTCCAGATGGAGTGATCCATCAGTAGAACTATACTGGTATAGGAGGTGTAACTTTCCTGAGTAAACAAGTCCTGGGCAGCTCAAGTCCTCCTGAAGCTCAATGGCGCTTGTGTTCATAAGTCGCTTAGATGCTTTTGAAAACACGTGTCCATTTTATTCTTGCAACTTCTGTTGCAAGATACAGAGAAATAAAAAAATTGTAAAAATATCTGGGTGACTACTTTTGTGTCCTGACTGTGTGTTGAACCACCCTACCGCTGGCCTCCTCTTGCTCGTTCTCTGCCGCTGAGCCTTGCGCTACCATCCAGAAGCACCAGGCAAAGCTGGAGTGAACTGCTCGATAGGAGGTGTCTTAAAAAACCCGGAATAAGAAACGACGTTTTCCCGGAAGAGTGTCTTTTAGTGTTTTGTCCCAAACCAAAGGTAACCACAATAAAAGTCAACCAAAAAACCCATCGCTTCCAACCGAAACACCAACGGGGAGGGTAATGCCACCAGCCACAAACTGCTCCCGTGTTCATACTCGTGTCAGTCGACGACCAGCAAGAATTGCAGTGTTCAGGATTTGGAGTACAAAACCATGCAGCTCAACCTGCTTCCTTCTGCCTACAGCTTGCTCCCCCGCCTCCCTTTGCCTGGCCAGTGACTTGATATATATCGTACGGGGAATAAACATAAAATCTCTCAAAGGGGAATCAAGAAAGGCATTTTAAGAACAGATAGTCAATTAAGCATTATCTGCAACTCTTATGCTTACATCTTTAAACAAGGAGGCACAAAAAACATTCCCTTTAAACAGCAGCTTACTTGTGTAGGTGCTAGTTGACAAGTCTCATGCACTACTGAATAGATGTTCTTACAAACTAGATGATTATTCGTGGAATTGTAAATACAGAAGGGTGTTGGCACTGTGTCTTTAAAGAAAAATACAAAATATACACACAGCACATACATTCTACTGCACAGTTTATATTTAAGCTAGAGAGTCATGGCATATGGTGGAGTCAGTTTTTATACAAAGACGTGGAAATGTATACAAAGAAAAATATTCTCAAAAATAATGCAAAGCTAGATATACTAAAAAACTCCAATGTGTCTAAAAAAGCGTACTGTACAACTGCATTAAGTACTAATCTTGCAGACCATTTAAAACTCAACTATCCTTTCTAGATGCTGGGAGGTAATAGTGTAACTTCTTCTGCGACATCCACTTCCATCACAGAGCTCAATCGTAGCAAGCGTCTGAATGGACTGAAGTAACAAAAGAAAGTTGACCTTATAAAAAAGATACTCTGTTTAAAAACGATTGTGTAAATAATTAATAAATATATGTATGCAGTTCTTTAAACTCGATATCAAATAAGATTGTGCTCGCTTTCCATATCTTTGATTTTTTTTTTAAATGCCCAGGGAAACGAAGAGCATGCTGGATAAGAATTCCCTATCAATGGCAAATGTTTTATGTTCATTCGATTGAAATAGAATTAGCGCAGCTCAGCTGCACTTTGGTGAACCCCTGCTTCCATAAAACTGAGAACTGCAAATAGCGCAAATGGGGTTCCCAGCAATGCGTCCCCCGTGATCGTTGACTGCAATGTCTAAATACGGCATCCGTGACTTCGATTTAGAAGTGGTGATCTTGGAGGAAGAACGACTCAACTAGCTCTGGCTAATTATAACTGTAAGCTGAAGAGATGTTTTTCTTTCAGAAGAATTAAAAACCTCAGTTGGTTTTCAGCAAAACTAAGTATTTTGCCAGGTGAGCTGAACTCATCTCTCACTCAGTCGATCATAAACCCTGTTTGTGATTCTGACTCCACCACCACCGCTGTCTTTACTCTCTGCCAAGCCCCTGGGAAGGAATTATCCCAACTGTTACCATTGCTCTACTTCACATCATCAGCTAGGGCGCCTCTGCAGGAGTCAAAGATAGCTGGACTCTCAAATAAGATTTTGAATGAAAAAATTTTAATTATTTGAATTAAAATTATTCTCTTCACATTTTTCTACTTCTGTATTTCGTTGTTAAATTCAGATTTGAAATTCTATATCTATCTTTTGAGATAATTAATCTGAATTGGTTTGTTAGATACAATACTGACATTTTAAAATATTACTACCTGTTACTGAAGATTCAAAATACTCCTCCTCTCCACCCAGCCTGTCCAAGACGCTTCTCGTGCTCATGTTTTAAGGGGCCAGGGAATACGAACAGTACAGCTCCCGCTTTGCTGAGCCTGAACAGAAACAATCCCGAGCCTGTAACTCAGTTCATTCCTACGCTGTCGGAAGGAGGAACGTGCGTACCTCTGGCGTCTCAGACAGGACAAGTATAGCAAACGCACGGAGCAACCACGGGCGTCATTTTCAAAGCAACTAAAGCCCAATTTGCTTTATCATTTCTCTCCATGCATGGTTAAATTATTAGCGTATGTAAGCTGAAATAATAAACCAGATAAGAGTTTTATTATCTTTGACAAACATCTTCTCTAATTAACTTGTTGTGGAAAGCAGAAAAGATTACCAAGAGCCAAACTTTGCCTTACATTTTAAAGAAAGGCTTGCCGTACCTTCATCAGAAGTAGTAGAACATAGAAGTTTTTCATCTGCATTTATTTTTTCATTTTGACAACCCACAGAAAAGAAGCAAACTCCTGGGTATGCATTGTTTATTTTTTTCTAATGGTAATAACATACCGTAAGAGTCATTCGTGCTGAGACCTGCAGTTATCACCTCTCTTTCTTTTATTCTATTAAACAAACCCTGTGATTCAGCAGAAGGCTGTTCCTGTCAGACAAAAAGATTAAGTAATTAACAGCTTCCTTTGCTAGTTTTATACCTTCTAAATTCTAAATGTGGGATAGGCCATTCAGAAAGAAGAACAAGTTTTTACTGAAGGCACTGAAAGTAAAGGATATATGGTTTTAGCACCAAATAATTCACATCTGGAAATCTGAAGCCAGGGCTTCAGGAACTTTCACCTTATATTTAACCTGCTTATGCAGATCACAGTTCCAAAGTACGTGGACGTGGTATTTCCTAAAGCTACAAAAATTATTGAAAATTGATCATAAGAAAGGATTTAGGAGGAAATCAACCAAAACCACAGAAGAAACATATTAAACAGCCAGAAAGACAACTGGACAATGAAGAACGGTGACAACTTCAGCTAAAAGGCGTCTCGGTTTATTACCAATACACAGTCAGCAATTAAAATAGAAAACCAAGCTGACAAATGGAAACGAGGGAAATAGGTAACAAGTAAAATAAACAAAAAGCTGAGGGCAGCGGAATATGGGTGAGGAAAGCTAAAGACAGCAGAAAAATGGTTACAGAGTTGGGGATGTACAGTTTTTAAAATATAATAGAAAACACAGAAATCTTAGCAATCCTGTAAGACCACAATGAGATGAAGATGCTGAAGATGAAAATATAATGTAGGAAACATAGAAGTCTTCACGGTTCTTATTTCAAAAGAGGGATTTTGACAAACTTACCAAAGAAGAACCATGAAGCACTTAACCGTTTGTCAGGGATGAGCTGAAGTGAAATCAAACAGTGATGTAGAGCAGGTACGTTCTCCGAAGCCCGCAGCCTCCCGGGACAGCAGCACGGCTGATGCCCATTGTTAGCAGGTCTCTGGGCACATCCAGAAAGGAGACCTCATCTCGGTTTCTTCCAGTATTCAAAAGCAGATGCAAGTAACAGTATAGCAAGAATACGTTGGTAATAATATTTGTGTTAAATTAGGAAAACTAACATGGGCTTCAGCTTATTTTAGCAGCTGGGAGGGGTACGTGCATACTGGTGCCAGTCGGTTGGTTTTGTGCAAAACAGATGTTCTCAAACACCAGCAGCTGGTTGAGGAGTCGGGAGGCTGTGGAGGGTTAACCCAGGAGTGGCGGCTGGTGGAAAAGCAAAGGCCGGTGGAGGGAGAACTGATCCCACAGTGGAAGAGCACAGACTCAGCATCTGCAGGACTGGTGCTGGACACAGCGTTGGGCAACAGCTTAAAACCCCTGAAGTTAATAATAATAATTGAAAAACCATCATTGATGATAAAGATGATACAGAAATGTGTCCTTTACCTTGGAGAACGGCAAAACAAAGATCTGATGGTGAAGCTGAAGTCAGACAACTCAAATGAGAATCCAAGCACACGTTTTTTACCACAAGGGTGATTAACCTCTGGGAACATAAGAAGGACATGGACCTGTTGGAGCGAGTCCAGAGGAGGGCTGCAAAAATGGACAGACGGCTGGAACACCTCTGTTGTGAAGACAGACTGAGAGAGTTAGGGTTGCTGAGCCTGAAGAAGAGAAGGCTCCAGGCAGACGTTATAGCAGCTCTCCAGCACTTAAAGGGGGTCTACAGGAAAGATGGGGAGGGACTCTTGATCAGGGAGTGCAGTGGCAGGACATGGGGGAATGGTTTTAAACTGAAAGAGGGGAGATTTAGATTAGATATCAGGAAGAAATTCTTTACCCTGAGGGTGGTGAGACACTGGAGCAGGTTGCCCAGGGATGTTGTGGATGCCCCATGCCTGGAAGCGTTCAAGGCCTGGTTGGATGGGGCTTGGAGCAGCCTGGTCTAGTGGAAGGTGTCCTTGTCCATGGCAGGGGGCTGGAATTAGATGATCTTTAAGGTCCCTTCCAACTCTTAACTATTCTATGTTGATTCTCCACATGACATTTTTTGTTCCAGATTCAGTGCCCTTCCTGAGGAGAAGCCTCAGTCAAACCCTAGTTTTGGCTAGAAAAATCAACAATTGAGGAAAAACTCAATGGATAGAGTGGGCAGACAGCCCAAGACCCCTCTGGCCGTAAATTCTATGGGGGGAAAAAAGAAAGAAAAAAAAAAAAAGAATAAGAACAACCCCAAAAATACCCTCAGAGCAGCCTCATCGAGTCAAAAACAACTGTTACACTGACAGCATACTCTCTTGCACTTGGGGTACTTCTTTTCCCTGTGCTTGCTTGGCAATAAAGTACCATCGGATAAAAATGCAGGTTCTGGAGTGTTTACCTGTTTTCTGAAGGACAAAGTAAGACTTTTAAAATGTTTGTTTTGAAGCACATTTTACAGTGAGGATTTGGGCTGAAACTGCACCAATACACTGAAGAGGGGATAAAAGGCCCAGCGGAGAAGAAAGCAATAAAAATATCATTGTAATATCCCTAACTCAATAATCAGCTCTCTCCATCAGGGAGCGGGGTTCAGGGAAGGGGAGCACAAAGCACGTTTCCCTGATGCGGGTGCGGGTTGCGCGCCAAAGCTCATTAGAAAGATCGGGCAACACCATACGCACAGCTACCTCACTGCAGGTTTTTCACTGTGCCCCGAGGACGCGGCTCAGCCCGGGCGTTATCCCTGCCCGTCTTCCCGCTGGCGCTCGCACAAGGGCCTGCCGGCGGGGCTGGCACCCTGCAGCATCCCGTGGCTGTAGCGCCCAGCACCGTCCCCACCGAACCCCGCACAGTGCCACGGCACTTGCATCCATGGCGCCGCCGGCCCCTTGGCTGCCGTGGGGGCTCGGGCTGGGGTGGGATGGTACCCTCGCCCGGTGAGCGCCTGCCAGCAGGCAGCATTTTCATCTACTGCACCTTCAAACGCCATGACTGAAAGCACACAGATTTGAATTCATTTTCATCCTTATCAGCTATGTAAGAAACAGAAAAAAGAGAATAGCTTAGGAGCTTTGTGCTCACAGACATCTTACGGGTTGGGTAAGGACAAGGACTATTAATGTATGCTGAAATATCTCTTTTTAAATGAGGAAAAAAAGGTGGGGGGCTTTAAAAACAGGTTTTAGTGTCCCAATGAAAGCATGAGAGCAACAATTTATAATTTTCTGCTGTCCAGTTCCCTCAATATTTCTCCCTCGCTGTGCATCCCTCCTCTCCCTCTCCCTCCACATCCATCCTCCATTTCCCGATAACTTCTCATCACGCTGGCTCGAGCCTCATGTGAAATGGTGGTGTGCGGAGGGAAGGGAGGAAGAAAGGGAGGAAGAAAGGCGCTATGATTGGGAGGGCAGGGGAAAGAGAAAGATTGAGAGAGACAGAGAGAATGTCAAAGCTCAAGTCTGGCATTTGCCTATTTAAATTCAATCATGCAGCCCTCGCAGAGCTGGAAATGGATGGCCTGCGTTATGAATTTCTGATCAGACGGCTGATAGGTTATGAGCGGGGACGTAATCCCATTGAGAAAGCCTTTTTTCCCAAGCAAGGGCAAGCAATAACTGCCCTTCAGAGATGGCTCTCTGCTTTGCCCTTTTTATAATTTTTTCCTTTTCTTAAAAAAAAAAAAAAGTCCAAATAAGCATTTTTATGATGATAAATGTGTAATAATGATTCATTCTGCCTGCATCTGAAATGGGATATGCCTTTGCAAAGCAGACATGCGCTCAAAATAAACTGCCATATTTTTTCTTTTTTAAACCTAATTAGAATTCTCTCCTCCTCTCAGCTCATTTTGTACCAACACTAGTGATCTAAAAAGAAAGTGAAAGGAATGAACACATGCATTGAGACTAGTATTTTTAATACCCTGCAGGGTTTTTAACATTTTATAGTTTGCCTTTTTTAACATCATGTGTTTACATAAAAGGATACAAAAAAAAAATTCTTCAAATGGCAAGAACTACTGGCATACAGTAGGGGCAAGCCAGAAATTATTTTAAAAGCTGATGTTTTCTTACTTCTACCCATGTGACATCATTCAGTGTTGCTTCGTGTTATAGTGAATTAATCAAAATAGCTGAGGACACAGAAAGATTTACAGTAGCCAAATCCACCAGTGAGGGAAAGCGCAGACAGCAGCACGTTGGTAGCGTGTTCCAGCACTGGGGCCTCGACGTGCACTCATAACTTTTGTAGTCTTAAAAAGTAGAAAACAAGGAGTTTGCTATTTAAAGGTCAGGATGCATGTGCTGAAACAACACCCATCCCAGTTTGTGAGGACTGGAAACAGTCACAGGGGAGCAGGACATCATCCCAGGACTGCATTAACAGGGAAGACGCCTGATGTGACTGAAGCTTCTGTAGATAATCGAAAGGGAAAAAATAACGTCTGTAGGCATGGGGGGAGGGAAAGAAGAGCAAAGAAGCATCTTGGTGTTGGTGCTAAGCAGGAACTTGCTCTTGGAGCAGCATCTCTCATGTATTTGAAACAGCAAGGAGCATCTGTTAAATACTTTGCATATGCGAGTACTTTGGAAAAGAAAGTATTGGAGACCATGGCTGTCCTCCCTAGCAGGTATCGTTCATGTAATGGAAACCTAAGAGTGGGGGAACACAGTTACCAGTGGGTGCATATTGTTCAATTGCAACAGAAGCCCAGGAAAGATCTGAAGCATAAAGCTAAGTCCTTGTCACATCATTTCAGCTCAGTACTAGCTATGAGCTGACTTAGGTTTGCCCCTGGGCACTTGCTTCCTCTCCTCTCCCTTCGTGTCACGGGCGCCCAAGTGGTGCCTGTCCTTGTACATGAAGAACTCATAGCCAGTATGTTCAAATCCTCCAGCATCTGAGCAGGGGCAGCCTTTGCGTTTCTCACCGGAGAGCCATCAGTTTGGTGTCTGTGCTCAGCAAATGGCTAGAGACCTCCTAAAACCAGGATCAGAGATGTCCCAGCCGTGTGAAACGGCTGGCTGGGAAAACACCACCTCGTACCCGTGGGGAAAGCTGAGCTGTGAGCTAATGGGGACAGGACAGCAGCAACCACCTTCTGCATGCAGCTCGTAGCTCATCTTTTCTGCAGCTGCACCTTTTCATTTGTAGATGCACATTTCGGCGCCGGCAGTATTTTCAAAAACAGTGGTAAAAACATGAGTAACTATTCTGACTCTTTTAATACAAGAGATTTGCTGTAATTTCATGGCTCCGTGGTGTCTTAGTGAATCCATAAGAGAAAGCCCAGTGGGTGAGAAGATGGCAAAACCTGCGGTCACAGAGGACACCGTTTGTAGGCAAATTGTGACTGCAGAAATGCTGCACACAACCTTCCCCCTTCAATTCCTGTTTCATTCATATTTTTCCCTACTAATGTACTTGTGTATTAACAAATCACCTTAAGTAAGCAAAGAGATTTTTTAATTGCCGAGCTGATCCCAAATGAGAGCTTCGGGGCTGACGGCAGTCAGGCTGAAGCAGTTTCAGGCAGGTCTGGGGAGGGCTGATGCACGGTTACCGCCGAGAGAAAACCCAACGCATGGCAGAAAGAACATGAGACAAATCGCATGCCACATCACTGCATGCCCTCTTTGATTTAAGCCGAAGGTGGCTGTTAACATAAACCAAAGTGTGCTGTCTATTGGTTCGCACAGTGCCACGAGTGCCTTGGAAATAGAGATGGAAACTGAAACCCAGGCTGCGACGTCTATATGGCATTTCTACAAGTTCTTCTAGGTTTGTTGGATTCATTCCCAGATGTGGCTTTTGCTTTTTTAAAGTTGTAACATGCCGGAATACCTCAAGAAAAGTGAGCACCTAAGGCTATCGGTGTCTTAAAGGAGATGGTAGTTGGAAACGGGGGCTCTGTGAAATTCAAGGGCTCGGTTTGTGGAAAACATGACACCAAAGAGAGTCCCTTGGGAGCTCTAATTTAGCAACCACCTCCCATCAGTCAGGAGCTGAAGCCAACTTTATTCTACTTCAGAATAGCAAGGCTATCAAAAAAAGTACCGACTTTTCAAGTTTTTCCTCATTTTGCTCAAATTGCTGCTCATCAGCTAAAAAGCAGAGTGTTGCAGGGAGCCTCTCAGACACGCTCAGCCAAAGCACCACGGCCCCCCTGCGGTCCAGCTGCGCCCCGGATAACACCCCATCTCTCCTGCACCGCCGGCCGGCAGCCGGCAAGGGACAGCGTGGACCAACACAGGAGAGGCTACGACATCTCCTTACACAGAAGCCTTTTTTTTCCTCTTCTAATATATTCAATTGCGTTAAATTTGCCTGTGTTAAACTGACAAAGCTACAGGCACAAAGGGAAAACTGGAAAAAGGATATAAAGTGATTTAATACCCTTCTGACAATGTCATGACTGCAAATATTTCTGAAATTTCACATACACAAAATGAGGGTCCCACAAAACCCCCGCACTGCAAATGGGTATTTTTCCCAGGGAACACAAAAAAATGATGAACCAAGTGGCTTCCCTGTCTCACGTGCTCCAAATGGTTAATTTTGTTCAGTATCCTCACACTGAAATGGGCGAGAAACCTTGCAGCTGATAATTATGAAATAACGTGGCCACAGGGGAGTTCCCGCCCGATTACCATTGGTTAGGGATTGTCTTATGTCCTGGAGCGGTAGAATTTTGATTATTTAATTGAAATTATATATATTAGCATGGATGTTCTCGTTAGCCATAAAATAAAACATCTAATATTTTCAATCTTGTTGCATCAACATCTTGTGGCAACGTATTCCAAGGGCTAAAAGCACATTATGTGAAAACGTCATTGTTTAAATTTGCCACCTTCTAGTGCCACTGCCTCGATCCTTGCATTAGGAAAAAAGAAAACAAGAAGGGTGGGAACAAATCACTGTCTATTTGCCTTCTTTATCTCTTTTTGTATCATATGCAGAATAAAAAATTTGCTCTGAGGTAGCAAAGTGGTGTCAGTTTTCCAGCGTATCCTATAATTTATTTTCAATTGAAGTTTCTAAAAAACTCTGTTTTCCGTTACCAGATCTTAAACCCAAGTGTTGATATTCTCCTTTAGTTCACAGGACTGATCCGTTCCCAATGACCAAGTAAAATTCCAGAAAGTTGGGGGTTTTTTATTATCTGTGTTCTAATCAAAGACGGGAGTTCCTAAGCTGGCGATTACAACTGCTGCCACTTGTATTTGCAATATCTGCTTTACATATTTGTTTGATAAATCAAAAATAGAGGTTAGCTAAAGAAGCAAACCTAAAATAATAAAGCATCTTATTGCAAAAAGCTTTTAGTGGTTTCTTTAACTTATCATTAAATTTAAACTCATTTTTCCTAGTTTCCAATTCTGCAGTTAATAACTTTTATATAGCAATCCTATAATTACATTAACAAAAAAGTAAATTTCCCCCATTTCTCACAGCATTACTAGTATTACAGCATTAATGGTATATTAACCAGTAAAACCGCAAATTAAGTCAACTCATCTTCCACTGATAGGGCATGAATTTGTAATTTAGGCGGGTTTGAAGTTTTCAGTGGTTTTTTAACTATTATCAAGCTTCTGCTTTTCCCAGTGTAACAGTAAAACCCACACAGGAGTCATTTTCACGTTCTAATCACCATACAGCACTTATTTGTTTCCTGAAATACAGCAAACACAGGAAGCGTTCCAGGCGAGAGCGAACCGAGACGTCCAGCCCTGGACACCAGGATGCGTCAGGGAGAGGCAGTGACACACCAAGAGACAGTCAATGACCAGAGTCACATGGGGTTCGCCGGAAAAGATTTCTGATAAGTGTTTTTCTTTAAGATTGTCCTTCTTAGCCAGCGCACACCCTCAATATTTCAGTCACATCCATCATATGTTATCCTCAAACTCACGTGCTAGGGAACATGTCAGTGGAAGCACCACCTCCACCAGCAAGTTCAGTCCTGGGCAAGCAAGTCAAAGCTATTAGTGCAGAAGAACTCCTGGGACATCTATTTTAGCCCCGCCTTATGCACACACACCACAGCGCACACACACCAACAGCCTCCATCACACCCAACTACAAAACTGAGTCAATAAACTGCTAACGAAGGGATGGGGAAGGATTTGTGAGCATCCGCCTTGGCTCCGGTGCCCCTGGACTCGGCACCCACAGCTGCAGCCATCTCATCCCAAGGTGGGGTGGGATCCTCGCCCAACCTCCAGTGCATCCGAGCCAAGGAGGAGAGCGGCAACACAAACTCGGGATAAAATGAAAAGAATTTCAATAACAACTTTAACAGTCAAAAACGTATCTTTGGAATATTAGATTTATGCAGTGGGAAGGAACCATCAAAAAATGTTCCATTTCAGAAACATAAAGGCTTACTGAGCTAGTGAAGCACAACAGAAACACTCAGTGATAAAGGACATCACAGCCCTTTATAAACTGAATCGGTGGTTTCCCAAATTTAATATGCATGAACAGTGCATGTGAGTCCTCTTAAATCCAAGTACCAAACCCTGCCTGTTTAATAAATCTCACCAGTACTCCACTATTAGACAGGGGATTAAAACTAATCTATCAATCCCAAAACCAAGCACAGAGTGGATTAAAATGCAAAACACATGAGAGTATGAAGATGCTTAATGCTACATAACAAACATTTCAATCACAGAAATCATTTTTATCTTCTTGTTTATGCTAAGTAGATACTATTAGGCTTAATATCTGTATTAACACAAGTGGGGGAAGAAACAGTTTTAAGGAGACCTAAATACTTGAATGCTACAGTATTGCTGGCGAGCAGAAGCTCTCTTGTTGAAAGCGAGTACACCATGGCGTTTAAAATAACTGTTTACTCTCTGAGGCCAGCTCAATGGTGCTTGACCTTTTTCTGTTTTTTTAACCCAAAGCGATGCACCCATAGGGTCTTGAGAAAGACGGAACTTAAACCTGTTATTTGCATCGTAATATCCGATATCACATTACCCCCAACTCTGGCGTTGCCACAAATGTCAGTCTCACAACTGATGTTCAGTGCAGCTTGTCAATGAACTGCGGTTTGGGGTGGGGTTTGTTGCTTTTTTTTTTTAAAGAGTAAATGAAAAAGAGCTCATCCCACCATAGTATAAATATAACAAGCAAAGATGGAGAGAGAAGTGTGGAACGGTGTTTGCCTATATGAAACAGGGAAATGACCAAACGTCACTCACACAACGGCTCCCAGTTCACCCGATAATTCACTTTATCATTGTCACTCAAAATTCATAGCAATGGGATGATCCCCCTTTTGGCATTGTACATGAGCAGCATGAAGTTATATGTCTGTATCTGCATTTGTCCATCTGCCTTGCAGAGATAAGGATTTGGGAGCGTTGCACCCAGCTGTGGGAGGAGAAGGTACTCTGTGTGTTCCTTCATGACTTTCTGAGTGCTGGGAAATGCCCAACATTTGCCTGAATTCACCCGAGAGCATCCAAAACCTGCAGAACTGAACCTTATTCCTCAGTGTCCAAGCAAAAACTACCCACCGAAACAATGATTAATCATATGATTTGATATGAAATAATACCCACCAGAGATCTGTTTGAGGTCACCATCACCCTCACTTCACTCGTAGGCATATCAGCTTGTGAACCGATGTCTGCAGAAGTGAAAGCCGGTGCCATTAACCCGGTGGTATTATCGCCAGCAGAATGTATAATGAGGAGAACGAGAGCGGCTGGTCTGCGTGTGAGGATGGATAATGTCACACAAGTTCAGGCTATCTAGCTGGAGAGGGAAATTTGGCAATGGGAAAAAAAAAAAAAAAAAAAGAAAAGCCAACCCCTGCCCTCTCCTGCACAGCACTGACTTACAATGATGGATACCTGTCAGTGGGGTCTTGCTTTTGGTGTGGCAAGGGGCTATGGTGCTATTTCAGCTGAAAAATGCAGTAAAGTTGCACTATTCTTGTTCATCTTTGCCTTGGCAGCTAAAAACATGTTTTCTCAAGTGTCATCCTTCACTAGTTACTGAGTCCTTCCCCGGCAGTGTACATCCTTATGGAAAGCATGAAATAAAGGGAGAAACATACTGTTTTTGCTGAGGGTTGAGACAGTGAACAGATTTATGCCATCCTAATCTCTTAATTTTAGCAGAAGTCACAAATTCAGGAAAAGTAAAAGGGAAGGGAGCATCAGTTTGGTAGTTTCTACATGAATTGGAAATATCGGTATTTTATTTCACAATAAAGTAACAAATACAAAACAGCAAGCACGCCCTCTCAGCTCATCTGTTTGACAGTTACGTTGCATATCTAACTACAGCTCAATTTTTACCTGCCATTACCCTCCATACTGCCTGTGTCTGCATCATCTCATCACGAAGCACAAGCATACCGTTTATGGGTATCGACAAGCTAACAGGAAAAAGCATGACCATCTAATTTCACAAATGAAGGAATGCGCATAAGCAGCTCTTATCCATCCCCCAAGGAAACTGCCGCACCTTTCGCCTGGGCTCAGGAGCTGACCGTACGGGCAAGACTGTGCTCAGTGTCCTACCTGTGCCCCTCCAGCCTTTTCTCTGCCCCCTTTTCCCTGTTTCTGTTCAGCATCGCTCCCTGGTGCCTATCACTCCCCATGTGCC
Organism: Larus michahellis; assembly: GCF_964199755.1. Taxonomy (NCBI): domain Eukaryota; kingdom Metazoa; phylum Chordata; class Aves; order Charadriiformes; family Laridae; genus Larus; species Larus michahellis. The sequence continues at coordinate 1,068,086 of NC_133899.1, forward strand.
CAGAGTGGTTCAGTTCTGTCATCAAAAGGCATTTTCATTTTCCCCACTTAATGTAACACTCAACACCAAAGATGCTGAGAAGGAGGTGAGAAGTCAGGATCATTACAAGTAAACAGCTTACGGTTGTTAGCAAAATCTGTACAAAATAAATTAATGACATTATCATCAGTAATTGTGGAAGCACTCATTAAAATGCTATTTGGAGAGAGGAAATACCTTTGACAATGGTAAAATACCTGGGAAAAAAATTAATCCGTGGCAGCATAGGGCCCAAAGAAGAAACCTGTGGGCAGAAGGAGGGGAAGGAAAAATGGTACAAATATTTCAGAATGCAGAAACTATTTGAACCTACATAGCAGCTCTGGATCAACTGGAGTTATCTAAAGGTTCTCCCAGTCAGTTCCCAGTGGTAAACAGGCAGCAGCTGTTGTTATTTCCCCTTTTAGTGCCTTTCCTCAGAAGAAAGGCCTTGCGGCTGGTGAGCTTTGAATAGGGTAGGATAGGATGGGGTGGGGTAGGGTAGGATATTATATTTCCATTGGAAGGGACCTACAACGATCATCTAGTCCAAGCTGCCAGGTGCAGCCTGAACGTCTGGGGCAGATATGCCCATGTGCAAGTCAGGTCTAGTACTGAAACTTTAACTTACTCTAAGAGAGAAAAAAAGTCTGTAGCATAAGTACTCGTGGCTGTTAAACAGCCGTGTACCTCTTTCAGTCTCCAGCTTTCATCTTTATGCTTCCCCTGCACTCGTGCGGTGCTGTATGAGGCCAGGCAGACATTGCATAGCCTTTGCCACCACGTTGTTTGGGGACCAGCTGCACCATCTCTGCGTTTTGGGTATCACTGCCGTTAAAACACATCACCATTCCCAAATCATCTGTACCCTTCACGTGACCCACATCAGCCCAGCCCAAACTGGGGTCCCTCTCGCCAGCCAGGGCTTCCCCAGAACAAAGCGGGGCTAAGGGGACCCCGCGCCGTCGTTCGGCGGATCAGAGCGGGTGGAAGTGTGCAGAGGTTTACAAGATTAATTCTTCTCTCTGGGCAGTGGGTCAAGTCAGAACCGTCATTCAACAAACTCTATGGATAATCTCCCTTTATTACTTTCAATCAAACTAAGTGTCTGCAATCTGCAGTATGGTTACTAATTTATTGACAGAAATTACTTGTAGAGCTTGATTATATAATAGACGAAATATAAAATAGTCTGGGTAAGCATCCATTAAGTTTTTACATATCTCATTGCATAGCAAAGCTGCTTCGGCCCCGCTGCATTAGCAGCCGGCAGCTGTTCAGTGGGTGAAAATTCACAGAAAGAAGTGGACATCATGCTTGTCCACCTTCTAATTAAAATAAGAGAAAAAGAAATGTGATTAGGGTTATATTTGGTATCAAATCTAAACATTTGCTGTTTGCGAATATTTAACAAATGCGCTTTGTGAGAAATCAAATTTCTAGTGTATTCTGGTTAATGGAATTCTGCTGCAGCCCCTGGACAAAACAATGTAAAGCTGCCTGGATTGCGGAAATCATTCTCCTCCAGTGATGGATAATATAGCATGAGGTTTTGCTTGGTTTGATTAATTTCAGAATATTGCAGAGAAGCTGCATAATCCCTAAGATAGCACAGAAAAGAGGGAAGACATGATGAAGTAGGATAAAAGCGCGTAGTAATGAAGCACAGACTGTTTCATATATTATAGAAAAGCTCACGAACTCATGGTTTTTTAGGAAGCAGCAACCACAATAAGGGGCAACTGGAATGCACTTTTGCTTATGCAATTATATTGTACGATCTGAGCAGAGGTATTTTGAAAGCAAAAACCTGCTAAACCTTTCCACGGCTACGACTGGAGACAGAACAGAAATAGAAAACGCACGTTTCCTTTTTTCTGTTCACAACGGCCATTATTTATACAAGTACTGAATATGGAAAAGGCTCTGACAAATTTACAGTGGTGTTTGGATGGATGAGGATGACGAATGATGGATGAGGGAGCCAGAGGATTCCCTTATTAAAGCATCAAATCTTTCCCTAAATATCAAACAGACATCTTAGCGTCAATTGCTTGACTCATACCAAAAATTACGCAATGAAGTCAAATTTTGCTTCTTGATAAAAACTGGAAATTTGTCCTCCGTTATATGCACTTAATTTCCACTACATAACTTAGCATTTTTTTTGCGCTGTGCTTTATATCTATTTAAAATATTCATTTATTTAAAAAAAAAAAAAAAAAGACAAAGGTGACAACACCAAAAAAACCCAACCATAAATGAATTTCTGTGCAAATTAGGCAATTGGCATAATTACAAAACTGCTCTGTTTGGCACTCTTGGGAAGTAGTTACAGCATTACACAGCCCTGGGCACCCTTTCCCGGTGCCCCCGACGCAGAGCCGTAGCTGCCGGGGAGCCCCCGCTCTCGCCGGCAGGGTGGGCGCTGGGCGGGAGGAGCAGCGCAGGGATGCGGCCGGGCTTGTGCTGGCCCTGAGCACGCTGGCGTGGAGTAAATGGCGGGGGGGGGGGGAATACACCTTTCTTCCTGAGATGATTTTATTTTCTGTATGGGCTTTACTGGTAATTCAGGTGTTTGCACTTTCCTCTCTCAAACCCCTTCTCTTGTTTGATCATTGAATAGAGTCGGAAGAAGCTGCTAATACAAAAACGCGTGTGATGTCACGCATGGAGGCTGGTGGCTGCCAGCATTCCCATGGCAGGAGGGAGCAGCAGCATGGGTCCAGGCAGAAAACGAGAACCTCAGCAGGCAGAAAATGAGAACAACCAAAAACGTGCAGGGGGAACCGGCCGCCCATCTGCAGCCTGATGCCTTTGCAAGTCCCCCCCAGACAGAAACGCTCCCCGAATTGCGCTGCTGGCTGCTCTCAGGACAGAACAGCACAATCCAAAATCCCCTTGGCCAGCTAGATGTCCCAGGCCATGCGTGACACCCATGGGACAGCCCCTGTGCTCCAAGGGCCACACACACCTATGGGCTCCTGGTCCGAGCAGGGCTGCTCCGTGTCTCGTGCCCCAGCGAGCCAACGGCTGGCAGCGACTCCGGGGCACTGCGGACCCCCAGCAAACCCACCTCCCTCCCAAGGGCTGAATTTGACAGAATAAGACAAAGCACATTGCAGCCCCAGGGCTGAGGGGGGATGGTTTTGCCACCTTCCTCCCTGCAATTTGCATTGGTGAAGATGGATGCTGGACCCAACGTTCACCACTCTCCAGTTCACCCTTGCGTATCTCTGTGAAATTCTGCAGGAAGCGCTGTACAAGTTAACTGCCACGGAGTGTCCCTTTATGAAATGGGCCAAACCATAAATGGAAATTAATATTTCTTTGACGGTATCACTTGATCTGGTGTACGACGGGCAAGCAAATAAATCTGTATATGGGCAAAGAGGGTAATGAAGCTTCAGTCAGTTTTAAAACCCAGCAGATGCTTCTGGCCCAAGGCAAACTGAGGGCAAAGATGTTTCACCCAGCTGTGCTCTGAGAATTGAATATGCAATGGCAGAAGAAAAAAAAAAAAACAGAAAAACTATAATTCCTGAAATTCACTGAAAGTATTAAGAAGGAAGAGGCAGGTTCAGTTCGGTAATGTGCTAGGCGAGGGGTTTGCTAGCTAATAGGCAACTGAAACCTTGTGTTCAATTCCATGATGGAAAATATTTTAAAATCCAGAAAAAAAGTTAAAAGTAGTTATTAGTGAGTCTCAGAAAAAGCTTTACTGCTCAGCTTCAGTTCTATAGATGAGTCATTTTAGCTTCAAAACGTTTCATCCAAGGAAGGATGAACGTATACACCATTACAAATACATCACAAAATGCCATATGGACTTCCTACGGTTCAGATAAGGCAAGGAGCCTCCAAAGAAGCGGAGAGCAACCACCAGGACTTACGCCTGTATCCTCTCACCCCCACTTTGAGAGTTTGATAGACAAAATTAGAAAGGTATCTACATTTAAAGTGTGTTTTCTACATTGTAAGAAATTGCACAGTTTAAAAATAAAAACGAACAAGACCGCTTTGTGTACAGGTGGGGACAGTCTGATTCTTCGGGTACGTACTCATTCCCCGGTACAAACATCCACCCTGTTTTGGCTGGTGCTTGCTCAATCAAACCTCAAGCTATTCATTTCAATCTGTCTCCATATTGCCTTAAAACCAACCCTTTCCCTTTCCAGCCACACATAGAAGGCAAAAAAAAAAAAAGAGCCACACATGCCCCTGCTGCAATGAAAAGAAGGAAATACAGTCACGCAGAGGAAGATCAATTCTAGCAGGGGCTCTCAAAAGTTTGCCAGAGAAATTGGGGCAACCAGTTGACCTCCCTTGTCACCATCACTGATGCTGATGGCCACGTACACCTGGGGCAGCTAAAACTGAAAGCAAGATGGGGGAAAAGCATCATCGTAAAGTCTCTCCCCTTTCATGGCTTCAGCTTCTGGCGAGTAGCGACTGCTCTTTCTAGCCACGTTGCTGGTGCGCACATGGGAAGCACGGCTGCCTGAGCACTGACCGCCCACAGGGGACAGCGAGACCAAGGGATGGTCCCCGGTGCCAGGCAGGGAGCTGTTGTTGGGAGCTGGGCAAACCGGGAAGGGGGCAGGTGCAGTGAGTGCCAGGAGGTACCTGCCTGATGCCAGGAGCCATGGTCCCCCCAGCGGGCTGGTACGTCCTCCCAGCGTGCCTGGGACTGACCAGGGGCCAGACTTCACAGTTTTCTTCCTAAAAGAATCTTTGTGTTTTCTTTGATATCCAAAAATCAGCAGTGACGCCCTTTAAATGAAGACAGATGACAATACATACACTTCTGCTGCTTGCTCATCGTTACCTGCCCCCATCCCTCGCCTGCTGTTTAGTCAGAACAGGCTCCCCCTCCCCACCGCAGACACGGGCTCGCTCCGACTGCTTGCGTCAGGATTGGCAGGATTTAGCGTTTAGAAGTAGTTTGGAGAGACAGGTAGGCATCTGTCTAAATTTAAAGCATCTAAGTAACCCTTCGAATTTTAATGAGCAGTTATTTATTGAGGTGCAAAATTCTGTTCTGTGCTACTAACAAAAAAAACACAAACCAAACCCTAAGGAATTTTCATTACTGAAAATATCTTAATACATGACTTTACTCGTGTGAGCAGTTCCTTTGAAGTCAACAAGCTGACTCGCATGTGTAACTGTTTGTGGGATCAGACACTTAGTTTATCATTTTTAAGTTCTGCTTCAGCACTGAAGGATGATGAAAGCATTTCAGTGGCACAGATCAGAGCCTGCGTGGCCCACTGAAGAACGAACTTTTTTTAGAAGAGACTTACTGAAGAAAGGAGAAGCAACCCAAGCGTTTGAGCGAGAAGAAACTTCCAGGACTGGAAGAAATGCTAGGGAAGGCACAGAGATGTCAGGAGACAGCGGCAGCCCCAGCCCAGTGGCTGCAGGCAGCAGAGTGGAGCGGCTGGGACCACGTTGCGCAGGGCAGAGCAGCAAACCCCAGCTTTGTGACCGTGCAAGAGGAAACCAGTAAAGCAACTTGAAAGGTCGAAATGATAGAACTGAGTAACAGGACAGGCAGGGAGGGTGGCTGCTGCGTTTTGGCTAGGCTGAAAGGCAAGAAGTTCCCAGGATGGGATGCTGGGATCAATAAGGCTGAAATATCGCACTCAGAAAAGCCAATGCATTAGGATGCTGGATAATATGGGAAAATAATGTGTAACACATGTAAATCAAGTATTCTCAGCTGTAATGTATAGTAGTGACCATCCTATTTCAAAAATAATATTGCATAATTAGAGGTGATTCAGAGCAAACCATCAGGAATGATTAGGGATATGGAAAATCTCTCATATGACCAGAGATTGAAAGACTTTTTTTAACCTTAACTAGGCAATAAATAAGAGGAGACATAATAACAGCGTATGAGATAATGAATAACCTACAGGGGGTAGATCAGCTGCTTCTGGGCTATCTCATAACACAGGTACCTGGGCATCCTCCATGAAATTAAAAGGTGATGCATTCGAAACCAATAAGGGGAATTTCTTTCCACATATACAAATTAAACTTGGGAACTCCCTGAAACTGAACACGCTGAGCAGAGGAACACAGACAGATGTAAACATGGAGTAGGCATTTATGCTGATATAAAATAAGATCCAGAATTATCATGTCTGACTAATCCGATAGCCTTCTATGATGGCATGACTGGATGGATAGATGAGGGGAGGGCGGTGGATGTGGTCTGCCTTGACTTCAGCAAGGCGTTCGACACGGTCTCCCACAGCATCCTCATAGGGAAGCTTAGGAAGAGTGGGCTTGATGAATGGACAGTACGGTGGATAGAGAACTGGTCAAAAGACAGAGCTCAGAGGGTGGTGATTAGGGGCACAGAGTCTAGTTGGAGGGCAGTGACGAGTGGTGTTCCCCAGGGGTCAGTACTGGGCCCAGTCCTCTTCAATATATTCATCAATAACCTGGATGAAGGGATAGAGCGCACCCTTGGCACATTCACCGATGACACAAAGCTGGGGGGAGTGGCTGACACACCAGGAGGCCGTGCCGCCATCCAGAGAGACCTGGCCAGGCTGGAGAGTTGGGCAGAGAGAAACCTTATGAAATTCAACCAGGGCAAGTGTAGGCTGCTGCACCTGGGGAGGAACAACCCCCTGCACCAGGACAGGTTGGGGGCTGACCTGCTGGAGAGCAGCTTGGTGGAAAGGGACCTGGGAATCCTGGGGGACAATGGGATGACCATGAGCCAGCAATGGGCCCTCATGGCCAGGAAGGTCAATGGCATCCTGGGGGGCATCAAGAGGAGCGTAGGCAGCAGGTGGAGGGAGGTCATCCTCCCCCTCTACTCTGCCTTGGTGAGGCCACATCTGGAGCGCTGTGTCCAGTTCTGGGCTCCCCGGTTCCAGAAGGACAGGGACCTGCTGGAGAGGGTGCAGCAAAGGGCTACCAAGATGCTGAGGGGACTGGAACACCTCTCTGATGAGGAGAGGCTGAGGGATTTGGGTCTCTTCAGTCTGGAAAAAAGAAGACTGAGGGGGGATCTTATCAACGCTTATAAATACTGACGGGGGGGTGTCAGGAGGATGGGGCCAGGCTCTTTTCAGTGGTGCCCAGTGGCAGGACAAGGGGTAACGGGCACAAACTGGAGCATAGGAAGTTCCATCTCAACATGCAGAGGAACTTCTTTGCTGTGAGGGTGGCAGAGCCCTGGCACAGGCTGCCCAGAGAGGTGGGGGAGTCTCCGTCTCCGGAGATATCCCAACCCCGCCTGGACGCGTTCCTGTGCCACCTGATATAAGATGACCCTGCTCTGACAGGGGGGTTGGACTAGATGATCTCCAGAGGGCCCTTCCAACCCCCACCGTTCTGTGATTCTGTAATTATAGTAGTTAATGGTAATGATTGATTAAATAAATAAATGAATCCAAAAAAGCCTGAACATTACCTCGTACAAGTTGTGGTTTAATTCACTTTCAAATTATAGGGAATCAAGAGGAAAAGTAGTACAGGGCAGATGGTCACACGTATCTAACTCAACATCTCTTGTTCCCTTTTCTGAAGCATTTGGTCTGTTAACGCAGGACAGAGTACTGGGTTAAGGGGAGGAAAGGCGGATGTTGTCAGCTCCCCAGTCATGGTTTTCTCTACCAGAGAGCGCGCATACACACAAAATAAAGAAGAGAAAAAATAAGAATCCTCATTCTCACTCCCAGGTCTGTGTGCAGAGCTGACAACATTCAGCCACTGCCTAAGGCTCGGTGCTGGGCAGCACGTGATGCCCTGCAGCCACAGTGCCTGGGTGCCAGCAAACGCGCGGGAGCAGCAGCACGCTCACACTCCTGTTTTTCTAGAGATTTAACATTACTCCTGCCTCATCCCACATCCAAATTCCAGGAAAAGGAGACAACAGCCTACGTCATTGTCCAATACTTTGTCCACCCCAGCTGTGGTGCCCGTTCCCTGTTGGGAGGTGGTGGGTTTGCTGTTGCAGGAGGGTCACCCGCAGGGCTGCGGGCTGCCTGGGGACCGTGCTGCTGTCACCCAGCCATGCCATGGCATGCAGCAGGGCAGACACGAACCTGCCACCAGCCACAATGACAGCTCGCCTTATCTGGCCAAGCAGCGGTAGCTGAAAGGTTTTTCAGTGCAGGTCAGCGTGTCCCATCTTAAGCAGCTGGTTTGATTTAACAATTCCCACAAAGTGAGCCAGCAGGTTCCTGCTCCTCCATGCCCATTGCTGACCATCCTTTCTGCTTAGGCAGCTGCTTTGCAAACCTCACGGAACCCAAGGCACGGGGCAGCAAAGAGCACACCAGCACGGCTGCCCTCCCCACATCCCATCTGTTGCTCCAGCACGTTTCATCCCACGTGTGCCAGGAGCCTTCAAACACCTGGAGCCCATTGCAGCCCCGGGCCATAGTCCCACTTCAGCTGCAATAACCTGCTGGTACAAGATGCAGCTGCAGGGCCATCCCATCCCCATCACGGTGGCTTGCTTTGCCACTCAGCTTCACCTGCCAGCTCGGACCCCTGGACAAACCCCAGCAATGGGCTCACCAGCCTCCCCAGCAGCCCTGGTCTGCCAGCAAAGCGCCTCTCAATGCCTGATGCCCCGCTCCCTGCGCCATCTCCTTACCCCCTGCCTGAAGGGGCCAAAGCCTGCAGCTCTGTCACGTATTTATTATTCCAAATGCTGATGAGGACGCAGAAGGTTTTGCACTGACATACTCGCAGAAGTTATTTCAGAGCCTTGCCTTTTTTCCAGATGACAGCTAAGCGTTTGCACCACACTTCCACCATCAAACTCCCAAAATGCTAAATGTATAATTTGTGCGCTCCTTTCTCTCCAAAGCTCTATTAGCTCTCCATTAAGTTTCACACGTGCACCGACTTTGCCTTCAGACCACTAAGCTGTTTGCAGATTTTACTCTTCAAAACGCTCCCATGTTTTCCTCTTAGCTACAGATGCAAACCCTCCAGATGCAAAGCCCACAGACAGCACAGGTTCTGTGCTTCTGGGCTCAGCATCCCAGGAAATGGAATCCACATGAGAAAACATCCCCTTAACTGCCTTTTTATTAAAGCTTGTCAGAAAGCATTTTCTCCCTTTTTTGTGTGGAAAAAAAACCCCAGTCCTTTTACAGAAATAATTGTTTGGCTCAGTTTAATCAAAAATGCAAAAAAAAAAATCTGCTTTCAAAAATTAGTTGCTGTTTTTCATGTTAAAGGTCAAAGATTTTCAATCGAGGCAGATATTTAGGTGAAAAATTCCATTTCCTCACAACAACATTTTTAGCTGGGAAAAAAGTGTGAGTGAAGTTCCCCCCCCCCCCCCCGCCCCCAAACATCTCTGACTCCTCAGCTTAATTAGCTTTATGTGCTTTCCTCGCGTCACTGCCACGCAGTGCAGGACACTGCCACCCTCTCCCATGATCCTACAGGCAACGCCAACATCGCCGCCGCGGTCACTGCACGTCAACACACACTTTGGGAAGAGGAATAATGTGCATTAATGGCGATGCAAAACTTTTAGAAGCGCTTTCGCATTGCAAGTCATTCATAGTTTCACTCTCCTGGGAAATACATACCTTATCTGGCTCTCAGTAAGGGAGATAATTGTATTTTCGAGTTGTCACAGTTGCACGTTGCTTCTGATACCTGCCCAAACGTTTTATGTGCTCCTGTGTACCTGCCACATGCCTGTAAAGGTGAAGTACTACAAGCAAACGTACGCAAGAGCGGGGAGATGGATGACACATCACTAAACCAAAAGATGATGGACCCTTATTCAAACAACAGCTGGAGGGGTCGGGAGAGTCACCTGGAGGTAGATTTTCATTTGTTTGGTTTTGCTTTTGTTGTGAGCGCTCTCAACCCGCAAAGTGAACCTCTGCAAAAACAAATATGTAAGAAAAGTCAGATAAGATATAGAACGTACTCCCGTCAGTTTCCTGATGGTCTGCAGTCATATTTTTGCATGGAAGTCAATAAAATTCCATGCAGTGTGTGTTTTTTTCTGGTGGGTGCAATTTTTAGAAAAAAAGTTATAAATAAATTATTAGTTGGGTAAAGCTGCATTTGTTCTTAAAGGAGAAGAGGATCAAAGTAAGGCAGTGCGAAAGAGAAGGCAATAGATACAACTAGATTAGGCTGCAAACACCTTTAACTCTTCTTTTATTACCGCACCTGTAAGATTCATTTTTAATGATTTTTAACCTTATAATTTTATATTTTAAGTCGCTAATAAATCATATTTACCTCCCCTGGGTGATGTGTTTTGATATCTGTTTATTTATTCACTTTAGTATCTGAATGATTGTGGTAGAAAAATCTTTCCATAGTATGTTTAACATGGCAGAGTCTAGAAGGGAACCTGCAGTTCTCATAGTATTTCTGAGAATAAAATAAAATAAAATATCTCCTCACATTTTTCTCCAAAGCAGCCAGTAGCTGTGGCTGTTCGGCTCCTGCTGGACACCTCACGCCGCATCCAGGCCACCGCACTCACGCCCCGACACCCCACGCCCACGAGTGGGCCGTGGCACTGCTCCCGCAAAGGGGAGACCTCCCAGTCCCAGCCACACAGGAGACCAGGGCTGCGGGCGGACGAGCCCTACACAATATATATAGACTGCGTTAACTATGCATTAAAACATACTTGTAATCTCATTTAAAACATTTAAATTACAATTTGTGCAGCAACGGGACAAACCATAACAGCGGGAAGAACAACCTGCTAGAATATAACGCCTGGGAAGCGCCTCTAGCGCTTCAGGCAGTGACCTGTCTGGTTTGTGCTTCCAGCCGTGGAGAGCACCAGCACCTGCCAAGAGAGAAGCGCCTCGATTTCACCCATCCCCAATTTCTAGCTTTGAGTCTACAAGGCATGGAGACTTGGGAGAAGCTGGTTGGGACAAGCAGTCTTGCTGCCAATTCAGAAAACACTTCTTCTTCACCCCTGCAGCTTTTTCCAGTGCTCGCCGCCTCCACCCAAGGGACCTGCCCAGACCATTCCTTATCTTGTATATCCCAATTGGCCAAAGTAACAGTGATATAAGGAGTTTAGCAAAGGAATTGCCTCACCAGTCGTTTTATACTTAAAAGGCACTAGAGACTTCAAATGCTTGTGAAATAATAAAAGCCCTGAGAGATACTGTCCTGACAGCAGACTCCAGCTCTTAAGCGATCCCGAAGCTCACGGGTTCCCAGCCGAGCAAGAGCCTCCTCCTTCCCCCACGCCGCCTGGACCAGCGCCATCTCCCACATACGCTCAAACAGCGCAAAACCCACCTTTGGTTTAACCTCCTCCTTGTGTTACAGACTGAGGAAAAACAGATGTCTCGGCCACGCCGGCGTTGTTCACAGAAAGGCCGTTGTGCTGCAGCAGCCCTGCCGCGCTCTTCCATGCCTTTGCAGGGATGGTCTCCCAAGAAGGCGCATTCCCCCTTTTTTTGGTGGGGGAGCATCCCAGAAGATGTTGTTGTTGCCGCCATTTCTTGGGCAAGGTTAGGTGCGTTTGACACACAGCCGCAAACAGAGTTTACTAGATAAAAGTAAAGAGCTCTCAATTGAATGCAGATAAATGCATTTTCTCATATCAGATAACAGCGTTCTGTTTAGAAGGTGTTGCACATATCTAAAGAATAGAAGAAGGGACTGCTTTGCCTGTGAGCAGCACTGTAACCAGCAGGCAGCCCACCATCTTTTAACATGAGGAGGTGCAAAACCAGTAATCAATGCACGCTCATCTTTGCAACCGTATTTGCCCAGGACCTGGTGTACTGAGATTTCTCCTCGTGCTGGGCAAGATGGACCTAACTGTGGTTGGCCAGGTTAATTCCGATGCACCAAGCAAGCTGCAAAATAAGCTCTAAAGCGATGAAGTGGAAGGAAGGACCAGAAACACCAAGCGACAATGAAAAAGGCTGGAGAAGCCCCGAAGCAGTGAGCAGAAGGGAACAATTTTAGCGCTGTTTTTTAGATGTACAGTAATTTTCTTGTCTCCTAATAAACACGCTACGTCACAGATGAAGGCCACAGCCACAATAAAATTATCATTTCAGGATCACGTGTGGGATCCTTGAGTGTCTGGAGGAAAGCAAAACAGATCAAGTGCTGGCTGTTTTGCTAAGGAGATGCAGGTGGAGGAAGCTTGGAGAGGACAACCAAGGACTGAGACATCTGACCCATGGTGAGCTGCAGCGTGCCCAGACCTTCACCGGCCAAATGAAGGAGGAGCTGGCTGGAGGCACCAGCGCTGATACAGTAGCAGCTGGCACAAGATAACAGGAGTCTGTAGACTCGTGGCCACTAAATTCCACTTTTTTTTTTTTTTTTTTCCTTTTAGAAGTGGTGAGAGATCAGTTGATGCCTCCTAGTCCCTTCCAATCACGTTGTCTGTGATTTCCATGATCTGCTAAAGCTGAGGAGTTTAGTCCTCATTCAGACAGAAGGTCTACAAGACCACAGAGTGAAAGTCACGGGCTGATATCATGTTTAAGGTCTGGGAAAAAAACCCTCATGGGCTTATTGGGCTGCCCGAAAAAAAGGGGCACGCCTCAACACAAGCTCTTCAGGACAACACAACTCTCGACTGCAGTTACACGTTTTGTTCTGGATTTGCTCTGAGAACACAGAAAAGTAATCCATCTCAAGTATTACGGCTTTTCTATAGACAACGCATCCAAAAAGGTTTCTAAATGTAGGAAAACAAGTATATAATTACATAATTAAGCAGATGCACTGCAATTTTTCTTTTATGTTACTCTTTATATTTTTAAAAGGCAACAGGACAGAGCTGTGCTAAAAAGCAATAAAGTACGGGTAATTTAATACTAAATTACATCCATATTGAAAAGTTTACATGAAGTTGAGAGCAGACAGAGGTCAGGTTTTCAACAGGACTGTCTTTAATTGTGGCCATCAGTTTTAGCAATCCAGATCTCTGGATCAAAGACAAATATAATGCGTTTCCTCAACACTGAATAGTGAAAGCAGACAGTAAGCATGGCACTATCTTGCACCAAAAGGTCATAAAAAAAGATTATCAGAGGGGGAATATGTCTTGCTGTTCAACACACACCTTTGCATAACATACTGCATATTTTTAATAGTTACATTTTTCCAGCAGATTTTTCAGCAATCAGGAACATAAATTAAAAATTTTACTATCGGTTTTCAGATGCAAAGGGGTTTTCCTCTCCTCTAATAAACGTGCCATCTTTGTGTAGGTCTTTTTTAATTTTTTCAGTTGCTTTCAATCATACTCTCAGACCAGTGAAACAATTCCTTCCTCCTTAGGGAAGAGATGTGAGCCGAGACACTGTTTCCTTTCGGGGGGGAGGGGGGGGGAGAAAAGGAAAAAAAAAAAAAAAATCAAACGAGGAGTAAATTATCAGCAAATCAGAGAGAAACAGGTTTCCTAGATCTGCAGATCCGTTGTACAAATGAAGCAATTTCATCTCTGCTTGCTCTGGGGGGGTGGGATTTTAAGTGGCCAAGGGGGACTGGAACGGGATGCTAGCAGCCGAAGCATCACAACATTTGCATGCATAGACCACTCAAATCTGCACCAGGAGACTACTTGTGGGAATCCATCTTTTTTCACTTAACAAGATACAAAATATAAAACACATTTGCCTCTTATTAAGCCTCTCTTGTAAGTGGTTCCAGGTCCACCATTTTTAAAGAGGGGGAGAGGGGAGCCTGGATGCTCTCTTGGGAATTTCACAGGAGTGACTGGAGATGAGGTACAGGCTGGGAGCCTTTATTACTTCTTTTTTTTTTTTTTTTAAACTTTTTTTTTTTTCTCTCTAAAAGCACAGAAGGAATAACATTTTAAATCATTAGCATTTACTTTAAGTAGCACTTTCTTCAACTAAGCTTCCCTTCCTGGCCCTCACCCTGTTAGCGCTGCACCCCTGCTCACACGGAGGAGCTGCCCTGATGGAATTGCATGCTGGTTTTTGAATGCAGAACTTGCTTTTTTAAAACTCTGGCCTCCAAACTGAGGTGGCTGCAAAAGAAACTGTAATCTTGTTTTTCTTTAAAGTGTACCGAGAACAGGGTTCTTGTGTTTATTAGCACCTAGACCTGCAAAGCACACAGCCTCTTAAAGTTCCTCTAGTGCCGTTGGAGTGGTTTCTGTTTTGGTGTAAAAACAAAACAACACGACACAAAACCACCACCAATCTTTGTTAAAAACAAGGATTCTTAGCAGCCTAAATTCAATTTACAGTCCTATGTCCCACATTCAGTAGCATTTTCATCATTTCTGTGCTTGTTAAATATTAGATGCAATATTAAAATATTGAAGAGAAAAAAGGAGGCTGGTAGCAACTGCTTGAATTTACAACACAGACAAAGAGATAGGTGGAGGTGAGTTATGAAAGAAGTCACGGCTCCTGCAGGTTCAAGCACGTTACAGAAAACAGTTATGAAATACCCCCCATTCGGCGTTCAAAAAGGAAGGAAAAACAAGTTGCTCCTTTACCTGGAAATTAGGTGTTAATGAGACCTCTTCAGAAATAAAAATCGTGCAATTTTCACTGCAAAACAGAACGTATGTTCTCCCTTTCAATTTGCCCAAAAGGAAACCTGGGGCACAGGTGCTTTGTCTTGAATATCTAGTATTTCTAAGAAAATAGACTGCATTTCTGGAACAGAACAAGCATTGTCTTTCATTTCCACATAAAGAAAGAGGCAGAAGAAATTCTTTTATGGAACAGTCAAAGGGATGGAAAATAGAGCATCTGTTAGAGGGGGGAGCGGAGAAACATCATCTCTGCTACATTTGGCACCAAAAACTTTTGGATATTTCCGATGCATCTTTCACGAGTCAGACAGTTGCCACATTTCCCCTAAATCTCCTGGAGACGCTGATTTGCTAACTAAAGCATATGTCGAACAACCCCTTTTGCGGTGTAATAAGTTCAACAAGAAAGTTCGCTTCCTTGGAGCAGCTGTGCAGGAGGTTAAATGTCGGACCCAAAGGTAGTTTGTCACAGCTCAGGAGGTGAGAGGTGTCTCTAATCGGATACACACAGCTCAGAGCAGAAGGTGCATCATCACCAGGTCTCCTCTGGGGCGAGGGACCCAGCAGGGCTCTCCGGTCACAGCCAAGCCCCCTTCGCAGGGTGGTGTCACCACCCCGGCTCCAGCCACAAAGCAGCCGCTGCCCAGTCACAGCCTCCTACTGCAGCAAGCAGAGAGGCACAACATCTACGTGTCATTGATCATAGCAGGCAAAGACCCAGACTACGCAGGGATCTTGTCTCTCACCCCACCCCAGAAAACACGTTCACCACCTCCCCACCCAACACGTGGACATCTTGCCCAACCTGCAGCTGGAGGGACACGCACTTTTAGACTCTCACCTCCCAAATGCGCTCTCCACCACCTCCTGCCACCACCAATCCTCTTCCAAGAGTTGGTCCTAGAGCTGCAGCTTTGGAGTAGGATGGGACAAAAGCACAGCTCTGACCTTCCCAGCAGCAGGCAGCTGCTCCTCTACAGGCACCACCCACAGCTGAAGAGGTCACTGCTGAAAGGTGGTATGGGCACCTTCTGCTCAGTGGAGCACCTCCCAGGTGCCCCCAAGGAACTGCTGATTTCCTTCCACGGTTACACCAGGTCACAGGAATTAACAAAGATGAAAACAATTACTAATCCTGGTGGAACATTTCACACCCACTTTTTGTGGGTTTTGTGGTCTAAACATGACAGCAACTTGTATCTCTCCAAGCAGCATGTGGGCTGAGTTGCGTATAGATTCGTTTGTAAGAAGAGATTTTATGGAGGTCCTACATCTCAAGCTTGAGAGAAGCCGCATGTAACGCACCATTTCCCTGAAGCACTCCCCACTCCGTGCACACTGACTGAGGAAGGCAGCAGCAATGGTATTATTATTGACTCTTAACCAAGTCTTCCGCTACATCATTATTTTCTGGAAAAGTACACTCTTTTTGTCTGTTAAATGGGTCTCTCATTTCAGCAAAGGTTCCCAAACACCATATGTAATCTCCAACTTTCTCCTTTGAATATCCTGGTAACATTACTACCCTTTTAAATGCAACTCCAAAACTGGGATTGGCTACAACTGTCGTGAGAAATCAGGTTAAAACAGGTGAAGACATTAATTAACAGATAAAAGAGCAGACTCCAAACAGCTTGGTTCCCTCCAGCTCTCTCCCATCTGTCATCCTAAAAAGTGCTCCAGAACCTGCTCTTGTGACTCGTTGCGTGCTGGCACTCACACCGGCGTGAGAGGGTTTGGGGCGGAAGGTACAGGGCTGTGAATTTAATCCCTTTGTACCTCAGTCACCTAATCCATAAAACAGGGATAATAATGCTTGCTAATCTCAGAAGGCTTTAATTGATTATTTGTTAAGATCATGACGAACTTAGCAGGAAGGCTTTAAAGACCTGCAAAGTCTATTAATTATTTTATCATTATCATTGCTGAAAAATTATACGACTTTCCTCCTTTTTGTTTGTGCCGTTTAGACTGGGAAGGTTTCGAGGCGAACCTCTTGTCTTCCTGCTTGATCACGTAACTGCGCGACACGCTGAGGCCACATCTCAGCTGAAGTCTTGGGGCATTATTATAATAAGTAAGAATAGTTTTAATAGTAAATTCTTCAGACCAAGGATTATGTCTTCCTGTTTATCTCATTGCTGTATAGAAAAACAATGCAAACAATATGGCAGAACCCAATGCTGCAGCTAATGGCGACGAGTGAGGAAGGACTGTATTAAAATGAATGCAGCGAGGAGAACGCAATAACATTTCTCATAGAGGAACTTTAACTGTAGCTTTTCATTGTCAGATCTCACAGCATTTTGCAGCAGAGCACAAGCTTTTCTGCATCCACTTTAACACACAGGTAAAGAGTAATCGTGCAAAGTCAAGTGGCAGGGATCCAACCAAGTCCCCAAGTCACTCTTAATGAGGCATTACTATAAAAAACTAAGGCTGTTTATCTCTGCTAACACAATGACAATTGCATGTTTATTAATGTAATATATATAATCATATTAAAACCATATGTTTGTCTACATATGGATTCAAAGATTTTTAAAAAAAAATCACTTGACCCGAACTTCAGTGTAACCGCACTATAATAATTTTCATCCTTTAAGCTCAAAGGCTTGTTAAAGCACTGACCAGGAAAGTTGCCTGTCCAAGTTATAGATAGGCTGAGACAAAGACTTCTCCAGCTTCTTTGGTAACTTCTTCCAAGTAACTGGAAGTCACAGCCTCCTACCGCAGCAAGCAGAGAGGCACAACATCTACGTGTCATTGGTCATAGCAGGCGAAGACCCAGACTACGCAGGGATCTTGTCTCTCACCCCACCTCAGAAAAGACGTTCACCACCTCCCCACCCAACACGTGGACATCTTGCTCACCCTGCAAGGTTATCTACTATGGTTAATATAGCTGTGCCATATTCACCGTTTGAATTTTGGTGTTTATAAGCCGAGCCCACTGCTATTTGCAACAGCTTCCTCTGTGCGCACACACACACACACAGAGGGAAGAGTTTCATGTCAATTTAACTTATGCAAAAAAAAAAAAAAAAGGCTGACCTCTAAACTGCTTTAGGCAGATACTTGTGTTCCAAACGTTTGCATTTTTAGACCCAAAGAATGAGCAAGTGTTGCTTGTCACCAAAGCCTGTCTAGAGCAGGACTATTCTGATGCTCTAGAGTGAGGATTTTTGCATGATTCTGGCAATATTTGGTCACACCTGAAAGATTAGCTTGTCTAATATCAGTAAGGAAAGATATTTCATGGCTGGTGTATTAGGAGGAAGCATGTCCTAAATTACTTCAATTCACATTTAATCTTTTCACCTCAGGGATCTAAACTTCTCAGAGCAGTGGCCTGCATGAGCTCAGACGGCCGAGTGCAATAACGCCGGAGAATCTGTGCACAGCAGGAACATGCCGTGACCGTTACCGGCAGTTTGCATGTACATCTACACCACGCACGGACGAGGGCGGTCGGTGGAAGATCTCATTTTATTATGGCCTCAGGACACCGAGTTAGAATTGGTCTAACAGGAAGGGGAAAGTTATTGAGCCACAAGCTTTCTCTCAGATGGTTTTCTCTTCAGAAGTTTACTTTACCTCCCAAATTAAATTTTTTGGTAATATTCAATACTTTTTTTTTTAAAAAGCCTTAAGTTGTAGCAGTGTGTCCACAGTTATTTATTACCTGCCTTGTGGTCTGAACAAATATGATTTTGTTATTCTATGTTGTCAATAGAAAAAGCACATATGGTTTTGGTTGACAAAATTATGATAAAATTCACTGTATCCTAAAAAATGATTGAAAAGTTTGCAGATGGTTTCTGGGCATAGTAGGGAGGGGGAGGATTGAATTTCAACAAAAGACGTGCCAAATTTTTTTCTCTTCTTACTGTTCACCCTGTTTCCACATCCCAGCTTTTTTCTTATTAGATACTAGGGTAAAGCAGGTATTCAGCCCAGAAGTCATATGTTTCTCTTTAGCTTTTGGCATTCCATCACACTTTGTCATGTTCACATTATGTTATACCCAGGTTCATTCACAGATAAACATGAAATGACATCATAAGCCTCAAGTCACAAACAGCAAAACACAATTAACAGTAATCTAAAGAGTGTCACATTTGCACCCCAAAAATTTCATGTTTGACAAGTGTTGGTCTTACTCATATTCTGAAGGTTTTCAATACATTTAAATTCTCTTCTTTTTTTTTCTTCTTAAAAACTAAGTTCTGGTCTCAGTTCTTTTACTTCCCAAGGGACAAAAAAGTAGGGAGAGGGCCAGGAACTGCCAGCCCAGATCAGATGTTATCCTATTTCTTGTTTGAATTGATAACCCCTTTTCCTCAGCACTGTTCACATAGTCAAGATAATCACTTCTGTGGGCTTTGCTGTGCTTTTGTAAATTCTGTAAAACAAAAGACCCATGCAAGCTCTGCTTTTTGCGTTTCATCTCCAAAACATCTTTACAAAGAGATTTCACCTGTCATTTGGTGAAATACATTTTTCCTCTACTTTGTCTTTCTGGGGAAAATATTCCTTTATCTTTCTGCTTGTGCCTGAACGCTGCAGTGACTGGTGCCCCGTTAAAACGACGGTTGGGTGGGCTGGCACATGGGACAGACCCTTGGACGCTGATGAGAGCAGGGGGCTGGAAGCTGCAGGCTGGAGCCTCGCAGCCTTCTGAGACCATGGGGATTTTGAATTAGCTGCTGCACACTGGTACTGACCCGCATTGCTAAAATAACTCCTGGGGAGTGCTTCTCACCTTCTCATGCTTTCCATTAATTTGGTAACACAGTTCAATCTGTCATAGACATTTTTTTCTCCGTGACACTTGTGGTAGTCGACGATCTGCTACATCACCACCTCTAACAGTTGTTCATACCTTGGTGTACACACGTGCGTGTAGGTCTATACTCCACATGGTGATCAGCACGGGCTGGAACAACAGAAACCTGGGCAGGAGGTTCTGCTTCCCCAGGAGAGGGTGGAGGGACAATGTCCTCTTCGCATTTTAACAAGAGGCAAGCTCTGAACTCTGTCCCTACTCTTTCATTCTAGCCATGTTAATGATGGATAACACAGAATGCTCGGAATTTATTCAACCTGCCATATTCACACCTCTGCCAAACCTGTCAGTGGCCTTCAGCAGCTGTCATCCCGCCTGCCTGGGGATGTCTGTGGAGCAACAAGCCAGGATGGAGAAGACGGATAATTGTTGAGGGGAGAACATCTGGAAGGTGTCATTGGAGTGTTAGTAGCTCTCCCTGTCTATGAGCTATACCCAAACATGTCGATAAGTTTCCCAACATGGAATTCATTTTTTATAACAGGATACACGTGGAAGTTCATGTTTCAGCGGTGGCCAGAAGTGGCTCTTTTCTTCTTCAAAAAGATTTGTGACCTCTTCTCCAGGCTACTGTAATATGATTTATTTGGGTCTCCTTTCACAGAGCACTCACAGGCCACGGTGTATTACAAAATGCAAGAGCAAAGGCTTTCAGCTACGAGTTAATGAGAGTTATGCTCCATGACCTGCACCATCTGCCTGTTCGCCAGCGAGCACAGTGTAACGCCTGCCGCGGCACAGAGCTGCCCTACGCGAGGGTCCCTCTGTCCTGCGCTGCCAGGACAGCCAGCGTGGGCTGGGCCGGGTAAGGACAGCAAAAGTCCACGTGAGCAGAGCGAGTGTCAGAGTGCAGGGTGCAACAGAGGGACATTTCCCATCCCACGTCTGCACCCAGCAGCAGCAGCCGTCTCTGGGCACTTTCTGTGCTCCATACACATCCGAGATGTAATGGAAAACGGGAGTATGTCTGGTATGGAAGCTCAACCACAGAAAGACAAGAGCAGAACAGTGGCTGCACCTCCTTCCTAGAGCTGCTTTGATCCTAGTGGGGACGGAAGAGTGCTCGGGACATGGAGGTTTACACCCTGACTTAAACACGTCTAGAAGTTTTTACATGCACCTCAGAAACATTGAAGGTTCACCCAGCCGTATCTGTTCAGTCGAAAGGATACCTGTCCTACAGCAGAGGGATACACCACCTGTAGGCAACTGTTCCATTGCGCAAAGGAAAAATTTTGCAAGATCTGTGCAGTGCGAAACCCTGAGCTGACCAAGGGGCAAGATGCTCTCCATATTCATTCCTATTTCTATCAGAGAATGTAGCCTCTTTTTATCTAAATTTTATCTAAAACTATTTTCTTATTCAAGGTCTCTCAAAGCACTTATTAAAATAATCAGTTTAACTACCACAATGACCCTAGACAAATGCATCAGCTGGAAGATCTTTAGCAACGACTCAAAAAACATCCTTGCAGAATACCACACGTCATGTGTATCTCAAAATAGCTCACCTCCGAAGAGATACCCTTTACTGAGGTCCCGAGTGGTACCTTTTCAAAGGGACCGTGGGACAGCTATCTCCAGCTTGGACAGAGCGCAACATGCTTTTACGCCTTGTCTGAACTGCCGCCCTCTGTCTGAGGCACTGAGAGGCGAGATCGGCACTCTGCATTAGTACAGATCCTTGATATGACGCTTAAACCTCTAACCCACCGGTTCAGAGGGAAGAATTCTACCCAATAAACCTTCCTGACATGCAATAAAATAACACATTTATTTACTTGCTTGAACCCACCAATGTGCTGTTCATTTCAGTGATTGATAGAATTGGGTTATAATAAGCATACTTTATTATTGAAAAATTTAATTTAAGGTTTAAACATAAAACAAATGGTATTTTCAAATCTATTTTAATGAAGACTATCAAAACCATTCCTTTGCCATAAGGGAAAAATTCTGTCTCCATATCTGTTATGTATATATGCATAAAATCTTCAGCCTACAAGTATAAGTCGCCTGTCCTTCTATCAATCCATCATTCTGAAAATAGAATACAGAAAGCCTTATTTTTTCACTTAATTTTCATTAGATTCTTGAGGGAATTAAAATAACACAATAATGGGCAAATTCTGCCACTACAAATCCAAATGACAGCAATGAATCTACTTACGGGCGGAATTTGGCCAAAACTCCAGCTAGGAGTGCCAAATACAGAGCAGATACCCATAAAAGTATACTTAGAGCTCAAGTATGTCAGGTAGGTAAATAATATACTTTACATTCATACAAGGATGTGAATGCCTTTAACATGCTATAGGGGGTAACGGACTGGCTAGCAGGACGGCAGTGCAGCTCCCGGTGGGTGCTGTAGCCATGGGCAACCGCTTTTGCACTGCTGCAGAGCACCAACAAGGCTCTTTGCCTTTTGGGGCAAAGCCCACTCTTGGTGCTGGCCATCATAGCTGCACTCCAACTCACGTTTCTACAGAGGTTTTTCTTGTACGGAGAAATGCAGGACTTCTAGTGTGCCTCCAACAAGCTGTGGACAACCAGACACCCAGCCTTGGAGAAGTCTAGCAACGCAATGTATTGCCTGGTGCTCATGGTGATGGACTCGGCACGTCCATCTTCATCTGGGGCTTCCCTGCATAGATGTTAGCCAGGCCATCCTTGCAATCCCCGTGCCAGAAAGCGCAATCCAGCAACCCACCAGGACGCCTCTCTTCTTCCAGCAGGACTGGAGAGAGTTGCCAGGTTGTGTGTATTGGCTCTCCCTTTTTCTGTGCACGTTGTGCCATTCACCTCTGCCCCGTATACACACTCGGAAAGACTTTGGAGGATATGCTGAGAAAAAAAAAAATTTATAAAGCTTTTTCCTGGGACTTTCACAAGACCTCCCCACAGTCAGTGTGGACATCGAGTTTCTTGCCTTTCAAATAAAAAACATGCAAAAAGATACGTGACGTGCCAGAAAAAAATCCTGCTCCTGAGTCCCTTTCCCTCACTCCTCTTTCCCCGTGGCTGCGAGGAGCAAAAGGCTGCAGGTGGCTGCTGTGGGACAGAGGTCTTAGGGCACAGTCTCCCAGCCTCGTCCTCTCAGGAGAGGGGCTGGAAGATGCCCCTACCGTGACGGGGGCACCGGGATCACCACCTGATCTGAATGGCTGATCTGTGGACCCCCAGCCAGTGCCACATCTGGAGCTATGTCCTCACTGAGAAGTGAGGACAACCACCGTCAGCAAACCACTGTCCCTGGGCAGCCAAACCCCGGGATAGGTGAAAACATCTGCCCACAGCTGGCTGAGCTGGCCCCACTTTCCTCAAACCCTTTCTCTATTCTTGTCCTATTGCCCTTTATTTTTAGACATCAGCAATACATTTTTTTTCAGTTTTAATGCATTTTAAAAAATAATTTGTGGGTGCTTGCTTGTTATAATTGAGTGTGTAAGTTAAGCTTTAGCCATGCGCTGAAGTTCAGGGGGTAGGAATAATAGAATCGCATTAAGGATGCTGGGAATGTTCTCATTCACATTTTCCTTAAATTTTTTAAATCACCTCAAACCATAGCAGTACATTAAAAGCGCAAGGTGTTGGCTGGATTCTTGTTTGATAATTTTTAAATGATCATCTATATTCTAATTTGGTTTGCACACTGCCCTGATAAGTCAACAGATTCGTTTCTTCAGTGGGTCAGACCCTTAGTACATTTTGCCTTTTTGCAGAAAAGAAATTTATCTTTTGAAATGACTTATTCTTTCCCTGGATGTTCCTTTGATGCAGGTCTATTGTTTCAGTGTAAAGAAAATGTATTCCTTTAACAGGTTTATGCCTTCAATGGAATTTGTGTAAGTAGGTTCCACTGCACAAACACAAAAAGCCCTAATACATGCAGGCTGGGTCTACATCACGCCGTCAGATGTCAAGTTTGATGACTGATGGTACTTACACAGATTTACACAACAAAAAGTACATTAAAAGGACGTTAAGATTGTGAGTCAAAGTCACAAAAGCATGGAAATTCACATTTCAGGATTTAAACATCCAATATTGACATGGAAAGCTGAATATTAAAATGGTATCCCATTAGAGTTAGGGTACTGAATAATTTTTAATCTAGACTATTAATTTCCTGAAATTTGTTGTTCTCTCTGCCTCTTATGGCTTTCACATTTTTAATTAAGTTTTTGTTGTGTATATGTCCTTGTCTTGTAATTTGTAAGTTGCTCCTTCTGTGTCTAGTATAATTACATAATATATGCAACATGTAGAGTAGCTTAATTAGAACTGTTAACCACGATATCTACGGAAATTATGAAAAGCTTCGTGAAACTTTGAGAGTAAATGTTTCTACAGATTTACCGAGGTTTAGAAATGGTTGTTTCCAGTATTATTCTCTAATAAAACCAATTACACCTAACGCCAGCCCAACTTGGAGTAAAATTATGGATAAGAATAATTAGTACTTACAGAATCCTTATCACCATGGTGTTATTGGTTTCAGATTGAAAAACAGATTTAGGGGTTAAGTGAGTTGCCAAAGGGCTGACTTTGAGTCAGTGTAAAAGGAAAAAAAAAAAAAAAAGCCATGCTTAGAAAACATGAGCCTCAAACCAGGCTCAGGCAACAATATTAAACTCCCTCTCTTTGATCGTTTGACCCCCTCCCCCACGTGTCTGGCATTATTCTCACAAAACCGTTTTGGATCCAAACCTTTCAGATGTTGAATTGCTCTTAGGAGATGGTGAGCACTAAAATAAATGGGAATTGAAGGTGCTTAGAAATGTGCACAGCCAGAATGATGTAAAGTTAAAAATAGTAAAGTAAATTGTATTTTGAAATTTTTTTGTAGCCTTAAAAAAAAATTATTCCCAAGTTTACACATCTTATGCCAGGCCTTACCCCGGCGTGAATTCTCCTAGGCGATTTTATAAGCCTTCCAAGTAAAAATGTGTAGCAAAACCAACGGCATGCTGTAACTTTAACTAGCAGCCTTACAGCCTCGCTGCAAGAGAAGCAGAAATATGCAAGTTAAACCAGTGGATAAAAAAATCTCCACTGTAATGACTATTTGCTACGCTCTCGGAAGGGGTTGGGACAGCTTACGAGGAAAGGAGAGGAGTACCAGGAGGAAGGCAAAGTGCGATGAGATAAAACAGGAGCCGCTATTTTGAATACAATTTACGTTTGCTAATTCCATTTCTATCTATACAGAAGTGAGGCTCCATCTTACAGCACAGTGCAGCCATTTTAAGTTCACCAAGAATGAACTAAACAGAAAACAGTATGCTTCCTCAAATAAACCATAATATTGGCTTAAATGCCGATGGGAGCTAAGTAATGGCTAATGGCTAATTAAGGCCAATATCAATTAAAAAACAGGAATTTTCTTAATAACTCAAGACTACTCTGCAATTCCAGGACCAAAGGAATCGCCTCTCTCCAGAAGTGCTCCCACATTAACATTTCGGTGTTAACTTAGTATTGAAATCCATCAGCTACGTATACGCATATTATTGCAAAATATGATCATTTATTGGTTTCCATATTTGCTGAGTTAGCTTTTCTGCCTGCGGTGGCTTCACTTCGGATGAGCAAGAGCAAGCTCTCCCGTTCCCCTGGTAAGCCAGTGCCTGGAAGCCTGCCACCCCATCGGGGCACCGAGTGGTGACACCAAACCCAGGCTCGCATCCGAGAGTGAATTGGACGGCAGCAGATGGAAGAAAACAATTCAGAGGAAATACCTTGGCAGTCAACAGTGAAGCGGCAAAGATGGAGACAACGTGCGTAAGTATTAAATACATCTTGGTAAGAAATATATATTTATCTAGCAGATGCCAGAGACTCACTCTCTAACAGGCAGACGAAGGAAACCCGCACCCAAGCACACAGTTATCACCGCAACAAAAGACTGGAGGCGCGTGGCAAGGGGCATCGCTGGCGTGGGGCCCCTCCAGGCATCGGGTCAGGGTTTGCCACACAGTTTATCCAGAGTCTGAGGAAAAGCGTGTATACTTATTTATCTGCTCCCTGTGACGGTAATGAACGGACAGGTCGGATGCGCTCTGGAAAGACTATCAGGTTCTGAGAGTGGCAGGGAGTACATCAGAGATAAGGTCTGTCCGTGAAACAATGGGTTTTTGTGGCGGTATTTTATGTCCCTAGATCAAAGTCCACTATTCCTCTTCAGTCCCTTCTAAAATAGGGGGTTGAGAATCAAGGGGAAGCCAATTTCTACTGAGGGGAGTTATCTAAGGGGTATTTCAGGTGGTTCAGCCTTTTTCTCCCCACCAAAAAGCAAAGAGAACACAAGTTACTAAAAGAGGGGTTTTTTTCTCAGTATAGCCAAAATCCCACACCTTTGAAATCTGGACACAAGATAGTCTGAAATGTGAAAGAAAAGAGTTGAACAGTTTGTACTCTAACTAGACTGTCACAACACCGTAGAACACTGTTTATCTGCAGGGTCACCCGGATTCTCCTGCCCTGAGCAGCTCTTGGAGCTGATCCGTTTTCTGCTGAAGTGGTTGAGGGGGATGAAATTTGGATTTATATTGAGAAAGAGATTTCAGCCTCTCTTCTGACTAAAGACAGTGCTATTGGAATAGTGGCAAAAGCTCTTCATTCTAGACTTCAGCAAAATACTATTATCAATAACATTAAAAAGCTATGTTTCAGGAGACAAATTGTTATGAAAGAAAACAATTGTGAGCATCTCCTCGCTGGTCCAGCCCTGAGCCCAGGCTCCTTTTCCCACACCGCCTCCATGCACCAGCCATGTAGACACCGATTCCTCCTCCCCTGCAAGGTTGAGAAGGGCACTTTATTCTTTCCAGGTGTCCTGCACTGGTTTATTTATGGTCTCACTTTCTTTCTTAGTGTGAGAAATCCTAGCTTTTAGCCAGCTGTAAAGGATTGGCAAGACGCATTTGTAAGGGGAAAAAAATTAGCGACGCTTTTTTCTTACCAACCTTTGCCCACCTTATTAGGCAGGGAATTTTCCAGTGTACTTAAATAAGCCCCACAGCAGCCTCGGTGTCTGACCCGTGAGCAGCAGTGTACGAGGGCACTCGGTGCATTAGTCCAGAAACCAGCTGAAACGTAGTCCCATCTGATAAACCTGGGCTCCAGCCTTAGGAAAAACTTCCTGTGAGGAATGAAAAGGAAGACAGACTCGTATTTCTATTCTCAAGGGCTTTGGCAAAATCACAGTGACCCCACCTAAAAAATCCCAGGAGCCACCACTTTTCTCACAGTCCCTAATAAAGTCACCTTCTCCCATTCAAGAGCCGGCGTTGCGGTGGCAGGAATGGAGAAGAGAGGTTCCCAGCAGTGCCCCCCCCATGCAGCATCAGATCAACTCGAAATAATGTCCAACAGCTACTGCTTCTGTACCGGAGTCCATTAACCCTCTAGCTGGATGCATCTCACTTTTTACAAATGTAAACGGCAAATGTAAATGGCACATTCAGAAAGAAACAGTTGTGCATCCCTAATCAGTCCTCTAGCTGTAAATCTGCACCCAGAAGCAGGGTATCATTTTTTTGCTGAAAAAGAAAACTCAGGGCACAGGGAATGTGTTACAGCAGCTTCATGAAGCCCAGGATCCCCATGGGACCAAAACCAGGCAAAGTTCAGTAGCGTCAGATGGAGCCCGTGAGGTCTGTCCTCGTCGCAGAGCTCCTGCCCGGATCCTATCCTGCTGTGGACCGGGCTTTCGGTCATCAGAAAGGTGATAGAAAGAAGAAAATGTGCCGAGAGCTTAGTTTTGAAACAGAGAAGCGTAAAGGCCCTGGAAAAGTTGTTGCTTGAAAGAGAATTAGTCTTGGGTTTATCAAAATGAAGTGTCAGATACCTTTATGCATATGCTAGAGAGACTCTACCCTGCTTGGTTAATGGCAGGTTATTCCTTTTCTTACGCTGTCAACTATTGTTACTGATTGTTAATAGCATTAATATTTCCATCACTTAATTTATTTTATTAATCCCATTCAGGTTTACCATTACCAGCATATGAACTGTAAATAGCAATAATAATGCCATCAAGGTTAATATCAGTGATGCTGAAGGGTATTATGTAAAACACAGCCTGTGAGCGGCAGGGAGACAGGCGCCTATAAAACCTCGCCTGTGATAGCGGGGGGTGGGTTAAACAAAGGTCTTGCACAGATTTACGGAATTGCGTTATCTTCTGGAAGAGGTGAAGATTTAATACCAAAAGCCTCCTTTAAATTTCCTGTAATGTTCCTTTCTATCCCCCGACTGTAAAAATATAGCCAGAGAACATTCTTAAGGAACGGCATTTTTATCTTAAATTATTAAAAGTCTAATAGTGGTTTCAGTTTTTCTAAAAGCAAAGGCATTGGAAACAGACGATTTGTCAACTTTTAAATCACAATAGGAAGGTGTTAGGGTGACTGCAAACAGTGCAAGGAAAAGGTCTGCCTAGGAGAGCACAGGACAAACAAAATTATGGATGTTCCCCCAAAAGCCCACTGCCAAATGCCGGGCTGGGAAGGGGGAAGCGACCGACCAGGGGCTTGCACCCACAGTCCTGTGCAAACGGCAGACTCCGTTCACTTGGGATTTGGCAAATATTTCAGCTGTTGAGGGCACAGCTGCCAGCTGGTACCCCTGAGGGGGCTGCACTGCCGACCAGCCAGCGACAGGAGGACCAGGGGTTGTATCACCCGCACCCCCGGCCAGGGACGGCTGCACGTGGGACACGCTGTCACGGGGCTGAGTTTTCAAATA
Organism: Larus michahellis; assembly: GCF_964199755.1. Classification (NCBI taxonomy): domain Eukaryota; kingdom Metazoa; phylum Chordata; class Aves; order Charadriiformes; family Laridae; genus Larus; species Larus michahellis. Next base: position 1,096,234 of record NC_133899.1, read on the forward strand.
CCGGTGACGGCTCTGGGAGCCTCGTGTCAGCATCACCTGAGGCACCCAAAAAGGCCCCGCGGAGCAGCACTGGGGGGCAGGTCCCGCGGGAGGACACCGACGAGCGAGACACCCGCAGCACCGGCCATGCTGAACGCTGAGCCCACAAACCGTGCGGAGCCCCGCCAGCAGGGTGCACGGGGGCATTTCTGGACGCTATTCTTGAACAAGTCCAGCACCCATTGCAAACCCAGGGCAGCTCTGCACAATCAGGGGTTTTGGCACGTACCATGGTTGACCAAGAAGAGCAACGATCCCATCAGCAGTAAGCATGCCGGCATTATTTATTCCGTCAGAAATGAAAATAAATCTGCTAGCTAAAGGTTTATCAGCAATTGAAAGGCCAAAATATCTTTATGCAAACTATCATTCTCACAGCTGAAAGTCTCATGGCACAGTGAGGGGACACAGGTCGTACACGTTTATCGCCATGCCATACGCGTAAGCCGGTGCAGGGCAGCAGGGCGCGTTGGTGCCCCTTCTCTGGTGGTGAGTCAGTGGGCAACGGCAGTGACAGCCAGAGGGGAGCCACCCAGGGACATCCCTGTTACAGACCCGGCAACGTAAGGAAATATTTGCAAATGCTGCTTTGGAAAAAAGCGGGTAAAAATGATTCAAGAACGGGAATTTAAATCCCATAGGAATTCCAGGAAAATACGGAAGCCACTGGTAAAGAGGCCACTGAATATAGTAGTTGAGGGAAATCTGGAGAAAGGGCTCTGTTTGCACCTCTGGGCTGGATTTCTGAAGGTAAAGAACACGTCGGCTTCCTGCGCCTGGACAGGGTGATTTAGTATTCACACCACTTTATTTGGGAGGAATTTGTAAAAGAGTTGGAGCTATAAAATACCTTTCTGCTCATTTTTCATGGATGCTGCTGCAGAGGCTGCCGAAGTCTGCCAGGGCAGAGAATGGAAAAGGACGTCTGCCATGGAGGAAGGCTCCGTCCTGCAGTAGGAAGTGGCCCGTCGACACAGACCCTCCTTTCTTTGTTACATCTGCCTTGCCTTCCTCGAAGAATTAAATTAGATATACAAGGGGGAAAGAGAGAGGGAGAGGGGGAGAGAGGGAGAGAGGGAGGGCAAGGGAGGGAGGGAGAGAGAGACGAGAGAAAAGGCTCAGGCAGGAATATATTTCCTATGTCTGGATAAGGGGAAGGATTCGAGGTAATTGCTTGCTTTTCTCATTGTTCTCAGCTGCCAAGCAGAGATTCATAGAGTGTCTGCAAAGATCTCTCTCTTTTTTCTTTTCCTTCTAATTCTTCACACACCCCCCTCCGAACCCCCATCTACCCCCATCCCTATCCCTCCCCTTCCTCCTGCTTATTCCACCCTAGGAAAAAAAAGTAATTTGTCTGTTTTATTTATGATGCAATGAAGGTATGCTGAACGCATCGGGATAACCTGACACTGGTCAAACTATCTGTCAGCAAAGAAGAACTGCCTTCATACTCCAACGAGTGCATAATTTAACCATTTCTCTACCAGAGGGCAACGCGAGACCATCCATTTAAAACAAGAGGGTTTGTCACTGCTCCTTCCACAATAAAACCCAGTTTTGTTGCACCCTGGCAAAAACTAGCATTTGGCATGTTTTCAATCAACCCTTTATCTTCTCATTTTCACTAGTCGTATACAGATTGTCTGCATGTAATAAAACTTCTACTTGGAAAAATATAAAATGATTTGAGATACTCGTATGAAAGCCAGGTCCCAAAACAAGATGGAACACACAAATCTGCCAGCTATGAAACCAATTCAGGATGGATTTAGGACCCAGATAGATCCAGACAATTGGATGCTGAGTATGGGGAAGAAATAGTAATGCCTCAGGTCTGAAAGAAGTACATATAATCCTATCCTCCTGATGCACAGGGAGGCAATGGCTTCAGCTCAGAAAGAAAATGCAACCCATCCAGCGAGCGGGGCAAAAGGGAAATGCGAGTTAAAGGAGGAGACAGAAAAAAAGAAAATATTAGCAAATAATATTCCAAAATATTTGAGATGTGAAGCAAGAATAAAAAAAATAAAATAAACTGCATAAGGGCTTTTTTTTTAATTAAAAAAAGAACCAATCCAACCCAACCAAACATAATTACTCTATGCAAGCCCTGTTGAAATAGGATGGAACAAACAGGGGAAAGGAATTACTAGTTGCATTCCACCATTTTAAATTAGTCACAATATTTTTTCCTCACTCCTGAGCCGGCACAGCAAGCAGCATGCATGAGAGCGCGCTGGCAAAGCAGTTGCCAAAGGAGCCATTTTCTGGCAGAGACTTTGCCGGCAGTTCCCACCGCGCCGTGTCCCACTGGCATCCCCGCGCAGCCGAGGGGATGGGATGCTTTACAGCAACTGCAGGCGGCTCCCGCATCCCCCGCAGCTGTGCCATTAGCTAGGATAACTCTTGATACGAGGCAGAAAAAGACACGCCGAGTTTTAACAGATTTTTGATATCATCATAAAAACCAATACTCAGGATTCGGCCCAGACCTGCGAGTTCTCGCAGCGTGATGCCCTGTCGGGCAAGATTGCCTGAATATGTGGGATTTGAGCACACTGAAAATATTCTGATGTTTAATAAATGACAGAAGAAAGTATAAAATAAATAAAAAGAGATTTTGCGATATAATGCAATGCATGCAACAAGGATCAGGGAAGGAACTCCAGGAAATAAGGGGTTTGACGAATAGCTTCTGCTCGTGATCTTATTTATTTCTGATACACGCCAGCACTTGCCTCCACACTGAAAGCAAGCAGGAAAAGATTTTATGAATGGGAATATCTATAGCAAGAGGGAATGTAAAATGGAAGGGAGATAATAGGAAGGGTCGGGTCAAAGCCAAGAGGCGGTCCCCGGGACAGGCGAGTGACAGCCGCCACCGCAGGCCACCCTCGCCGGTCACCCCGGGATGGGGATGCTGGCAGCCCCGCGTGCCACTGTCCAGGGGCCACCCGCCTCCGCAGGCTCTCCTCCTGCTGCGGGGCTGCTTGTGGCCGTCATTTTTGGAAGGAGGGACTGCAAAATTAAAATCGGGTTTTATTCTGCATTACTGAGAAACCAGCATTCGGAACTGGCATATATTTTTCTTTGTGAGATTATTTAGGAATCAATCGTTATAGCTACATTCCATACTTACCTATAACTATACGTGTATAAAACACACAGTAAGATAAAAACAAATATATTTGGCAAAACATAAAAATAAGGACATATTTTGGCTACGGGGAATCAATTTCTAAAAGAGATTCTGTAGTAGATGTATCAAAAAAGTCACATAATGTTTGTCCTGTCATTTGGGAAATCCCACACCTGCACAAAAATGATGAACATTCCTATGTTTTTCACACAAAAATTGCTCCATAATAATTAGTATACTTGGGAACGGTCCATTTTACTTTCTTATTCTGCTTTATCTTTTCACTACCGAGTGAAAAAATAACATGAAATTGCAACAACCAGCCAAGCTCCTTTTAATTCACAACCATTTTAAAATATGAAAATACAAATCTAGATAAATCCAGCAAGCTTTGATTTTATTGTCAAATTGCAACTAAAATTAGAATTAGTTAAAACAATTTAAATTTGTTAAGAAAAAGCTACAATGACATTGAAATATTCCGTGCCTGTTTTTAACTTGAACCAAATTTTTAAGGCTGAGTTACAAACCTGAAAACAGGATGTTAATACCTGAAACAGTTGCGTTAATTTAAACGTAGGAGCACAAATAACATCATTATAATTCCGAACAGGTTGTTTTATCTCTTCAAATCCGGAGTTAAAACCTACTAAAATAAAATTACAAGAGCCTTTTCAACAGACAAGCCCCTCCAAAAGAAACTGTACAGTTCTGCAACCTGATTTGCGTTACGGATTTTGAATTGTTCATAATTTGTATTTGTGAAACAGGCTGGGTTATTACAGCGGGGGAGATCAGATCAGTTTACCGTCTGCCTGAGTTTCCTACAGAAATCTGACGACCCTCCTCCATGAGCCCCTCTTTAAGTAATTGCTCTGCCATTTTGTTGGTGCTTCTTTTTCACCTGACTCGGCCCCAGAGAGCCCAAACCGCATATTTAAAAATAGACTGGGATGTCCCAAAACAAAATTTGCTGTCAGCAATGCTTCTGTCGTCCCTCCTCATCATAAAGAGAAGACGTGTATATGCTGATGTAAGGGAATTTGCTTCAAATCAGTAATATTTTACTTTAATCAGGGACTTAGAGAAAATCATACTTTGTAAAATAAAAGAATTCCCTTTCCATTTCAAAATGATAAAATTTTAAAAGAGAAGTAGAAAACAGTTGCAGAGAAAAATTAAAAAGGAAAGAAAGAATAAAACAGATGGCCAAAAGAAACTTTAAAAATAAATTCATAATTCTCATTAGCAATGTAAAAATTATTTTGATTAGAGATTTCTGTAACATCTAAACCTACATTTTTGAGAGCTGGCTTTACAGTCAATGGATATTTTTGTTTACATGCTTCTTTGGTGTAATAAAACCAAATAATAAAATGAAAGTCCTATTAAAACTGAAATGCATCTGCAAGTTTTTTTTCCACCTTTGATGAGTTATGGGCATAGGAAAGTGCATGACCATTTTCTACACTGTTTTAAAATACCTATAAACGATTTCTATAATGTATTTTCAATGGGAGCTTGTTAGTAATATGAGATTATTTTTTTTCCATGAACTCCAGAATACCTAATATCTAAACTGTTCTATCATTTGGCTGCTGAGTATTTATTTATCACAGACATGTACTTTAGAGCCTCACACGGAGAGATCCCGATATTTCTCTGGGCTGAGCTCTTTGTAAGTCTATTCCTTTCTCATATATAAGCATGAAAGAAATACAGTTGAAATATATATTGCTTTTCAAATGCTGTGATAGTTGATACTTCTTCGATGGCTGCAGACTAATTCGGTGTATTTGCCCCACTCTGTTGTAAGCTTTTCCCTTTTTTGGATGGTGGTTTAATTAAGGCATTTGCCTCTCTCATCCCCAATGCTATTAAATTTTAAACCAGCCACGGTGCCTTTCTTTTTTTTCACCCTTTTTTATTATTACCATTCGTTACTGCAGCACGCCGGACCCCTGCGCCCCACTACCCTCCGTCCCTCCAGCCTGGCCCTCTCGCTCCCCACGGTTTTTTTCCTTCTCCTTAAATCTCAGCTGCTCTTTCAGCTGGCCTCATGCACTACAAGGGAATAATTTGCTTTCATAATTTAAATTTTTTTTATATACACATCTCATGTTTTGTTAGGGGGGATGCTGCTCGGGATGCAGGCAGCCTGCGCTGCCGGGCGGCGGTTCGTGGATGGCGAGTGCCCTCTGCAGGAAAAAATACCCCCAGCCCAGCCAGGAAAAACAGCCTCAGAAGTAGGAGAAAACAGAAGCAAATCAACTTCTGCATTTTTTAATGTTTTTTTTACTCATTCAATTATTACACAATACATCAGTGCTGACGGATGCAGGCAGTGCTGCCGGCCCTGAGCTGAATTTTCCTACAAAGTCCAAAGCTGCTTCAGTCCCAGCCCACCGCCACGGGTCATCCCGTTCCTGCGGTGGCAGCCGCATTAAATACAGAAGCAGATATAAGAAGAATTCTCATTTGCAAGGTAATGTTTTATGGAAGGCTCTAAAATCCCTGCCACGTATTTCAGAGCACAGACATGCAGGATTCCTGCTTTTTGTGCAGCAGAACTGCGCAGGATGGAATTTTTATCGTTTTTTTTCCCAAAAATAAGCTCTTTAGGAAATTCCAAATCAAGCCCTGTTCAAACACCTGTCCAGAATGACAGCACTTGCTGTACGCTGTGTGCGCTGCTCACGTTCTATTTTAAACAGCAAATTCTGATTTAGCTTGTATGTACAGATGGATAAAATCAATGCAAAACATCAGCCAGGAAAAAGCTATAATGGCAGATTAAAAAAACAAAACAAAGAGAACACTTTTAAGGCCGGTCTCTAACCAGGAGCCTGCGAGACCTTTGAAAGCCAGTGCAATATAAGGCATCCTGAATGCCTTTTAATCAAAGGCCCGGTTCCGCGCGGGGACCCAGCTGCCTTGTATATCACAAGCCATGATGCCTTTCCCCAAACGCAGACATGTGTATTGCGGAAGAGGGTGGGATTAGGGGAAAAAAAAAAACGTTCTCTAAAGGGAAAGCATTTCAAAAGACGTCATGAAATGAGAATTTACTGGTCTTTTCCAAGAGCTAATAATGCCTGCGCAGCACAATAGGCATCGCTCACTGTGCCACAGACAGGACTTGCAGACTCCTTTTTGTGTGTCCCCCCCCTCTTTTTTAAGAATATAGCTTATGCAAACCCCGCCACAGACTTTTCCTTGAGATTGTATATCAGAGCAGCAGGGGGTCTGATGAAGTGCTCATTTTTTTACATCAGTCTTATAAATTGCTCTCCCCATTAATTGTTGCCATGGAAACAATGCATTTGGCTTGTATGGGGATCCTGAAAAATTTTTAATGGGATTCTTAAAAATGTGCAGGAGGCGGGTGGGGGGTAGGGTAGGTGCTCTCAAACACCCTCAAAAAAGATCCAGCATAAGTTCTAACAAAATGTGCAGTTAATTGCTTGTTTCCAAATGTTGCTAGACTGAACCCAGATTAAATCGAGGATCTGAAAACATTATTCAAATGTCCAGGGGAAAAAAAAAAATGAAACAAAAGGGCAAGTACAGATTACGTGACAGCACAGACGAGAATTTTCAAACACCTCCTAGCAAAACACAGCCAGGAGACCATGACCAAATAACAATTCTTTAATGTCACAGCCTTAACTAATAATTTAAGCATGAGCAGTCCTTGATAACCCATCAGATCTTCCAACAAATGTTGTGCTCCTTGCAGAATCTCCACACGCTGCTCTGACAGGGACAGCGGTCGCTGCACACAGGCTGCACCAGCAGCGCATAGACATGCACACACACCATCTTCCCTTTCTCCACTCTTCGTACGCCTGAGAGGATTTTTCTTTTTTTTTTTTCTTCCCCAGCAGGGAAAGTATTTGTATTACAGGGTATGAAACTAGTCCAACATGCAAGCATATTTAATTTGGAAAATGTGTGGCTAAATGCCACTTGTTATGGGATTAGTTAACAGCTGCAAGTCTGCTACTGTGGAAAGAATTTTTTTCAAAAAAAAAAAAAAGAAAGAAAAGGATTTAACTGAGAACCAATATGTGCCGTCTCCCAACTTTCCCTGTGTATTTTCAAGTTACATTCAGTTTCTCAGCTCTCTATGGGGTTGTCCTCACTTAACTGTCAGCAGAAGCTATCTCCACTTAAATTAACTCCTCTCAAGTCAGCCTGCTCTGAGTGAGAGCCGTCAGCATTGTACAACCGCCCTTGAGCTGCAAGGCGTGTTGAGAGGAGCCGGCTCAGCCCCACGGCGCGATGAGCACCAGCAGCACCTTCAGCCTCACACCGGCACTGCCGGGTCAGCCCCCACTAAAAGCACCCTTTGGCTCCAGCTGAAGACATGCCCAAGCGTCGGGTTACTGGCAGCTCTCAAGTTATACCTCAAGCCAGTCACGCAGTGAAGACAGGCTCTAAATTACTTGTTAAAAATACTGGCCTCGTCCTGAGTGTCCTATAGTGTCCTCCAACGCTAAGTGCTGTTAACGAAGGAGAGTATCACCTTTAACACATCAGTCACATAAGGCAAACCCACCAGTCACTTTATTTTTCCTGTCCATATGGCTATGACCTCCCTGCGTGACCGCTAACAGATATTTTCATAAAGATGCCAAGAAGCAGGTTTCTGCACCGTAACGTGCCCCCTCTCCATCCCAAAGTGTTTCTCATTAGTATCATGTTGCTGTTCTCTTTCCTGTCTGAGAACAGCTTCTCTTCTCTTGAGCCTAAAGCCCTTCCTTGGCCTAAGTGGTTGCACATTAACTGAAAATCAGGTGCTCGGTACTAGACTCAAGGAAGGACACGGCTCCAGAGCGAGTGGTGGCAGAGCCAGCCCCTGGAGCTGGGGGGAACAGCCGCCTCCCGGGGAAGGAGACGCTGCAAATCCTCACCCAGCAAGGCACGAGGATGAGGATGGTGGGAAGGGGAGGAAATGTGCTGCCGAGCACAGTGGGGGATGCTCAGACAGTGTCGCTTTCCATCCTGGCCTCTGCACCTCACTGCTGCTCCACTTACAGCAAAACAGCCTAAAATGTTGGGGGTTTTTTCATTGCAAAAGCCATAATGAAAGAGATAAAAGTCTCCATTTGCCAACCCATACAACCGGTGTTACCCAAATTGCCTTTGTGGGAGGCATATCTTATTAGATCTACTTGTCAGGGGGACCTCTTGCTTGGGCTGCAGGCACAAGAAGCTCAGGAATTCTGGTGTCCCACAGCAGGGAGAGGGACAAAGGGGTCAGCATGGAACCCCCGAGCTCAGAGAAATCACTTGCAACAGCAGGGAGTAGGAAAGTGATCCCCCCACGGCCATGCAGCTCCCACTGGGCGAGGGGGCTGCAGAAGAACCTCACTGGAAGCCCTGGCCCAGGGGTGCGGAGATTGACTCCCGAAAACTGCCTGTGCCTGTAGCTGTCCCAACAGTCATCTCTGAGCAGAAGGCAACATTTGCTTGCTTCACCCAAGGCTTTGGAGGGCTTTTCCCAGCCCTAGGACCTCTGGAAGTTTCATCTCTCTGCCTTAGATCCTCTAAGAGAAACCACGAACTGTGTACAAAAATAAAACTTTTAAGAAAGTGCCTTACAGTTTGCCCTTTAAAGCAGAGGAGAGCCTGCACAAGGCCTGAGATAACCAAATCTAACACCTGATGGGCATAAAAACTTTTCACCAGCAAGCAGCCTGGCTGGTTTGATGTGATCGCAGTGCTCAGCTCATCCCCTTCCGTTCCCGCCATTATCCCGTCCCCATGCCATGTCTGGCCATCTCCGGGAGACGCAGTTCGGCTGCCCTGGGCACAGAAGGCACCATCGCCCTGGGCATGGCACAGAGGGAGGATCAGCACAGGGAGCTCCGTCTCCTTTGCAGAGTAAAGTATCGTAGTTTATAATTTATCCTGAAAATATGATTATCTGGGGGAAAACATTTTGGTATGGCTAATAAGTAGGAAAGTAGCAATGCAGTGTTCTACCTGCTTCAGCTGGTCTGAACTGGTGCTAAATCCTGCATTTATTCCCACAATTTATAAATAGAAATGACACAAAGATAGTCACATAATATGGCAGGAAAAGCTCTCTCTCTTCAGCTGTTTCTTTTGGATACCATAAACTGATTGCTTTTATGTCATATGCACACATATGATCACACTGCGCTGACAGACACCCCGCAATTACATGGACAAGAACAGATGCTACATGGCATTTTTCTGCTGGAAATGATACCCTGAAAGGGGGAAGAGGGGGGTAATTGGGAGCAAGTTTCTTAAAATCACATTTCTATTATACCAGTGCCAATTCCTTGACCCCAGCTGAGTCAATGCACATCTGCATCGGTGCAACTGAGACCTGACTCTGTGCAGAAGGAGCGTTTTCTGTCTTGAAGATGGACCAAACTGGCATCATGGCCAGGATCCTCTATGGTTGCACCTTGGTCTTGTGGTGGCCATAGGGGACACTCATGGAAAGGGAGCGAGAGCAGGACGATGACACGGAGCGGCCTCCAATGCAACCTCCTCGTCCCCAGCAGCATGCGCCTCTTGGCCTCTGCAGTCAGAAGCCGTGTCTGCATCTTTATGCGTAACGGCCCCTGATGGACTTGTAATATTGGTACTTGGTGTGTGGCTTGTGCTAAGACAAAATACCAGCACAGTGCCTGGAAAAGACCTTTAAAAGATCTTTAAAAAGTGCTGGGGATAAAAAGTGTATTTGTAGCTTTTAAGCGTATCAATATCTAACTCACGGTGATGAGTGGCAAATAAGCACAGGAGCTCTTGTTACCTTACAGGTAAGGTAAGCCAAAATTTGCCATTTCATTCAGTGAACAAACATAATCTCCCCCCAAATAAAAAAAAAACAAAACAAAACAAAACAAAACACCCTAGGGCATTCTAAGTCCTTTGAGCAAGGAAGCCTCTGAAAGCTATGCATGAGTTTGCTCAAATGAACGCTCTCATCCTGTGCACCTGCGTACGTCTCCACACGACAGAGACATGGAGAAGGACGTTCCTGGTCCTGGTCCTGCAAAGAGTGTAACCACATCTTAACTTCACACACACCAGCAGCTCCACGGGGATCTGCACACTGCAAATGCTAAAAGTGGAAAGCAGCGTGAAGAAGAAAGCTTTCATTTCCTTAATTTTATCTTAAAAGTGTCCAGACTGGGTAAGTTCTGTTTTTCACAATGCTACAGCAAAATGTTCCTTTTCCAATATTCCCTTTTAAAACTGACAAAATGAAAATCATTGTTTCCAAAGGTGGAGATTTGCAACCTCACTCCCCCCAGGGAGGCTTGTGAAGCTTTTTTCCATTTGTCCACATTTAAAACTGGGTCCACTTTAAGAGAAACAAGCGAGGAGCGGGTTTTACCATTTCAGAAATGAAAGGCATTTACCCTCAAGACAGTAAAACAGATCTTTTAAACCTTTCTGATGCAAGAGAGGAAATGGGAAATTTACAAAAGTAAAGCTCCAGTCCTGCACATACAGACCTGATCTTCCTCGTGTGTATAGTTCACTGAAATCAATACGATTTCTCACGAGCGAAGCCGCAGACGCACATAAATGTTTCCATATTTGCATCTTATATCAATACTAAAGTTGGGTTAAAGAAAAAAAAAACATTCTTCACAGTAAATTCAAAAGTTTGCCCAGTTTAAAAATTACTTATGAATGATATCTATGCTAACAGTTTTCATTAAATGGTGTTATTTATGCATTTACTGAAAGACAATATCCAGCTTGCATATCCTCGGAATAAGCTCAGCCAGGGCTTCCCTGCCCGTAGCTGGTATTTACAGAGCCTGCAGTGGTGGGAGCCATCGGGCGCAGCCGGACGCGGCAAAACCACCCCTGCACCACATGCACCCAGCTGCAAAATCACATTTGCTCGGTGCACACCTGAGCTAGAGAGCTGGGGGATGGGTGGAGAGGGCAGCCCTGCTCCAGGGATGCCCCTCCAGCTGCCAGCATCCCTGGGTTTACGATGAAACCAAGTCCTTTTTAACCATCTTACAATGCCGAGCCTACAATGTCAAGACATTTCTTTACTCCGTATAGCGCTGCAAAGGTCCCTCCATATGGAAAAGCAACAAGTATTGTACAGAAAGGACAGCAAGCAGCAAAGATCAGCAGGAATTACTAATACATGACAGAGGGATCGCTTCCCCAAGGCCTTCACAACATAATCTTTTCTCCCACTTTATGAAGCCACACAAAGCAAATCCCAACTGCTAACCATAAAAAATGAGAGCTATTTGCTAGAGACCTGATAATGTTTAAAAATATATAGTCAAACATCTTGCTAAGTGAAGGCATGATAAAGTAAAGTCCATCTCTTACACTAACCTTCAAGGTAAAATTAATAATTAATTAGTAAAGCCAGGACATGGAATGATTGCTATCAATATTTTAATACTTTTACTGCTAATTTCATTCTCCCTACATAATCTGCTTTCTGAAAAAGCAGGAGAGCTACGTGTGCGTTTTCAGTGCCATACCCTGCCTCAGCTGAGGTCAATGTTGGAGAAGAAATACCACCTAGAAGTGTGCCACAAATGTCATTTTTACGAGAAACAAAACCCCAGGTCCATCGCTTGGATTTTGTTACGTGCATTCGGCAAGAGCGCACTGCAGCCCTTCACTGCGTTTGCTGCAAACCAGGGGCTGCGCAGGTGAAGCCGGCAAAACCAGGGGTGCTTTTAATGAAGATAAGCACAACGCGACCGAAAACTTCCCCGAGCATTACAAATACCTATTTCCCTGTCCTGCAACCGAGCAAGAAAAACTTTGGCACAAGAGGAAAACTGCTGGGAAAGTTATGAGGGGGCAACCCCAAGCGGGTGTAGAGACCAGGCGGGGGCGCGGGCAGGGGCAGGGACACAGGCAGAGGCCACTGCTGCCCCAGCCAAGGAGCGGGGAGCAGGCGGGTGAGCGAAGGGAAGGGAGGTAACTGCTGCTCTCCACTACTGGAAAGAAGTGTGTCCTCGCCTGCTTTATTTACTCTTTATTAGTCTAATGAGGCTGTTTCCTGGGAGTTTAATTACCATAATAGAGACAATTCCTTTCTTAACCCTCTTTACAGCCTGGAAGAGAAAGAGCCTCTGAAAGGGTAAAGTGGAAAACACGAGCCGCCAGCAGAAAAGTGGTGTTTCAAATCAGTCTGAGCAGAGAGGCACGAAACCTCCGGCACGTGGCCATAAATCTCACCCCGCGAGGTGGGGCCGGCTGTGCGGCGTCCCCCGTCTCGGCTGTGGCATTGCCGGTGGGTGCTGCTACGGGGGGCTCCCAGCCGGGCTCTACTGCCCACCCGCCCATGCCCACCGCCCTGGGAATCACGGAGCAGGAAAAGCAGCGCGGCTGAGTTCTGCTGCAGAAAAATTAAGAGCACATGATTAATGCTACATAAAATGTGTGGGTTACCAGCCCTTTGAAATCTTACCTCTTCATCATTTTCCATTTACAGTTTACTAATGAAATTAGATATGGTAAAGGGTTTCTTTCTTTCTTACTTTTTTTTTTTCCCTTAAATCGACTGTGCATTTTTTTAGAGTTAAATCAACATATTTTCCATTCCATATTCAGCAAGAAATCAGAAAATTAAATGGGGTTTTTTTTCTGGTGCTGCTAAGAAATATTTCCACGGTGTTGCCATAATACATACAGTGATTTACTGTATTAGATTTACACGTCTGTTACTCTGTGCACAACAGATAAAACAGATCAGATTAAAACAACTCGTTAGCTGGGCTAGTCCGTACTGAGATAAAGCTCAAATGCACACAAACCACATCAGCCTTCCCTCCTCCCAAGAAGGCATACTTGTGTTAAACGGTAGACAGTAAGATCTTTCTGCTCCTTGCCATGTATATATTATTAAAAAAAATAACAATCCACTCTTCAAAAAATTAGTCAATGGTAGGTTTAAAAGGAAAGCACTGATCAGCAGTCTCTTCCAGCGACGGCTGGGACCCCTGACTGCTCCCAGCATTGGGGGGCTGCGGTGGGCAGCAGGGCTTGAAGGCTGGACCTGGCAATCTGCTGCAGCCGTGTTTTGCAGCAATAGTCATTTTAGAAAGGTAAAAGGCAAAGAGGCAGTGACGATGAAAAGAACCAGATCTGAGAAGAGAAAATATACAGCCTATGAAAAAAACAACACAGAGTTGCGTTAACCCAACCAGAAGTCTCTCCTAGCCCACTTCATTCGTTCCTACACAATACAGACAACATACTGTAAAAGCAATTGCTCAAAAGGGATCTGCAGGAAAACTCACAATAAACTCGTGCCAGACTCCAAAGTCCAAAACGACACAAAGTCCTCTAGTAATTTTCTTCTAATCAAGCGCCAGCACCACCCCAGTGATGGGGTTTCCCTTGGCTGGTGCGTGAACCAGCACAGCTGTTACCTGGGTGCTCCCTCCATCCCCGAGGGACGTACTCCTGTGCCTCTGGTGTTCCTCAGGCACGGAGAAACTTGCCAAGCACCAGGGAGATGGGCTCAAGCAGAGCCACACTGGGAGCAAGTGTATGCACAGGGCTGGGAAGGAGCTGGGGCAAAGGGATAGCTATTTTGTGTTCTGGTGCTCCAGCTCTGCCCGTGCTCTCCTCCCATGCCCAAGGCAGCACTCCTCTTTGTCATGTCTAGTGCAATGCAGAACCAAGGGGGGAGGAAATGACGGCAGATCGTGGTGACACTACCGAGAGAGCAACAGAGGCAAACATACATGATGACGATCATCTACCGCTCTTTCTTACTTTGCTTAAATTTGCAACACTGCTGGTTTCCCTGACCTTCTCCTTCCTGACATGCTGGAGTGGGTTTGGCACACGTCCCCCACCAGGGACGGTGAACGCGTGCTGCCCAGGCAGCTGGCTGCAGGGGCTGCTGGCAAACATCGCGTCGCTTTGCAACGGCAGTGACCCCGTCCTCGCTGTTAGCACGCTACAGACAAAACAGGGTAAGATGCCAAGTTCTTCAGAAGCCGTGTTTCTCGGGGTAGCACAGTATTGATGAAACAAAGCAGTTAAAACATCACTGCCAAGTTCACAACTCGAATGAGGCCAGGAGACAAGGTTCACACACACCGTGTCCACGTGAGTTACACACACACCATGTCCAGCTGTGTGACACACACACACCCCCCGTGTCCACACGGCCACAGCTCACTCCCTTACAGGACATGTCTCCAGTGCTGCCTGCCACCAGGCCCGCTGGCTTCTCTGGCTGAGAAGTGTCCAGGGACTGTGGGGAGGGAATTACCTACTACGCTTTGGATCATACTCTTAACAAACAGCATTTTTGGTGTTCACATAGCTGTTACCACAACCATACATTGACACTGTAAAAATGAAGGTGAAAGGAAATAATTAATGGCATTTCCCCTGAGTTTCTGATCACCCCCCAAGAGCGAAGGGATTTGTGAGCCTCTCACTTCAGGAATCCAACACCGTGTATTTAGATTAATGCTATCTTTTTCTGTGTTGCATTTTGAAGGTTAGGACTTGGCAGCAAGGAACTGCCCTCGCACTAAAATTCATATATGGATATCCCCTTTGAACGCCTCCTGAATGGTTATTTTAAATAACATTGTGTTTATTAGCAGAACAGAGGAAGGACTGTAAAGCAGGAGAACCGAAAAGTTTGATTTCCAGTCAGTGATGAATGGCGGCGGAGGCCAGGTCACCCGGCTGCAACATCAAAGGGGCGACTGAACCAGCCAGCACACTTGAAGTTAGTTAAAATCCCATAACAATTTTCTGAGTTTTTCTTTTTTCTTACATTTAAAGAAATTATATTTCATAGTGCTGGCTTCAGCCATTATTTCCAGGTCTGTGATGATACCCAGGACTATAAAAAGGCACTACCTGCTGGCACGCCAAGAAATTTTTGCCACACATTTTAATTGATACGATGTGCTCCTCTCCTCAGCAAGAACGATGTTGTTTAAAGAACCGGAACAAAGCACCCACCTCCAACAATGTGCTGGTGTGTATCCTCACATTGGCCTGCACTTCTTCTAACACATCAGGATTAAATTGCCAAGTAATTTGCATGGGTCTGGTTCCTTTTGGGCTAAAACTAGCCAGGCTCTTTCAGAGCTTTGCAGGGCCAGCCTTGCCCTTCCGCTTTCCTGTCAACAGAGAATAAGGAACCAGACGCTTTTCAGGTATCCCTTGGCAAGAGGGGCAAGTACTAAACCGTTCCTGCTGACCCGAAACAGATACAGGCTGAAGAAATAACGTCTTATACTAAGTGTACCATGTCATTTAGTAAGTGTCCACTTATAGTTAGCGAAGGTAAATGCAGTCTCAAACCGACTCCTAAGAGCAAGATATATTCTTGAATGAACACGTATTCACAAAACTTCAGGCCTTCAATCAAGCCTTGGCAAATGCAGATAGAAAACAGCAAAAACTTCTGGTAAAACAGACACGCCTGCTGGCAGTCCTCCACTGCTTGCATACCTCTCACTGCTCGTTCCCCAATCAGTAACCGCTCAAAAGTATTTTTCCAACACGGATTTTCCTTCCCGGAGAAAGGGAACCGTACTTAACGTGTTCATCACTTATCTATTTATTTTTAAAGAACCGCGTTACACCAGAGCATCTCCCAGCTGCCTACTGCCGCACTCAACCCGCTGTTGCCGCGTTTAAACCTGCTTTAAAGCGATCGGGTTGCCCCCCGGTACGTGGCCGTGGCAGGGCGGGTCCCGGCGCCCGCCTTACGTCCCGCTTTCCGCCTAGTGGCAGGAGAGCAGCAGGGGGCATCCTCGCCCCGGGAACGCGGCGGCAGCCGGGGCTGCGCCGGGCGCCTCGGGCAGCGCACAGCCCGGACGGCGCGGCCGCGGAGGCTCCGCCGCGGGGTACGCCCAGATGAAACAAAACGAAATAAATACAAAAAAGATAATAATTGAAAAATAAAAAACAACCCAACCCTCGTGCCGGCAAGCAGGAGGCTGTGAAGGCAGATAGACTTACCGGGGGTTTTGTTTTAACTTCGCCTGCAGGCACTTTTGAGCCCAAGTAACTGCGGATCTGGGAATAACAGGTGTTTATTGATTTCCTTGTGGTTGTTGGGGTTTTTTTCAGCCGCAGAGCTGCAGCAGAAAGACATATGTAATCCATATGTAACACTTCAGAAAATGAAAGGCAGCAGAAACACCGAACAGGTGGGCAGAATGGGGGAAGTTTTGACTCTCTCCCCAATAAATTTTACCTACTTTTCCCACATCATCAATTTAGGAAGAAAGAATAAAGAATTTTTTAAAAACCCGACCTCCCCTAAAATGGCTTTCGGTGTGGATGCAGCATCCACCCAAGCCAGAAACCAAGCTGGGGTTTCCCTCCTGACCGTTCCACTTAAGGGCAGGTTTCAAAGTATGGCAGCTACAGCATAGCACTGCTAATTCTCTATGGCTAACGATCTTAAATCGAGGGGGAGACGCTGTTTTGCTGCAAAGTGAACAAAGCCACGGATCACAGGGGTGAAGCAGAAAGTCTAGAAAACATAACCAAGCCGTGGCGTAAAGCTGAGCAGAAGTACATTCCTACGTGTCAGGCTTTCCTAAATTATCTCCTAGGTAAACAACCTAAAACTGGCCTCTCCGCTCTGACGTACACCAACTTGTTTCCACGGGCATTTTGCCTGGGCAAAGAACCCAGGCCTTTGTCCCAGTTTTTTTATCCCCTGAATTACATGTATTTATTCAGGCCCGTCCAGCCTGACTCGGAGCGTATTGACCGCAGAGGGGGCTGCCAGTGCCTGGCCCTACCTGCGCTGCAGGAGCCGCTGATTTCCACAGCGCCCTTTGCCGTGTCTGGAGAACCTTCACTCCTTCTCCTCCCTCTCTGCCGTGACAACAAATCCATCTCCACTGCATTAGTCCAGCATTATCTTATCAGGGGGGGAATAATATTGATCATTTTCTCCAATTTTAAAAAGAGGGTGAGGGGGGAAAAAGAAAAAAAAGAAGGGGAAAGCAGACAAAGAAAGGCTAAATCAAACCACAGAGCAACAAAGGAGGAAAAACAGGTGGAAGACGGCAATTGTTTTCTGAACCCCAGCTAAGTGGAGAATTGAAACGAGGGAGGCACCGTGAGAGGACCAGGGGATGAAAGGGAGAGATGGTAAGAAACAGAAGGGCTATATAAGTCTGAAAATGGCTAGAAAGAACAAGGGAGAGAGGAGACAAGAATGGAAGCCTCTGATGTTGGCAGGAAATGTTGTGATTCTAAAGATGAAACAACTTGTGGGGAAAGAAATTGGGAAAAAATACCCCTGTGTATTTCCTAGGGTGAACTCGAGCAGCAAATGAACTGCAGAGGAGACAGCTGCCGGACAGCGCTGGGCAGGAATGAAATGGCGCAGCATCCTCTGAAGGAGAATTCATTGTTAGAAAATGACATCCTTTCATAATACCGATATTTTTCAAAGCCTGCTCCAGCTGCAGCTGCAGATGTGGCTTAAAAACCGGAGCAGGAGGCCCATTCCCCTATGGCAAGACTATATATTCTATGACCGTAATATTATTGCCATAAAGGGAATAGGAGAGATGGGGCAGGAGAGATACTTAAAACTTCCAAACTCATTCGAGACGAGTAATAAGGGACATACAAGGAGTTTAGGAAAAGAAACACGATGGCTTTCTTACTTATCTAAGAAATTATTATAGAAATGTTTATCGTGTATATTTTCACTATCCCCTAGTATGTTAGGGGCTTTAATTCCTTTGGACAGACGCCAGCGCGTTAGGAAAAAAATTCTGGGGAGAGGGAAGGAATACATTTACTAGAAAAAAAACTGCATTCCTTCCAACCTTTCTGCAGCTTCTTAAAAAAATACAAAAAGCCTCCTTCAAACTGCTCAGTGCCATACCAATTTCCTGTGTAGACCTGAATATTAGTATATGTTTTTCTGTGTCTCCTAAGTTTCCCAAGTTACCTAATGCACGCTCAGCATGAAGCATTTTTAAATGAGTTAGTCTTTATTGAATTATGATTTCCAGCAGTCACTAATAACAAAATTCAAATTGCTCCAGCAGATGAGGATTTTAAGAATGCTGAGAAGAAACTGAGTTTTTAAGAGACTCTAGAAGAGCCACCCACTGCTTGTGTATAGTAACCGTGAGCCTCTTGACGAAATACTTCAAATAGTTAATTAGATTTGCTAAAAAAAAAATAAAAATAAAAAAAAAATCAGTCATTAGGAGTTACCACTCTGGGAGACACTGGATAAAGGCTGTTACTGGCGCACCTACGGCTTCGTCAAAAGTGAAGCTAAAAAAAATATATTTTTTTAAAATGAAGTTTCAGGTTTTCCTCACACTGGCCCTGCAGTCGGCATGATGCAATTAGCAACACATCTAAAGGGGAAAGAGGAACTTTTATTCCATTAGGACTTCTTTTTTACCTCGGGAATTTCTTCAGGCTGCTAAAAAGGCATTTTTCAAGCAAGGAATAATAGGGACGCTCGGAGCCTATCCACAGTTCACGAGGCTGAGAACTGCAGATCACCTGCAAACTGAATTTGTTCTGTTTTGTTAACCATTTATTTTGTCTTTACTGGCTGTTCAAAGGGAAGTGTGATAATCCCACTGTTCCTCACTTGCTCAGCAGGGAGTTTAATCTAATAAAGCTATTACAGCAGAATGGATTAAAGCAACGTGAAGCATTAGTAATTTGAGGAGCAGTTAAAGAATGTTAACGCTGAGACTCTGCGCGTATTCTCCTAAAAACATGATCACAGAGATGAAAGCAGAGCTCCTACTCAATATGTCATTTTTCAGGCACAAAATTTAATTCTTTCAGCGTCCTCATCCAGATGTTTATAGCAAGGAGCAAGAGGCTGCCCATTATTTAACAACTGCTGAAACCGGAGGCTGAGCAGAATGGGCATGCTTTAGCTTACCCCAATTTTGATTAATCCCTCTGTTATAATAATATCTTTTTTAGAAAGACAGATATGTGACCAAAGTCATCTGATATGGCGTATTAGGATGAGATGCAGTATTAAAGTCGAGGGAGTTAATAACATTCCCTGTCCTTCACCCCTTGGGTGCAGCAAATGTGGAGCATCGCTGCCAAGAGGACTGAAGACGCGCAGCGACGTGGCCGTGCAGGTACGAGATGAAGGGAAGCTCCACGCGGAGTGGGAAGGGTTTGGCTCCTACAGCATGCTCCGATCCTAAATGCAGACAAACCACAGCGGTTTTGGCAAACGGCTGACCCGAGAGCTTCCCGGGCTTGTGCCTGTGCCAAACCTGCCTGTTACAGCCCCAAAGCAAAGATGTTCATAAGTGACAAGTATAAACAGGACTCGGGCTGCATCTCACAAGGACGCAGGAGACTTCATGGCTGCCACGTCCCCGTTACCGAGGCAGCCCGCTGCCAGGTGGGACTGCAGCACTGGGTCCCAATGAGACACAACAAAGTAAATAATAAAGCGGTAATGCACTGCGTACAGATTTTAAACACATTATACACTTATTTTACTGTACTCAGTTTTTAACGTATTATTGATCTTACTGTGAAACAAGCTTTTGGGGGCAGGAATGCAATTAAAACCCCAATTCCATTGCAGATTCCTGGATTCTTTATCAATATTGTCTCAGCCAGGAAAGTGCTTATCCTGCGCCTGGCATTTTGTCAGTAAATAAGATGCATTCACGCCATCAGACTCTGGTGTGCTCTGAGTAGCTCCTGTTCTGCGCGAGAGCCCGGCAGGACTCACAGCACGCCTCCGCACCGACCAGGGTCATGCACCAGCATTTTAAGGAAGGGGCGCGTATCATAAACTCAGCACGTGATTACCACAAAGCCTTAAGAAAAATGATACAGAAAACACATTTTCTTCATCACTGTGTTCAGAGATGCTTCTGCTCCGTCCCAGTTTGGCTCCCCCAGAAGAGGAAACTTTCTGTACTCAAAATAATAGGGGTAAGAGCCGTAATGGGATCAGTTGTGCACTGGATACATGGAGTCTTGTGGGAGGAAAATATATGAACTCCACAACATTTCCAAAGTCCACTGTTATGGTCCCAGCCTTGAACCACTTCACAAACTTAAGTCTGAGCTTGAAGAAAAAAAAAAATACAGACATTTAGAGTCAAGAATGTGGTCCTCTTTTACACCTCAATGCTGGCAAGGACAAGCACATCTCAGAGAGAAATCCACATGATCTTACCTCCTTAATGGTAATTAAAAGTGCTTTGCTACCCCAGGATTTAGGTCCCATTCTGCACCCAACTGCTCCCTAAAGGGCACAGTTTAATGCAACATATATTATATATGTATAATGTAAAATTTAACATAGCCTAATATGCAGTAGCATTTACAGAGGCACAAGTGCTTTTAAATATCAGTGACCTCATCCCAGAAAACTTCTTTCACACCATCCCGGTAACACAGAGGGGTCCCCAGGATGAATCGGAGCAGAGCGCAGAGGGGAAGGCTCATGGTCAGAGCAGCCTCCAGCAGAGCTGCTCCTGCTGCACCCCATGCCACTGCGTGTATCCGCCAGAGGAAGGCTGTGCCAGGGAGCTTCCACCTATCAAATACCTTTCTTTGCTACAATAAATACTTTGCTAAATATGGGAAATGTTGTGAACCTCTTCTATCTGACAGTCTATACGTGCACTTATCTCCTACAGAAAATGAACATCTAAAATAGAGAATATGGTAATTATTTTAAAAAGCTGGAAAGCAAGAGAGTAAATAAACAAGAGGGCATCCCATCTGGCTTAACCAGGTGGCGTCAGGCTCAGAAGATGCTGGCCAGACGCATCCACAAAGACCTGTCATAGGACAGAATCTCACAGATTTGGAAATGCAGATTAATGCATTCAAAATTCCTCTTCTGATCTTCTTTACTACATTTTCTACGGAAAAAAAAAAAGCTGTATGCAATGATACATAGCAGCAGGATTATTTTTGGGAAATTTGTGGGGAAACTTGGAAACTGGACTTGAAGCACGAAAGTAGCTGGCAGCTTAACTATGAAAAAATCTATTGCCTCGACATGATGCAAGTTCCTCCACTTAATTCAGTCACTGGTTAATTTGTTTCTTTGTTTAATATGATAGAAACCCCAGGGATCAAATCATTCATAATAAAATTATATTAGTACTTTATTTTTGTCGTTTCTGATTGCTCTGAGCAAGCATTATTGGATAGTTTGATCGTGGGATACAGAAAGTTACCATTTAATTAATATGAAAGGTGCCTAAATTTTGAATAATATTGAAGAAAAAAGCCTTAGGATGTGGCAGGAGACTCAGATGTATTATTAACTCCTGTTGGTTTCTAAAATTCATTGGCTGTCAGCTTTTGGGTGCACTTCAAGATGTGAGATACAATCTATAAAGCCTGAAGTGGCTCAGAATGTTACGGGCAGAGATACCCATTTTTCACCAGTTATATTGACACAATGGGGAAGAAGGCAATGTGTACCATAGAGGGGAACTCACAGAAAAAGCCAAATCTTTGACAACATGGGGGGAGATTTTTTCAAGTGAAAGTGGCAAAGTCCAGCTGCTCGACATTGCAAAAAATGACATTGAAAAGGTGTGTGCTTTGATTGTCCTGTGCATTCCCAATGTGCCCCACCGGTGTCTCAAAAGACGAGTGCCAATGTCCTTTACTGCAGCCCACCAGGAAAATTCCCTGTTGCACGCACTGGTTTTCTATCAACACACAGAGTGATACATTTCTTACTGTTGTCAACTCCTCAGGAAGATGTGAAGTGTATTCAGGACGCCTCTGTCGCGCTCGGGTGAGCAGCGCTGAGGGAGCCTCCCAAACGCCCACTCCCCACTGGTTGTGCCACACTCCTCCTATCCTTTCCCAGCTCCCAGCTGGATTGCCACAAGTCCGAAATTACATTTAAGTTTTCTCCAACGCAAACTGCTGGCCAGTACATTTTGCTTGTCTGCATCAACCAGCTGGGTAAGTCCCAGTCACCTCTGGATGGATGCAGGTGACAGCATCAGGCATCAGTAATGATGTATTTTAATCAGGCTCTATGGGACCATTCAGCAAGCACACAAAAAGCCAACGGCTGGGTTAGTAATCCGGTATTTTCAAGATCCCTAGCTTGAGATTCCACAGGTCATAATTAGCAAAAAGTAAAATGATCAGGGGATAAACACCGAACCAGAGGATGAAAACTAAAATAATGGTGTTGAATCCAAGCAACAGCAATAAGCTATACATACAACGCCAGCTAACCTCTTAACTCAAATGCTGACGCCCGGTGCCTGTATTAAAGCAGGAATAAGTACAATACAACCTGCTCTATAAAACCTCTGAACAGGGGATTCCCCAGCACCCCTAAATCTGTGACCATGTTTTAGCACTCCAGTAATTAGAAAGCTTTACACTCCACCCTGGCCAAGTCATCCTTGTCACAAGGTAAGTTTATGCTCTTTAATATGTTTGGTAAAAAAGATAAAAGTTTGAGGGTAATTAGCACAGGAGAGGTTAGTGAGGAAAGCAGGGGAATCGGAAACAGGATTGGAAATGAAAATCAATCTTAATAAGTAGAAGGAAATGTATACTAGAGGCAAAAAAATACTGTACTTGTAGACTTGACGATATTCTAGATGAACAGGGTCAAAACAAAACGTGTTTTCATAAAGCTTGCTGTTGGACTGTCCCAAAGGAAGTCACTGCAGGCACAAACACAACGAGATTAAAAACAACAAGATTTCCTAATTAATTATAAGTTTAGAAAGGATATTAAAGTTCGTACCCTGGGGTTTATGTCAATCTTTAACTACCAGAGAGCAAAATAAGATATACATTTTGGGCAGAGACTACGCAGCAGCAGTACCCTCTAAGGTTCTTGGGTTTTCCCCTACAAGACACAAAAACCATCACAGACAGGGATGAGTGTGAACCAGCAAGAGAATTCCCAACAGTCTGGGCACAGCACTTGTGTTCTACAGCATCAGCTCTCCAACTGTTCACTTCTGCCCACACAGATTCATACCTGTCTATAGTTAACAACATAATAAAGACAAACAATGATATTGTTGACTAGTGGGTGCAACTTGCAATAAAGAATGAGAAAAGCCTGATGTAAAAGCTAGCGCACGTGTGGTTTAACAACAAATGAACAAACCCAGTTCCCATCCTGCTCCCCAGGAAGTCATGTCCTCTCATTGCATGTGTAGAGCAGGTAGAAGCCTAACGAGCATTTGGGCACAAGACCACCCATGGATGATGAATCTGTCCCTTCTTTGTGGCAAGGATGGATATTCCCAATCATTTATGTATTTGTTGCTTTTGGCTGAAATCTTTGCTTGAAAACTGCAACCGGGACTAGCCCTGGCAGAACGAAACAGAGTCTGCTTTACCTCAGCAGAAAGCCACATTATTTTTAAATCCCAGAGTCTCTGATTCAATTTGGGTGCTGGAGTGGCGTCCCCAGCAATGTGGCTCATTCATCTTATGCTGTTTACGCTGCTGAAGCTCTTCATGGCTTATGAACCACCCAGCTCCCGCTTTGCAGTTTTCATATTGTTATGCAGGCTGTCCAAGATTATACTACACATTAGGTTAATTTTAAGGAAGCTATGTATTTCTAGTCATACGTCTTTAAAAATCAGACTTTGTACACACGTCAAGAAATTCAGAGTTGACATTCCCACAGCAAACTCAATTTGCTCCCCGCAAGAAAAGGCCATGACCACTGAATGTATTTATAAAGGCGTTAGAGCTGGTTATGCTAGCTTCTGTAAAGATTGCACATATACCTGTTTAGTATAACAATTTTAAATGCAAACTAATTGGCCTTTGTTGATATGGCCAAAGAGTGTGAGCTGGGATGAGGAGCACTCCAAGAAGTTTGCACAGGTTTCCCACTGTCATCAATAGCTTTCGCTTTTTCCAACATGCAAGGGCAACTTTTTAATTGTTGGGGGTAGTTTAATAAATGCAAACGTTATGTTTAATCAATTAAATTCTCATTTAATTGGTCTTAAGCAGCTCTCCACTATTTCAGCCAACAGAACATATGATGTTGTCATCCTCTGATTTCCTACCAGCTACAGAAAATACTATTGTTTGTTACCAGTCAGCTCCCTAAAGAGTCATGGGTTACAAGTTTAATAGTTTTCATTTCCATATCCAGCTGAAACGTTTCTGAAAAACGTCCCTGGTGCTCATTACCCTTCACTGCACAACGGGCACAGATGTCTGCTCTGTCCAGACCCCTTTTAACCTTGATCTACACGTGGAAGGTACTGGAATAGCACCATGATAAAACACAGGGCAAGCTGGCCCATTTAATATTTGACCTGGGAACAGTCTATCTGGTACTACCAGTTGATTAAACAGGCACACCACCAAGGAAAGTTTCTGTTTGACTGCAGGATGGTGAGCTCATTTGCTGACCCAGGGATTCCCGCCGCAGATGGGAGCAAGCGTTCATGCAGCACCTTCGTGCCTTCAGCATCAGGCCCTCCAGAGAAAGCCTCAAGAAAGCCCACCCCAGTGCAGCACTGGATAACTTACCAAGGCAAATTTTCTATCCAGTTTCAAGCAGCTGATAGCTTGGTTACTTTCTGAAGCATGAGATTTGTATGTCGTGGGACGTTTATTTAATTTATTTGGGACCGTCTCAGTTATCCCTCAACACCTAGGCTTTCTTGGTTTGCTGAGATGTTTGACTACAAAACACTTCGGGCCACTCGCTCCCTCAGCAAAAAGGGAAGGTGAGAAAACCGCTGGGGCTGGTACTCTTCTCCTGGTGCTCCCAGCCTGGGTATTCCTCTGAGACCTCCAGCATCATCCAGAAGAGAGTGGACTCAGCCATGTGCTAATTCTGCACTTACTGATGGCTCATTTAATCACTCCATTTCCAGCTTCATAACCTAGAAGAAAGCATTTTTCTCCGCTAGAATAAACTACAAGCTTGGCCAGGGTTCAGCATGAACTCCAGTGAGATTTGCACACTGGCGTCCCAGAAGAAATGCATCTTTATATAGTGCTGCACGCCAGCTAACAACCAAAGCACCGCCAAGGCGAGCAGGGACCAAAAGGGAATCTGGGAAGTGCCCTGTCCTGCCAGGGTACAAGGGACAGCCGTGAGGTCCCAAAGCAGCAGGTTGTCAGCAAAGAGTGGAAGTCGCGAGAGGCTGGTCACGGCACTGAATGTCCCCAGGCTGACACACAGCAAAGGAAGGCCTTTCCTAGCATTTTCATCATCCCAGTACTAACGGTTCTCTGACCCTCGGTCAAAATAGCTTGACCTTCCAGCTCCAGCAGGAAATTTGACTTTAGACTGTGATCTGTAGGGGCAATTATCCTTAATGCACTACCATTGGAAAGAACCTATTTCACTTACAAAAATAAGCATCGAGAACGAATCTGCAAAGTATTTTACCCTAATCCAGATCCCTTTGCACTTTATCTTTCTCCAGCGTTATCTTATGATGCTCCACAGTTACCAAATGCCTTGATGTTATCTAAATCTTTCTTTTACCCACTGCCATCATCTCTTGTAGATTATAAGTATTACTCGTTTGGCAAGTCCCCTCTGCAGTTTAAACAAATGCAAAAACAAAAGCAATCAAGAAGTACCTGTTCAGACAATGAACAGAAATTGGTTCTATTTATAAAACTTATTTTTCTCTTTTGTTTGGCAGGATATTCACAAATGGTAATATAATTGGCCTCCTTGTAAGTCCAGTATGAATAGTTCTTTTCACTAAAGTTACAATAATTAATGTTTTTAATGCCTGTCAAGGCTTTGGAAGTACAAAATGCTGTAGGCTACAAAGGACAAAAAAATAAGGCTACAGTTAAAAACATATATTATAAACGGTCCTTTAAACCCTAGTGTGGTATCCTTTTATCATTCCTTCATTCCGAGGTTAGTAGGTTATTAACCGGTATCCTGAGGGAGAAAGGATGCACATCAATTATATCAATTGAATAGACAAATAAAAATCAAATTAAAAATTTAACACGCGCAACCATAATTACAATACAGTGCTTCTAAGAGGAATTTCATCTGAGGAATGAAACGTAGAAACGCTTTCTCAATTTTAACTGCAATTTACAGGAGCAGGAAAAAGTAGCTGGAGAGAGGCAACGTAATGAAACCAAAGTCCATACAGGAAATTTCAATGAAGTCTTTAGTCCTGAAACATGATAGTGACAAATCCATTGTAATTTCAACAACTAGTCCAGTATTTAACACTATGAGGAGTACTTTAAAAAGAGACATTTATTTGTGTTACCTCTAGCCCAAGTCACGCACAAGCGTGGTCAAAGCTGAAGACAAGGGGCCGTGCAGCTTTCCCAGCGCAGCTGCCATGGATGTGCCGAGTCCTGCTCTCCAGCCTGGCACCCCCAGTTCACTACCCCTCTGTGTTGGTCTGCCCACTACAAAATGCAAATAAAATATTGTACCCACTCATCACAGGCTATCAGTTAGCTACAATTTCCATGAGGAGAGTAATGCATTCAGTCATTTCACCTGCGATACAGCTAGTTTCAAGATCATCATTAAAACCTGAGGGAGCCAGGGAAGCCTATGTTTTGCATACTTTTTAAATTGTGCAGTTGTGATCCTCTGGATTTTGTGCCCTATGTCACCACTCCTCTGAACAGAAAAGAGTAAATGTCTAAAGGCATCCATCAGAGAAAAAAATTCTTTTCAAAATCTGCCACCCACTGAGAACTTTTGATTGCAATTTTAGACTAAGATGCAAAAATATTTAGCTCATTTAAGTAATTAAATGTGTTTATACTGTGTAATTATATGCATTAACATTGGCATATTTAAACAATTAAATAAACAACCACAACGCTTCTGCCTTTCATGGTGTTTACATATGACAACCAGCTCCAGCTCCATGAACCTTCTTCCAGCTGCCAAAGTCCTGCTGGAAACACCGGGATGCACAAGATGTCCCTGGCCATTCAGTAACCACCGAATTGGGTTGTCACCTTCCATTACTGCACGTGAAAACAGATGTGAAAAATATAATGGCACAGTTAACTCATTTCAGTATCTCCAAGGGATGGCAGAGAAGAGAGAGGAGGCTGGACCAAAAAGAAAAAAAAAACAAACAAACCAAAAAAACCACCTGGAAGAAGACAGGCAGTCTTTTAAGATAGCTATGGTGATGCAAAAAACTGCACGTATCAGCACATATAAAACAATATAAGATCAGGCCTTTACCCAAGACGTCCGTGTCCTAAGACGAACAACTAGCAACTAGATACGGTTTCAACAGTGGTTTTAAAATTATAAAAGAGCCGTTTTGAGCTTGTAGGAAAAACTCTCCAGAAGTTGCACCAACAAACCTCTCCAGGCCTCCCCCAGAGGCTCAGAAGTACCATTCAAAAGTAAAAATCACATTATTCCTGCAAACACCACCCAAGACTTCACGTGAAAAGCTTTAAAACAAACTATACAACCAACGTGCAAACACAGAACCTTGTTGTGCTCACTGTTGTGACAAAACACTGAGGAGAGCTTGCAGAGGAAAGCCGAAAACAAAAAACACAACAGAAGTCTCCAGAAATAACTGGAGTACAGGAACAAAAAAGAGACTTTGATGAATGCTTCCCATTCCCAACATAAAATCCGAGATATCGTATTGTTTCCTTATATTCTGTTTTAACCCTGAGGACAGTACGACGCGTGAGACCATACGCTTGTTTAACTTGCCTCCAAACACCACCACAAGTAGTATGCAGATGCTGTCAGTGAAGACAGAAAATACCAGTACACCCCATGGGAAATACAGGCATTTCCGGCCTAAGAAAATAAGGAAAGACTAAAATCAGGGCAGCCAAACCCTTCCCTTTTACCATACAGGCTTGGCCAAGCATCCCCCCGAGCCGCTGCTGGTCCAAGCCCTAGCCAGCAGGCGCAGGGGATGCGTTTCTCTTCCTTCCTCGCACAGCCTGTACTTCCCAAGCCAGAAACAACTTTTGAGCAATGACTCCCGATTAACTTAACACCCAAGTTGGGGAAGAAGCAAGAGACTCCACTTCTCCGTGCAGATGTGCCTGTAAATTCAACACTTCATCACTCGTAAGCTGAGGACAATTACTCAGAAACAAATAGGGAACGAAGGCAGCACTGCAACGGAGCTATGCCATTTTAATGCTATTTCTGTCTATATAAAATCTTCTGTAATTTGTTTACGACTACCAGCTTCAACAACAGTGTGCAAATGCAAACCCATTTATGTTAATGTCCTCTCTCTCTCTCTTTCTCAGATCAGATTCTGAATAAAAATTAGGTAAATACTCTGTTTGAAAATATATAAGATGAGAACCAGTTGGGGAGGGAGCAAGAGAACCTCCAAATGCACGATCCTATCAACCACATTATTTTTTTTACTTAATAACTTAAGTGTACTGTTAGTGAAATTACAACCTGCTTGTGACACAATAAATTTACAACAAAATTCATTCCATAAATTATTCAATTCGCTGACTGCAACTACGCTGAGAAATATCACCATGAGCAGATGATTAGCATGTGAAAGGAAAGCCATCTCCAGACTGAAACAATCACTGTCACACCTCCATTTGAAGATGCCTAGTGGAGTTTTGTAAAATTACCATTAAGAATACACATTTAAGGCTTTGTAGTTTCTATAAAAGCATTAAGTATTTGATTTACATTAGATTCATTTGTTCTTTCTTCAACTGTCTCTTTTTCCTACAAACCATAACCGTTTCAATAAATGCTGGCTCAATCAAGTGTGCATTAAAACAAAAGAATTTAAGTTCAATAAAAGTGATGAATCAGAACTAGAAGTTAACCTTCCCCCCTCCCTCCCCCTCCCTTGCCACATGATTGCTACAGCAGGAGAAGCAGGCTGATTTGGTAGCCCAGAGGCACAAAAAAGTCTTGTCTCCACTCCTGGCGAGATAATCCAGGGTCTGGACCACCACTATGGAGTTATTGAACCAAATTCCAAGTCCTTCTCACTGTCAGTAAGGACAGAAGGTCGGTGGTGAAGAAACACTTCTACGCAACACCTTATCTTCCTTCAGATAAACAGGGGAGCTCTCAATCGACAAGACTTGGCATCTCTCAGTCTAACCTGAACCAAATTATTTTGGGTATCCACCAAATTAAAATTTTAGCAAAAGTTCACCAATTAGATAGGCAGTCTTCCCAACAACCGGGGAAAGAGACAACTAAACACAACTGCCCAAGCATCGCCAGCATCTACCACAAGCATGAGCAAAATAGATGGAAAGGCTTTGCCAGGTTGCCGAGATGGTTTCTTCAGCTTCTGCAGTTATTTTCTGCCCCAAACAGCCATAGAGCAGCTATATAGCAGTAGGGGAACTGACTACAGGTGTATATCCCATACCTCATTGCAATATAATGCTAGCAGCAATTCTTTAGAGCAGTCCCTTAAAAATATTCCGATAGGGCAGTGAAAAGCTTAGAAACCCCCACTGTGCTCTCCTTTTATATTAATTGTTTGAAGAGTTCTTTTTATTTCAGGATGCAGGACTAGCTGCTCTGAAGACATGCATTACCTCCCTGATGAATGACCCACATCCAGCTACTGCAACGCCCCACCCAGAGAAAACAAGCTGATGGATGAATTTTAAGCACAATTTTCTCAGGTGACCTAGATGAGTTTATCAAATTGCCTCCATACAACAGACCCTTCTGATCCAGGCCCATGAAATGTAAACATCTTACCCATTAGAAGCATTTAAATGGCTTCCAGCATCTTTACCTCCTGCTGGATTTCCCAGCAAGATAAATTTGAGGAGTGTATGTAAACAATTTGTTTCCCTGGAAAGGAGGAGGAAGGATTCTTCTTATTCTGGGAATCAAAATGTTAAATTTTCACAATATATTTAAAAAAAAAAAAAAAAAAAGTCTGACAGCAGTCTCCGAGTGATTCAAGAGTCACTGCCATGACAAAAATCCACTTTTACAGACATGAGTGTTTCAAAATAAGAGCTACTGTTTTTAAGCCGAATAATGACATTAATCTGACTTCTTCCTTACCAACCATGCAACTTGCATAAAAAAAAAAAGAACAATATTCTAGAAGTGGTGACGACAAGAAATAAAGAAACGTTTTTGTTCTTTTAACCAGAAACGTTATTGGCTCTACGTAAGACCACACTTCTCCATCCATTGACAAATTGCTTTATCTTTTCTTATTCTGAGTTCATTATCAGCACTCAGACGTGTTCCCTAACTCCTTCTCGAAGTCTCTCCCATTTGAAAGTAGTAGCTTACATTATTCATAAGGATAATCACAAATATGCAGAGAGCCATAGACATGTAATGGAGAGGCTGACTTGTATCCGATCCAAATTCCATGCACTTCATGGAGCTTACGACTTTCCCATAAATTTTTGCAGCATGGACATACCTCCATTCTCAGCCATTCCAACAGTCCCAAAGCAGGGACAACTTTGGAAAAAGTTCTCACGTTCCGCCATAAAGTTTTATTTCTTCTGAAGGAGGGATATCAAGTAGATATATTATGCCACCTTCTCATGGGTTCTCCAGTTGGATGTATTTGTTTACACATGCCGTCTCCTGAGTGTGCATACAGAAGGCACAAATGGTCTTCATGCTCTTAAACAGTATTCTGGAAATTAGGTGAAGATAAACATTTTCAAGACCACAAGAACAGCAAAATCAAGCTACTGCCATTTCCAGTGGCTCCATGAAAAAGCCAAGAAAAATCAGTGCCCTAGTTAGCATTAACTGCTGGCAGCCAACAATTGGGCATTTTTTAAGGCAACATCTTTAGCTTTGGTGATCTAGAGAGGCTTCTTTCTCATCTACCTTGCAGGAAGCACCCTGAGTCAGCCACAGTCCTGTGGCAATTGCTTTACGAGTCAGAAGGTAGGAGTAAAAGCCCAGGTAGCCTAGAGAGGAAAAAAATTAAATACGTCTGTAACTACCAGAGCGGAAATGTTTGCACGGGAGATTACTAAACAAGGACAGATAGGAAAGGTGAGGGATCTTCATGGCAGGGGCTTTCCACTCATGTGTTAATGGAAATATCCCAACTCCTTTTGTACAAGATGATTAAATAACAGTAATAAAGTAATAGATTAAGAAAATTGAGGTATTTGTAAATCACTCAAATTTGAGACCAAAAAAAGATTCTTTCCATTAAGCTTCAAACCCATCCTGAGCAGATTCGTGCCATCAGATGCAGTCTAATGAGGAAGAAAGAGACGATGCATTCATAGCCACATTAACCAGTAATAACTGTGTAACTTCAGCAGAAGACAGAATCATGGAGACATTAATAAGTGATGAGATCACAAAACATCTGGAGAAACGTGAGCTGATATAAAAAGTAGCCAGCAGAGTCTTATAAAGGGTAAATCTTGTTTGACAAATCTGCTGGAATTTTTTAAAGAGGTAACACAGACTCCAGGCAGGAAGAAAACATGGGACATAATCTGTTTGGATTTTAAAAGGTTATTTGACACATCACAGCCCACAGGCTGGTGTATTAAAGTACAGCAAGTCAAAAAATGCACCAACTTTGAATGGACAAATAAAATTAAGGAAGTTAACAGCCTGGTAGTGTTATCAGCAAAAAACAGAGGGAACAAAGTGGAGCATGTTTTGTTCTGTGCGCATAAGATAAAGGAAGACATTATAACGCAAATATCCAACCAGATGGATCACATTGAACCATTATGTAGAAGACAAAGTAATATACTGTATAATGGCCATGATATTCATTTTAACTGTAAAATGAGGAGTTTTAATATTAGAAGCCTTATGTATAATGACGCCTTGGAAAATGCACAACAGAAGAAACTGGAAGAGACTCTAGGAAAAACTCCAGAAGATTTCACGATGGGCAGAAGGCTAACAAGGCAGATGGAGCTGCGCACAACAGGGCAAACGGGCTGAGTCCTCCGTGAACTGTGCACTGGCCAGTTAGGGAGACCACACCTGGGTTGCTCTCAAAAGGAAGGAGCGTGCCTTAAGCCTTTTATCTTAAGGACAATGTGATAAAAGTTTGACAGCGAGCTTACACAGAAAGGAAATACAAAGGCATCTTCCTTTATTTTTAGTAGACCAAAGTTTTGTTATTATTTCTTTTCCACAAATCCTTTAAAATCTATGTGGTTATCTCTCTCAGAATAAAGAGAGAAAACAATCTGCCCCAAATCAGGTTGTGACACAGTGGTGGGCAGCAATTTTGGGTGGGCCAAAGTTTTAGGGTTTTTCCTTCCAGGGAAAAAGACGACCAAGTGGGATCATCCTTGAGGCTCTGTTCCTTCCTACTGCCTGGCAGAGAGAATAGCCACCACTCCCGCGTGCAAAGTCCACACACAGATGGACAAGCATCCGAGGGCTGACCCAAGAAAGAGTTCAAATTTAGGTCCTTCTGAAGTAGAAGGGAGATCTTCTCCAAACTCTCCAGAAGCTACAAGTCAACAGTGAGCTAAGCAATGAATAGCCAGCAGCTAGCAGATGTCCTCTTCAGCAACAGGCTCCACATTTATCCTGGGAAAACGGATGGGATGTGATCTTACATTAGAGGGATCACAGACAATGAGGGCTCCAAAGATTTAGATTTTCAGTAGACTGAAAACCTGGAAAGCAAAATATGACTACTCCAGAGTTCCTCTGGCTGTTTATAGCAAAGATGAAGACAGCAAAAGAAGCATAGAAAAAGAAACTAAACCCAGAAAATTAAATAAAATAAGGAAAAGTCTGGTCCCAAAGGCATGCAGTTGCAACTCTGGCTTGAGTATGTGTGATGGTACGAATACTCGCAGAGTGAAGGTACACACGGGACACCTACTCAAAGGAAAATGCACATCAGTGCTTTCTGTTCTTCAGTGGCCCTCAATTTTTCTTGGTCAACCATTAATGACTGAGATTATTTGTTCAGTTGTATTGCCTCCGCATTTTTCTGTTTGCAGCACAATTCTCTTTTATGCTGTGCAAGTGGACTCGCAGGGAACTCCAGCAGCCCTTTGCATCTTTACTGTTCCTTTGCACAAAACCAGTGGTCTTCTTTCAGTTCAAACACCACTGGCCTTTTCTTTCCCTCTGGCAGGCAGCAACAAGTAAAAATTAATGCAGAATTCATCCTCTGACATAATACATAAAACTTGATCACATTTTCTGCTTCTCAGCAGAAACATATTGATCTGATTACTCTTTGGGATGAAACATGGAAGAAGACAAGTTCCTCATATACAAAAATAAACTATTTAATGTAGATGTCTAAACACATATACAGTTATATTACATGTGTATATAGATCAATACACATGTTATTTTTGCAAACCATTTGGCCATCTCTGGACATAAAGAACATATATGAAATTAAGCCCCAATTTACTGCATTATGCCCATTTAATATATCCATTAATAGCATTGATCTTAGTGGAGTCAGACTTTCAGGGAACTAGAGGGGAATAAGGATAACCCAGAGAGGAGATAATCATATTTAAAAAAAAAAAGGGGGCAGGAAAGGCAGCATGAGAGGAGATGGGTCACATAAAAGGCAGCTGACTGCTTGTGCGGGGTTCCTGGTCCTGCCCAGGGTGCCTGTGCAGGGTGTCACCTAAGAAGATAGTGCCAGGGGATTTGATGAGAGACGTTTCTCATAAAACTGAAGCCTCTGCCCAACACAAGAGGCAGCCGCCCAGGTCGGGAGGGTCTGGCTGGGCGTGGGTGCAGAAGGACCACAGACAATTAGCAAAGGCAGAAGGAGCAGTGAGCAGAGGGCAGGGCAAAACGCAGAAGAAAAGATACGCGACACTTAGAGATCACGTTTGGTCAGGGCCTGCAGTCAGCACTGCCCGCTTTGTATAAGCGACGAGGCTCCCAGCTACGGGACGCACAGTGTCCTCACGTGGGGATGTACACGGGCACGGCCCACCCAGCCCACCGCTGCAGCGAGAGCCTGCAGCACACCGCATGCACCCCGGGAGACAAGAATAAGTCTTCAAAGAAAACTCAGTTCAGCATTTTCCAACTTTTGGAATTTGAAACTTATATAATCTCCTTTTCACCTTTTCTTTAAAAAAAAAATAAATATGCACGGAGGATTGTTTTCAAACACAGCCTGCAGAGCAGCAGGCTGCTGAGGCAGCAGCATGGTCTCGAATTACAATTTTTATTTATTATTTTGTTGTGCTCCCTATATTTTTCTTACAGCACAGACAAGGAAAAAGGCAATTTTCAAAAGTTTATAACTCAGCTCTACCACAATGAAATGTCATTTGGGAGACAGAAAGGTGGGGAAAGAAGGACATTTATGGCAAA
Organism: Larus michahellis; assembly: GCF_964199755.1. Taxonomy (NCBI): domain Eukaryota; kingdom Metazoa; phylum Chordata; class Aves; order Charadriiformes; family Laridae; genus Larus; species Larus michahellis. The sequence goes on from NC_133899.1 coordinate 1,130,694, forward strand.
TCTCCATTGCCAGTGCTTTTTCTTGTCTCTTTACAAACGTCTGCAGAAAACACCAACAGAATTAAAGTTTACAGGGGAAAAAAAAATTTTAAACATGCTACAGTGGAATATGTTAAGCAATTCCAGTATTATATATACCTCTCTTTATAAGCGTTGATATAGAAATACACTTGTACCCATGTAAATGTATGTTCTCCAAGGGCAGGATGGCGCACCGCGATGGGTTTATGATGGGTAACACCGGGGGGAGAGGCAAGGCATTCCGCTCTCATGACCGTGCCAATACAGCCACACACCACAACACGCTTTTGTCACAAATTTTACTGGTATTTACTTTGGAAATATTCTAGCAAGCACTTATACATGTTAAGGGAGACTTACTCCATTATTCCACCTGTAAAACTTTTAACTGCTTTGTGTTTAATTGCCTTAAAGCTCAGGAGGAAAGGGGGAAAAAATATGAAAACAAAGGCCCTGGGTTTCTCCTCAGTTGCAGGGCCTCAGCAGAGATTCCCTTTAGCTTTGCTAACATTAACCAGCATAAACCCAATTACTAGAATGAATTAAAATAATCTTTTTCTCCCAAAACTCATAACTTTAAAGCCAATTCTTGCGAGCCTCTCTGAGCAAAAGGAAAGGGCTGAGCCTACTGAAACACAAGGGATGTCTCCGTCTTATCAGGTCAACAGGGCAGGCTGTGGTGCCCCAAAATGAAGCACTTGTGGGGTGAAAACAGGAAGAAAAGGAAACGTGATGAGCAGGTGTTTTCAACTAACAGCTGTGAATAAAGTTGATCAAATCTTTGTGCTGTTGAAACAAACTCTGAGCTGTGAGCAGAGGGCAGGTAAAGAGGGCAAGAATGCAGGAGTCACCATTTTAAGATATTATAACGAGTTTGCTTGCAGATACATAAACAGAGAAGCAATACCTGCATCCACCATTCATCACAGATGACTAGCCACCCAAATCTCAGACCTGAGTCAGGAGGACTGAACTCCAGAAACATGGAGCAGCTTTCCTTAAACATTTCCTTCAGCATTTCATCACTATTCCTAGAACTAAGCCCAGACTCTCTCATGATGCTGAGAGGCAATCCCCCGAAATCCCCCCAAAGTCATCACCAGCTGGGAGCTGACGCCAACCCAAGCAGCGCTGGGTCCAGTCCCACGCCCTCGCCCAGCATCCCGCCCCACAGGACTGGTTCCGACAGAGGAGCTGGGAGGGCAGCGCAAGGAAAGACACAGCCAGCTCTGTCAGACGCTTCCAGATTCCATGTTAGGAACACTTACAATAAATCCTTAGTGGGGCTTCTTCCTGGTGCTCCCTCCAAGGCTGCAAAACTAACAGTAGGAAAGGGACTGAAGGGCCGAAAACAAATCCAGCATTATGCAATGCATGTTTAAAATACATCTAAAACCATTCCTGTATCACAGATTCTGGAATGAAGTTGATGGCGATTTCATCAAACTGGTCCATAAGTGTCATTAGACACAGTGCAAAGGAGAAAGAAAACATATAAAAATAAGAACATGCATACTGGCGTGTAAGGCAGGGAGCTCATTGTCAGGTATTAATTTTTTTCTAACTGCAATACGGAGTCTTAAAATAATTTCTACATAGGCTTTCTGTGTAAAAAGCACAGTCAGTGAAAAGTTACACTAATTTAAACAAAATTAATAAAGAAATGTTCTGCTTCTTTTTATCATCTTTCTACCTCTCATCATTTATCATGCAAATTAAATTGCAGTAATAGAAAATGTAAAGAAAACAAACTCTGCAGTATATTGAAACCTCTATCCAGCAAGAGATAAGGTTGAATATTAGAAGGAAAGGTGCAGAAAATTAGCTGTCCATACAATAACTGGGAGGGAAACTGTTTTATTTAGCCTGGAGGGATTTTTTTGTTGCGAACTGACTAAATTAAAATCCAGACTATTATACCCAGTATCACACCAGAAGACGCCTTTTCCTTGCACTTTTAGATAAATTTTCATTGATCTCATTTTATGCATGATTACATTTTTAATGAGATGTACAATATTTCGAAGCTAATTTTAAATGCCTTCTCTCTCTCTCCTTCCTCCATTCCCCTTACCTCCTCCCACCATATACACACTTACTGCTTGTTGGATTAACATTTCTGATAAATTGCTAGACCAGAAAGGAGCATTACCAAGAGGAAATAAATTACTTCCATCTTTTGCAGCTCCAGCATAGCAAAGTAACCTTAAAAATGCCCACTGTCTAATTATGCCACCTTGCAATTCTTTCCAAATGCAATCATTTTATTTCATGTAATAATTTTACTTGTTGTCAGTAACCCTGAAAAACACACAGACTGTGGTAAGAAGTCACCTTCCTCTGCCAGCAGTGCTGGCCAGAAGAATCAGCACTCCCTTGAAACTCAAAACTCCTCTATAAATAAAAAGTTTTATTCACAAGATCTTTGACTCTTGTGAATAAAGTACAAAGCAGGTGAATGTGGGTGAACTGGCCTATTGCCAGAACGCGGTGATCTTGACTTTAAAATATTAGCCAATAATTGATTTTCAGCATGGAAAACTTGGCTTGTTCCCAGAGTTTTAAACTTTATTTTCTTCCTTTGACTATTTTTGGTAAAGTCATACCCTGTAAAACAAAGGGGGAAATTGCAGGGACAAAGCATGAAATAAAAGTTCTGCCTCTAGCCCATCATTAAGTACACAGCATTTTATTTCCCTCTTTGATTTGAGGGCTGCTTTTTTGTGAATAGGTGTTGGTTTGTTCATGTGATGGGCAGAGGTTTGAAGGAGTATATTGCAATGCCCAAATCCTCAAGCACAACAGCAGAAAGATGCCTCAGAGATGTTCATGCATGGGAGTAACAGCCAGAAAATGAGAGTAATGAAAGAATGGTTGAAGGGTATGAACTGCAGTAGGCTGATGATGCAATGCCTTCAAAATGGGTACAAAAGAAGGTTTTACATATCGTACCACCTTCGTACACTGAATACCCTGTCTCTACCCTCTGATATGCCAAGCAGCTTCGCTCTTTCCCAGCCTCCTCCTTGGGCCACCACTGCCCAGTTCAGAGCTACCACGCCACCCTGACAAGCCCTCCAGCTCTGCACAGGCTGAATGCCCCCCCTGCGCCGCCATCCCCCAGACAGGGCTGTCTTTTTCCCTGCTCGCCTCTGGTTTTCCTCCAGTTACTTAATACCTTTTTTGAAGTGTGGTGCTCCAACCAGATATTGAAATGTAAGTGAGGCTTTGCATGCCCTGACCAGCGCAAGGTAATAACTGTACCTTACTGTAGAAGGTAACACCTCCCAGAAGGCTGTACCACCAAGACACTAATATATACACCATCCCACTGACAAGTCACCATCAATTTGGGGTTACCTCTGTAAATTTTTTGCAGTTCTGCTACCTAGCCAGTTTCTCTCCAGTTTGTATTTAGAAAGGGAAATAAATAAATGAGTAAAGTATAGAGATTTAAGTGTTTCTTAATTGAATTTCAACTCCATAATTTCTGACTGTTTTTCAAACTTTCCCAGATTGTCTTGAATTGCTCTCTTGTCCTCCAGAGGGATAGCAGCTGCTCTCCTCCTCTCCTCTGCCATCCTCAAGGGCACATTCACTACTTCATTGTTCATAGATCTGAAACGACTGAACAGGTCCTGTCCGAGGCAAACCCTCCCAGCTCTCTGCTTGATTTGCCTTCTCAGTTTAAGAACAAACTATTGATAACTACACTTTTGGAAAATTTCGTTCTCCTGGCAAACATGCACCCGTCTTAGAGGGTGTCAGTGCAGACAACTGTAAGCAAGGCTCTGTGGGACCATGTCAGATCATCACTGAACTTAAAATGCATCACAGCTCCAGCCTCCTGCAGGTCAGCCGGGTGGTGACTCCTGGGAGAGGGGAATGGGGTTGACTGACCACAATCTGCGGTTACTCTAGTGCCCTTTTGCATTTGGCCTGCAGCTGTTCACCCCCAACCTCAGTTGTGACAGGAGGGGCCAAGAGCACCTTTGGCACTGGATCTGCAAGAGCAGCTGGTCTGGTGATGAGCAGAAACAGGTCAAGAGCGGGATCGGGGACCATGAGATGGGATAGCCCTGAACTAGAGCAGTAATGGAGAATATGAGGAAACTGGCGAGGATGCCAGGGGAAGGGAGGAGTGCTGGGATGGAGTCTGGGCTCTGCCACGGAAATGAAGGAGAAATGGAGGAGTATCAGCTCAAACTGAAGCATCACAAGAGGGGATTAGGAGTTTAGACTTGGGACAGTGGAAACGAAGCTGAGTAAAACGCCCCGCAGACAATGGAAACAGGAAAGAATCTTAAATGCAAATCCACATTTCACAAAGGATTTATCATTATCCAGCACCGCTTTGAGAATTAAGTCTTTCCATCAGAAGTCTTGTCCCAGTGCACTAACACGACAGACGGCATGAGCCTTTCCAGATGTGCGAGCACAGATGGGCTTATGGACCTGCGAAGCAAAATACCTTCCTACTCTCCCCAGATGGATGAACAGGACCTTTACACAACACGTGAAAAATTATCACTACTGAGAAAGCATTACAGACAATAGACAACAGCATCCTGAAATCAGAACCAGTGTGTGAAAACCAAAAAAAGTTGTAGAAAGGTAAACACTCAAAGAGAGGGAACACAGATCATGGAGCAAAATCTGACCCCCAGTTGTGAAGGATAAACAATGTCATAGTTTTTCATGAATAAATGACAGGTCTTTCTGGTGAAATTAAAAAATTGAAAAACTTCCACAGCTAAACAATAGCAAAGAACCATTATCACAGGTCACTTGAGCTCAGCTGCTATTAAACAGAAACTTTGCAAAAAAATGATGATTTCCACAGATACATTCTGAGATGTCCTGCAAATGATGCAGGCAGGGGAAAAGAAGAGGGAGCAAAAGCGTCTGTATAGAGGAAAAAACATCCTGTGCAGACTAAGCAGACTATACATTCACAAAAAGACCAGCTAGAGATCAGGACATCCATGGCTGCGAACCTCTAGCAAGAGAGATGCCTTCTTAAAGGAAAATCAAACTAATTGTAAAGCCATAAGAGTAGGCCAATATAGCTAACATTTTAAATACAGAAACCTGCACGTTCATGTGGCTTCCACATGTACCGAATGTGTTTGTTTCTACAAATATATGGTGTGCAAGCCATAGGCTATTTATATTTGCTCTGGCTGCTGGCATTGCATACATGTCTTTTTAAGTGAACCGTTGTACAAACTAAGCACAATTCCCCTGCATTACCTGCGGAATGTGGTCTCATAAGGAATTTAAATCGCTGACCCGCCCTAAGGAGGGAACATCTGCAGTGGACAGTCCATGCATGTTAGCTGCCCACCTACAGCAAACCAGAGCGAAGTATAATTTCTGTCTGTCTTTTAAAAATACTGAGTTTTGCGATGAAAATTTGTATTGAGGTAATGCACACCATATGGGGTTAAACCCTGGATTCATCGGTCCTAGTATCCGTTTCTGACGGCGACCAGTAGCGGGTGCCTCAGGCGAGCACCAGCCCTTCCCCATGCACAGTAAGCATTTTAGCATCTACTCTACCAAAAGTTGTTTCTCTGTGCCCAGTGTGTAGAGCAGACACCCGAGTTTTATCCTAATTGTGCGGATATATCTCGGACTGAGACTGTTTTCAATAGAGCACATTTTCAAAATAATCCCAGACATTTGGCAGGGAAATTGCAAAAGCTGCTTGTAGGCTGTATGTAACTTTTAACACACAAAAGCAATTATTGCCTTCATTTAAATGGCTCTCCAAATGGACCCTGTTCGTGTGCTGGCAAGTCGGAGAGCCCAACTGAGTCTGCATTCAGGAATGTGAACTGGACATTGCTGGATCACGGGTTCTTACCTGAACTCCCCCCCCCAGCTGTGGTGCAAACGAATAGCCCAGGCTGAGTGGAGGGCAGCCCCGGGCTGGGGAAGGCTAAAGGCACGGACAGGGGCAACATCGCACAGATAGACTCTTTCTTTTGACACAGGCGTAACCAACTCCCACACCCTGTTATTGCTGCTACTGCTTTATTAAAATGCATAAAGCAGCCAGAAGCAAAGACACCAATAAATTCTTCTGTAAAAGCAGAAATGTTTTTTTCAAATGGCTCCCTTAACACTAATAATCACAGCTCTCTTATGTGTACTTGACTCTGGTTAACCTTTTTCTGGCACTTTTTAACTTCTCCAAGTCAGGTACTAATATGGAACTAATGTGGGGTTTATTTTCCCTATAGGAATAGCAGAAAGAGCACTGCACATTATCGTAATCACGCAAGCTCCTTCCAGAAACTGCAGGACTTTAGATCAAAGCATCCGCATTATGGCACAGGAAAAGAATTTAATAACAATTGTGGGACTAAGCATTTTTTTAATGTTAAGGGGGTTTTATTGAATATTAATCCTATAAAATGCTCCTGAAAGTTGGCAGAATGAAAACTGATGTCCCAAATAGTTACCGCGGCCTTCCACATTGCAGGGATGCAATTGCAGTGTAATCAGAATTCATCATGCCATTAGCAGAAGGACAACAGCAAAGGAGACACTTTCTCCTGCATCATGCTGCTTGAAACAACAAGAACTGTGAGAACAGAGCTCGTAATTGTTAACCTTAGCCAAGCACTTGAAGTTTACATGTTTTTTTTAGTTCAGAGCTTGCAATTTCTTTCAATACAACTCATACTCAGTATTTGCACTTTCAATTTTACTTTCTATTAAAGATTTGCACTATATTTCATCTCCCAGGGGAACGGAGATGCTGGGAACATGTCTGCTGTGAAAATGAACAAGAGGTACTCAGAGTTCCCCCCCCTCCATTTCTAACTGCTGGATACTTTCCTTTTTCTTTTTTTTTTTTTTTCCTGGAGGAGGTCGCTCCAGCTCCCCAACATGGCTGCAATAGTGCTCCAGCCGCATTAATCCCTGCCCTGCTGAGCTGCTGGAGAAACAGGAATTCATCTGACACCAGCAAGGGAAAGATAGAAGGAAAAATTAAGGAGAAAAAAAATGAATGAATAAATAATTCAGGCAAAGGATGAATACTTGAACAAAGCAGCGTCTGTGCGCAAGGGAACGTGAGGCTGTACTAGAATAGATAAGAGCGCTAACCAAGAAAGGTGTACTTTACAAAAGCAAAGCTAGTTTACCTGTCTGGGGCACAGAGACAAGAGCTATTCCTGAGCATCACCTAGACACACACGCCCAGTGCCGCGGGCAAGACCTGCTGCCACCCCAGCGCGGCACAGACCCTCTAATTGGCACATGCCCGGGAAAACCTTGCAAGTGGCCTGGGTTTGCTGCCAGCCAGTTCAGCTGCTAATGGATAGAGAGACGCTTGGCACAACTTCTCCTTTTGCTCCTTAAGTGTCCAGTGGCCCCAGTCACCTGCTTTAGGATTTGCTGAGTAACCTATGAAACCTACCCCTGAGGCATGGGTTAAGGATCCACACCGTGGAAAACACCCCATCCTTTCACTTCCATTTCTAATAACCCTTTTATCTCTTCTTCACAAGCTAAACTCTGAACAGGCAGTTTCATTGCGCTGCGCACACCAAGACGAGCTTAGGAACATAAAAACTCACTCCTGTAGCACATGACACTGAAGAGCAGGGCAGCATAGAGCCTCCACTCCCCACAGATACTCCGCTAGGACAGTGTCTGTTTTAAGACAAACTTAGTGTTACTTTCTTGTACCAAGACACCTGTAGCTTCTCCTTTACTGGAAAAGGAAATTCTTTCATTATGTGTCACAGTATCCTGTTTAGTTAAGAGCCTGAAATTAAGCAAGTGCTTCATTTGCAAAAGTAGCGTAACTACTTTTACCATCATCTCCACCTCATTGGTTCAGTTTGCTGGCACTCGGTGGAGATGTTTTCCCACCTGTTTATCATACACACATCCTAAAACAATAAATGGGAGAGTAACCGACCAAATGCAATGCAAAAGATCAGTTGTTCTCCCATGGCCCCGTGCCAGAATCTGTGCCATGAACGTTATCGTCACCTGCAAGCCGCTGCAGCGGCACCTTCGAGCATCCCCATCCCTGCTGCACTGATGCCCAAAAGCGATTTACCTGCCATGAGTATTGAGGCCAGGGGCTGAGCAAAAACCACGTTAATACATTTCGATATCTTATTGTTTTATCAATGCAGGCTTGCAAGTTTATGAGCATTTGGCTTTATTTTACACCAGACAACTCAACGATGCCCCAGAGCAGGCTGCCAGATGTGCAGTATTTACTTCTACAGCCTTATCACTTGTGACGGGTCAAGTCAAACAGAAACCTCCTGGGGAGCAAGGAGCGCTGTTCCAGCTGCCCTGCACGCACTCCTCTGGACAATGCTCTCCAAAAGGGTTGACCACGTTTGTGACACATCTGGAAATTATTTTGGAGATGAGTTGGTGGTGCCACCCAGCATCTGGGCCTGGGATGCAAAGTTATGCTCTAAACATCTTAAAGACCAACAAGGTGGGTGTTGCAATAGAGATTCAAGGTGTGAACTAGGTATGTGAGGATCCCGAGGGCAGCAAAGGTAGTTTTTATTCACATCCACATACAGATTTCTCAAGATAAAAGTGTTAAGATTGCACCTATGCAATACCAAAGAATATATGTGCCATCAGGTGCCCTCAGGAATCTCTGCGTATTTGGCATTTAGGAACGGTGAGAACATCGAATGGCTGTGGACATCTTAGCAACATATAGCATTTCACTGTACTACATACTCTGCCATCACCTAAACTTGCTTTAAAACCCCCTAGTAACTGATTTTTGTCCTGTCTTTGAAAGACTTTTCCTTAGTCTAAAAGATTTAATTATTGGTTGCTTTTTTCCTACTATTGCCTAAAAATTTCTTTTGTTAAATTCAGCCCCTCACCTTCAGTTTGTAAGATGGGCATCCTGCTGGATAACAGATCTTTCCTTCATTGCTCCCAGCCGTGGGCATTTTTGTATGCTGATGTGGCTGCTTAGTCCCTGCTTAGCCAAGCTGCAAAAATTTACCTTTCTTAATCTCTTCTCATAAGTCAATTCTTCCAGGTCCCCAGTTCTCTTTGTTGCTTTTCTGTGCACTTGTTCCAGTTTGTTAACAGAAAGCTACAGACGTGGTGCCAGAGCGGAGCAAGATTTCCCAGCTGCAGCCACAGGTCAGTACAGGAGTCACTATTATTTTCCTGCTCTTTACCATGATGGTTTAGTGCAGGCAGTCCAAATCTATACTGCTCATTTTTCCTATATGACACTGCAAACTCGTATCTAACTCGCTGTCTGTTGTTACCCTGAAATGTCTCTTAGTATCGCTACCGCTCAGGTTCTTTCCTATTGAATATACCTGTGATGAATTAGTACTTTCATACACAGGCAGCTATATCATCTGTATTTTTCAAGGCTGAATTTCATTTGTTCCTTTCCCACTTCTAACTTCTATAAATAACCTAGTATTATACCTGTATAAAACCCCTCACTACTCATCCTTCTCCAAAGTTAGTCTCACAACGTTTACTTCATCTCTCAAGTTATTAGAAGTTATTAAAGGAAATGCATACAATTAATTCAGGACCAGCCACATGGCTGTAAATAACCCACCACGACATTAAACATTTTGCCTTTACCACTGTTCTAGTCTTTAGCCTTTTGTCGAGTTTTCCATTAGGCAGACAGAGCTTCCACCTGGACCACCAGAATTAACTTTTCAAACATGAGTCTGTGAGAAGTCGAGGGCTGTTTTACTCAAATCTGCCACAGGGAATCTACCGCCTTCCTCACACCCACTCCCTTTTGTAGGTGAAATGCTGGGAAGGACCTTTGAAGAATCCCATTACCTGTATTGCTCATGAGTCTGCAATTTTCAGTCTCACGCACAGTTATGATTATCAGCTCCTGGGCCACTTTCTGAAGACTGAGTCAGCACTTTTGCCACTGTTGCTGTTGGGAATTGTTTGAATACTGGAAAGGCACATACAGGAAAAATTACTTTTCTCTTCTTGCCATATATATTGCAATCGCTTTATGATTTCTGTACCATCAAAAATACTGGGGTAGGACTTAGATTAGGTCAAAGCCCTTTACTACGAACCCCACATCTACGGAGCTACTTTGAAACTGTCTCTCAGTTTTATCACGCCAGCATCTTTTTCCCACTAAAGAGCACTCAAGGAACTTTGAGATGCTGGTGGAAAGCTGATCACGTAACAGTCCTCTATTTGTGGCTAAGCCTAGCAATCTTTACAAAATGACAGCCAGTTTTCAGGAGATACGCACACCCTCGTCTGAGCCATGCCTGTGGGTTTTGTCCGGATCAGAAGGACGCCAGCACATTTACCCTCCAATTTCATTTTATCCATAAATCTTCCAAGCACTTCTCTTTTAAACATTCAAAGAGAAAACTTCAGAGCAAGCTAAAGGTAGGCATTTTATTGTAGTAGAAGAAAAAAATAATCCAAAAGGAGATTGTCATCTTAACAATCTGTTAAAAAAATCAAACCAAAAAATGCAAGGGAGAAATCTTGCCTGCATACCTGTTTTAATGTACCATGCAGACCATCTGAGTTACATAAACAACAAAACCTCAAAAGCTGTTGACATCTGAGTATTTTAAAGTTGCTGTAAGGCAATTTTTTGGCAAGCGGTCATATAATTATTTGTTCTGGAGACTCTATCCACTGCAAGAAGTGGCGAACACAAGATTGCAGAAGTTTTGCCTGAACACAAAGCAGAAGAAAGTGAACGGTCTCGGTTTCCTAGCAGTCTGTCCCAACTTGGGCTCAACCATCCTGTGAGCTGATCTAGGAGACGGGCAAGGGCAAGCCTCCACATCTGCTTGCCACCATGGAATGTCAGCATCTCCAAACTGCCTTGTCCAATGAGAGCTCCAGACCACCTTTATCTACGTTACAGGGAGGGAAAAGAAGCAGGAATCAATACAGTTTTAGATGTTTTGAGGTGTAGATCACCGAAAGAAGGCAGATGTCAAAGTCTGGTCTGGCCAGACTAAGGACAGCAAAGAGGATTGTGTTAGGCATATCAGGACCAAAAGAAATTCCAAGAACTGGTTTATTATTCAATGGAGATGATTGTATTATTAAAAAGGATACAGACAGGGCAGAACTGGTCAATAAACATTTTGTTAGGAAAGACACAGACAGCATACTCAAATGAGATGAAGACAATGAACTAGTCTGAGTCTATTTCTAGCCAAGGGGAGTATTAAACAATCTAAAAATCTGATGGCCTCTGGGTGCCTTGTGCTATGATGTCATAAAAGAGTTGCCAGGAGAGATCACTAATCTGTCAATATGAACTGAAAAAAGTTAACGTACCAGGGAAATTGCAGAACACTGGAAGAGTGTGAAGATTATATCCATACTCACACAGAGCAAGCAAGACTTGTAACTACAGGTTACTTAACCTGACATCAATCCTCAGCAGAAAGTAATGGAAGTTAATATAGAGTTTGATCAATAAAATATTAGAGGATGGGAATAAAATTAACTCGAGTCACTAATGTTTTGTACAGAGTCTTGTTGAGCAAACATTGATTTTTTTTAGGTTTCATAGTGTTGTTTGAATTGACTGATTCTGAGTGAAAGCCTTTGGACAAACAGGGCTGCTTCGTGCAGCAAACCCCTCTCTCAGGGCTTTCCCTGCCCTGGCTGCACAGCAGGTGACTGTCCCCAGTGGAGGGGCAGAGATACAGGCCACCTGGCAGCACACAGGGATTATCATGTCCTAAACTAGACCCTCACTACTGCAGTAAGCTACTTCACATTGGTCTGAGGGCAGCAAGCCCCACCCTTCACTTGAGGGGATCTTCTCAAGTAGACCCTGGAGTACTGGGTCACACCACTGATATAAAAGCATGGCAAAACATAAGAAAATCTGAGTATTTTTACACAGTGTTGGCAGGTGAGTCCATTTTATCTTACCAGTTCTCGCAGCCCAAGCAAAATGGCTAAGGGCAGTAGGAAAACCATCCCCACAAAGTGAGCATGTGCTGGTGGAAGCGCTCCTTACAGCCACCACTGTGGCATCTGCTGCCCCTTGGACCAGAAACGCTTCACAAGCCACTGCATCCAATTCTGTGGAGAAAATAAGAAAGCTAAACGGAAGTTTGGCTTCGGTCCACTGAAAGCAGAAGATCATCCGTAAGTGTTACAAGGTGTTCCCATCCTATGTTATGGCCAGACTCCAAATTGCGCAGAAGCTGAAATAATGGCTTTTATTAAAGGGGATTCAGGCTGGCTCTTGGCTAGCTCCTGCGCGAGCTTCCTGAGGAACAGAGGCTTTAGGAGGGCGGAGCTGATGTATCCAGAGAGTTTCGTTTCCAGTTGCTCAGGTAAACACAACTTCAGGCTAATTTTTATTAGTTAAATAAGTTCTCCATGCACAGATTTACAACACATGTGACTGACTCAAATTTTTAATTACAAGCAGAGAATGATTAAGCTGCTTATTTAAAAGCAAAGACAGAGCTAGTCTGGTGGCCTTCTGGTAGCACTCCATAACATGAGGGAGAGGTCTGGCCTGGCACTCAGCTCTCCAGCAGTCTCACTTACGAGGCCAGGAGATGAAGTATAATCATCTGCTGGAAGGGCTCCAATACTCGTCTGGGCCTCCAAAGCCACTCTTGCCTGGAAAACGGCAAAAGCTGGGAGGAGGCCAAAGTCCCTGCAGACACCAAGCACTGGGTGCCATGGCTCACCTTGCCCTTCCTGGAGGAGAGAGAAGAGTTGGTAAGGGTTGAATTTTGGGGTGGGTTTTGCAGGCTTTCTTTTTTAAGAGGCAAAGTGTTTTCTGATGCTGCAAGGTCATGAAGTCATATAAACCATGGGATTTTTGTTGCATCCACTCAAACATCCGTGGTCTATTTGCAAATTATTTAAGTCTCATATATGGACAGCTTTAGGGAAATGTGATGTGGTATGATGTAGGAAGCAGCGTGGGGTGGATTTTCTATGAAGTTAACTACAAAACACTGCTGCAAACTGGCCAAGTACAGTATGGTGCTACCACAAACACAGTCACGGAGCACGATTAATGACTAATTGCAGAAGTGCAAGAGGGCACTGGGCACTCATTTTACTTGGGTCCCTTAAAGGGGAAGGGCTAGGATCCGGTTCCTGAAAGATCTGGTATCAGCCCCACCGATGAGGTGGGAACCTGGAACCTCCTCCAGCTCCAGCACATCCCTGACAAGTCCTTCACTCTATGGACACCTCTGTAATCTCCACCACTTCACCCATACCCTTCACTGCCAGCCTGATGCAGAACACCCACCCGCAAACGTGCACAAAACCCAGAAGATAACAGGATCCAGCAATTGTAAGATTCAACTTCAAAGACATTAAAAGACATAACATTTTATTTGCCTTCTGCTTTTTAACTTTTGGGGTCCACTCAGGTAATGCTTTCAAATTTTTAATTAAAAATAAAAGCAAGGCTGCTTCTGCAGTCATTTCTCTTTGAAGTTGGACATTTAAGTATAATATCTGTTACCTGAAGACTTTGCTAATACTATGAGTTTAGGGAAACTCTGCCCAAAACATATGTCTCAGCAGATCTGGACGCTTATTTTGGTTTGATCTAGTTTTATTTTGCCTAAAACTCTTCCTGTACATTCTTTCAGCAATTTAAAAGTCATTTTGAATTCCATGCAGTTTTTCTTTTTGCATTTTAAATTTAAATTTAATGCGTGTTTTTTATATCATCACGACAAATTGCCTCCTTTTCAATCCAGTAATAATCACCCACCTCCTTGCTCAGCACCTTCTCACTGTCGCTGCAAGGGTTAACAGCAGTCCAGATATACCGCTTAAGGAGATAGTTTCATTAACACCTGGCAGAATAGCAGGGCCAGTGGCTCTGCTCTCCTAACGCCTTTGCTGCGGGGTGGGGATCGTGCGGGGCACACACGGGCTCCGCACACCTAGACAAAGCCCCTGCAGTTCGCACAGTGCCTTCTCCAGGCGAGGCGGCGCTCACAGCCAGCTCGCACGTCTGTGGAAGCAAGCGCAAGCCTCCAGTCTTTATGTTTCCTCTTAACCACAAAAGCATACTTACATCCTACATTACTCGGTGTAATGGGATCCATCATCAAAATACTCTTTCTACTGGAGGACTGTTATGTTTCATTGCTGAAAGAACTAAAACTTTTGAAGCCTCTCCTTAATTTTCAATGAAAAGCATTTGGTTCCAGGGTGACAGACGAGGCTCTTAAGAGCTGTTACCACCTCGGGTAATTATAAAATGACGGAAGGGGGGGGGGGGAAGAGAGAGAGAGCAAGCGCCAGATTAACACTCTGTGTTTGTGCAGGGCTACAAAGGCACTTCCACGGGTGCCTGTGCTGAGAGCTCGGTTATAACAGCTTCCAGTTGGAAAAAAAATTGAAGGAGGATGGAAGTGAGGAAAGAAGAAATTGCAATTAAAAACTGAAATAAATTCCAAAATAACATATTAACTAGAACGCTACGAAAATACTTTCGGGGGTGGGGGGGTGGTGGAAGGGAAAAAAAGTGTCTTTTCTTGCAAACTGAAAACAGCCCAGGTTTGAAAGAAGAGTCAAAAAACTCTTGTGCAAGCTTGGAGCTGGCGCACGCCCTCAGAGCTGGAGGAGGTTTGTCCTCTCCCCAGGAAGCAGGTAAATCTGAGCAAACTGGAATTTCATTTTGACACTTCAATTAAGGTACTCTGCATTAAGTATAACTGGAAAAAAAAAATCAAAGCAAGACAAAACAAGGCAAACAGGCTAAGTGAAGCCGTGCAAAATTAAACTATTCCAGTAGTAAAAATTAGCTCTTCTATACGGTGAAACCAAGTAATGTAACAAATGCAGACAGACCATACAAGAAACATACAGACTAAAAGAGCAAAAAAGCATTTTGCCTTTATAAGAGATAAAACGAAGTAGCTCTTAGCGAGGACAGCTGAACACTGAGGTGGGAATCACAGAATGCATGATTAAATAGGGCAAAAGTAGGAGACAAGGGGCATCAGCGAGGTACAAGTAGCCTTTAACCTTTGATACCCCGGCCCCTAAATCTGAATTAAAACAGAATAAAATGCAAGATTACTAGCCTATAGGTCCACATAATAAATTCCTACCAGATTTTGCCTTCTGCCAGCAAAGCATTTACAGTGCTACATGCGGAAAAGCTAGGAAAATATCTTATTTTGAGTGGCCGTGCTCACTGCCAGCCACCAGCATCCCCGCACACCAGCTGCACTCACCCATTTCAGACCGGGCCAGCGAGTAAAGGTACTGCTCAACTAGGGGGGGAATAATGGCAAATAAAGGGCGCTTTAATAAAACAGCAGCATAATACAGGACTCTGTCCTCTTTATTTTTTAATAGAAGCCTTTCACGATATGGAACTAATTATCGCCATCTGCCGTCCCCATACTTATATTTCCTCTCTCACAGCTCATTCTTCAAAAACTCAGTAGCTTCCTCCCTTTACATTTGTAAATGCTGTTGACTATGGATAAAATCCATGTTTACTTTGTATTCAGGGCCCATAGGAAAGCTTGTTTTAATCATCAACAGATGTTACATTCTGCTCTGCTGTGCTTGGCACACAACTTCAGAGGGAAATAAAAGAAAAATCTTTATTTTAAATTTAAATTGTAGATTGTTACAGACTAAATAAAATGCCAAATTGTTATTGGAAACAACATGGCCACTGTAATAACTATAGCTGACATTTACTTTTTACAATTATAATTTTTTTCTAGTGCTGTTTAGCACAAGATGGTTTCCACATTTCGCAAAGGATTTTTTTCCCCCTTCTCTGAAATGATTTGCAATCAAGCCACAGACATTTGTAATTTATTTTTATTTAATACTTTCCTACGAGTTTATGAAATACTGGGATTATTATGCTATATACAGTAGATAGTTTTTGAATACGTACTCTCCCTCCGGACTCATATTTCAATACACATTATCCCCTTGAACTCATTTATAAACACCCATTATTCCCACAGACCCTGCTATAAACATGTAATATCTCTGTGGACTGTTTCAGCCTTATGGTCCTTTTTATCTCTGGCTTCTTTCGTATTCATATTCATCTTTGATGTCTGAACACACACGCCCCCCTCCCCAGTTTTTGTGTACCCCGGGGGATGCGGGTGCCCTCCTGCGGCGATGGGAGCGGTACCCTGCAGGTACAGCCGCAGCTTCACTGTTACTTATTTTCCAGCTGCTGGAAAAACCGAGCTGGCAACAGAGGCTGGCTCGGGCACCTGCTGCACGTGTGTTGATTGCGGCATCCTGACATTCCCTGCTGATGTGATCGACCATTTCCTTTTTAGCCACTGGTGAGAGCAATAAGAATACGATCTCCAAGCCTCCATCACCAAGCATTCATCCCACACCCTCTCTTCTCAGCTACAACTTAGCTCTGCGTACAGTTACCAAATCGGTGCTTTCTTTCAGTGATAATTTCTCATTTTGATTTTATTTCTACACTACTGAAGAACCTGCTCAGTGAAATTATTTATATGTTCAGTATATCTTAGAAGTAAAATGGAATAAAATGTTTGAGCAGAAAAAACTGAAAGATTAGGCATGATAGCTCTTCACTGTACCTGACTACCAAGACTGATCGGGAGTGCTCATTCTTCCAACATATTTTGCCAGACTTCGCCAGATGTCGAATATTTGAATATTTGCAGCAGCAAATAGTATTCGTCCACTCCTATGGTAACAAAATACACAAAACCAAAAATTGCCATGTGAGTCTCCAGAAGACCACAACGTCCCAGTCTGGATACAGCAGAGGGAGGTCTTAGAAGCAAACAAAAGGTAAGGGACATATACTGACGTTTATAATTAAGTCTCATATATTTTTATGGGACAAAACCTGAGTACTTTCAAAGTAGGAGGCATCCCACACAGCCAGAGTGAATTTCAAGGGGAGTGCTGCCTTAAATTCCTAGTCTTAACAAGAGAGACATTTCTCAATTACTGCAGCATCCTCTTCTCCGTCCTTGACAAATGCATTCTTGCTCTGTTCACAGCCTGTCTGGAGTGCTACTGCAAAGATAATTTCCCCATCCATCACCTGGAGCATATCACACATCTCCGCAGCCCTCCATTAGCCACCTCTTCTCCCCTCCTCAGACACAAGCTCCTTCTCTTCACTTTCACGGCTCTTCACAACTTCTCCCCGTTTTACTGAACATTTCCCGAGCAGCATGCTGGGACTGCCTCCACCCCCGCCCAGCGTGGACCGCCCGCTTCTGCTACCCACCTGCCAGCTTTCCAAACGTGTTTGTGCTTTCTCCCATCCTGCTTTTGAAAACTGAGTTTCTACTATTGACACTGGCTGCAAGGACAACACATGAGTCTGCCAAGCCCCAAACACCTACCCAGAACTGAGCGCAGCCACAGGTACCTGTGCACTTCAGCTCTTGTACAGTCTGTTCACTCCATGCATAATCCTGCTTGTGCGCAGGTTGAAGATGTTGAATTACCAGCAGTGTAAAAGCAAACCATTGAGATTGCTTTAAAATCACAAGTCAGTTTTGTCTAAAATCATTTAAATGTCTGAAACTCATACAAATCAACAATGAAAGGGCCAGCGCTCAGATTTATCCTCGGCACTCTGGATAACACACTGTCAGTTTGAACTCCGCCGTGCCTCTCTCGCATTGAGGAGCTCTTGCGAGGGCAGTAGCAACATCCTTCCACTGAACTTCCTTCAGTTTCTATAATCCTCCAAAGCCCATCATATTGTACCCAAAGCTTTCATTAAATCAACAAGAGAGGGACAGCTTTGCTTTTTGTGCACTCTCAACTTGCCAAGCAATGAAAAATTACTGTAATCATCCTCCTGCTGTCTTGAACCTGCACGTGTATCAGAAAGCTTGCAAGAGTGCCTACAACTCCCACCATCCCTTCCCTCTCCCGTTTGAATCATGCAAGAATGTGAATGCATAACAGTATTGACAAGATGATAATAAAATTTTTAGACAGTTGCATGATTTCATGCCAAAAGACAGTTTAAATACAAGCTTCCTGCATCTGTGAGTTTATGCATCAGGGTGTCCAGGAGTTTTTAGAGCAAATCAAGATGGGAGCAGAAGGAAGCTGTGCTGTACCTGGACCGATATGGTGAACGCCATTGTAGGCTTTGTAAGAATGCAGATGTGGGGGCTTATATCTAAGATAATACGTTTATGAAAATGCAAGAATGCACACGCAATTACTTAGATGTTGCACAGATTTGTGCCAATGTTAACCACAAACAAGTTAAAAAAAATTCTTCTTAGAAAATTTTGAGACATAAAAAAAGAAGTCTCAGGAGGAAATAAATCCTTTTCTTTTAAAAATTGCAAACTACGGCACAATGCAAACCAGCTTGGAAAGCAGCAGACTTCTATTTTACATCACTAGTGAATACTGTTATGAATTAACAGCTCATTAAGAAAAAAAAACTTTGCAAACCATGAATCTCAAAAGAAAGTCAGAGAAACTGTCATCTGCAATTTCCAGTGTGTGAATAAATCTAAAAAGATGTCAACGGACAGAGTTCTTACCGAGAGCTAAACAAACAGGTGTCTCCTGGCCTCCTGACCCTGACATCAACAGCGCAATAAAACTCTTCCCATTTCGGGACAAAACCATTTGGTACCAGTACATGGAATAATACCTGCTTCTTAAAATACGGAAATGCATGTAACAAATGCCTCTTAAAGTCCCAGAAGAAACAGAGACTTGCACTGTGAAGTATTCCCCCCAGGAATCCTGTAAATCATACTGAAATTTTACTTGTCCTGGAACAGGTTTAAAAATCTGTTTGTGGTTTCTCGTACATTTTTTTTAAATTTATCTGGTCAGTTCATAAATGAAAGAATCCTTCAAATTCCAATGTAAAGATCTCTATACATGTTATTTTAAATAGCCTTACATTGCAGACAGATTTGCTCTGAAAACTCAATTGTTTTTATAGTTTTAAAAAAATTTTTACTCTCTATTATTTCTATCACATTCTATTATCTGTAAATTAAGTGTCATTACTTCATCCATTCATTCCTTCCTATCAGATTTGGCCATGATGTCGCCGGAAAGGCAGTGCTATCACAGCCTTTAGTTATTTTCTGCTCTACGAACTCCAGCATTTCCAGTGTGAAATCTTTGGGCAGCTGAAATCACCACGAGCTTCTCCTGTTTACTTCAATGAGCCTGGTCTCACCTCAGCACCAGCGAGGACCAGGCTGGGGCTGAAATGAAGAGCTGAGAAGCAATGCTGGAAGTGGGCTTGAAAGGGGGAGACAAAGGGTCAGGGAGAAAAAGGTGCATTCAGCACTAGAGAGAACAAGTTAATATTGCGTTTAACATACGCAAACACACATTCTGCATTAGGCTTTAATGCAACTATTTAAATAAATGTGTTAATGCATGAGAACCTGTAGAGGTTAAACACAGAAGGCACATCAGCAGGCTGTGAAGGAGCAGAACCTGGGTCATCATTTGGGCAGAAGAAAAAAAAGAAAAAAAAAACCAGAACATGAAAAGAAAAAATCTGAACAAAATAAGAATAGTTAGATCCTCTCTCACAAAAAGCATAACTTCAGCTACATGGGTTTGTTTGTGGGCTTAAAAATACAGTAACATACAATAGGAAAGGAACTGGAAAGTAAATGGGAAAATCTGAAAAAGGAGAGGAAATAAATAAAAACAAGAGGAGAGAAAAAAAATACAAGCAAGCAAAGTAAAGAGAGTATCAGAATAAATTGTCTTCGAGTAAGAGAAAATACCAACGTGTACAATAAATGCTACTGCAATTTTTCTATATGCATTAAAGAAAATTAGGAGTCTGTTAGTTTTCAAATTTAATGGAGAAACATATTATCGTGACATTTGTATGTGTGAGAAGAGGGCAGTGTGGTGAGAAGGTGAGAGTGTGCTGCAGCAAGTCCACAGACATGCAGTGATGACTGCCCCACCACAGCAGCTGTGCACAAAGCCCCCTCACTACAGGGTCTTCTACCACTTCCCCATCGTTTCTCCTCTGCCCTTAAGACTTGCACAGCTGGATTACAACCAGCACCATAGACAGGATAACCCGAGCCCTTAAACATCTGACAATTCCGAGAACCACGAGGAGAGATGAGATGGCAACCCCTTTGCTGATCCCATTAACATCAGTCATCCATGGAAACAGAGATCTCCCATTTCACCCAAAATGAATGGTCCCATCAGCTTGTTGGCTAAGATGGTTAGTGCCTTGTAGATCACAAATGGAAGTGTGTCTTAAAGCAAAGGTATTTTGGTGAGATCTTCTTGTGGAAAGTAAGGATGCTGAAGATTAAAAGACATAACTCATTTCTCCTCATGAACAACAGAAATTAGGTTGATTAGCAATCACCACCCCGATGGAGATCTGCATCCTGCTTTCTGAGCATCTCTGAAAATGTATCGAATGTAGTAATTTCTCAGCAGGTGAATCTTGTTTACAGGACCAGACTGATGGAGATCTTGCGTGGAAGAGACAAAGCTCTATGGTGTTTATTATTGTTACAGAACTCTGGGCACAATATGTAATCACTTTATGATAAAAATAAATAGGTCAGGTGTTACACTGTATAAAAATCTCTGCTCATGCACATGGTCACCCACATTTAATTTCCTTGACTACCTCTCCATCCATCCATCAATTCCTCTGCACTTGAAATGTAAAGTCAATTTGGAAAGCTATTCCAAGATAACCTTCAAAGTCATTTCCAAAAGGTATGCCTCTGATTGAGAATGACAGTCCAGTCTCTCTTTGGTGTTACATCTTTGTGACCATAATTCATTGTACTCACTCTGTATTGGATCGTATTTCAGCAAGAGGAGTATTTTTAACAGTACGTGTTAGTATGCAATTTATTAAAATGAAGAACCCTTTATCTCCTTTGTCACTTCTTTCAGTTCCTTGCGGTTTATCCCATCATTGCTCTCCATCATTAAACTAATACGATGTAGAGATTTAGACATGGTAAATACCAAATAATAAAACAGACAATGCTAATGTTGTGACATTCATGAAAGGCAACAAAATTAAAGCTGGGATTGTCACTCCAGCCTTGCATAACACTGCATTTGACCCGGGGTTCCACAATCACAGAAAGCACGGGAGATTTAAGAGAATGGATAGCGATAGGCAAAAAGGCAGAAACATCAAGGATTATTTTTTTTAATATATTTTTCTAACAGCTTATTGCATTATCATTTATTTTCTATACTTTGGATCATCGCTGAAGAAATTCCACATTCAGACAATTCATGGTGATGGAATAAAATGTCATATCAAAAACCACTGGATGGTAAGACTGCAGAATTATTCAAGAAACAGGAAATTATTAGAGGTCATGTTTATTCAGAAACAAAAGTGCCTTGTTAATTCATAGAACTTGAGATAGCATTATGATTTGATCTGACACTTTGCATAATATAGGTCACCAGAATTTTCTGTATTACTTCCAGTTTAAAGATCAATAGTTGCACTTGAACTGCAGCTTTTGGAAAGTCATCGAATCTTGATTTTAAAATATCCACCATAATGGCCATTAAGCTGTTCCAGTGATTAATCAGCTTGCTTGATTAACACGTACACTATTTCTAGTGAAATTTTTGTCTACCTTTAATTCAATTCACTAAGTGTCATTATATTTTTTTTCAGCTAGTTTTAAGAACTCTCTAGTCTCAAATTTCTTTTGCCTGCGTGGGCACTTATTGACCATATTCAAGTCACCTCTTAAGTGCCTTTTTGATAACATAAGAGGCTTGATTTTTTTTCTTTTTGATCTGTCACCATAAGATAAATTTTCCACTTATTTAATCACCCTCATGGATTTTCACCGCATCCATTTCAGCGCCCTTCTCCAAGTGTTAGCCAAAGAAATGGACAATATTCCAGAGGCAAAGAGAGATCATACAACCCCTAATGCTACATAGCATTCTCCAGGCCCTCATGAAAGGACCGCACCAGCAGATTTCTCTAAGTCATGCTAAAAGTGACAAACTACTCAGTCAAAGAGAAAACAGTCTCCACAACACACACATGTGTCAATGTCTCAAAGCAATGATCACACAATTATTTTAGACTTTATTAAGGTCATGCAAATGACTGTAAATCGAAGCGCATTCCTATTAATTCACAGATCACTAAGATGACACATGATAATAGCTTTCAAAATGAATGGTATTTCTCAAACTGGAAAGGAGGATATGTGCACAATGTCAAATGAAAAGTTGAGTAATAGCTTCTCTAGAATTTGTCTCATCTTCTCTTTGCATATGCAGGCAGAAGAGCAATATCTCTTAGAAAAACAGAAAACATTGCAGACTGGGAAAGCTAGGCATCCTTTACACATTTAAGTGCTGCTACTCTTTGCACAACACAGAAATACCATGAATTCGCAGAGACGATCCAACTCCTGTCTTGCCCTGAGAGGCATTTCATGGAGAGCAGACAGGCACACCTGGCCTTACACCTCATCATACATCTACAAGCATCTCCAGAAGAAAAACACGGCATTTCTCACCATTCCCATGCCATGTCACCATCCTACATGTCACCACACACTGAGCATTGCTGGCATCTACCCCCTGCAATGTGCAGCAGACCAGGCCACCACTCCATGACCAAGGGGCATGACGATGCACGATGGACCCCAGATGCAGAAAAAAGTGTGAGATGACATCTACTGCTGAGATCACGTGCAGGTATCCATGAGTAAGGGGAAATACAATCAAGAACTCTTAAAAGAAAAGAATTATTCTTATCCAGGGCTGTCCACCTTCTCAATAAATGGTGTTCAGATTATACTATGGTAGTTTACCAAAGGGCCAGATAGCAAATAGGCTTTTTTTATGATAGATGGTGGTGACACAAGTCTGGTGATCACTCACTGTGCAGCCCTGCCCCAAGCTGTGACCTCAACTCATCTGATGTTTCAGTACAATGTAATTTTCCAGAACATTAAAACCATCAAGACCACAAAAACATTAAAAGTTATATTCTACATTTAAAATATTTGAGTTGCCCCAGTTGAATCCAAGCAAATTAAGCTGTAATTAACTTATCTCCTGCATAATCCTACTCCTTGATGAGACCTTTATGTTTCACATTTGAAGCAGAGGAAGAAACAAAAATAAAAGTCATAACCATGAGAAGGAAATGGGTGGATCTCAGGAACTTCTACTGCAGAAAAAGTATCCTTTGCTGCTGGGATGTACATGTTTTGCTGCATCAGACTTTACTAATTTATTATTTTTTTTTTTAATAAAGAAGAATGGCTTCATTTAAATAACATACAAACAACAGGAGCAAGACAGAAGTTTCACTTTGGATGCTGTATGCTTTTCTGCATTTGCACAAGACAGGCCAGGGTGACCAGATCAGACCCTGAACTCTTGCATGTTTTTCTTAACTGTGAAGCTGTGAAGAGTCCTCACGAGCTGTTGGTGTGCAGAAGCACATGCAAACCCACACAGGCACTTCCTTGTGCTGAAATAGAAAGAAACAGCCCTCCACTCCTTCCAAGTTCTCCAACGCTGCAGACCCTCTCCTTCAAACACGCACAGTAAAACAGTGCGGGGACCCCATGAAAGTGGGCAGCTGTAGACGTACACACAGATGATATCTTATGAATCTATGGTCAAACAGATGCTTTTTTGCCCCAAAGGGCAGACCATGGGTATGTACCTACAGAGCACAGAAGGCCGCAGGCAGTGTCCCACCACCCCGGCTGCCCATGGACTGATCACGGTCCAAGTCTTGTTTCTGCGAGTCCCCATCAGTGGTATCAATAGCATGTGAAGGCACCAGAGTGGAGGAGAATCCCAAGATTAACTAAAGAGGTAACTATCAGAATACGAGAACTTCTCAGTGATTATTTTTAATTTTTCAGAAGAGCCACATGCTTTTAAAGTGCATTTCAACAAAGACAGTATCTTTTATTTTTATAAATAGACAACTTTGAAATGTATTCTCTTTAAAAATTATACTATTTCTTCACATCTTAATTAATGCCAAAACTTTATTTTCTTTCTCAGTAATGTATTAGAAAGCTGCTATTAATGTAATTTAATTTTTGTAAGGAGCAGCATTTGTTTTCTATTTAAAAAAAAATAGGTGGTTCTGAAATCCTGGCCTGTCAACATCGCTTAAAACATTCCCATTCCATGCCTCTACGTAATAAATTAAATCAGTGTTTTAATTGTGCCCATGCTTTGTGGTTCCTGGCAGTACAAAAAGATCTTCTGTGAATGCACGTTCCAAAAAAATCCTACTGAGTGATTAATTACTAGTCTGGAAGATATAAATATACTTTTCAGTAAAGACAGTATGGACTGCTGGAAGCTTTGGCCTTATATATCTCTGTAGATCTCTTTCACCCAGCAGACATCATCTTAATTCAAACAAGATCCCAGCCTCAATATTTATTGGCAGTACAAAGACGCTTCTCTGTCCATTTGCCCTATTCAATTAATACAAGGTATATATATTTGAAATTGAGGAATACGAGATATGTTTATTCATATTTTACATTTCTCCAAGTTTTCCTCATCCTTAAATAAGCCATCCAACAGTGTATCTTAAGTCCTGCATGTCCTGGACAACTAGCTCCTCCAGAATAATGTTTTTAGCATTAGCATCCAAGTGAAGAACAGCCAAGCTCTTGCTCCCAGCCCTGTATATTACTTTCCTCCCTGCAACTCTGTGCTGTCACAGCTGGTAGCTTCGCTCTCTCCTTAAATCCTTCTTCTGCTCCAAGTCAGTTCTGGGAGAACCCAGCAATATTCGCAGTTTGTTCCCAGCTTGTCATACAATAAATGTACAAGGAGAGGAATTTTATTTTCTTTCCCACCTGAACACATCACAATTAAAACTGGAGCTATTTCACCTGCATGTCTGGAGCAAGTCAGTGCCACCCTGCTCCAGCTGGAGCTCCAGCAGGAGCTTCCATCACCACAGGGGGAGCATCTCCCAGCAGGGTAAGAAGCAATGGGCTCAGTAGATAGTTCAGATAATTCAGAAGGACAACTAATCAAAACCAGCAGTGAGTTGAAAGGACCTGGAACCAGCAATGCAATATTGATCTTCTCACAGTCAGGTCATCAATACAAGCCAAAGCAACACAAGTGGAGATTACTGCTTAATGGCCTGAAAGAGGGGATTGATGGATCATAATCTAGCTCCTTATCATAAGGAACACAATTTATTTCACTACAAGCAAGAACATGACAAAGACGTAACTCCATCCTTACTTTTTGAAAAGGTCTGTCCATAGTCAACAGGCTGAGATATGAAAGAGAAATGTGTGCCTGTTTTGAGGATTGAAGACTGGAGTTTTGCAATTCTCTGAGCACCAAAATTCACTGAAATCACTGGTGCCATTGTGATTGCTCATTAACAATACACATCTTCCAGCTGACATTTTTCATTTGGACCTTGTGAAAACCACAAATCAAACATATATAAGAAGGTAGCCAACTTCAGCTGAGGAAAGGTCTTTAAAAAACAAGAAAGAAAATAAACCTTTGATAAAATAATTGCTTCTACTGTTATTTTTTTTTCTCTTGCTTCAAAAACAATTTCTCTTTCTTTCTTGTTCATCTATCTGGTGTCCTGCTGTTGCGCAGATGAAAGGTCCAGTCTCTTTAAAATTTCATGCAGGGCTCTTTAGAACATCTCAGTTTTAAATGCCCATGGCAAAGACAACAAAATGTAACAGTAAATGGAAAGCAGATGAAAAACTCTGTTTATATACTTCATAAAGGTATTGTGTGCAACAGAAGGTATATTTTCACACCCAAGCATAGTGGCAATAACCATTCTTAAAATCATTGAACCACATAACTTATATTCACCGAAATACTGACCACAACCCAGCATCCCAAAAGCTATTTGTAACTTATCAAACCTGGGTGCTGTACCATTATATTACCTTGTAAGAAAAGTTTCCTTCTCCTTCTACCTTCAAAGTAGAGGTTCATCCAACATTACACTAGCCTGACCTTAATGACAGAGGACACATACCTGTGGCCGCTTTAAGGGGTGTAAAGTAGTGACCTTGGTGGAATAAAAGCAAAAGTTGTGTGAGATGGATGTTCCAGCACAGCCATCAACATGGACCACACATGTCTTACCACCTACCACCCATCCGGTCCTTCTTGCTCTTTGCAGCACACATCTCACGTGCTTCCCTGCACATTGGGAGAGGATCATGTAGAGATGCACACACATTGACGCAGGGGGTCTGGATTTATACAGGGACCACTAAAAAGAAGCTGTTTCCAAACTTTACAAAAAAGGGTCTCATTTCCTTTTTCTGGAAATGGAGCATATTCCTAGGAAGATGAGTAGATTTCACTGACATTTCATTCAGATAATTTTGCCACTCACAAATAGTATGTTTTTACCAAATTCAAGACAACAGTCTCACAACCTATTTCAAGTTTCTACAGCTCGTGAGCCAGCATGGTAACCACCATCATCCACATTCAAGTCTGACAGGTTTGTGTGGTTATGTAGCATCTCTGTCCATCATTTATCAACAATCTTGGTCAACAGGGGAGGTACCAGATGACTGCAGGGTGGCTAATGTAACGCCCATCTACAAGAAGGGTCGGAAGGAGGATCCGGGAAACTACAGGCCTGTCTGCCTGACCTCGGTACCAGGAAAGATCATGGAGAGGATCATCTTGAGTGAGCTCTCACAGCAAACGCAGGGCAGCCAAGGGATCAGGGCCAGCCAGCATGGGTTTAGGAAAGGGAGGTCCTGCTTAATCAAGCTGATCTCTTTCTATGACCATGTGACCCACCTTCTGGATGCGGGGAAGGCTGTGGACATTGTCTGTCTGGACTTTGGTAAGGCCTTTGACACCGTCCCCCACAGAATTCTCCTGGAGAAGCTGGCGAATCATGGCATAGACAAGTATACTCTTCGCTGGGTTAAAAACTGGCTGGATGGCCGTGCCCAGGGAGTTGTGATCAATGGGGTGAAATCCTCTTGGCAGCCGGTCACCAGTGGTGTCCCTCAGGGCTCAGTTTTGGGGCCGGTTTTGTTTAATATCTTTATCAATGATCTGGATGAGGGGATTGAGTGCACCCTCAGTAAGTCTGCAGACGACACCAAACTAGGTGGGAGAGTTGATCTGCTTGAGGGTAGGAAGGCTCTACAGCGGGACCTGGACAGGCTGGATCGATGGGCCAAGGCCAACTGTATGAGGTTTAATAAGGCCAAGTGCCGGGTCCTGCATTTTGGTCACAACAACCCCAAGCAACGCTACAGGCTTGGGGCAGAGTGGCTGGAAAGCTGCCCAGCAGAAAAGGACCTGGGGGTGCTGGTGGCCCGCCAGGTTAACGTGAGCCAGCAGTGTGCCCAGGTGGCCAAGAAGGCCAACAGCATTCTGGCTTGTATCAGGAATAGCGTGGCCAGCAGGAGCAGGGAAGTGATGGTGCCTCTGTACTGGGCACTGGTGAGGCCTCACCTCAAGTGCTGTGTTCAGTTCCGGGCCCCTCTGTACAAGAGGGACATTGAGGCGCTGGAGCGTGTCCAGAGGAGAGCTACCAGGCTGGTGAGGGGTCTGGAGACCAGGTCGTATGAGGAGAGGCTGAGGGAGCTGGGCATGTTTAGCTTGGAGAAGAGGAGGCTGAGGGGAGACCTCATTGCCCTCTACGACTACCTGAAAGGAGGGTGTAGAGAGGGGTGCTGGTCTCTTCTCCCAGGTGAGTAATGACAGGACCAGAGGAAATGGGCTGAAGCTGCGGCAGGGGAGGTTTAGATTAGATATTAGGAAGAATTACTTTACTGAACGAGTGGTCAGGCAGGTTGAGTCACCATCCCTAGAGGTGTTTAAGAAACATCTAGATGTGGCACTTCAGGGCATGCTCTAGTGACAGAGATTGTAGGTTGTTTGGCTGGACTCGATCTCAAAGGTCCTTTCCAACCATGAAGATTCTATGATTCTATCTTTTTGTATCTAATAAGTCTAAGGTATTTTACCAGAATGGTCACTGAATTTAAAACTGGAAGCCACAACGTCTGTTTCCTATATCTCTGCTATTGCTGCTCTTATTTAGTGTTCACAACTCTTAGCGCTCTCAAGGATATATTTTTTAGCTCACTGTAGATTTGAAGCACAAGTGTGACATCTGTGGTGCCAAAGCACTTAGGGAGGAACCAGTGAACTCCCTGCCTGCAAAGAGTGAGGACATGTATAATTAAAAAAAACAATATCGGAGGAGGCAACTGACAAACTTCGAGACACTTCAGGAAGGACAGAAATTTGTAGACTATTCTTCAGAGAACTGTCCTGATACCTAATTGTATTCGCACTCCAGATCTGACAATATAGACTTAAGACAGAAAACTGGAATGTAGGAAATACTGGATGTATTTATGCAGGTTCAATAAAAATAGTCTAACATTTCTGATTATAAAAAAAAATCTTGAACCTACTGCATCTGGAGTGCAAAGCAGTGAAGACTGTGACAAGAGAGGAACCCCTAAGCATAACAGAAACAAGCCCCAGGTGGGTGAGCAGCATGAGAGGCAGAACATCTCTTCTGAAATAGCACAAGCATTCCTAAACACAGAGGATTTTTGAAGTGATGGTTATAATATTGGTTATTATGCAACAGACAGATAACAGGATCTTCCCCTTTAGGAATAGGGTAGTTTGAGCGACGTAAACTCATTATGAGTTATGTTTTGTACACTAAAAATGAAAAGAAGAAAAACTGTATCAAAGTGGACAAGCCTGAAGGTTTAGACTCTCAGCATCCTGAAACAGAAAATGTTACCCTGCAGGAGTTGCTTGCATTAATCAAAACACTCTGCTAGCTAATCTCACGTTGATAACAAGGGCTAACCACACTGGGAGATCAGGTATGCGATGGTGATGGCACAAAATAATGATTCAACCAGGAAACATCTCTGCCATAGTCTAGAGGTTGAGTTTGGAGAGCACTGCACAACATCACCCACAACAAGAAAACTTATCCTGTATCCAAACAAGCTGCTGATTGATATGCTCATCCTGGATGACCTCGTGCCAAAGCAGTTTCAAGGGGGCAAATCAAAATCAGCAGGTGTTCAACAGAGCAGCCTTGCAAGTAAAGAATGGTGTCACAGAGCGACACATGAGTGAGTCATGGACTATTCAATACCCAGAAATGAGTAATGGCTTAAGAAATGGGCATGCTCTGCCACATCCTTTCATCATACAGTGCTAATAAGACCAAAAAACCCTAATTGCATCAGCCATGACAGAGGATATGATAAACTCGTTCACTCAAGACTGAGCTCATGCATCCAGAACAAAAGCAGCATGGAGCGCCCCAACCGGGATCGAGTCCATCCTGAGCCCAGCAATGACACGTCAGCTGGCCAAGGCTGTCAACAGCGCCATGACAAGGGTCCTATCTAATGCCGAGAACAAGAAACCGAGCGGAGGAGATCCAAGTGGAAAGAGCAACCCTGCCCGGCACCACCACACTAAGCTCTGCCATAAGGGACAGAGCAGGGCAAAAAGGACAAAGAAAATACTTACGTAGATGTTGCACACACTGTGCCGTTTATAGAATACTTATTTTAACCTGTATTGTCCATCTTGTCACCACTTTGTATAGATAGGTATTGTCTGCAGTATAGCAAAGTAAAATAACCCAAAGGAGTTGCCGTGCGATGGTCTTCCAGCATGGGAAAGAAGTGGCGGAGTGCGGGAGCAAGGCGTTCCTCCACCCAGTGCCACGCTGAGGACCAGCCACATCAGCCCCGCACAGCCCTGAGACCCGGCTGGGGATGATGACAATCCCGGCGCAGGCAACAGGAAGCAGGAAATCCCTGGCTTTGCTCCAACAGCCCACACACCAGGACGCAGAACCACTGGTGACTATGTCTATACACAGGCCCTCTGTCTTTTAATCAAATGTGTATCACAGAAAAACTTCCAACTTAGAATTACTCCAGTACTCATCCACAAATACTCCAGCTTGAAATACCCATGTATTTAAAACTACTGGTCTTGTTTTCTACAAAACTGGCTTCTGCTTTCTTCCTTCTTCAACAATGATCATATCATCTACTGAATTTGAATTCCAGCTTCAACAGTTTTGGGGGTTTTGACTATGCACAAAGGAGGAATTTAAAAGAGACATTATTTTCACACTAAAATCCAGAAATCCAGACAACTGAATTATTTAAAGAAATATTTGAACAGACACCAGGCAAGAAAAATTTCAGCTTTAAAGAACTAAAGCAAGCTATCAGTTACTGAAACACTGAAAGACATTAAAACAATAATGGTTTTGTATCAACTCCTGAAAGATTATTAATATATTAAAACAAGAAATAATGGACTTTTCTTTACTATAACACACACAGGCTTCAGAAATGTAAAAGATGTATTTAGGCATGTTTTTGCAGAAGGGATTAACTAAAATTCAGTTTCAAGTTTAAATTTTTTTTTTTTTTTTTTTGGGGGGGGCTTGTGTTGCACTGAGCTTTCGGTGCAGCCGCATCCAAACAATTCATATTCTTTAGTCAGAACTAAACCCTGGGACTGAGGAGGGAAAGGTGGGTCATTCCCAGCCCGCTTCCCCCCTGCAGCCACAGTCACCCTGCCATCCCCCAGCAAACCCTGGGAAAGAGGCGATGCCAGGAGACTGCCAGCAGGAGAGGTCTGCTCCATGGGATTTAATATGCGCATGAGTCCTGCAGAACCAGTTTCAGGTGTCTGGCCCAGCTTGGGTGGATACACATCGCTTTGAGCTTTTAAGGCTGAAAATAACATGGGTGATTTTTCATGATAATCAGACCATTGCAATATTTCCACCTAAATGGCTTCTGTAGGACCATAATGGAAGGTGTAAGTAAAAGGAAATCTCTGTTACTCATCCCAGACTTTAATCAAATGAGAAGGATAAACCATGTTTCCTTTGAAAATCATGTATGTGGTATATAACGCACTATCATACCAGAAAGGTCTTAATACAAAATGAAAAACTCAGTTCTATTTTCTATAAGTAGGGAAGAAGTAACTTGGGGTTATCCTTTTAGCTTATTCATGCATTATGGGCAAAATAGGTTAGTCTTTTTTTTTTTAATACATTATTATTAATTAGACATGGCATAGCCAGTGGCAGAATGCAATTAGAAGAAAATGCAAAAATCCAAACTTAATGCATCCCAGTCCGTAGGACTCTGCTCACTGCCCAGATGGACCTTTGCCTGCCTTTGACTGCCCAGGAGACACTTCTGGTCTCTGGGCTCCCGTGCAAGTGGCACAGGAGAAACACGCTCATGCCGACGATATGGGCACAATGCGGAAAGTAGTGGGGCAGATTTCCTCATGTGAGCCACTGCCCACCCTTTGCTCTGCAGCTGTGGATGGGCTCGTACCTAACTGGCCACAAAGCTCCCAAGTGCCACAGCCAGAGCTCCCATCTGCTGCCCGCGACAGGCTGGCTATAAAGGGCAACCCAGGGCAATTTTCACCCACTTTTACAACAAATCACATCTGTGGAACATATCTGATTTTTAACTAAATCTGAATATTTCTCGTGAATATTTCACATAGTAACAATACAAAATCTTGGCAACTGTGATTTGCCTCATTAATGGGACATACAGAGCACAAGCTCATTGTGTTAAGATCTTCCACAGAACAAGCATTTACTGATCACAGCTTGATGCAAAAGAGATTGAAATATTACTTTAATGTAATTAAGTTTTTTTCTCTAAAAATCGCATTTTCTCCTGCAATAGAATTTACTTATGATTGTGATTTTAAATTAAATGCAATTTTAACTAATTGAAGCCTGTTTACATATAATACTTAAGTTTATAAGTAATCAGAAGTGTTTGCAACGGTCATTGTCTGAAGGCAGACCCATCCTGAGTAACTCACGTGCACCACGGCACTCCCCTGCAAGCCCTGGGCAGCAGGATGACTGAGTACTAGAAATGTTTACTGGCTTTTAATTGCGTTCTTATGGAAAATATCAATCTGAATAAGTGCCTCAATGCATTCTGGAAGTGCATTTGTAGAAAACTTACTCCTGGGTAAAAAAAGACTCCTGTCTACCAGAATTCATCACATAAAAATGGTCTCAAAAATAATATGTATTCATGTAAGGTAGATTTTAGTCTTAAAATAAAACTATAACAATATCAAACAAAATCCCCACCTATTATCTCAAAAAAGTTATGAAAAATCAAATACATAAAAATAAGTACAAAATTAGTACCAAAATTGGGCAAAAGTTGGGCCAGAACCTCAGTGGCTCTAACACCAGTGTAATCTCTTTGCCCGTAAGGGACAATGGCTGCTGCCTTCATCCTTCCACACCAGCAGTTTTCACCTGAGCATCCGAAACCCCTTGCAAAGGTGACAGATTGCCAGTTATTACCTCTCCCACAGTTAAGGTACAAGCTGAAATAACCATTAAAAATTCAAAAGTGAGAAAAATAACTAAATAAAGAACCAAAGCAGGCTTTTCACTCCCCCCCTCCAACGCAGCCAGGCACAAGCAACATCCCAGCCAGACACACGGAGCAAGTGATGCTCAGCCCCAGCAGCCGCCTGTTTTGGGTGCAGGAATTGGCCCAGGTTTGCAGCCCGCCATTCCCTCGGGGCAGAAAGGGATCATCCCCGGCCTCAGGACATCACACCTGTTTCTGGCTCTGGAAGGGACATGGTACAGTTAATAACTATTAAAATGCCATGATCTCCACTGTGCGACCTTGAGCTGTATTTAGCCGTTAGGTGGTTCCCAGCCCAACTTCAACATTGAGGACCAGGCAGATGAAGCTTTCGGCTTCACAGGCAAAAAAGCTACAAAAATAACTGACACACTTTTTCAAGCACATTCTGAATTACTTGACCCTTAACTTATAATCTTATATAAAACACATGATGACACGCTGCTGAGGGAAGCTTTTATCAGCGCTTTACAAAACCAGTTGAACAGGCAAAGCTTTCCCATGTGTGATGGCTGCGTGCATCCCTCCCCACTCTGGTCAAGCCCTGCGCCTAATCCCTGCCTATGCCCACCAGCCGGTACGTCCCCCCACAGCACAGCACGGCCAGCCATGCCCTAGAGCAGGGCTGGCAGCACAGCAAGGCAGCAAACACACACACCTGGGCACAATAACAGAAGCACCCTCGTTAGGCACTCTGTGCAATTAGCTTGAGTCAGTTGAAAGCACATTTTTTTGCTCGGCCTTTCTACATCTGTGTTTTCCCCAAAGTCTTGACTTCCTGGTTTACTGCTCAAACGCTAAAATTCAGCTCTCCTTCCATAAAGTATTTTAATCTAAAAATAATGTGAACCATGTTTATTTTTAAGAACTTTTGCCCTCCCAAAAATAATGTTTAAAAGAAAGCAACTTTAAACATTAATACAGAGTAAGTAATTGCTGTTGCTTTCATTGCAGATAAATCACTTTTAATCTAAATTTTTTTTCAAAAAAAGAAAGATCAAAAGTAATATTAATCGTGCTGGCCGGGGAGCAAAAGGACATTCCGAAACATTAACTGCTTTCCAAATATGAAAAACATATTAAATGTCTCTCTTAAAACAAGATGTTTTCCTCATGTTTCCTTTGGGGGAAATCTGCTGGGTGCATTCCTCACCCGGCGAGGCTCGGGCATCACCAGCCGGGCTTGGCCAGGGGGAGCACCCGCTGTGCACCAGTACCATTTAGCACACCCAGCCTACCTGCATTAAGCCCTGGGGACACCCCCACCACTGTCCTTTATGCTCAGTGGGCTCCAGCACCGGGACATCCCTGTCCGGGACTGGGCAGGATGACGATGCTCCGGTGGCACCGCACATGAGGTGCCCGTGCCACCTCACCTCTCCCCTGCCCATCACCAACCCTGAGCCAGTTAACCACGGCGGCATGCCTGGTTTACAGGTGAATTCTGCACCAGGAGTCATCCCAATTCTGCAAATTGATTTTTCCCAAACTTCTATAAGAAAGCACACACAAAGAAACTCCCGCCCCATCCAGCTGTCGCCGTGGCACACGTGAATCAAATGCCACAGACAGATTTTGCTTTTATTTAATCATGATCTGTGATTTCTGTTGCAATAGGATCAGAGGCAGGAGGGAGAGAAATGCACTTCAACAGCATAAGGAAATACAATTAGGATTAGTCCCAAATAAGATATAGTAAAACTGTTTTTCCTTCAGTCAGGTCCGCCCAGGCTGGCACAGAAGCCCAGCACACCCTCAGTCTTCTTCACTCCCCCTGCACACGCATTAAGAGTGGAAAAACATAAGTCAGTGGAAAGGTGCTGCCTCGGGCACACAACTTACAGTAGCAAAGCGGCATTAAATCCACAATTTGAATTGGTTATTAGGACAAAAAGAAGGGGGGGAAATGATGCTCAGTACTGGCCACAAAAGAAAGGCCATCAAAAGCATCATTTCTAGAGGTTTTGTTCCCCTTTCCTGCCCAAAGACTATTTAATGATTTAAAGACACATCAAGAAAATACAGACACTTTCTTCCATTATTGGGAACTGAGGAATTGTGCTGCCAGTCTGGCCGCCTCCACCCAAAAGTGGGGCACACCAGGTACCAGCCACAGGGTTGTCCTGCAGGTGATGCCACCAGCGGCCAGTCTGGCACACAGCCACTTGCTACCAGCAGAATTCGGTATCTTAATGCCCAGTTTCCTTAATGTCCCCTTGTACTGTTCCTTAGGAGCAGATGTGTTAAACTACGCAGCTCCAGACTGATGTTTACCAAGCCGCAGCCTCCCTGCGGCATGGCCACAAGACACAGCACCTCCGTGGCGAGGCAGCTCACGTTCCTGGCTCCTGAAAGTCAGAGCTCAAGCTAAAAGGAGAGGGATGACTTTGTTTTCCCAGCAATAAAGGCTTCTCACCCCCCCATCAGTAACTCCTCCTCCCCCAACATTTACCCCACTCTCCCCAGCAGCAGGACAGACCTGCAGCCAGGGGAAGGCTTCCAAGCAAAAGCCAAATCTACTGTTGGATTTGGTTTACGTATTTATTTTTAACTGAAGCCAGTCACCATAATTACTTTTAAAGCATGTGAATTCTAGTCACATGAATTAGAGTTTTCTGTCAAAGTAATTTTCCTGAAAGAGCTGTTTCTCTGGAATGAGCTTCTCATCTGCTAATCCACCAGAGCTACAGCCGCCGGCCTTCCCAAAACAAAAGAACGCGGTTTTTCTCTCAGCAACATAAGGAAGAATTTTATTAGGCTTTAGTGTACATGTATGATTAGAATAACAGAAAGAATAGTTTATTTGTGGAAGAACTGACATAAAAACAATACCCAAGTCCTCAGAGGATAAGGTAGATGCCTTTTAGCAAGGAATATTTAAACAAAAAAAAAACCCACCACCAAACACATAGGTCGCTCACTACTTTTTCAATCTAGTTTCTTCTCCCTACCTCACTAGAATTTTTTTTTTTAACAGAACAGCAATAGTATTTGAACTTTCAGCAACTGCTAATGAATTAGCATTTTGCATGTTTATCATCCCTCGTAAGAAAAAAATTCCCACATCTCCCAGGATAAACAGCACATAAAGCACAACGCAAAGAAATAAAACTTGTTGGAAAGTTCATAAATACAGATCTTTAAAATGTTTTAAGGGGAAATAGATGATAATGCTGTCTTTCCCTGCACTTTGTAAGAGCAAATTAAAAGTGAGCATTACAGGATTTGTAAAATACAGCTATTCAGTATCTCACATCAGTATGGTTGTGTAGTGCACAGTCCAGATGTTACAAATCTATTAAAGCAGGAATTAGCCATCCCTAACTTACCTGCCAGCTCCCAAGTGCTAAGCTCTACACTTTGGTGACTGATGATGGCACTTGTGTCACCCACAGAAAAACAGGATGCAGAGGATGCTTCAGCAGAGAGGTTTCATGGAGTCAGAGGTGGCAGCAAGGCTCCCTCTGCATCCTTCAGATGTCCCATCTGGGTATTGACAGGACCGGTAGAATTTGTGAGATGTGTGGGATTGCAGCAATAACACCCACCAACGCCTGTCCTTGACTGTGATTACAGAGCAGAGTCTTGAGGGTACCAGCCAGCTGTGCCCAATCTGTTGGAATGCATGCCCTTTTTTGAGTTATAACACCAAAAAAGGAGCCTACATAAATTATTATTGTTTTCTGATTCACTGCTAGATTAATACTCAAACAGCAGATATACAGTCTCAAGTTATTTTCAAAACATTAGGAGAAGAAAAAAACAAATATTTAATATATTGATTTAAACCTGTTTGGCAAAAGTACTTTAGACTGTATCCTCAGCTTACTGTTTGTAGGTGTGTCTATGCCACTGCCAATACCGACAACAGACCTGTCACATTCAAGACGCCTTGCAAAATTGATACAGTAAACAAACAAAAAGAGGAAAATATAAATAAGGGAGGCTTCTCCCCAACCTTTTTTCCTGCACAGAGTGGATTCTCCACTATGAAAGAGACGGTTATCCCTGCTCCAGCAGTACTTAGATAAGCGCATGCAGAATGCCTACAGGCTACAGTTTTTCATTTTCCTCTTGGCCGATCTACAACTAAGCTGCCAAAATAAACAAACTTACCCTTCCAGTCAGGCTCAAAATGAACCAGCAAACTGAATTTTTATGTCATAAAAGGAAGCAAAAAAAATAAGCAGGAACAGTTAAAAATGCTTAAAATATCGACACTTTTTTCCAGAAGAAGGGAAAATAAATTTATGAAGACAAGCTATTAAATGATGCCTTCACATGCTAATTACACAGTTCTCAATGCATCCAACGGAGTATCACAATCACAGTCTTCTTTCTAAAGTCAATGAAGAGAGAAAGTTTGGCCCCGTGACATCGGGGAACAAAAAATAGACTTTTTAGGTTAGTAGAGGAACAAGCACATATTTTGAAAGCTAACTCATCTAACTCATTCTTTGCAGAACAACTTCATTAAACTACAAGTTTTCTGAGTAACATTTTTGCTGCCCAGTAAAAGCTCCAGAACCAACCTAGAGAGGAATCCAAAGTCTCCTCGCTGACTCAGAGCTGCAGGGATGCCCCAAGGTCACCTGTGCAGCCAAGAGCCAGCTCAGCTTTAAAGAGCTGGTATTGATATTGTCTGCAGACACGAAGTTTTCTCCTTAGGATCCAGACTACTTTCATTTCTAGACCTAATATTAACTTCTAATTAAATTATTAAATATTTTATTCTGTATTGAAGACCTGAAAGATGGACGTTTCTAAAATGCTGAGAACACAACAAGCAAAATGAAGATCACATAGACCCAAAGACTACTACAATCACCTGCTGCAATGCCAGTCAGCTCATTTCAGTGTTATTTTGGCACAGTTCTGCCTCTGGCAGGCCAGTAACCACAAACAAAGCTAAGTCTTGAGACGCAGCACAGCGTTTGCAGACTCCCCCAGCCAGCACCAATACAGTGCTCATCATGTCCTGCGTGCACAAAGCCACTCAAGATGTTTCACTGAACCAGTGTATCGTGCCCTGACACATGCAAGAGATTTCTCAGACCACTTGGGTCATTAAAAAATGGGAGGGGGAGAGTACTCGAGATTACTCCTGCATCCATCACACCAGCCCCAAAATAACACACCTGATGGGAGACTGCTTTCCATTTTCCCTGCAGCAAGGAAATTTCCTTCCTTCCCCGGGAAACAGAAGATGCAAACCTCACAGGAGGTATTGCTACCTCATGCTCTTAGAATGAATATTTCAATGTAAATATTCATAGGGGAACACCACAAAGGAAGCCACTTGTATACATTCAAACTGCACTGTTCTTTTGAGCAGTTATAACGCAAATTCCCAAAGACCAACAGGATATGACAAAAGTTGTACAAGTAACGGGTACAACTTGGCAATGTGTGGGACAGCAGACCTGGAGACTGAAGTTCTTTAGTTTCATTCACTGTAAGGAGTTACATTTGCACACTGTTCCCCAAAGCATTCTACAGAAGAAAGCATAGAAAAATTCAGGTATTTCTAGGTTTGTGACCAACCTTGCAGCACACAGTAAAATGAAAGATGAGCATGAATGCACACAATTCACTTTTTTCTGCTCGTAAGATTAATTTCACTTAAGTTTATAACAGTCCTCTTTTTTAAAAATAAAAACATACAGCAGGCTTCTTAAGAAGCTATAGCTGCATCTCCATCCTTCAGTGTGTAATTTTTCTTTACATTTGAGCTATAACCGAGCACCCACATGCTGCTTCATTTATCTCCACTCTTCTCATTAAACTAATTACTCTGTAAAGCACTCCAAGTACTTTAAAATACCAGCATACATTTTCAGCTTGGCTCAATAAGGCCTGGATAGGAAAAATGCCTGTGGATCCTGTATGTTGGGATAGGACTGCAGGCTTAGTCCCAGATATATCTTGGAGCAGTCTAGCACTATTTTAACTTACCAACACCTATGGCACCAGGGAAGTTGCACAAAGCCAAGGAAATTCTCTGGCAGCAGATCACGCTGAGTACTTCGCATCAGGAAACTGAGGAAAAGGATCCCAACCAGAAGCCAAGGTCTTGGACAGCTCTTCAGAGGACTTCCAACCACCCTGCCCCTGTTCCTTGCAATGCAACGTGAGCTCTTTGCAATGCAATGCAATGATCTTTTTACCCTGGGGCAGGTTTTGTCACGCTGCTTGCTTATAAACATGGCCTTACCATATTTTTGAAATTCCCATTATGAGAGGGGTAGGGAAGTACTTCCCATGAATAGGGAAGTACCAATATGAAAAAAGCCCTTGCTTCTTCTGTACACATCATTTTTGTTTACAGTAATTAAAAGAAGTTTCTGTTCTTTTTCCCTCTGCAGTGGCAATACATATAGAGAAGTACGAACTGAAGCCTGCCTGCCTCACACCATAAACGGAAGCATTTTCTAAGCTCTGACTGTAGAGCCCGTATTACTGATGATAACACGAGACCAGAACCTGCAGTTAACAGAAGAATGTAAGGAGGGGAGGGGTGGAATAAAAATCAGATTTTAGCTTGTAAACTGCAACTTTGCTGGAATCATTGAAAAAGAACGAGGATTCCATGATGTCACTTTTATAGTCAATGTTCTGACTATAACTACGCTTTACTGACCTGCCAGTTTGAAGTACTAGTACACCAATTCACCACTTTGCTGCATAAAACAGTGTAAAAATACCAATTTTAAATAAAAAGCCCATTTTGTAATTCACGTATACAAAAGTACAAATCCCAAGTACCTGCTGTGTCAAATACATAAAGCATTATCAAAAAAATACACTGGAAAAATGTGAGTGCCACATAAAGCAGTCTGGAAGAGTAACTTAAAATGACTGATGCGATGCTTGGGTTTTTTTATGTGCTTTCGGCCTTCTTCCACTTACTGCACTTATTTCCCTTTTAAAAAAAAAAAAATTCCCCTTTATACACTGCCTTTGTTTGACCCTTTCAGAGGATAACATAGCATCAATAAAATAGGTGGGGAAATATACAGACCAAAACAAAGCATGACACGTATCACATCCAGTTCCTCCTGAATAACAAGCTTTAACTGGGGATTTGTGTGGATGGCAAGACTGAATTATTAAATTAATTAGAATTTTGTATGTTCTTTTTCTTGTTATTATCACAGGAGAAAAAAAAAAGGGGGAATTATTTCCACAACATGTATCTTAAGACAAGACGACTGCAGATCCAACAGAGAACCAGAACAGAGTAAATCCCTGGAACACACATTTCCAAGATTTCACTATTATTCATACACAAAGACTTAAAATAGCTAGTAATTTGGACACAAACAAAATGAAGCATTGTCCACAGAGATCTTTGTATCCAATTCTTGAATAAACTTGCATATAAAATAATATAGTATTATGTGTATTTTATAACAAATGGTGGATTTACAATCAGCTCCGTTTGTTAGGTCCCTTGGAAACCCAGAGCAAGACCCTGCCCTCGATGCCTGCAATGTAAGTGTAGACTGAAAACATGCCAGAGGGATGGAGAGCACCACCTGAGGCACCAGGAGAGGCACGCCGCAAGTCTGTGACCGACCTCAGGACCACCACAAGACTAGTCTCCCTTCTTTGGAAAATAAAATAGAATAACCCAACTGAAAACTGGTGGGAAGACACATAAGCATCACACACCTGAAACACCCGATGGCAGCGTGACCTTGGGTCACAGACACTGGCCTCTAGCCTGCTAAAAGGGGGTGTCGTTTCCAATGTGCTGTGTGTTTTCAGATACTAAGTTAACGGGATTTGGTTTTACACATAGAGTGCTCAACAGTGCTAGATGCTTTGAGTCACACAGTCTAGATAATTTTCAATTTAGTCTTGTGGAGATTCTGACTGAACCCTGCTTCTGAGATTTCCATAATTAGAAGTGTTTGACATTACATTTTAACAACATTGTTTTTATTTAGCATTTTTGTGTGCAATTAATAACCTAGACTAAAAATAATATTTATGTATATATACACTGCACTATGAAACCCAAGATATTTTTAATATAGTATTTCATTTGAATACTTTATTGAGTTAGCGTGGAGTATCTGTCTCTTTATATGGATAACTAGAAACAAAGAGGAATCTGTCGTGATAACATGCAAATAAGTATGGTGCATTCATACGAGACCAAACACTGCAGCAATAAAAAGGAAGGAAAACTACACAGCAGGACAGATATTTCCAGCATTAATGTAGCATTTTCACCTGCTGTGCAGACGCAAATTCTGTGTACATGAATTAACACTTGTTCTTATTTGTTTTCTCACCTTCTTTATAGAGCAGAAGCCCTATGTGCATCTTTACTTTCAACTAATAATAAGTAGCATCCATAGCTGCAAAGATTATTTCCATTTCTACACATATGTGGAAAATGTGGTTGTTATGTACAGTTCCTGGGGGAAAAATGTAAAAAGTTATGCCAAAAATAAGAAGAAATATCTGCTTGACTGTCAGCCTTTTATCACTAAAATACCTTTAAAAAAAAAAAAAATCATACATCCTCTGAATGCTCATCCAAATGCCAATAATGAGGACTAAATCAATTTGATAACATAACTTCTACACCTGCTGGTTGAGCAAAGCTCAGCAGGGAGCTCCTGGACTTTATGTAAGTGGAGACTGGTCTCTGATTTCTTATCTTAACGTTTTGTATTAACATTCTTTTAAGATTAATACTAGTCTGAAAACAGTCCTGCATGTGCAATTGGGTCATGCATTTATTTTCATCATCGTTCCTCTCACAGGGTTTAACTAGTTTCTTATAGATAAGATTTCTAAAATATATTTATATTTTCATGGTAGCCAGATATGTTTTAATGTCAAAGCAAATATCACGAAAGGAGATGGTTCTGAGAAAAAAAAAATCATTATCTAAACATAACAATGAAAGGCAGAGTATTGCCAAACTCACAATTATCACAGCAAACCTAGAATAGACAACTGAACAACAGATCAGTCTACAAGGATGATTCTGTGATTGCCCTAGTCCACCTGATTGATGCCACTCAGCCAACAGAAAGGAGGCAAAGTCCGTTCTGTTTTCTCCACCATGAAGGTCTCCTTGGGAAAGGCATGATAGGACAATGAGTTGTCTGTCCCCAAACAGCAGAGGGAAGCCAGAGCTCAGCCAGCTGCACCCTGCACTGGGATAATCCTAGGCAGAGAATCAGAGAGCTGCAGCTGCATCGCTGACATTTCTTGATGCACTGGGTGTATGGATCTTGGACACAGCTGAAAATGTTCAAGAAAGTTGTAATGGTTCAGCCATATACCTTCTCCTTAAGCAAATTCACTCTCAAGCATGATTTTACTGTTATGTTCAGACCAAGGCCTCTCTTCCATCCCTCTCCCTCCTGCGTTGTCTCCCAGTCCAAAATTAAATCACAGTCCCTTTCTTTCATGTGTGTGTCCAACCACAAAACTAAAGACAGTTTTGCCAAAGCATATATTTCAATTTTTGCCTTCAGGCATTCCTTGTTTCTTGTGACTCACCGTCACCAACAGTGATCACCATCTTCTATTGTTTAGGCTTAATTTGGCCATTACCCATTTCATTTTTCCTCACTATTTCTTCCATGAAATCTAACTTAACACTCTTCCTGCCTGACATTATTAGGACATGACTTTCCATCCAACTACAGCTCTTGACCAAGCCTTTATCACATAACATCATAACTCCTACAACCCTCTCTACAGCCTTGATAAACGCAGTCTTGCTCAAGTTCTACCCATGTAAAAAGTTGCCTCGAGAATAATTTTCTTGATTTTTTTTTTTTTAACATGACAAATCCATCTTTGCAGTTCTGCCTATTGCTTACTCTCTTTTCTATACAAAAACCAAAACTATGCATGTTCATTTTTAAGGTACTTCTTCACTTACAGGTTACGAGTTTATAACGGGCCCTGCCTTTATTTTTTGTTCACTGTTGAAATAGAATCATAGAATCATTTAGGATGGAAAAGACCTTTAAGATCATCAAATCCAACCATTACCCTTGCACTGCCAAGCCTACCACTAAACCATGTCCCTAAGCGCCACATCTACATATCTTTTAAATACCTCCAGAGATGGTGACTCATCCACTTCCCTGGGCAGCCCGTTCCAATGCTTAATAACCCTTTCTTTATCTTCACTCCACCAAAGACATTAATTCTGAAGTAGGGTATTTTCACCTTATCCTATAATACAGTTGTGGCACAGAAGCATCATAAATAACAGATGTACCTCATTCTGCTTCTTCAGACCAAACCCTCCTCCCTCCAGCATAATGCTTGCAATAAATCCACAGTGGACAGGCGAGGTGTGCACAACTATTGCTCATGGTCCTGTTAGCATCACCTGCTTTCTGTTCGTTGTCACCATCCATTGTGGAATATAAGCTTTTCAGGGGAATAAATTTGGTTTATACCCAAACAGCAGTGGGGTCCTGATCCCTCACTAGGGTGTTTGAGTACCAACACGATACAGACAGTGAAGAGTAACAATTATGAACCACCTACTCTACTTTGAGACATGCTTACAGTCAACACCGCCTATGGAAGTTATATTCAACCTGCAACACACAGACGGCCCAACCTGGCATATCATTCTTACAGGAAATTTTTACTGAATTCATAAGAGGCTCCAACACATGGAATTCAATCAGTTATGCTGTGTTGTTTTCTATCAGAACATACATGGCATCATACTTCACTCAGCTCAGCAAGTAAAATCAAAGTGTTTTCAAATCTCTGGTATTCTTATGAGAAGCAGTGATAGAACAGTCCTGATTGCCTTTGTTTTGATAATTAGGAGGAAAAAATCTTGGAATAAGTTCTTGCCAGTGAGTGCATTAGTGAACATAGAGTACAGTAATACAGTACTACAAGAAACTTCTGTAACAGATAATTCTGTCTTTCTGCTTTCTTAAGTCTGACACAAAGCTGAAATAATTGGGATGGTAAAGTCTGAACAGCCCTAGTAAATTCAGCTAAATCTGGTATCAACACAGTTGGGATACTTATTTGCATGTTTAAATTACTCAAGTGACTAATTTTGTAATTTCCTTTTCAATTGCTGAATGCCTTACTTTTAAAATTAGTCCCCTGAGAAGCAGAGGCACAGTGCATGGTGTTGTTCAAGTTAAAAACTTGTTATACTTTAGAAGATTATCATAATATTGCATACATTATTTCTTATTTAATAAAAATTTAATTGTGCATATAATTTGATACTTTAATACCAATAATTCATTATACAATTTAGAATGCATTCATTTGTTTTTTTCTTGGAAAAAAGTTACATTCAATGATTCTGTGAATAAACATTCTTATTATTAGAACTCCCAATTTTACCATATTTTGCTTGCAGTCTTCCTAAATGGGACAAAACTCATACCCAGTGAAATCATACTAAATTATTGATACTCAAATGTCCTTAAATCCAGCCTCCTTTTCTTGTTGTGGGAGACGCAGAACACTAAGACAGACCACTTCATTAATGAAGTTCTGATGATGCTCCTTGGACACATCTTCAACACAAAGACGAGGAATGACCAACAGAAAGCCATGACAAGAATTAATAGCATTTTGTTACCATCAGAGGCAAAATTCTCACCTACTCCTTTTCCATTGGTGTGCAATTTTTAGAAAAAAGCCAAATCTCTGTAAACTGTTATAAACAGTGATCACAGTAAAACAGAACCGGTTTTCTGCAGAAGCTGACTCATATTATGACCTTCTAAAATGTCAGATT
This sequence comes from Larus michahellis, assembly GCF_964199755.1. Taxonomy (NCBI): domain Eukaryota; kingdom Metazoa; phylum Chordata; class Aves; order Charadriiformes; family Laridae; genus Larus; species Larus michahellis. The sequence continues at coordinate 1,174,980 of NC_133899.1, forward strand.
CCATACGCCGTGCCAAAAAGCCATGCTCAACATTATCTGTTTATTTCCTCACACAGGGACAAAAATTCAGCAATAGGGAGCACTCAATAAATTGTATGGGCAATGGTGATTTGCTTGGTTTACAAAATAAAGGAGGGAGTCCCAAATGTAAGGACAGTGTCACTATAATCCATATTTCTCAGAGGTTTGTACATTACATGAATTTCAGAAAAAAAAAAGAAATCTGGCAGTTTTTACTAATAATCTGGTTCAATCCGTGTATGACTGTGGGTTTCATACATCCACCTCCTTGCACCAATAGCAGGTTTGCAACACTGACCTTGTCAGTTCGGTGTACCCTTCAATATGCACAGATACTATGTGTAGATCTTAATAACAGTCTGCAAATGGCCACTGAAAACATCTTTAAAAGCATTTGGAAAATCCCATTTTGTTACATCATTGCCAATTATTGTCTCTGGCAAACCAGCCTCTCGACTGGTTTGTTGCTGTACGATCTGGTTTTCCATATCCTGGGGGAAAACAGTGATCTCAGGAACCTCCTAATGAAAGTAAAACTCACTCAACAGAATCACAGGAATGACAAATTAGTTATCTTCTGTAGAAATTACGAGAAAATATTTTTCTCATATGTTCTACTGACACATTATTTCTTTCCTGTTTTCTAACTTGGCTCTCTGTGGACCTCATCAAAATCTCCAAAGACAACAAGGACCACTGTTAAGTCCTACATCCTCCCCCTCTCATATCCCCCACAGCAGCCTTTGGGATTTAACGCCCATCTACCTTCTGCCAGTCTTTCCGTATTACTGGTGGTGCTGCTGCTTCACGTCTTGCATGATGCATCCAGAGACCCTAGCCTGAAATCATGGCTTCTCTGCGCCAGGAGCGGTTATGCTGCTCAGATAAATTCTGCTCTAGATAGATAAAACAGCCAAATAGCAACAGCCTGCGTACAAACAAAATGTTAGAATTAGTCTCCCATAACTCCTGCTTTGCTGTACTCTTGTTTAGTTCCCTCATTCTTTATTTCATTTCAGTTTTTATACTTTTAGTTTCCCTAGCCAAATATAACAGCAAGGTTTTCAAAAAGCCTGTTTCTGGTAAATTCATTTCTACTGTATTCTTCTGGAGCTCAGGAAGGCATTATCTGCACAAAGCAGGACATAAAAGTTCAAAAGACCAGATATTTTAGAGTGCTGATATTCTCTGCTTCAAAAACAAACAGCAATGTCCACTCCTTCCCAGAACTGAACAACACAATTCCTGCACCCGTGTACCCATCAGCAAGTCATATTAATGTATTTTATCAAAAAGTTTAATCAAGAGTAATTACTTCACTAAAGAATACCAGAGGAGGCATTGTTCCTTTGCAAATTAAAAAAAAAAAGTCTAGTAAATTTCCACATTCATACAGGTGTTAAAACCATTAAAACATATATATCTTGAACATTAGCTTTTTATATGCGGAGAGTAAAGGCTTATTTTTATTACATGAAAACGGACTTTTCATAGAATGTAGTTTTCGCAGAACTACACTAACTTCCTCATGCAAAGGTCAATAAAGTACACACAGCAATCTTCTAAAGCTTGCTGCTAAGAAAACTGACTTTTAAATCTGGTAAGCCTATATGCAATCTTAATATAACATACAGATGACCTTACTAAGCTTCTCTACTTTCTATAAATTTAAATTAATTGTATCATTTTATTTAAGTTTCCAACTTGCTGGGGTGTATTAGCATATTAAAATTAACTCTGCAGGCTGTAATCACTTTACCTTAATAAAACAACTTACCAAGGCAAATTTGATAAAATTATAGTACCCCCTTGTGGTGTTACCTTCATACCCCAATAGAACATTTCTTAATACTATATTCTAAAAAAAAAAAAAAAAACACAAAACAAAAAAAAACCTCTTCTTCTATCAAGCTCAGTGGATAACTAATTAACCTTTTCTAGAATCCAATACGAGCAGAGGGAAATTAAAAGGACTATCACCAGAATCTGAGAATGGATAAGCTAGAACGACATAAGCTGAGAAAGTAATCTTTAGTAAAACCTTATGCATTTTTACACCAACAAACATAGCATATAACGCTTTAATATGAAAACAGCATTTGGGTAGTTGTCCCCACAACGCAACACCAATAAAGAATGTTTTCCATTAAAATAAAAGCAACCCGCACTCAAAACCCAATAAGCTTATCAGTTACAAAAGCAATTTAAAAGTTCACCATTCAATGATTATATCTCACCTTATACAATGTTTTCCCTCACTATATTTAAATGACTCTTGCCCTTTGATTACAGAGGCCCCCTCTGCAGAACACTTCAGTCTTCCATTCTCTAATATTTATATACATATATACACACACACCCCGTTCTCCTCTTACCTCAATGGACTCTTATGAAAACAAGGAAAAAACAAAAAGTAACAGATATTCAAAGCAGGACAAAACAAAAGCGTGTTTTGTATTCTCTATTCTTTCTATTTTGATTCCAAAGAGGTGTGGGATTTCTTGAGATTAAAACATCCATCTGTCCTAAAAGTACTATATAAGCCTGTCCTATTTAAATATTATCACCTATTAAAAACCTACAGAAAGACAGCCAAGACAGCCATACAACCAGTTAGATTTACCTTTAGAAAGCAGAGGTCCCTACATCTAATTGTTCACAACACCCAGTCAGAACCATTAACAACAACAGCAAGGTAATACCAAAAACACCAAGCTTTAGATGCTGTGTGTTTTGAATTTTTTTTATATCTGTACAAACAAGATGCACTTTTAAAAGACATTATAATGATAATTAAGGCTTTTAAAAAAATAAATCATGAGATTATTACCCCATTTTCTTCATGATTATATGGTAATAGTTTCAACCAGTATTTGGCCAGACTCAAGTGAAAAAGGCAATTTTTATTTGCAATAGCCTACTGGCTTACTAATATATTTATATATGTATATTGGTGTTTAATCTACACATGAGAAACATGTCAAACTATATCAAACCACACAGTTGTCTACAGCCTGACACAGGTAAGATGGCACAGAAGTTCTTAAATATCTGAAAAAAAGTATTCACTGCATCTGAGAATTGCTGCTGTTAGCAGTAAATGAGAGTTTTTGAGACGTGTAGAAGGGGTACAGGTATACGTTCAATAACATGTGTGTATTTCAATAACCCCTTCAACAAAACTGACTCAGCTAGTTGGTGATCTCTACCCAGAGATGCAAACTTTCCAGAAATTGTAACGACACGGAAAAGAAAGGGATGAGCAAGTGAAAGGGAGAAGGATCTCTCTCCCAAAACTTGGATTAGGTTGGTCTCCCACCGATCAAGTTGGGCATATGCAGTCAAATTTGGGCTGAAGGGGAGAAGACACACAGGTGAGGGAATATTTGAGAGAAGTATCCAAGGGGAGACGCCCACACCAGGCTGACCAGGGACCAAAGGGGATATGCCAGGCATGTACCTGCTGTGGGTCCCAGTGCCCCTCTGCAGCATCTAGCAGGGCTTAACCATAAGCCTAGTTCCACAGTGTCAGTTGTAGCTACAGAAGAAAATCATCTTTCTAGAGAAAGTATGGTAAATGAACATAACATCCCTATTATAGATGTTTCATTACAATATAATTAACACAGCACAGCCCTGAGAACAGTAAATTTGGTCTATTCAATGCAGGCCTAGGCTATACATGATTTGTAATTGCCTAATATGAAAGCCTTGACATAAAGTAAATTCAAAACTGTTTCCATAACTAACAGGAACTTAAAATGTAAGACTGAAATGCAGTACCAATAAAGCCTTTGTAAATGCTATCTTAAAATACATGTTTCTCTGAAAGAAAATAGTTACCATAGGAGGTTTATTTTATTTTTTTCCATATTTTTCTATATCAGGTTTACAGAGAACTGGTGTAAAACTACTTTTGTCTGCTGAAAGAACGTGTGATTTTGCATCATGCTCAAGTTGTGACAAATCAGGTATTGGGACCAGTAGAGGTGGTAAAGTATCCTATTAAAAACACTGGTGTATGTGTGAAAGAGGGAGCAACCATTTGCTGCTTCAGAAGCAAAGTACGAAACAGAATTTCATCTTTCACATGAACAGCTGCTCCCACAAAAGTAAGCCATTTAAAGCAAATTTGTGATTCCTCAGGCCAGTAACATCATTTCAGCACTTTAAACAAGAACAAACTACATCCATCACTACTACCAACCTTTCTAAAATATGTCCACTAGAAGAATGTCAAAACTCAACACCTGTATAACTAATTTTCCATTTTCTAAATGAGCCAGCTGTAACAGAATGAAAAAGTGACTTTGTCTAAACCATACAGCAAAGCAGTAGCAGAACAAGACAGAAACATCAGCTACATCAACCTTGCCATGTTAAAGCCCCTTCAAGGCTAATTTACTGCATGGTTCATACCACCTTGGCCTGGGTGTCACAAGAATTCAGAGGAATACAGGCGTGCTATATTCCTTTCATGTTTAAACATTCGTGTTCAAAGCCCTTGGGGACAAGTGAATTGAGTTGTTCCCAATAACCAGCAGACCACTATCTGTGAGAAGACTTTTGCTCTTGAGATCAACTTCTCCACACGTCCAGTCTTATGACAAACAAGGTGCTTGGAGATGACCACACCAGTTGGATGACAGAGGTGGATGGCACCATATGGATGATTTGGCTATATGGTGCTTCCATAAGATTTTCATTGTAGGAGAGTCTTCCATTGAGATCAGTTGCCCAAGTGCCTTGGCAGATGGGCCTTAAACTGGCTTTGATACCAGTACCAGAAGATAGAATAAGGAGGGCTGTCTTTGGTGGAATATATCATGTTTAGGGCAAAAAGCTATTGACACAGAACCATACAAAATCTGGGTGACTCTTTAGGTATCCAGACCAGAAGGTCTTCCCATCAGTGCTCACTTTCTATCAACTCCCGTTTCATTGCTGTTGGAGCAAGCCTAGTGCCCTCTAACACCAAGTTTGTGATGTGGCTTGCATAACCTCCTCAGGCCTAGAGACTGAAGTTTCTCAGAACCGGGCTTTCTGAAATATTATCTCCAAGAATTGATAGTAAGTAAGAAAGACAAAATTTGGGGGTTTGTCCATAGCTGTGCTCACGAGGGCAATGAAGTGATTTAATCTTCACAACAGTAATTCCGTGCCCTTGCAATGATTATTGTGACACTTGACGGACCTTTTTCTTGTCTCCTAAATTCAGTGTCCCAAGGAAACAGCTCAGCTCCCAAAGTGTACACACAAACCTCAGAGGCACCTTCTCATAGATCCTGAATAGTCTGTACCAATCTGCTGCCCTGACCACAAGGCAATCGCACAAGATTCCTCCAGCAGTAGGATGACTCACGTGGGACAGATTTAGTACACATGAGTTTAGATGCCCTCCGGAACCTGAACATGAGGGAACATGGAAGCATCCAAGAGCCTGCTCAGTGGCATTTCAGAGTCAGGGAAGATTGCTGGGGCAGTCTTTTTGAGCAATTTCACAGAACAGCCTAGACATGGCTGTTAATCCCCAGCTATTTTAATCCCATCATCTACCAAGCGCAACACATTATCTTCCATCATGATAGAAGTAAGCAAAAAAATTAACCTCTCCTCTCCATGACAAACGAAGCTTTACATAGACAAAATTGCATACATTCCTGATATTTGACTGCAGGTTAAGGATGAAAAAAGGACAAAGTCTGAAAGAAATACACTTAAGGAGATTTTATTCAGGCAAGACAGGACCTCCTGCTTAACATACAAAAGCCATTCAGAATTTTTCAACCAAATCATATGGACCTGCATATACAGTACATGTTAATTCTTCTTCCTTACAGAAGTAACGATGAAAGTATCTTGGCTTCAGGATGCACTGGTTTAATTCTGCTACAGCACTCAATTCTGCCTTTCATTTTCCTACTGACTTTCTGAAATTCCATGGAAAGACATTGTTGTTAAACAGCAGTGAGTGTTATTCTCACAGCAGTGTACACTAATAATAATTCAGTGTGGTGTCATGGAAGGCTGTGAGCTCTTACTGAATTTATTTGAAAAATAAAGTTTGTTTTTTTTCTCAGAGATCTTTACTTAAGTCAGCATGGAACTCTTGTAAAAGATAACTACCAATAAGTCACAACTACCCAAGGAACAGCCTTTTTATTTTATTTTTTTATTCCTTGCTCACCATGACAACATAATAAATGAGCCCTGAGAGACTAGAGGTGCATAACTATTTAAAATTTTGTATTTTATCTTTCATTGTATGCTTCCAGACATAACATTCATGATCTATTTTTTTTAAAACCCTCTTCAGTGTCTCCAAGTGAAATACTCCAGTTTTCAACTGCAATGTACAATAATCAGAAATACATCTTAGCTGTGATTCTAGGTAACAGTTTACAAAACTAGTCTTATAGTATTTTTGTGATCCATTAATAATTACTTGCTCCTGTAAAAGAAAAGCAACAAGCCAACAGTTTCAACATCTGCTTTTTCAATTTTTGTTTTGAGTTCTGTTGGATGTCTCTGTATTCTTTCATACATGACTAATAGGAAAGATACAAGACTAATAGGAAACATAACTGCAACTTCACTTACGGTTGGTTTCAGTTAACAGATGGTCTTTAAACTATCCAACATAAAAGCATTCATTTTAGAAAAACTGACCCCAAAACTGCTTCATAAAATAAAGTATTTTGATTTTTTTTTTCCCCTCAAAGCTTTAGAATCTTTCAAGACACTACAGTATAAGAGGCCCCAGGGTTAAAGGGAGAGGGAAAAAAAAAAAAAAAGAGACCGACACACTTATAATTTCTGACCTTAAATATCAGAGACTGAAGGTTTTGCAATGTAAGTATCAGAAGTAACATCATACACAGCTATACAAAATGGTGGGCCTCCTAGACTAAGTCTTTTCTTGCTAAATTTCAAGTGCCAACATAAAATTACAGCAAAGAGATCTGAAAAATCCCTATGCTACAGATGACTGCCATGATAGATCAACCGAAACTTGAGTTTTCCATAAGCTAGTGCAGCAGTTATGGCGGGGTCTTTTGGCTGTTGTAATAGCTGCTTCCTTCTGAATAAGTAACTAAGCCAACAAGAAGCATTTTCTTAAATTTCTCAGTAATATGGTTTCATGGGCATATGAACAGTACAAGTCCTACTTACTATTAAACTATTTAATATAGAATACGGTGAATGAAAAATTGTTTATCCCACACACACCTTGTACAGTTGAAGAGGGTTTACTTAGGATCAATAAATAGATTTAGCAAGATCTGCGTTGCTCTACATTTCTTGTTCTGACAATACCACTGTATGTTTGTCCTGTTCTAACACTTATCTACAAACCTGCTGCTGGCCACCATCAAAGAAAGTATAGCAGACCAGATATACCTTTGGTCCTTTTGTTCAGTGTTTTTGTTCATGAAACACCACATTCAAGAGCTATGCAATAACTTTGCTATGAGTGCAATCTGCTTATAGCATGGCTTTTCTTAAAGGACTGTCTTTAAAAGAAACCAAGAGTAAAACCAAAGAAACAGCTATTGTCCAAAATGCCTTCCAAGCCCATCCATCACAATTGCATGACTCTGGGACAAATGGGTACTGCCACAGCACTGCTGTAGTTATATGGGCACCATAGCGTGGTGCTGATTTAAATATGAACACGGTTTAATGCCGCTGACCTTTTTCAGAGTCACTCTTCCATGTGTTACGACAGCAGCCCAATTGAAGCCAAAACATCAAGAGCAACTTCACAAAAAGTTTTAGATTAAGAATTAATGATTATTATATGCAAGATTATAGTAGAAAGTACTTTTTGCAAGTCTGTTCTCCTAGTTCTATTTCAAAAGGGCCTGTGCAACAACACTAGACAGCTGAGCATAACTGGACTTCACAGAACTTTCATCAGCTGACTGGTGAAAGCAGCAATTCATCTCTTTCCCAGGAAGAGACTGTAGATGGCAGAATTTTTATATGGAAAAAACAGAATTCACTTTTTTTAATATTCAATTTATAGTCAGATTCTGAGCCCTTTGCTCACATGTAAGGATATTTACTCTTGCAATCAGTTCCTCCCACACAGCTATGTCTGTTAATGAAGTGCCCATACAAGCCATCAATATTTTGGTCTAGATAAGATATATTTTTTCTATCTGCTAACATCAGTCACTCAAATGCAAGTTTAGAAACAGACGAAGCAACTGAAGCTTGCAAAAGAGCACTATACCCTAGGAACTTAAACGTGGCTCTTTATTTTAAACAGATTATGTATATTAATTCCTAACCAGAATTCTTTCAGTTTTGCAGAGAGGTATATGATCACTTAAAAAAAAAAAAACCAAACAAAACCAAAAAACCACCTCTAGTTTAAAAAGTGCTATTAAAAAAAAATCATACAAGAATTAGCACTGGAGAAAAAGTTAGCAAATAAACCAAAGCTGAAAGTAAGTTTCTTTCTTTCAGACAGTCTATTTTTCCAGATGCATCATCAGCATCTGCATGTTAGCAATTTTTCATTATTTATAAATGTATTACAGGAACACAGCCAAACTACAAGCCAAGAAGTCCAACACACACATTTTTAAAAATAGGGAATGCGTCTTGGTTATAGAACAAAAGAACTCATTTTATCACTTGGCTTTACCGCTTGAGAAAATGGCTCCTGGTGTGCTGAACTCCATGATAAATGTGCCCCCTCTAGATCTTTATTGCCCTTGTAAATCAAAGGACTGACAGCAGTTAATAAGAAAGCTTTTGAGTGGTTTTGAAGTTTTGCTTTGTACAAATAAAATCTCATATTAAAGAATTTGCTAGTCCTCAAGGTGTGGAAAAATGAGTATGACTAGAACCTGTTGTGCTTTCTTTTTTTAACTGTTTCCACTATTTTCAAAAATCATTTTGTACCAAGGGTACCGGAATAAAATAAGTAAATATCTCTGTATTGAAATATAAAAATTAGAGTCAGTGACTTAGTTATTAAAACAAAAATTAAAATCTTTCTGCCATTTCTATACCCTTGTGATGTCTGGACAGGGCAACAAAATCAGAAGCGTGCAATATAAAACATGACAGATTTTTCCATAATTTTACGTTAGATGTTGACAATACTTCTACAAACCATTTTTAGCTAAAGAAAGCGACGTTTCTACATCCGAAAATTATCCATTGAAGTTCCACTGCGATACTGTTATAGGGAGAATAGGATTATTTGAGTCACCAGCTAACCCACAGGTATGGACAAAAGTTTTTAAATTCATTGGCAGAAACTACAGCAATATTCACAGATAGCCAAATAATGGTAAATAGCATGAGTTCTACTTATACGTGTATCTTTAAGTCAAGCAACAGTACCCTATAGGGAAACAAAGAAATAAATTACTACAACACAAATATTTAAAGATCATATCATGGAGTGAACAGATCAATTTATAATTAAAAGTTTGCTTTAGAGATTACATTCTAGAACAGACATTTGGGGGAAAAAAAACGGTTATTTGGAAGTCTTCAGAAGAAAACTGCAGTTTGGATAAGGACACTCTTTATGGCATCATGCATTGAGTATACAGCATCAGCATTTCACTGAACTACAGTTTAACCAAAACAAATTAGAATTAATGTGGTGGCTTTCTGTTTTACTTCCATGCCTTGCGTTATCCTTGTTCAATTCCAGGCAGCATCATTCCTTCTAAAATAGTTTATGGCACACCCTGGCCAAGGAAATCTTAACAGGAAACTACAGTTATTTGGACAAAGCTAAACGTATTTGTAGGGAAATAACTATATTTCCTGTTCAAACTGGTAGCACAAAGGTATTATGTGACAAACTATCAACAGGTCTAAAGAAAGCCTGACTTCTCTTGACTGGATTTTAAATACATTTTAGAAGGCATCTCAATGAATATACATGTTAGTGGACATGGTCTCTTTAACTGTTCAGTTCCCCCTGCCCCAATCTAGGAAAAATTAAGTAGGGTTTTTCTTTAAAAACAAAGACAACCAGTATGAAAGAAGCACATTAATAAGCGTCATTTAGGATTAGGATCCAAAGTACCAGGCATTGGTATTTCCCAGCTGCATGGCTCTTTTGTACCTAAAGTCCCAAGGATGTCACTTATCACTAGCAGACACTGGAAAGCTACAAAGAAGAAGTGAATCAGACTGAAGTGTTACTGCCTTCTGCATGATCTCCCCTCCTCCCTACACCCTGAGCCTGCCCTGCCCGCAGCCCACCATCTGCTTGCTTATGCGATCTTCCTTCATGCACTCTGCCCTTTAGGTAGGTAGAGGACCCTCTTAATCTGGGAGAGGTTCATTGACATGGATAATCAAACCTTTCTTCCCAAGGAGAGGCTACTGATAGGCAAACAGCAGCACCTTCTCGGACAAGATGGAGAAAGACACATCAAGAGCTATACACAAAGCAGGCTGTAAGTGTGGAGAGTGTAGCCTACCGCACAGCCATCCAAGGCTCAGTTCATGGCCTTGATTGAACTGAGGTTGTTATTGTGGCATGCTGGTATTTTCACTTAAAGCACTGTTATGTTTCTAACTCTCGTCATTGGAAAGAACACCTAGAAATACAAGCTGAATGTATTCAGTAAATGTATGCTTTCCCTAGTCTGTAGATGATCAGACTCTTGTGTGATTCTGCCAACAGAATTACCTCCATTTGTTTTTTTCCCTATTAAAAGTTTCCATCACTGCCTCCCCACCCCCAATATTGACAGATTGAAAGGAGAAGGCAAGAGATAAGGCCACTAAAAGTGTCCCTCAGCTGTGTTTTTGTGATTTTGTAGGGCAGCATTAGTTAAATTAGAAAACCGCTGGCAAGCAGAGACTCCACACAAAGCCATGCTTGATGGCCTTCCAGAGAACATGTCACCAATCTAATAAGGATCTAGGCCCAAACATGGCACAGGACATTTCACAGAAATTAAACATCTAGTTATGTCACAGTTTAAAAATAAATACTAATTCCTGCTGGAAGGTCCAACATTCCTGAAGTGTGATCCCCAGGGCAGAAAAAGAGGTCAGAACATGACAAAAGATGTAGAAAGTATGCAGAATCTGGGTCTGGGTACCAACAGTTTTCTTCCTGCTGCTTCACAGCAGCTGACAGTAGCAGATCTTGGTTTAGAAAAGCCTACAAAGACATCCTTTTGTGCCACCAGTAAGTATAACCTTGCACTTGAAGAAAGTCTACAACACCTAACAAATCAAAAGGAAGGGAACAATGGCAAAAAGTTAATTCAGAATGAAGTTACAGGTTCCACCATTCAAGACAGCATTCACTTTCTACAAATGAACCTTCTTGTAAAATGCAGTCATAACTGATACTACATGAACAGGATAGCTATCTCAAACATAGCAGATGTCCATTTCCGCAGGCAGCACAACATTTCTTTGCTGATGACTTCCCCCTTGAGGTTATCAAGGTCATTATTAAAGGAAGACTAGAGCTCATTTTAACATTTATAGCCATGAATTTGATTTTTAAACTACTTTATGATGACTTATTCTTATTTTTCAATCCAGAAATTATTCTGAAATCACTGAAAACAGTTACATATAAGTTTGGGGATTTGTGGGGCTTTTAGATTTTGCGAGGTGTTTTTATTTGATTGGTTTTCAACAAAATAAAAGCGTAACAATTACTGATGGAATCACTTGTTCCATTTAAAGAACAAAACACAACTCCCTCCCTCCCCACTCAGATCAGTTGCCAGGTGCTCACCTACTGCAGAACCCCTCTAAACTTTGAGTTTCAGCTCAGCAATCATGAGCCAAATCATATATATAAGTATTGATGTTTGCCACTCTACAGTTAAATTACATCAACCATCAATGCAATCAACTCATTAGCTGTTTTTTATTGAGCACCAACATTCATTACTTACTTTTCAATTCTTTGATTAAGCAACATATTGCCTGTATTCCCAGTCTACATCTACCAGATGATTAGCTCAATAATACTGATAATCTTCTCAAGTCAAAAGAGCTAGGAAGGGAAGTAACTGAAACCCCTATGAGCAGACTCAATTTACTCCTTTTGTGTATAACATCAATACACTAAACTACTAGCAATACAATCCAGCAAATGAAACTTCAAACGTGCTAAGTTAGAGAGTAATTTTAACAAAAAGTCACAGCAGGTCATTAAAATGCCCCTTAATTGTTTCTAGATCATACTCCGTTATCCTTCCACAACCTTCCTGGCATGCTGAGATTTTAAATCTCTTCTGACTGATGTAAGCAGCAAGACCAGAATTGAAGTGCGATTGTCACATACGGAGTCTGAATGCCAAAGGTCAAAACAGCTTACTGGTATGCTGGCCCACTGCACCAAATTTTATATCTTTTCTGTCCCTTGGTTATTGCCTGACATGATTTAACAACTGTAATTCCTTATTTAACGATGTCAAAGGTTTTTAGGAAATTGACTGTATTTCACCAACGATATATTTCTTCTTGATTACAGAGTGGTTAAAATGATTTTAAACCAAGACAGCAAAATAAAGCAGTAATAAAATCAATAAAAGGTGCTTAAAACATTCCTTCTATTAGGTAATGGCATTTAAAATATCCGTAGCTTGTAATGGCACTTAGGATATGCCCAAAAATCAATGAGCTAAATTACTTATTGAACTAGTTAATTTGAACATTGAGTTTTATATGTATATTGATAAAACAAGCTACAAGAATAGTGGGTCTATTTGAATTTCACGGTCAGATGTCTCCCTCTGCTGGAAAAAAAAAACCTCTAAAAACGCCACCAGATTTTTATTTTTTTTTTAAGCAGCTACACTAAAGGATGTAACGTCTAAAAAACTCCACAAGAGGTCTCTAATTCTCGTAGAGTTTGTCAATTAATGCTGCTTTTACCGAAACCAGCAAGTATTAAAAGATGCTAAACAGCAACACAGAACTTTAGATTTCACCCAGAATACCGCCATTTGGTGAGACCTGAGAAATATGTGAAAAACACATAAGGTGGGAAAAGTGTAGAAAATAAGGTATATCATAATGTTTTAAAAACAGTGAGACCATCCTCAAGAATTTTGCTAATACTTCTCGTGTTAATAATTCCTCCATATTCAGGAATAACAGCCTCAGGGGTTCTATTTTCTTGCTAGAAGTACAAAAACCAAGCTGTGTGTCTACCAGTCCTACTCTTGACATGCAAAAGCCCTCTTACAGAGACTAGCCTGAGCACTCAACTTAGTTCGGAGCCTGTTTCTCCTTTACATTGAGGAAAGCCGTGCTTCAGAAAAGAAAAACGTTTACAAAATAAGAGAGACTTAAGTATGGCAGATTTGCCTGCAAAACAAAACAAATTAGCCAAACGCAGTCCCCTCAGAAGAAAGCAAACACTGATGGTAGTAAAGACTTCTGCTTATTTACATAGACTTATATGACTGCAGTGGTAGGAACCCTGAAGTTACTCGAAGCTCTGGAACGAGAGGCAAGGCGACGGCGCTCTTCAGCCCAGGCTGCAACAACTCCCGAAGTTGCAGAGACCAGACACAGAAGCTAAGGCAGAGCGCACTGCTCAGGGCAGGATACCACCCCGTATGTGCTATTAGCGCTCTATCAAGATGAGAGGACAGCACCCCTGCATTTTAAACCTGCAGTCTAGTGGCGATGATACGATTATGACATCATTCTGAGGCCCCTCTCTCATTTTTTGAAAGGTCATGGTGATTAGGAGACGTTCCTGACAACTGGAAAAAGGCAAATGCCACACTCATCTTCCACAAGAGCAGGGGAAGGAGCCGGGGAAGGCTGGTCAACCCCGGACACCTCCGCCCTTGGAAGGATTATGAGGCAAACGCTATGGCAGGCCATTTAGTCAGAAGGTGGACAAGGACCCTCTGGCTTTGGCCGAACTTGGCTCGGCGGGGCTGTCCGCTTCCCTCAGACCCTGCCTCCTCAGACCCCCGCTGACAAGAACCAGCCCCGCAGCCGCCCCTCCTCAGGGAGGTGGGGGGGGGGGGGTGTCCATCCCGATATCTCCCCTACAGGGAGAAAGGAGACCAGCACCCCCGGAGACCCCCCAGGCGAAGGGCCTCTCACCGGCTGCCCGCCTCCCTGCTCCGCCGGCCCGCCCCTCACCTCCGGGCGGAGCGAACCGACTTCCCCAAGATGGTGCCGCGCCGCCGACAGCGGAACTCTACCTTCCCAAGATGGCGGCGGCGCATCCGTCTCCCGCGACCTCTCCAAGATGGTGTCTTGCTGACGATGACCTCTTAAAGATGGCGGCGGTGGCCCCGCCCCGAAGCGGGGTAGGCTGGGAGCCGGGCCGCGCGGCGCGGAGCGGGCCTGGTGCGGGCAGGCGGTCGGGCCGGGCTGGCGGCAGAGGGGAGGCGGGCGGTCGCCATGCCGGAGCTGGCGGTGGACCGTGTGGTGGTGCACCCGCTGGTGCTGCTCAGCGTCGTCGACCACTTCAACAGGTGGGGGCCGGGCGGGCGCGGCGGCGCCGCCGTCGCGGCGCTGAGTCACGGCCACGGGCCGGGCCGGGCCGGGCCGTGAGGGGAGCGGGGCCGTGAGGGGAGCGGCGCGCTGTGCCCCGGGGCGGGCAGATGGGGGTGGAAGGGACCCCACGCCGTGAGGGGAGCGGCGGGGCCGGGCCCGGGCCCGTCGCTCGGTGCCGAGGGCCGCGATCCCCGGGTGGCGGAGGGAGCGCGGCCTGCGGGAGCCGCCGGAACCCCCGGCCCGCCGCCGCCGCCGTTGTTTTCCTCGTCAGGAGGCGCGTGGGGAGCGATCGGGTGCTGTGAGGGGGCTCGGAAACAGCGTCCTGCACCTTAAAACACGAGCGGGGGAGAAGCGGGGCTGTCCCCTGAAGCTGCACTGAGCAGGGGGTCAGGTCATATCCTTCTAAACACCTAGTGTAATTTGTGTCTAATTTAACTTAATTGCGCCAATTGACAAGCAGTTTTAATGTTTAAAAAAAAAAAATCTGACAAGGCGAACAAGCCTGCCACTGTGAAAGCAAATCATGGATGACACCGAGCAGTTTTAAGAGCTTACTCACTTTTTTATAGCCCATTGTCCTGTGGGGAGGCTGCAGTGGTGCGTATTTTGGGTCACGTTCCCCTCGTTAGCTGCATCGGACCGTATTCTGCTTCGTTGGGTTACGAGGCTTGGTCCTGATGGCACCGAAACACCTTTTTCTAGATGTAAATTAACAATCAGTAATAAAACGATCATAACGCCTTTTCTTCTATTCCAGCGCACATACTGTTTAACTTGCGGAAATTAGCCAAAACAGCTTGTCCACTGATATCTTCTTTCCTGAATCAGGCTTTTTTGTCCTCGGAACTGACAGTCTTTTCCATTTAGAATAGGAAAAGTTGGGAATCAGAAGCGAGTCGTCGGTGTGCTGCTGGGCTCGTGGCAGAAAAAAATACTAGATGTGTCCAACAGTTTTGCAGGTGAGTTTGGGTGTCCTGCCCTTGTTCAAACCTACTGAATTATTTAATAGATTAATTGCGTTTGTGGGGGTTTTTTTAAGCCGCCCAGCCAGACCACAGATTCTTCTCTCCACAAAACAGCCTATATCAAACAAAAAATGCTAACTGCTGTCAAAAATAGACCTATTCCAGACAGTCTTGCGCTGCACCTTCCCTGTTAAATTGTGCAATCTGGAATGTTTCGGGAGCGGTGAATATTTTGCTGCATTGGACTCGCTGACCTCTGCTGAGGGATCAGCGTCTCTACATGTCATGCCGAAATCGCAGCGCTCGGCGCTGATGTAGCTGTTACATCTTGTGTAAAGATTTAATGCATGTTTTAGCTTTACATCTTTTCCTCAGATTCTGTCCGGTTAAATACTAGTTCTTTCCTTAAGTAAAGTTCTTAGTACTCTTGGAATAGTTTTCTCTTAAATACTTACATGTGATGGTAAAAGTACTCCTTGAGTGAATGGCTTTTGCTGACCTGTTTGTGTTGGATCATTTCATTCCCAGTGGGGCTACTCTGTGACAAAGCAAAACTACCTCAGTTTATATATGGAGTTTCACAGTTTATATGGAGTTCTTCTCCCAAGTGTGGACTATTTTATTTTTTTTTCTAACTTTTGGAGGAACTTTTTCTCATCTGAGTTGAAAAGAGATTTTTTTTGTCATTTTGGTAGCTTTGAAGCTATTAAAGCTATAGCTATAAAAGCTATGAAGCTTTTACTATACCAATAAATTAAAAGGCTGAGACCAGTCTTTGTTCTCAGAACTGAGCCTGTGTCCCTGTGTACCTGCTAACTGATAAACTAGTCATGTGCTCGACGGTAAATCATCCCTACTTAAAGTGCCTCGTTATGTTCTAGCAGTCTATAAAGTGCTGATGACGTGTTCTACACGGAAAACTAATTTTTCCCTAAATGGACTGCTGTTGATCACCAAGCTGTGAAGTCTGCTGGGATACTCAGTTTATCATATCGAATGTCTGCGCACACTGTTGAGTCACTTCTGTATGCGGGAGGATTCCTCTCCGATGCTTGATGTTGTCCACCGAGGGTAACCCTCAGAACGCTTTGCACTTCATTCCTCTCTTCTAAACTGTTAGTAATTATGCGACGGCCTCGGCCTGGGAGAACTGGCCGGCACTGTAGGTCACCTTGTGCAGCGTAGTGTTGCAGAACAGCTAAAACCGATTAAAGTCCGCTCTCCTTTAGCAGCCAAAGATACCCTAAAACATGCTGTTTCTATAAACATTTTCATTCTGGAAGCTGGATTCTTAAATATTGACCTTTTGTTTTATTCCCAGTACCTTTTGATGAGGACGACAAGGATGATACTGTGTGGTTTCTAGACCATGACTATCTGGAGAACATGTATGGAATGTTTAAGAAGGTCAACGGTAAGTTGAGGCGGTCGTGCAGTCAGGGATATGCTCCTGGAAACTTCCAAGACTCTGCACAGGGAAGTGAATTCATTGTGAGGTAGAGAGGTAATTGCTCACATAAGGAGCCACTCCATGCTAATTCCTTGCACAGCTTCACTTTCACTGATGGTTTTCCATGGGTTAATGTGTGCAAGTAGTTTCTGTTCTTAACACATTAATTCATACCTTGCTAGTTTTCCCAAGTGTCTTAACAGCTTTGTATCTTCAGAATAATTCAGGTTTCAAAAACGCCATCATTTCTGACGAACTTCAAAGCTTTCTCCTCTGTAACCCATTCTACGCACATGTGCCCTGAGATTAGTTTTTTATGAATGTAAACATTACAAACTCACATTTTATAAGTAATGATTCTAATTGCTCTTCACCACCTTTTTTAGAAAGTGTCTTTACTGCAGTTTGAGACTTCAGAGCTGAATGCTCAGTCATAACTTCAGTTCCTGGGAATTTTCTTATCCCTGGGACCAGCTGTCATTCTCACGATACAGTTTATGTTTCTAGAATTTTTGCATTTCTGGATGTCAGAGTTTCAAGCTGACACATCCTGATATCTGCAAAATTAATAAATCATATGAAATGTCCAGATTAGTTAAGAACCTAGGAGTAAAGTTATATATGTGATTAGTAAGCTACAATAAGTAAGTACGATTAGTAAACTGTCACTAGCCATGTCATCGTCTTGCCTACTGTAATTCATTTCCCCCTCCTTTACGCTCGTCTTCTGCATGGGTGAGATTTTCACCCTTGATTTGCTAATTCAATCTCTGCCTAAATCTTTCTGCTGTTGTCTTACCATGCGACTCTGATGTAGAATCCTTTCTGGTTTTATTCAGCTAGAGAAAGAATAGTTGGTTGGTACCACACGGGCCCGAAACTGCACAAAAACGACATCGCCATCAATGAGCTGATGAAAAGATACTGTCCTAACTCTGTAAGTCTGGCAATTTTTTTGTTTTGGTTATTTTTCCCCTCTCTCTTCCTAAATGGGTGAGCTGGGAATCCTTGGCCCCCGCATTTGTTACTGGTGATAATAGCATATGAAAGACCTGGTAGCCGTAAAGTGATTGAGGACCTCAGATCAGAGTCTTTTGAAACAGCTGTAGATGTCTTTTCTCAGTGCCTGAAGTTAACACCTCTGAGCAGCCAGCACACCATCGCTGTGCAGCAAAGAGCTGACTTAGGTACTTTTTTTCTAGTCTTTGAATGAAACCTGGTTTTCCGAAATGTTTGCTTCTTCCGTAAGGTGTTGGTGATTATTGATGTGAAGCCAAAGGACCTGGGGCTGCCCACAGAAGCTTATATTTCGGTTGAAGAAGTTCATGATGTGAGTATTTAATAGTCTCTCTGCCTTTTCCTGTGAAACGGGTTTCCATTAAAAGATGGCTGTGAGGATTTTCTGAAGGGTGCACATCGCATGGCACATAGCTGCGTTTTATCTGTGGGACGTTGCATTCACTAGTGAGGGCCTGTGACTTGCAGCCAAAATCTGCTGAAACCAGAATTTAAATCCCAGTCATAACGTAAGCCCTTGTAACTAAAGCTTTCATCCACCGATGCTCTTGGAAGAAAAGCTGTGCATTTCTGTTTGACCTAAGGAATTCCACAGCTCCGGTTGTCTGATTTAAATGCTTCTTACCTGTTTCTGTCATGTCTGTGGCCATGAAGAAAGTCACAGATTGTCACTTTGACACGTCAGCCTGTTTGCAGAGGTGGTGTGTGTAATTGCGTGCTTATTCATTTGTGCCAGTGCTGAGTAGGTAGGTCAGGCGTGAGCAACACTCACTAACGACTCGCAGCACCATGCAGACAAATAACATACAGTAGTAAGTCAGCTTTAGCTTTTCATTTGCAATTCTTTGATTTAAATTACATTCTGGATGTATGTAAAAAAAATTTGATCCTGTGCCTGTCTGAGGCCCTCAGTATGGCGAATAAGCTGCTGCAAGTATCCCAGGTCTTGTATCTGCAGGATTTGTTCTTGGTTTTGTGAATTCATGACAGTCCCAGTCGTGCTTTCTATTTACAGCTGTGTGCTGGTCCAGGTAATGGTTTTGAAAACACATGGGTAAAACTCATTCTCAGAAATTCAGCCTGTGAATCTTTCAGATCTCTTCCTTAATCACCGGTGTCTAAACTGTAATTTTAATGTGATTGGGTTTTTTTTCTGGACCTGCATATATACTTGTAACTGGCTGAGAGCAAATATCGGGATGGCAAAAGGTATCCCTAAGTGTAGTAAGGTTGTATCAGGAAAGAAATAATTATGATATTTAGTGAGACTCTCTGTTCTACCCACCAGTACGTAGGCCAGCAAAATACATTAATTGAAAATTACACAGACCACAAGAAAGAATAAATTGTTAGCAACTCTGGCCTTGTGATAGTTGGTAATGCTAATTAAATCAAGGAAAATCCAACTAGAGCCTTTCCTTTCTGATTTCTTGTGGACTGTTTATAACTACTTTGCTCAGGTCACGAATACAGTTTCTCATACTCTATCTAAAATTCTATGCTTTTAAAAGGCATTGTGATTCACTTACAAACTTCTGCCCTTAGCTGCGTACTTGAGTCCCCTGATACTCTGTTTTGCCATAATTTGCCCCGTGGCCTCTTCCTGACCCTGTAAACAGGCACCAGTTAGTCTTACGCTGTGACGTGTGGGTTGTCCCGCTGTTGGTGTGTGAGACAGCTGTACGGGGCAGTTGGCTGCACCTCTGCACCCGCAGTCAGCTGTGTGCTCGGTCTGACCGTGTCTCCTCTGTCCTCGCCCCTTGAAGGATGGCACTCCGACCTCCAAGACGTTTGAGCACGTGACCAGTGAGATCGGAGCAGAGGAGGCGGAGGAAGTTGGTGTTGAACACTTGCTACGGTAAGCGCCTTTGACATGAAAGCCTTCTTGTACGACTTAACGTAGCAGTGAACGTGATCCATCTGGCATCTCCCAGTGCCAGCTTCCCGGGGGAAGTGCACATCTTGTTAAATACGCTACTTAAATTCTAAAAACGTATTCATTTAGCAGCCTCACTTGGCATATTCACTCATTGCTCGTGAAAAGTGGGACTGCCCACGATGAGATGATGAAAACTACACATTCGTTCTATCAAAGCTGCAGATTATTGCATTGTTTGGAACTGTCCCCAGCCGCTGTGGACCTCACAGAGCAGGACTGCATGGGAGTGGTGTTGAGGGTCTGTAACTCCAGTCAAAAAGCGAGCGGTCACCCTGTACAAACCACACTGCCTTTTCACCAGTCAGAAATCCTGTTTATTCTGTCTGTCCCTCTGTTGTTACAAGTATTGTTCCAGAGAGAACATACAGGCATCACAGGGTACAACAATGATCTATTTTAGATGTACTTTGTTACATATATCAGTTTGTTTGCATTCTTTGCCTTGGAGCATTCATTTCAGTTGTACTTCAGCTGTGCTTCAGACTGCTTTTCTGTTTAAGCTGGAAAGGTCCCTGCAGTGAGCGTGCCCACCTACTAAGGAGAATGCAGAGTAACGTTCTAATGCTGATCCTTTGTTGTGCGTGTTTCAGAGATATCAAGGATACAACGGTGGGCACTCTGTCCCAGCGGATCACAAATCAGGTCCATGGCTTGAAGGGACTGAACTCCAAGCTTCTGGACATCAGGAGCTACCTAGAGAAAGTAGCCATGGGCAAGCTCCCCATCAATCACCAGATCATCTACCATCTGCAGGATGTCTTCAACCTGCTACCAGACGTCAACCTGCAAGAGTTTGTCAAGGCCTTTTATCTGAAGACCAATGACCAGATGGTGGTAGTTTATCTGGCTTCTCTTATCCGTTCTGTGGTTGCCCTGCACAACCTCATTAACAACAAGATTGCCAACAGGGATGCAGAGAAGAAAGAAGGACAGGAAAAAGAAGAAAGTAAAAAGGAGAGAAAAGACGAGAAGGAGAAAGACAAGGAGAAGAGTGATGTCAAGAAAGAGGAGAAAAAGGAGAAAAAGTAAAATGTGTAGTTTTTTTATTTGTAAATTAAAAATCTTGTAAACTAAATCACTTTGCTGGGTTCTTTTCTCTTGTTGAAGTGGTCAGTGCTCTGCATTCCTCTACTTTGGCATCTGCTTTTTGTGTTGATTAGAAGGTGGCTGGATAGATCTTCTCAAAATGGCAGCTGTCACAACAGGCAGTTACTGTAGGGTCTTGGCAATAGGCAGGGAAGAGGTAAAAGCCAGGGGGAACTTTAAATTATTTTTTTTGTTGTTTTTGTTTTTTTAGTGCAGCACTCTTCCAGTGCTCCTTCGGGGCCGTTCAGGCCAACAGCTGAGGATTTCTACCACGCACTGTGTTAGCCTTCACGCTAGGTACTTCTCTTACCCGACACTGAGATTTTACAGTGCGAGAGCTGGTTTATTAACATCAGTTCATTTTTGAGCCGAGGAGGTGCTGAGTTCTGGAAGCACCACGGAGTGAAGTGGAAGGAGGTTGTTGCTACTGCTGGCTGCTTTCTTCCAGCTGTACCTTGTGCTGAGCGGGGTTTTTCTGCTGTCTTTGCTAGCTGGCCAGTGACAGGATCAGGGTTCACTGGTTTGTTACCTGACACTATAAAAAAAAAACAAACAACCAAACAAAAAACCCCGCACTTCTGGCTCATGTGAGGCTCTGCAGGGGTGGAAACAGAGGGGAGCGAAGATGGGATCCTGCTCCGATCCTGGGGGAAGGTGGTGCATGGTGCTACCACGCTATGAACATCTTCCCTTCCTCCCATAAGGCATCAGGTCATTGCCGTCTCAGGCTCACAGTGTGTGTATGCATTTGCAGTCTTTCTTTGAGGCTAATTAATTACAATTAGCCAATTTTCATGCAACACAGACATCTGTATGTTTAATCTGGTTCCTATTTGCACAGTCCCTGGGTACCTGGTCGCCTGTCGGTGTTGCGGAGGTGGCACATGGCTGCTGTTGTGCTGTTGCACCTTCCACAGCTCTGCTGGTGACAGAACCGGCTTTGCTGCCTGCTGGCGCGGGGGCACGGAGCACCCTGCCAGCCCACGTCTTGCTCCTCAGGCTTCGTGGCTAAAACATTTGTGGTGGCACCGAAGCAGGCTGGCCTCTTGTGCTGGCACGACACCGGGGACGCACTGGGGAGCCTCCCTTGTGCAGCATCTTGGGGGCAGCCACACCTACACCCTGCCGTCCTGTGCCACATCGCTGTCCCACACCAGGACAACAGGGACAGGGAGTGCAGGTCGCTGCTCCCTGCCCTCCTGGGCCAAAGGAGCAGGATGGATGTGTGCTGCCGCACCTCCTAGGAGATGGCACAGAGGGTGACATGCCTCTCCCAGGCACCAGATGCCACCGATTCCCCTGCCACCTCCCAGGCCAGGCCCAGAGCTCCAGGTGGGCACGGCCACTGTGTCGGCGCACTCGTGCCAGGAGACTGCAAAGTGGCAGCAGCCCGCCACAGCGACTGAAGCATTTATTCTGGGACTGGGCCGGCACTGGCTGTGCCACAGCTGGCACAAGTACAGACTATTAAAAAAAAAACCAAAACAACAAAACCACAACAAACCACCCCAAACCCACACAAAGAATCAACCACCCAAAGCAGCTGCTGAAAAGCAAAGTCATGGCAAAATTACTGGATGCAGGCTGCTCCTCGGTGATATGAATAGTGGGTTTGTTTAGTTCTGCTTGTGTTGGATTTTTTTTTTTTTTACTAAACACCGCCAGCCTGTGGCCATGGGCCTCATTCACCTGATTTGGTTCCACCAATGCTGCTCTGGGTTCCACACGGTGGCACAGGGAGGCAGATCCACCCCTGGCAAAGCGTCCGGGAGACATTTTTAGCGGCGTGTGATTATAGGTTGGGTGAAGGCAGGCAGGAGTGCTGCGCCCAGCCTGACGCTCCTGGGCACTGTGCGCATGGAAAAAAATACATGTTATTTATGACGCCGCTGACAAGTTCTGGGCACCCATGGCGGCCCTTCAGCCGAGTCCCCGCACTGCAGGGCGGGACTGTCCCCCCACGCGACACACCGACCAGGGACACAGACCTCGGCAGCTGCTTATCATTTATTGCACAAGAAGTCGGCGTCGCTGAGGCAGGATGGTGCAGTACAAAACTATCCGGTTGCCGGTCAAAAGCTATTGCAGTGTCTTGTATCCATAGACTTCCTTTATGTACAGCTATGTACACCCACGCTCACACGCGTCCGTCCGTCCCCCTGTGCACGCTGGAGGGACAGCAGCGGAGGCGGCATCCAGGCAAGGGGCAGAGGCCTGATCCTGCCCTCACCCGCAGCTCCGGGAGCTCCTGCCACCAGCCCAGCCGGCGACAGAGGAAACAGAGGGAGTTTGGGCCAAACCCATGAACCAAGCAAAGCCAAATGTCATCGGAGCCCCCGAGGCTGCTGCGGAGCACCAGCTCCGAGCAACACACCACTTAAATATTAAATACAACAGCACAGGGGCCATACACTTGCAAATCAAAACACGCAATGGACATGGTCGGCCAGGCCCCAGGTTCGAGTGGACACGGGTCTGGCGTGGGAAGGGGCCATCCTGGTCCTCATGTGGTGCATCAGCCCCAGCAGCAGCGACAAGGGGTTCCGTTACCTTTGCTGGGTGCAGGATCAGGCCCAAAAGTGACCCGAGAGTCGGTTCGAGAGCCATTTCATTTACCCTCCTCACCTGCATGTATTAAAACGCCATGAAAAGGCAGAAAAGACTAAGGGCAAAAAATAGCCTGTGCCGAAACCAGATCTCAAAGTTAACTGTGCCGGCGAGGGGGGACCGGGGAGCCTCGGTGCACTGCACACTGCCTGCCAAGGCCCAGGGCTTCTCCCGTCCCCTCCGTGCCACCCCGCGCCCCTCGTGAGCTGAGCAGCGCCAGGATTTACATCCACCTCCCCGCCACACCTCGAATTTGTTTGGGGAGGGAAATGCGGACCCGTTTCCCCCGGGGCTGTGTCAGTGCAGATCTCGCACAGGAACAAGAGCAAGAGCGTCCGCAGCTGCCTGAGCACCATCCTGCGGAGAGGGCTCGGCACTGGGCTCCGCCGGCACCGGCGGGCAGGACCTCGTGTCCGGCAGCGCTCCAGGGCCCTCCCCGCCCTGGGAAAGCACCAAAGCTCCATCACTCCTGTCCAAATCCTTCCGTCTCCTCAATCGCATAAAGCAGCTTCTCCTTCAGCTGTTCGTAGCTCTTGTAGGGAGGGAGGTCCAGACGGTTAAAGCTGGAGAGACAGCAGAGGCTGTGAATAGCGCCGCAATCCCAATCCTCCTCCCCACGGCGGGGTCCCCTCCGGCCTCAGCCACGCACAGCAGCTGCAGTACGACGCACGGCCAGGAACAGCAGAGCAGCTACGTCCCACAGGAACGTGGGTGGAGGGGACGGAGGGCACCCAGGGCCCCACGCAGCCCCACAGAGACTGCCAGCGGTTGTCCCTGTGTGCTCCGAACGGGGCCAAGGAGAAATGACTTACCATGTATGGCTCCGAGGCAGCCATGTCTCTTTGCCAACTTTATCGATGCAGAATTTCTGGGGCCCGTTGCTGCCTGTTAATTATGAGCACAGCAAATCTCATTACACGACCAGGAGCTGAAAAAGAAAACCCTGCGACACGCCGTTAGCCAGCAGATCGCACCATCACCCGCCCTAATGACCCTAGAGACACATCGGGGCATAAATCCACAGCAGCAGTCACCGCCTGTTCTGACCCCTTTGCAGAGAGGATGTACAAGAAGCAAGAATGGAGAAAGCTGGAAAGCATATTCACAGCACAGAGAGACAACAGCATGGCTTCTGAGCAGGAGGGTTAAACAGCAAGTGCTAAAGCCTATTCATCCGCAGAGCCCCAGGACTGAGTGGGTCCATCCGAGAGTTTTAAAGGACCTGGCTCAGGAAGTCTGAGTCACTGAGGTCGCTTTTTAACAGATTGTGAATGCTGGAGAGGTTCCAGGGGGCTGGAAAAAAGCTAATATGCCAGCAAGAATAAATGAGTGGTCTAAGTTAGCTGGTTAGCTTGACACTGATTCCAGGAAAGTAAGGGAAAGGCTGGTAGAGGCCCCAAAAAGTAGCAAATTAAAGGATGACAGCAGAATAATGCCATGCTGTGGTTTTCTGGAAAAGGGGTTTCATCGCACAAAAATCAAAAATCAAATCTCATTCAAAATGAGATTACAAGCTGGACTGACAAAGTTAACTGCGGTGGCACCGTTCACGGCTAAGGAATTTCTCTGGGCACAGCACACCACCGGATTAATCGCCGTGCTCAGATGTTTCAGCTGCTTCACTGCCTACATGCTGCGGGCTGCCTCGCACTCTGTGACGCAGACGCAGCAGCCAGGTCCCACCCACCGGCCCCCACACATGGCTGCTGCCCCCACTCGCTTCCCCAGGACCCCCCTCCCCGAGCTGAGCACCCAGGAACACGCACCGATGAGCTCCGCGAACCCCCCGACGGGCAGGCGACAGGTCCCCGTCACAAACTGCAACAGCCGGATCCTCTTCTCGTTGTCCATCTCTTTAACCACCTACGACGAGAACGTGGCAGGAGAGTGGGATCCCCGTCACCCCCAAACCTGCAGCCCGGCCGGGCCTGGGGCACCGTCCTGCAGCACGGCTCCTGCCACGGACACACCGTGCCCTCCGGGCTCAGACACAGCCCGGGGCAGTGCAGCCCACCAGGCACGTGGTCCAGCCCTCGCCTCCAGTCCTGCGTCCTCAGGGACAAGGAGCAGCTCTGCCCAGCCTTGCCCTCCTCCAGAGACGTTTCTGACCCCTTTGTCTCCTGGCCAGACCGGAGCAGCGCCGCCTGAACTGGCGCAGCGCTATTACATGTCACCCCCTCCTGTCATCTTGCCCAAGAGCAGCAGCTATTGCTAGAAGCACGCTGACCACTAAGTGCTGCCTGCTGTCCTCAACGGCGGCGCCGGGGCCTCTGCCAGCCACAGCCAAATGCTTCCTGCTGAACACGTGCTCGCGGTTGTATTTCGTTCTTCCTGACAGCCTGGTGAGGCTGCCTGTCCCGGGACAGCCCTGCCTGCCCCGGGCCTTGGGCAGGGGACAATCCCCGGGCTGGGGAGCAGGACAGAGGCACTGCCGGTGCTGGGACTGACCTGCCAGAACCACTGGATCTGTTTGCTGTTCTTGGTGTAGTGCCGGTAGATGGTGTTCTTCTGCCAGTCGTTCATGTCGATCTCCTGCATCCCGCACAGCATCAGCTGGGGACAGGGGACGGTCAGCAGGGGGAGAGAAACGGGGCCCTACACCCACGCTTGGAAGCACTGACTCCTCCAGTGCTGAGCTGCACGAGCCGCAGGCTCCAGCACTGGGCAATGGGGGTGTCTGGGAGGAATTCCTCACCTCCAACAAGGCATTTTCTTGCTAACGGACCCAACGAGCCACCCCACAGACCCCACCACCTGGGGCAGGAGTACCCCCATGAGCAGAGGCGAGGGACAGAGGGCGTGAGCAGAGCCTGCGCGCTCTGCCGTCACCCACGTGCCATTCTTGGGGCAGCCTGTGGAAGGGCGGGAAGGATCAGTATCTCCGTGTCCCCACCCCAGCACAGGCACCAGCTCACCTCCAGCTCCTTCTCGTCAAAGTACCGCAGCCACTCCAGCGGCACCACCTCGTTGAAGCCGTCCAGGAAAGCCTTGGTCTGCTCCTCCACGCCCCGTGTGAACCTCCAGTCTGTCAGCAGCCTGGGAAGGCAGACGGCAGTCGGCAGACAGCCAGCGCCGCTGGCCCGGCACAGGGAACCCCTGCCATCCCTCCCGCCGGCAGGGAGGGCCCTGGGAGCCAAAGGGGTGTGTGGGGAGGGGGAGAGGGGCTCCTGCAAATCACCAGGGCTCCCCTCAGTTCCCACTAGAGGGTTTCTTCCACCTCCGAACCCAAGAGCAGCAGACAGCGCCGAGCACAGACCAGCAGCTGTCGGGGGAACGAGGGGTGCAAACCACGTCCCCTGGCCAGAGCCTACCATCAGCAGGGGGAGTTGGCCCTGGCAGCCCCCAGGCAGCCCAGCCGTGGACAGGCAGGGTGAGCAGCCACGGGACAGGGAGAGAAGTCTCACCCTCTCTCCCCTCTCCTCTTTCCTGAAAGTACTGGCAACTGCCCAGCCAGCAGCAAGCCAGACCGCAGCAGAGCTCAGCCGACCGCGCCAGCCCATACTTGTCACAGGCCACGTAGCCCAGGGAAGCGGCCACGTCCCAAACCCCATGTTCCCACCCAGAACTGCCCTGCAGCCAGTGGGGGTAGGCGCCCGGCAGGGGCCTTGAGACAGCCACTCACATGATGTACTCCTCCTTGTTCTCCTCTGTCACCCGGATGCTCTCGCCACCCTCCTTCAGCTCGTGGGTGGTCACCTTGCCCAGGATCTCCATGTCCTGGATGAAGTACAGCTCCAGGCCACACTCCTCCAGGCTGTTCTCCCTGTAGGAGGACACTGGGATGTGATTTCTGATGGAGGCACCTGGCAGCAGCGAAGGGCCGTGGGGAGAAGTGCTGCCTCCCCTGCAGCAGGACAGGCCCTGGGCCGGGAGGGAGAGCGAGGAACTCACTTGGTCCAGACGATGGAGTTGTAAAACTCAGGGTCGATGGATTCCAGGTCCTTCAGCGTGGGCCGTTTGTTCAGCATCCGCTTGTAGAAGGGCAGCGTGAAGCCGGTATCGATGAACTTCCCATGATACAGAGCCTGTGGTGGGGAGGTGACGCCAGGTCACGGGGAACCCCAGGACAGACATGAGGGGCAAGACAATGCTCCACCACTGGGGCAGCCGCGGGGCAAAAGGGAATCACTCCTGGGGTCTCAGAGCTGCGGCACTCACTCCTGGCTGGCAAATGCGGTGGGAAGGAGCGGGCTCCCCCCAGCAGTGCTGCCCGGGGGTGGCTCGCCCGGTGTGGGGTGCGCTTGCAGCCCCTCTCCCCTCCCCACCACAAATTCCACCGCGTCTCCTTCTCCCTTCGCAGCTCTATTAAGAGCACTTGTTTAAACAGAGCTGTGCTGCGGCTTCCCTGAATCCCTGGCTTCCAGGAGCCCCAAGGCAAAGGCAGCCAAAAATAATGCAGACGCTTGTCTAGAACAGCCCAGCGGTGAGTAATAGTCTGGGGTTTTATTGGTATCCTGCAACGCGCAGGGCAAGGCAGGACAGAGCAGGGACCTGAGCAGCACGCAGCCACCTCCCATCCACACCTCGTGGGGCCGTGAGCCAGGGACCCTGCCTTGAGCTCGGGGAGCTCCTGGCAGCCCCGGGCCGGGCAACCCATGGCACCTTTGCCTTGGGGAATGTGAGACAAACGGGAGGAGCCGCTCTGGGGCTTGGGCAGCTGGAAAATCTCACAATGCTGGGGCTAAAAATAGTCCTCGGAGCTGCAGACCCAACAGCACCTGGGGTGGCAGCCAAAGAACTGGAGCCATCCCCACCACACAGCCCCTGGGAAACCAGGTCCCCTCTGGACCCATGGCCATTCCCTGTATTTAAAAGGCATCGCCCCACAGCCTTCCCCACAGCACCCCGTCAATGGCCTGCCTCCCACGGACCCACACCTGAGTGAGAAGGAGCTCAAGGAGGGCGACAGCGCTGAGCCGAGGAGAGCCACAAAGCCTGCAGCAGCTTGGGGCTGAGGTCCCCAGCACCACGGGTGGCCCAGACGAGAAAGGTGTGGAGGGGGAGCAACGACGGTGCAGTGCTGTGCTCCCTTTGGCATGCCTTGGGCTGGAAAAAGCCACCAAGCCTACAGCCCCGGGGACACTGGGGTGCAAAAGGCATGCCAAGGGGAGCACCTCGTCTGGGCCGCCCACGGTGCTGGGGACCTCAGCCACAGCCCCAGGCTGCCATTAGGGTCAGGGTTCAGAGAGCCACAGAGCCCAGCGCAGCCATGGTCGCGGAGCTTCCCCTCGCCCCGCTGACCACGCTGGTCCCCTGCAAGACCCCTGCTCTGTAGGGGGGGACACAAACGAAGCATCTTGTCTCCCATCACCCCCCCAACCCCTCTCGCCCCGTCACCCCGGGCTCTTACCATGGCGATGAAGCGGCCAATGAAGCGGAAGTAGGTGAGGTGGTCGGGGTTGATGGAGGAGGCAGGGTTGATCTGCAGGCAGTAGTTGTTCTTGCCAGCATACTCAAAGAGGCAGTACATGGGGTTGAGCACCTCGTGGGACAGGAGGAAGAACCACTCCCTGGGGCAAGAGGAAGGGGGAGCGTGGTGACGAGTGGCTCAAGGAGCCAGGGGCACTCAGGGAGGCTGCACCCCGGCAGAGGGGACAGCCACGTGCCTCTGCAGCACGCCCCGCACAAACCAGGTGCCCAGCTCCTCGGGGCGACAGTGCAAGCATTGGACCCTGGTGCGCCTTGGCGAGGGTGTCCTCTGCTCCAGGGGTGCTCTGCATGGTTTGTAAAGGGCTTCTGGAGACACCAGCAAGAAATACCCCAGTTTACCAGAGACCCCGCTCAGAGCACCAGGGATCCCGACAGGCACCACACTTCTCAGTCCCACCCGTGCTGTCGTACACGTACACACACACGCTGCTGTGCACACACCCCCTCGAGCCTCCCCACACAGGCTCCCCCCAGGAGCCCCACACCGAGCTCAGAGCAGTGTGGGACGGGTACCATCCTGGCTTTGCTCCCCCAGCCGCGCAGGGAGACGGGAGTCCTCAGACGCAGAGGCAGCCCCGGCATCCCGTCCGTGGTTCTACCCTGTGGTAGAACAGCATGACGTAACCTACCATAGGGTAAAACCACTGGCAGGACACAGAGAGAGGCGGAGAGCAGGAGCCCCTGCACCAGAGCCGGGGGCAGCAGCACCACGAAGGAGGAGCAGGTGAGAGCGGCAGGGGGAAGCATTAGCCCAGCACAAGGCAGATGCTCCAAACGAGCTGGCTGAGGCTGACAGGGACACGGGGGCCACCCTCCAGCTGACACACAGCCCGTGCTGCGCGGTTACACCATCCTCGGGTACATCTGCATCCTTGTAGCAACTGCATCCCACCACATCTGCCTTGAAATGCACCGACCATCCCGGGAAACACCAGGGCCCGTCGGCTGCGAGAAGAGGCTGCTCGACGCATCACCTCCACGCCTCAGGGGCAGCAGGCATTGGCACTCAGCGCTGGGGGCTGCAGGAGAGCCCCAGCAGGTCTCTGTGCCAGGGACAGGCTGCTGTGATGCTTTTAGGTCGTTCCACCACTCCCAAAACTCACACCGTTTCCCATTCAAACACCCCTGGGCTCCTCTGCCCAAGCAGGTGCTGCAGAAAGGCGAGGTACCCCAAGCGCAGCTGCCGAACAGACTCCCCTGCCTGCACTGTCCTTTAGGGATTCACGCTGCAGGCAGGGCACAGACCCGCCCAGCAGCAGGCGTGTGGTCCGGCACTCACCTAGCGATGCCACCATAGTCCAGGCCCTCCTCTCCTCGCATGATGATGTACAGGCGGCGCCGCAGGTCGTACGGCTTCATGTTCATGATCTGGGGAGAAGCAAGGGGAAGCGTTCCTGCGGGCTGGTGCAAGGGCCGGCTCCACACCTGCCCAGGCTCTGCGGCCCCAGCACCTCCTCACCTGCTGGAAGGAGTCCTCAAAGAGCGTCTGTCGGGAAACACTGATCTTCACGTGACTGGGCAAGGCGTTTGACTACAAGCAAGGCAGAGAGAGACAAGGCTTTGTGCGGGCTGGCACAGT
The DNA here is from genome assembly GCF_964199755.1 of Larus michahellis. NCBI lineage: Eukaryota > Metazoa > Chordata > Aves > Charadriiformes > Laridae > Larus > Larus michahellis. The sequence continues at coordinate 1,205,558 of NC_133899.1, forward strand.
GGCTCTCCTCACCTACACCTGCCCACGGGGTCAGGCTGTCCCTGCACCCATCCAGCCCTGCGGCTCAGCAGCCCCCAAGCTGCCAGGGCCCTAGAGCCGCTCTACTCACGTGGCAGAGGAAGCGGAACTGGTGGTACTTCCATCGAAAGCTCCGGTCGTATGCCCCCGGGGAGCCACCCTGCTTGCTCCTGCAACAGCAGCACGAGCCGTGGTTCAGCATTCTCACCTGCTCTGGAGCAAGCTGCCTGGCCCCAGCAGCCTCATCGCTTGCCAAGCGGGAGGAAGATCTCTGGGGCACAGCTCACCTCCATCACAACCAAATGTGAGGCCCTAAACCCACTACTCGGTGTCTTTACAATAAAGCTGACCTCCTTCCTCCACTCCCTATCACAACTGTGGGAAGGCAGCTCGAGTCCCAGCTCCCAGTTTGCAGCCTAGCTGCAGAGTGAGGGGCACAGCCCAAAAATGCTTACCCAGACTCGAATCCAGGGCGCGGGTCCTTGAAGGTGGTGGTGCGAGTGTTGTGGTCCACAAAGTAACGCACACCCTCGTTCGTGTACTTCATCTCCCAGCCGGGTGGCAGCGGCGGCTCCTGGATCATCCTGCCAACAAGGAATGGGTCACCGGGCAGGCACATCACGTATCTCTCACCCTGAACTGCGGCCATCTGGATTGCTGCCCTTGGAGACCACCTTCAGTTTGCAGCTCCGTGCCAGACAAAAGGAAGGATTCATGGTATGGGATTAGCAAGCGCCTGCCTGCAACCTGAGACAGGAGCCCTGCCTGGGCTGCGTTCTCGGCCAGGACTGGCCACAGTTACAGCTTCACTCCCTGTCTGCAGAGAGGTGGCCTCAGTAGAGACCTGGGTCAGGTCCTCAGCCGGGCCAGGTCTCTGGAGAACCGCAACCCAGAGCTCTCAGGAGCCCAAGCAGAGCCACGTAGGAAGGCAACAGGGCAAGAAGCATGCACCTTTGTGCCGAGGAAGCCCTACAGTCTTCCCCATCACATCCTCAGCTCTACCCTCAGCTCCTGCAAGCCGGAGAGCTGCCCCACAATGCCAAGGGTTGCGGTGTCCAACCCTCCTGGGCTCCAGCACTACCTGCTCGCTGCCTGCAGTTCTCAGCGCTTTTGGCTCCCCAGCGCTGCAGCCCACTCGGTCCCCCGGCACGGACAGCTCTGAGCGCTCAGTAGCCCACGGCATGCACCTTCCGAAACCAGAAGCATCCTCCCTGCTCTCCCCACGGGCTGCCTACCCCTGTGTGCGAGGGTCTTCCCACTGGGTGGTCCGTGTGTTGTGGTTCACGTAATACACTCGCCCATTGTCCTGTCTCTTCTCTAAGAGGAAAGGGAGAGGAAGCATTAGTTGGAGCACCCTGACCCACAGTCCCGAGAACAGCCCTCCCCTTCCCAGCTCACGAGAAGTTTGTCGGCTCCCCCTGTCCCACTCCCCACCGACACTGCCCTGGCTCATTTGGAAAAGGCAAGATAAAAACCTCTACATTTCTTCTGTGTGCACAAGCTGCTGCACCTCCGGGGAAGGCTGGCACTCTCCAGTGCCTCCAAGGCCAGTGTGCATGGAGGTGCCACGGCAGAGGCCAGCCCTGCCAACGTGCTGCCAGGCTGGCACAACAGGCGTGCTCGGCCATACATCTCACTGGGCAGGCGGCACACGCACCCTCCTTGGACACGCAGCGCTCCACAAGCGCGGCATCCCTCCAGACGGATCTGCAGGTGCTTTCTCAAACGCATCCGAACTCCCTGCGTGGCCCTGCTGCCAGGGCACAGCTCGTGCTCCCGGCATGCGCCACACAGGCACGCACACCCGCACCTCCTGTTGCACACAGGCATAAAAGAACCGTGCCACTCACGCCAGCACCACTGCCCGACCCCTCTGTGCCTACAGCCTCACACCCTTGCTGCACAGCAGCCTCCCAGCACACACTCCCCACGTGTGCCACACACACTTCCCTGGGCACCCCCTTCCCAACACACGCTCACAACACTATTTGCACACTCAGAACAGCAAGTGCCTCCCAGCCACGACTGGGTACCATGTGCCCTGGCCCAGCAGTGAGCCTGCACCCGCTCCCCACCCTGCCAGCCCCCGGGTGCCCGCACCCACCCTATGCACCCCGTCTCGTCCTGCCTGCATGCCTACTGACACCGCTCTGCCTCTCGCCAGCCACCCCCTGCGCACGCCCACACACACTCGCTGCCTCCCCACCAACACGTGTGCCCCACACGCAACACACCTCCTCCCTCCACGTGCCTGCGTCACTCCCCCCACGCACGGCCCTGCTCCATGCCGGCAGGGACGCCCTGCACGCACGCTCCCCTGTCACCTCCCAGCCACTGCGCCCCCCCTCACTCCATCTCACTCCCAGGCTGTGGGAAGCAGCCCCCACACCGTGGCTCAGGCAGACCCCACATGTGATGATCGGGATTGCATCCATCCTGGGGACCCCATCCATCCTAGGGATCCACACTCCAGGGTGCTCAGCCCTGTGCAGAGCTGTGTCTCCCCCCAGTCTGCCCAGCTGACATTGGGGTTGGGGTCCCTCTCCTCACTGATCCAGGAGATGGGCCACCCAGCGCAGCAGCGAATGCTCCAGCACTGTCCCAGTCAAGACTCTGCCCTTGGAGATCTCCTTAGCAGCCTAGGCCCCCTGTGTCCCGCTCCCCGCAGTTTTAACCCCTCTCTTGCCCTCCCTGCCTGCCCGGCACAGCACTGCCCGCCTGCTGCCCAACTGCACCCACGAGCATCCCAGCCTGCCCTCTCCAGGGATGCTCTCACTGTGGAGGGAGGACTCTCTGCCCTGGGAATGGCACAGAAACCTTTCAAAATATCCCAACACTCTACGCTTGGGCCCTGGGGAGAGGCAGCCCTGCTCCTGCCGACTCCCAGCCCCGCTGCGGACCAGGGCAGAGCATCCCGGGAGGCACACACAGCAGCGGGACAGATCCCTGCTCAGCAGAGGAGGGGTCTGGGGATGAGCGAGGAGTTGGATCCCCAACCTTTCCCCCTGTCCAAAGAACAACCACAAGCACTTCTGCATTCAGTAGCTGAGAGAGACTGGGAACTCCTCCAGGAAAAGAGGAAAAAGGGAAAAAAAGCTGGATTTCAAATCAGAGACCGTGCTAATCACGGGCAGACTCAGCCCCACATGCAGCAGAGCATGGGAAACGCTGGCTCCCCAGCCACCATTCCCATTAATGCCAGGGATGGGAGAAAAAGAGCTGCTGACAGCACTGTTCTCCCCACGGGGCCGGCAGGGTCCCACTGTGGGTGACCGAGGAGCATCCCCGGTGGGCTGTGTGGTGAGCGCGGCAGCAGGCAGGTGAGGTGCCTCAGTACTTACCCCAGCCAGGAGGAAGGGGACCAAGAGGATCATTGTCGGATGGGGCGCCAGATGACTAGAGACAACAGAGAAGGCAAAAAAACACAAAATAAAAACCAGGGCAGGGACGCCTGGGAAGAGCAGAGTGCGGAGGTGAGCTGTGGAGCCCCCGCTCCCACTCGCCTGCCCTTGGCCCGCAGCTCCCAGAGAACTAGGGAAAAAAAAAAAAAAAAACCAAAAAACAACCAACTTGCACACCCGAGGGCGGTTTAAAAAAAAAAAAAAAAAAAAGAAGGAAAACAAAACAAAAAAAGCACAAACTAAACAGGCTGGGGCAGCCAAGGGGGCGGCGGGGCAGGGGCCGTGCCGCACGGAGGGAGCGGGCCGGCCCCGGCGGGCGCAGATGTGCGCGGCTGCTCGGCTGCCGCCGGCCGTCCCCACCAGATACACCTCCAGCCTCCTCCAAGAACCACACACCAGAGGGGAAAAAATATCGCAGGCCTTTCCAATGAAATCATTCCCACAAGCCCTGTCCACGCCCAGCGCTTCCTGGCGGGCCGGCGGCCCCCCCATCCCCCCCCCCCCGGCTCCCCGGGCCGGCCGCGGGATGCGCTCGCACTGAGCCCGCATTCATCCCGCGCAGACGGGCGGCTCCGCGCCCCGCCGCCCCCCCCCGGCAGGTCGGGGGCCGCCGTACAAAGCACCTTTCTTCTTCCCCGGGGCGGGCAGAGCCGGCCGTCACCCAGCCTGAACCGGGGGATGCCCCGGGATGGTGGGGAGGGGGGGCGAGGGCAGGCTGGCGTGGTGCCCCGCTGCGCCTCCGCTCTCCCCCCGCCGAGGTCCCTGGGGATGGAGGTGCGGCCCCAGCACTCGGGGGTGCAGGGGAGAAGGAGGCCTGCAAGTGCTTTTAATGGTTAAATTAAGAAAATCATCGTTACCAAAAAGGCATTTTCATTGCACCTCCTGAGACCCAGCTGCTGGAGAGGGGCCGATGTCCCAGTCCCAGCCCAGCGGGTGTCCCAGCCCTCCAGGGGCTGGGGATCGGAGTCAGCCAGGGCTCAGGGAATGGCACCCACAGCCAGGCCCATCCCTCTCACCCGGGGATGGGAGGCAGCCCCAGGCCCGGGCATGGCTGCTATTCGGGGTGCCAGGGCCCCCCACTCTGAGACACTCGGGGTGCTCCATGGCAGCCCAGGGATGTCCTGGGACACGCCAGGGACGGGACTAGCACAGTCCGTGCCTCTCCGAGCTTCGTCACTTGTACCCAACCCCATGTGCCGGGCTGGGCGCAGGAGGCACTGCCCGGCACAGCGTTCCTCAGAGTTGGGGCAGTCTCTCAGACAGGCTGGCCAGAGACACGGCCGAGTCACATCCAGAGGTATCACCTCACTGTGACCTAAAAATAACTAATTAAAACAAACAGGGCAGGGGGAAAAGAACCTGGGGCTGAGCTCGGGGGGAACCAGCCCTCCTGCGGCTCTCTGCAGCCCCTGGGAACAACCTGGTCCCTTGTGCTGGCAAGACCCTCAGTGCGAGGGATGCTGCGTGTGGGCACAGCCCGGGGAGCCCTGCGGCACCAAGGTGCCTGCTGGCAGAGCGGTCCCCGGCTGCCCCCCGGCCCCCCGAGCTGCGGCTCTGCATCGCCCAGGGCTGCAGCGCTGCTCATCACCTCCCCACCTTCCTCTCCCCGCAAAGGCGGCTGGTGGATGCTGGAGAGGGGAGGGCAAAGCAAAGCAAAGCCCCTGCAGGGAAGGAGGCAGAGCAGGAGCCATCACCGCTGGCAGCAGAGAGCTTGAAACAAAAAGTACAATCGTTTCATCAGGCTAAATTTGGAGCGCGAGTCCCTCCCTCTGCACTCCGCGGAACCCGGCCAGGGCGAGTCGCACAGCGCTGGAGCGGCTCCAAGGATGGCACTGGCAGAGACAGGAGCGAGCGACAGGCCCGGGGCCCTTTTCGGCCTCCGGTGGAAGCCCCCTCCCGCACACCCCTCCGCAGCGGTGCTGCGAATGGCATGCCAAGGAGCGCGGGCGGGCGGAGGGCAGCAGAGCTGTGACAGTCCAGCTCGTGCTGCGAGGCTTGGAAGGGCTGGCGAGCTGTCCGGGGAGAGATGGGCGGCAAGGAAAGGGGCAGAGTAGCTTCCCGTGCCCCCGGGGAGCAGCCCTGGTTGCCTCTTGTGCAGAGCAGCACCGGAGGACACACTCTGCACCCCCCTCCCAGAGAGCATCCGAGCTCCCCACCGGAGCACAGAGTTCGCACCAGCACTAGCAGTGCTGCTGGGACACGTCAGCCTCCTGGCTTTCTCCGAGAGGAGCTAAACGTCGATGGGAAGCTGGTGACCCTGCTCTGCCCACCTCCACTCCGCACCTGCCTCACCAGACCTCCCCCGCCTTCTGTCAAGAGCCGCATTTTACACCACAGCACAGCCTTTGCGAGGCACATGTCCAGCTGATGGCAGAGAGCACAGGGACATCACCGCTCCGGGCGGCAGAAACACTCCAGCCTGGCTCTCTCCCAAGCACGGCTCACCCCCAAGCACAAGGGCCGCCAGCACAGTCCTGGTTATCAGAGGGTGCTCACCACCGCTGGAAGCCAGGTCCTGGCTCCAGCAGCAAAGGCAAGACCGAGACAAGAATAGTCTCTGCCCAGGAGCTATTCGTCTGCGGGGCTGTTGAGGGATCATTCCCCGAGTAAGGAAATGCAGCTACTCAGCCCAATCCAGGAACAATGGGAAGAAGCAGAGGAAGCAGAAGGAAGCTCACCAAGTCCAGCAGCGCTCGTTCCCTGCGCTCTCTGGTCCCCTGGCTATTGCAGCCCTCGCCATGACCGCACTTGTACCCTGGGCCTTCAGCTACTGCTGCTGACTCCTGCTGCCACCCAAACCCCTGTCCTCAGCCCAATGGAGACATGGGGAGGGACAAGCTCATCCCAAAGAGCCTCCCCTCCTACCACAGACCAGGGCCCCACAGCTTCCTCAGCGTATGCCCCGCTCTGACAGCATGCAGCAAGTCCTGCAAGCCCCCCAGGGCAGCAGCAAGGCTTGGCTGACTGGAGCCAAGGGAGAAAGCATGTGCCTAGCCACACTGGCTCTGAAGGGACACCAGGGACAGGCTGCTGAGGTCACCTCCCATCACCCCTCAGGGCTGTGCAAGCTGTTTTATAAAAAGAAAGTTACTCCCACATTGTTCTCTGCACACAGCAGAGGAGCTCGTGGGCTCTCCTGTCCCAGCGCTTCTCTGCTGAGCTCGCCGAGCTGACAGACCCCACACGGCCCAGTGAGCACCTCCCCGAGCTCAGGGTCTCACGGGTCAGCCCAGGTGAGACTGGCAGGAGAGTGGGGTGAGACCCTCACCACCGCGGCCCCCGGTTCTCACCTGGTACAGGAATCTTTGGCTGAACTGCTGCATGGCTCCTTGGAGCTGGTTTCGCTGGGATTGCCACTGCTCATAGTTCCTGACGTACTCGGCCGTGGGGCGCTGCCACGTGGTGGTCCGGGTGTTGTGGTCCACGTAGTAATATCTGCCTCGAGGATCCACACGTTTCTCCCACCTGGAAACACCAGAGGAAGATGTCACTGTCCTCAGACAGCTCGACGAGTCCTGCTGGCAGGTGCCTCCAGCTGCCGTGTGGCAACTCGGTACAAATGCTGGTGTGAAGGCAGCAGAAAGAAACCCTGGAGAGGTCGGGAGGCACAGCAGAAGGCACAGACCATGGTCCTACACCGAGGAACTTCCCATTGCCCTCCTCTGAGGGCTGTCCCCAGGGCCCTGGACACGCAGCTGTGGCTTGAGAATATCCAGCTGCTGCCCCAGAACACGTTGAAAGCATGACTGAGAGAAGCGTCGGGTTGTGAGCCCCTTCCCCAGCTGCCACGCTCCCCTCGTGCCCCCCATGCAGCGTCTCAGCAGAAGATTTGTGGTTGAGTGCTGCCTCTCAGAAACGCAGGTGAGAAAAGCAGCTCAGAGTCCTCCGAGGGAGGAAAAGCCGAGAGCTGCTGGGGCCCAAGGGTGCAGCTATGAAGACGGGAATTTTTCATTTCACTCTGACACTACAGGCCAACTTCAGACACTTGCTCTCTGGCCCCTCTCACAAAACTAAGATACACTTTAACACAAGGACTCCATTCCCGGCTCCAGCGTAACCACCAGTTTCACAGCTGAAGGGTTTTTGGACAAAGATTCACCAGAAGGAAACACAAAAGACTAGCAAGACTTGAACCACCTCCCTGCATGGGCGCGTGAAGCCTAGATGGGATGTCTAGATGTTAGCAGAGCTTGCACCGGGATGCCGTAAGCATTCCTCCAAGACAGGTGACCTCTGACAGAGGCAAGCCACTGGGTTGAAGGCCTGAGCAGGAGGGAAGGAGTGCACCTGGGGTACTCCCAAACCTACCTTTCCAGGTAACAGCCTCCCTCTTTTAACACCAGACAGATTTCAAGCTGTTGTAGGATCAGAAAGTGGCTGCAGAGACCACAGCTTAACTGAAGGTAGCGTGTGCCCACAGGAACCTGGAGGCTCCCATGGAGGCAAACAGGACAGGCTTGTATTTCACTGTCACATACTACGCTGGCGGTTAAAGCACACTTCAGTCATTCCAGCCTTGAACGAGCTCAGTCTAGAGAACAACAGTTAGGCTGTATTGAGGTCTCTGCTTTTAGAAGCACAAAGAGGTGAGAATTCAACAAGCTTCTGGAAAGCACGTGGCCCCAGGGCTGTGTACAGCCTTTACGACCTGAAGACTTTACTCCCGCAAGTGAAAGCACGGCCTTCCTGGACACAAGTTTGGCAGAACACTTCCTACAGGTCTCATGGAGCTGAGCAGCAGAACAAGCAGATCCCAACGTGGCTGAGACCATAAGAGGCCCCTCAGAGAGTCCAGGGTCCAGCTCCAGGTTTGGGGCACACTGAGCGTGGCTGTTTCTGCTCACCAGGAGCTCAGCCCTCATCTAAAAACATCTGTTTCTCCAGGTGACATGAGGCTCACTCTCTCCTTCTCCCGGTCCTCAGAGGGACTTTGCTGGCACCCCATCCCGAATGCTCACCCCTCTGCTCTGCCCACAAGTGGCTCCGCTGCTGCTCAAGTGTTCAGTGATTTCGGTGGACTGTTTGAAAAACAACCCTCTAGCAGAGGTCAAAACACAACAGATTGGAAGGCCTTTTCCTTTTTACAAACATTGGAAAGACCTTTCTAAGGATACAGGGTGTGCTTTCAGGCCAGCGAACACTTGGTCATCTCACCCCAATTCTTTTTAGAAATCAAAAGACCTTCCTGACACCAACCCACCTCTCCCCTTCCGTGCAGACTCCCACGTGTCTGCTACAAGTTAATTCAGTAGCTGAGATGCCAGCTGCCCCCAGAGCTCCTTACCCTGGAGGAAGGGGTCTCTCCCACGTGGTGGTCTTGTTGTTATGGTCTACATAGTAGACTCTACCATTGGGCAGCTCTCGCTGTTCCCACCTGCAAGGAAAAAAAATTAAAAAAAAAAATAATCATGAGGCAGTTGATACTTGCTAGCACACAGACCAAACCCTGGCTGAGGTGGAGCTACCGAAGCACCTCTGCGATGCCAGCCAGGGCAGTGTGCCTCCCGCTGCAGGGCTCCCTGGTGCCTGTCCCCACCGCGCGCTGCTCCAGGGCCAGCTGGGGAGAGCAGCACCCTCAGGAGAGAACGTGGAAGGAAACCTGAGGCAGACGCGACAGCGCCTGTCCTCTCCTCAAACACAGAGGTGAAGCGAAGGGGTTCACCTGGAACAAGCAACGTGGATCCAGCAGCCTCAGCCCCGGTATCTGCACGGCAGCGAGAGCCGGAGTCTTGCTACACACAGGACACTACACGGGCGCCTTCGTCTACTTTAACTCCTGCCCAAACAGCCTCCCTCGGAACGCTGTCTGCATGTGTGCCCACAGGCTCGCGCTGCAGCTGTGCAACCAGCCTCCCCCACCCACCAGTGAGCTGTGAATAATTAATAATCACCTTATTACCAAGAACGTCCAGAGAGCTGCACCTGGTGGATTAGCAAGCCCACCCCCTCGCATTGCTTAGCTACGGTGTTCTAACCTTTGGTTAAAATAAAGAATGGCAGCAGGCCTGCGTGGCAGTTGCTTGGCTTGCTTGACCAAGACCATCGGAGGGGTGCTGCAGCGGTCTGCTTTCTGAAAACAGGAATAATTTGGAGCATAAATTCCTAATTTCCTCCAGAAAGTAGGAGGATCGTCATAAGATTTCACACAGGGTCAGTTTTATGCCCTCTGAGTTTTTGATGTAGTTTTTGATTGGTTTCTCTTAATACATCTTTAAAGGGGAGCCTTTGAGTTTGGGCTGAGGCCGAATTTTCTCCTTGGCAGCCCTCCTGCTCACTGCTGACAGATACCGCTTAAAAACATCGCGTGGCCACAAGGCACAAGGTTCGGAGGTGGCCCCTGAGGGGAGCCAGTACGACAGGGAGGCCTGGCTTTACATGGCTACACTGAAAACCATTCTTTGCCTTAATTCATTCATGAAAGTGTACGCCCTGGCAAAGGTAAGAGCTCCGTGGAGCGCTCTGCTTTCCTGTCAGCTTTTATTCTGCAACAGAGAGAGGCAAGTCGGCAGCTGCTGACAGATAAAGTGTTCTCCTGCCACACTTCTGCTCCCACAGGTCTCCCTCCCGATTCAATCTTCTATCTCAATTAATCATCACAAAAAGCCCTAGGAAATTAATATACCAGCTTCTGTTGTGACAGCAAGGGAACAAACCTGGGCTTGCAGAAAGCAAGAAGCCCTTGTGGAGGAGACAAAAAGCGCCAATGCCCCATTGCTTGGGCTCACACTGTCTCTGCTCACCTTCAAACCTCCCCAGGGGACGATGAAGCCACCAAACGGTGATCTCAGCCACAACCACACACCTGCTGCGACCACAGGTCCATGTGCATCACAGCCTCGACACTGCACGTCAAAGAGGTGGGAAGGCAGAAAATGGGGAGAGCCTCAGCCGCATTTCCAAGCCCTGGCAGCATGCCGTCAGCTGGGGATCTCGCCAGCCCAGCAGCCATGCAGGCAGCCTGAAAAACCTCTGCCCTGGGCAGAAGGCAATCTTGTACTCTGAGATAAGAGTCAATTGCCCAAAAGCAGGAGGGGAACGTGAATGTCAAGCTCAGGACTCAGCCGAGAGATTGCCTAACCCAAATCAGAGCTGTTGGCTTTGCTCCTACGGGCTTCTCAAAAGCACTGTCAACTTAACGCATTCGCAGAGACCAGGTAATCTGCAGATGAAAGCTACCAGTCAGCAGCACTGCCTTTCTCATCCCTGGAACAGATCTAGGGACACCAATGGTTATCTCTAATGGAAAGAGTCCAAGGCAGGACATACTGCACTGTACACCTTTGGCAGCAAGGGGCTGCCAAGCATAACGCCGCCCAAAGGAGTGACCACGTGAGAGCAGAGCCGGCACTACCCGGTGCGGCTCTGGGATGAGGACGTCTTTGTCTCCCCACCCCATGGTCAGCCTTTTCCTGGGTTACCTCGGGGCAGCACTGGGCGTTGTCAGAGGGGAAACGCCTCAAGTTTCCTGTTCGCTAACGATGAACTCAGTGCTTCATGGGCATAAAAGCACCAGGACAGCTAAAAAAAAAACCCTGAAATCTCCAAAGAGAAAATCGGCATAGCTGGGGTTTCTTGAAGACAGAAGCATGTCCACCCCATGAGATGGACGGCAGAAGGTCCGCGAGCATCTTCAGGGAGAAGGCAGGGCTGTGGAAGTGCTGCTGCCTGGAAAGCTGCCCACTGCAGGCAGAGCTTTGGGAAGCCCCTTCCTAGATCTGCCCTGCAGGTGCTTCAGACCACCAGCAACGGCCAGATACGGACCCGGCACAAGGCTCAGGTGGAGGAATGATGCTATTTCCAAACAAAACACCAAGGCACAATTCCACTCATGAGACACTGCAGGAGTCAGCATCCCACGGGAAACCCTTTAAGCATCATCTTTCCGAGGTCGGTTGTTCATAACGGCCTCCTTTGAGTGGATCTAGAGACATCAGCACCACTCACTCACAGCGTGCAGGACAAGCCCAGCCAGATGCGCCACCCATTGCGTCCACGCTGACATGCCATGCTTCAGAAACGAACAGGACCTCACCCCCATGCACACCGAACCAGTGGTGCCAGCAGTCATTACGAGAGGGGACAAGTCCTCCAGATTCACAAGATGATTTATCTTATGGCTCTGAGGACTTTGAAGTGCTTTATGACAAGAGGCTCTCAAGTCCTCACGTACTGTTTCTGTGGCTGTAGACAAAAAATCCCACAATGAGTACTCCACCAGGGCAGAGGGTTTCTGGATCCCTCAGATACTCCTCTGGCTGCCCTCATGACTGCGGAGACTGCAGATTGCTGCTGGTGGTGGCAGCTACTGATTGACGTCCTCTATCCCCGTCTCACACCCTGTACAAACAGGTGACAAGCTCACATGCTCCTCAGGTCAGCAGCTCCCTGGTGATCTGAAAAGTAAACTTGGTGAGGACTGCCTCACCCTACCAACAGCGAGTCACTGCCATTAAACAGCAAGTTGCAACAAACTTATTACCGCTGACACACAGCAACAACCTCAGAAACAGAGGCACTGAGGGCAACGCATCCTTGCTCAGACCATTACCCAGCTCTTCGCAGGATTCCCTGCATCCCACCTGTCATCCCACAAGGGACACAGCTCAGGGAGACGCATGACAACAGGCTCTTCCTCTGGGGACCCTAGGTCCAGCCAGCATTCCTCCCCGCGCCTGCTGCCACATTGCCCACAGCAAGGAAGATTAGTGGTTTAGCAAGTGCTAGATGGTGGGAGCTCTCACCCACGTGCACAACTGCTGCAAGCACGAAGCGTGCGACGTGTGGGCCCCCGCCAGCTCCCCTCCGACTGCCCACCAGGCTTGCAACAGCAGTGGGTACAGGGAGCCCCGGATGGTGCGAAGTGGCAGTACTGAGGCAACCCTGCAGTCCAAACCAAACGCCCTCCTTATGTAAGAAACCACAGCCCCATGCCTTCTGCCAGGCAGCATAATGTACCTCTTTGTACGGGCGAGACAGCACTGTGTATACACACCACGCTAACGACCGTCTGTGCCCCGCGCAGGATCATCACTGATAGGAACCAGATGCAGGAGCCCGCAGCTCTTGCGCCCTCCCCCCTTTCGCTATCGGTCCGCTCGGAAACCCCTAGGTGAGAACCAGGACCCCGCGCCAAGGGCCTCGAGTACCGCGACCGGCTGCTCCTGTGCCACACACGCTCCCCGGCTTCGCAAGGAAACACGCTCTGCCCAAGCCAGGAGGATGCGAAGGAAGTTCTGGGCACTGTCGGGGTTGGAATTATTCAGAACACCTTCCAGCACCCTCCAGCCCCTAGAACAGACTCCTCGTTGTGTGAGAGATGCCTTTGTGCCCACCACATCTGCTGCAGATGTTCAGAGACAGCTATCCGAGCAGAATAAATAGCTCTGAATCCCCACATGAACCCAGCCACTCTCGACTCCATCTGCACGCAGCCCGGCACGAGCAGGGAGGCTGGGGCTCAGCGCACCCACCAGCGCGCAGATAGGAAAAGCTGCCACCCCTCCAGAGACTGAAGGGAAGCCAAGCGTGAGTGGTCTCCACGCTCCCGCAGATGAAAGGAGACGCTTGGAGAATGAGGCAGGGCTCCTGCAGGAAGCAGGAGGGACACGATGGCTTTCCAGCTCTTCAGCGCTGGAGCAACTGGCAGCTCTGCAGGGGACGTCGCTCCTGCGAGCGGCAAAGCAAGAGCGATCGTTCACAGGCTCCACAGTGCTCTCCGCACAGCCATTCCTGCGGGAGCCGGGCCAGCGAGGGGCTATCTTGCACCGCTTTCTGTGGAACACGCTGCTAACAGCGCTGAAGTGGCCTGGTTTTGTGTGCATCCCTTCTGCCTGAGACATCGCGGCCTCCACCAGCCCAGCCAGCTGCATCCCCATCTCCCAAGCTGGGCCCCAAACCACCACTCAAAGCAATACCCTGGTGTTGCGAGCCAGCCAAAAATCAGCTGCCCTAGATCAGGTCTCAAGAGATCCCCAGAAGCTCATTTATACCACTCCAGGGCCACAGTGTTTTGTGCAATCCCCGTTTAGCAAATCCCTGTTTGTGCAAATCCCTGTTAGCCCAGAACCTGGTCTGGCAGCTCTCAGGGCAGGGCTCGCTCCGTGGAGACCTCAAAAGACTCGGTTCTCCACTCTCCTTCACCTGGGAAGACCCCGATACCTGGTCTCCACCTGAGCGAGCAGGTCAGCTGCTACCCAAGTCAGCCCAGCACGAGCGCGTAACTCGGACAGCACACGCAAGGGGGCTGCTGCTCCCTTTCCCCGCTACAGATCCTGATGTCAGGACAGGGAGGGACAGATACACGAGGTGCTAATCAAAGGTGTCTCCAGAGATCCAAATTCTGCAAGCTCAGCCTGGAGGATGGCTCACGACCCCTTCACTGCTCTTTTCCAGCCGTCTCCTAAAGTACGACAGCTTTATCCTCCTCCACACACACAAGTATAATCTTCTGATGCGTGAGCACCGCAGGCAGACAGGCACGGGGAGGACAAGGGGCCACCCTTCCACCCAACTGGATCAGGTAAATGCAAGTCTGGTGTGTCTTAGAAAGCAGCGCTTGCAACCTCCCAGAGCCTCCGGAAACCCTAATCGTGAGATATCCGTGGGCTCCTCTCCGCCCCGGGAAAGAAACAACAGCCTGTTTCCACCTCGGGCTGCACAGAGGTGGGGAAAAGGAGACCTTCAGTCTACCTGGTAGGAGCAGAAGGGGGCACAAGCTCTGGCTGGAATAAAGACCTTTTTCAGAGCACTGGACTTTTCCAGCTGCCTGGAAACAGGAAGCGCCCAGGCCGGAGAACAGAAACCCTCACACACCCCACATAAAGGCACACTGAGCCGTTAACCCTAATTACCTGTGACTGACACACGAGCGAGGCCCTGACCTTGCAGGCATCGCCTCAGCCAAAGGAAAATAAACAGCTCCCTTCATACAAAACACAAGACATTTTCAATGCCCCCCCCGCCCCCCCATCGCCGCTTTGCTTTTTCAGTCCAGAATTAAAGGTGTCTGAAATACAAGGGGAGACCAGCCCAGCTGCAGCAGGGAGGGGGGCTGAGCCCAGAGCCTGCCCACCGCCCCCACCGAGAGCCAGCGAGCCCACTGGCACGGCTCAGCCAGCCCCAGCTCTCCCCCCCAGCCCACGTCCCATGGAGGAGGAGGAGGAGGAGGATGCGGAGCATCCGCACCGGGAGAAAAACAGGAGAAAAACAGCTAATTGAGGGTCCTGCCCACCTCCCACCAGCAGTGGCTGACGCCTCCATGGTGTCTCTGGAGCGCACGTTCGTGCCCTCCTGCTCAGTGGGAACTCCCTGGAAATTCACTCCCTCTCTCGTGCTTTTTCCTCTGACTGATCCCTTCAGCAGCCCCAGGAGAGCAGCGTGGTCTGCTGCTCCCCTGGGCACAGACGCTGAGAGGCTGCTTGCCGCAGAGATGTGATTCACCGTTTATTACCCCAGAGACCCACAGCGGACACAGATCGGACCCCAGAGGAGGAATCCACAACAGTCACACCCCGGCCAGATGGCTCAGACAAGGGAGGACAGACTGTGCCAGGCCAACGAGGCACAGGGGTCCCTGACAGGGCGATCCCCCAGGCCCTCTCTGCTCTGCTGACCACCATCATTTCCACCAGCTCCTGGTGCAGTGCAGCCCCCTCCCTCAAGCATCCTCTTTTTCCAGCACACAGCAGTGCCCCAGTTTGGTCGTGTCCCCCGAGCCGTCCTGCCAGGGCTGTGTCTCCCTCCCCAAGGGCCACAGGCGCTCCATCGCGCTGGCCCTGTCAGGGGAACAGAAGTCTCAAGCAGAAGGCAGAGCTTACCCGGGGGGCAGAGCATCCAGGGCTAGCACCGCTGCCCGGGCCGGCGGGGCGCTGGAGCCGGAGGCTGCCTCCTCTGCCTCTCCAGAGCTGGGCAGGGCAGGAGCGACAGAGCCGTCAGCCATGCTTGACGCTGCTGGGGTTGGTACGCTCGCTCCTGCTGCCGGCCTTTCCTCTTCGATGTCTGCGGCGACCACTGCGTCTCCGTTCACTGGAAAGGCAGAGGGCACAGACGTTAGCACCCAGAAAGGGTAATGGGGGCCTGGCTGATCTACTGCACCCACGCAGCCCAGGAGGCAGAGCACGTGGTGGGTGGCAGTCACTACCACCCAAACGCGGGACTCATGGTGCTCCCAGCCTGCAAAGGCAGCACCTCCTTCCCCCAGCAGTCAGGTCCCTCTAGAAGTTTTCTTTGTCCCAAGACAAAAAGCAGAGGGTACTTGGCATTCGTGCTCCGTACCTCTTCTGCCGCTTGCAAACATGCTGCGTGCGTGATGGGAGTTCAGGTAACGCACAGGAGCCCAGAAACTGCTGGTGCAGCATCCCCCCGCCCCGGGCAGAGGGAAACCCAGGCTCGGCAAGTCAGCTGCACTGGTAAGAGCTAAAGGTTGCTAGATTCCACTGAACTTTTGGAAAAGAGAAGGCGAAGAGACAGAGCAAAGGAAAATTACAAAGAAAACTGATGAGGAGGAAAATGCAGACCAAAAAAAATGAAAGGGAATTTGTTTGACCAATATTTATTAGGTAGCCAAAAAACCCTGAGACTTGGCAGTCCAGCCGAGGATAACTTTCGCTACAAGACATCCGGGCTTCAGTGGCAAAGCAAAAGCATTAAAAACAAACCAGCAACAAGTAACAAAGAAGCAAGGGATGCAGACAGAGCTCCACAAGTTAGAGCTGAGAAACGCAGAAAACTGTAAGGCAAGTATCTGTGTCTACAAGCCCAAGCATTTAGAAATAATACAGGAAAAAGCCTCAAAAGAGTATAAAGCCCCACAGAAGAACTACAGACGCTCTGTAGAAGAGGCAGGCTGCTCGGGACACTTTTGCTGCGCAGCTAGAGGGTAGCAGGACAGCATCCTCCAGCGCCGCAGGAATCCTGGCACACAGCACCAGCAACCAAAGGAGCCCCTCAGGCGGCATCTATGGGCAATGAAGATTTCCAGGTTCACTGCAACTTCCACCGCAGTCCTGCAAGACTGAGGCAAGGAGGTCTCTGACTGCTGCTCATTTCTAGCAAGCCTTGGGAAGGGCAATTTTAGAAGCTTCAAACATGTTGTGCCACTCTTCAAAGGGAACCTGCAGAATGACCCAGGTGACTACGCTGTGATCGATTTGATCTCAGTCCTGGACAAAGCAGGGGAAAAGCTGATCCAAAGTTCACCTGATAAGGAAGGGCTCCAAGGGGAACACAGGTAGGGCTAAGCAACATGGCTGTAGAGAAAACACGCCATGAAATAATCTCCTTTTATTGTCGGATGAAATTACAGCTGTGAGTGACAAATGTAATGGGGACGTTCTTGCAACAGTCTGCTCAAAAAACACCAAAACGTACCAAACTGAGGAGGAAGAGGATGGTTTCTAGAGGCATTCCACAGGGCAAGAGAGGGTGTCCAGCACTAATCCCAGCCACCAGAAACACTCATCTCCCCATCCTGAAGTGTAAAGTCATCACCGACAGGACTTACAGGAGACACGGAGGTTGGCGAGTGGTAAACAGCAACGAGGACGGCACAGCCATAAAGCCACCGGGAAGGCTGGGGCCGGGCCAATAAAACTTGTTTTAAACAAACCAAAGCCAAGGAGCCAAGTTGCACTTGGGAACAAAAATTCTGTCCATAGCCCGAGGGAGTGTCCCCCGCACAGCGAGGACACTGGGAAGGGCTGGGTGGGACAGGGGACACGGCGCAGCATTGGTTCCCAGTACAGCGCTGCGCCAAACAGGGCAGAGACGAGCCACAGCGGCGGGGAGGGGAGCACGGACCAGGAGCAACAGCTGAAAGGCAGCATTTCACGTCAGCCTTCCGCTCCCCCATCTCCCTTCCCAAAACGGGTTTTGGCAAAATTGAAATTGCATTGCTCCAGGCTTTTTCCAATGAAATGGAAAAAAAAAAAAAAAAATAATCCTCCTTTTGGGTTGAACGAAACATTTCCTTCTACCCGAAACAAAGCACTCTGCTTCTCCTTCCAGGTCTCTGATAAAAGCAAAAGAAAGGATGGTGCTGCCTGCAAAACAGTGCAGAGGAGCAGGAGATGCCGCGCTGCTCGTCCGGCTCCATGAGAGCCAGAGAAGGAAAACAGATAAAACAGATAAGCTGCTGTAGCTTCATAGTCAGGCACTCTGCAGGTCCCAGTCCCCACTCTACAAGATATTTATGGTTTTGTGGACAAATCCAAGAAAAGACAAGAAAAACCCTTCCAGAAACACACCCTGGCATAAGAATCAGCCCCCCTTTGGGAGTCAAGTTTGTGCCTCCTCTGGGGCTCGACAGACAGCTGCTCCTCCTTGCTTTGGTGGGCAAGAGCTCAAAACATTTTTGCTGGAGACCGATGGGCAAGTTCAGCTGAATGCTCCCAACCCTGAAAAAAGCCCACTCGGCTGTGATAACTGTCCTCCTCGCAGCGGCATCAGTGGCATTGCTGTCTCAGTACCCTTTTAAAAACCTGGAGCTGAATGCAGTATTTCTGTCAGGGAGACTCCAGAGAGGAGCCACAGAAATTATTCACGATGGGCAGAACGGATCCTACCAGTGCGTTCTGCAGAGCTGCCCAGCTTATCAAAAGTAAAATCAATAAAAAACTACCAATTCACAAAGAGGAAATTCCCAGGCACTACACGACCTGTTATCTTAGCAGAAATTCATTTTCTCCCACCAGATGCAGCCCCAAGCTCTGTCCCCCCCCTCCTCCCACGAGCGCTGGTTCACCTGTGCCGTTGGCTGTGCCGTTGGCCATGCCGGCGTGCTGCGTGCTCTTGGCCTGCTGCCGGTGCCGGCTCCTGGCGCTGGGACTTTGCTCTCCACTCCCCGTGTTTTGCCTGGCCGCTCCAGCCGCATGTCGGTGCGTCCTGCAAGGGAAAGAAACACGGGAGCTGACACACACCGCTGGCCTCACAAAGAAAACTCGGCTCCCGCCTTTTTGCTTCTGTCTCATGCTGCTTGTCCCCCAGCACAGCCGTCAGTCCTCCCTGAGAACGGCCAGGATGCAGCCACGTGCCTCTGCTCCTCCGGCAGTGCCCTGAACTTCGTGCTCCTTACTCGGACCTGCCGGCCTGCCCATGGGTCCTGGCCTGCCGGTGGCCCAGTCCCCTGGAGGAGTAACCTGGGTGACAATGACTTTGCTTTTGTTTGCAAGTGCTCCCGAGAAATGGCCCCAGGCGCTCACAGCTGGAAACCCGCTTGCAGCACCAAGCTGTCACGGCCACCAGCAGTTTGCTCCATCCACCCCTGGAATAAAGCTCCCAGGAGAGATTCCACACATCACCAGCTCCTGCACCACTGTGGGAACCCCCCCCATGCCTCCCGCCTGGCTACAAACCTTGCACAAAAGCAGGTGAAGAAGGTGCAAATGTGCTCTGCTGCCGTGACAGCTGTGGCCTCTGGCGAAAGAGGGAACAGGCAGCTGGGAAAGATGGGAGCTTAAATCACGGCACAGGTTACGACCAGCTTGGATGCGGCTGCTCCATCTCTCAGGGGGTCTGCACTTAGTGCCACGATGGAGCTCCCTTGCCACCACGTCCCCGTGGCCACGGCAGCCTGACCGCCATGGGCAGAACGCCTGCCACTTCCCCCAAGCAAACTCTCCCCCTCCGACCGCCCTGGGCCCCTGAGGCAGCCCAAAAGCATTCAAGAAAAGGCTGGGTTTTCATGTTGATTAAGAAACCCGGTCATTACTGCACGTGGAGAGGGGGACAGGGCAGGGCAGGACGGGGGGACGCTGCCTTCCCGCATCCCAGGGGCCAGGGGAACAGAGGCAGAGCCCAGCCACCCCTGCCCAGGATCCCGGGCCGGGGCAGCAACCACAGAGGGTGAGGACCACAGGGATTAAAAAGTTGGTTTGCCCCAGCCAAATTCTCCCCTTAAAAGGGCAAAACCCGCAAACTGTCCCCATGTCTCAGGGCTGGAGCTGGGAGGGAATGGCAGCTTGGCAGCGACAGGGCGCAGCATCAGTCATGCCACCCTCACCAGCTCCAGCAAGCCCTTGGTTCCTCCCACTCACTCCAAAGCCACTCTCCTTGGGGAGCGGATCACGACAGTGGGCAGAGGAAGGGCTGGGATCGGGAGGAGACATGGGAAAGCATGAGATGGTTGTTGAAAATAGATCAGATAAGAGCCATGGTCAGAGCAGCCTGCGAGCAGAAGCTGCCGTGGCCACTTGAACAGCCATGGACCTTCCCAGGAGGGCAGCCCCAGACAAGGGGTTCCTCGAGGCACCCCTCAGATGGTGACCTTGCACCAGAAACCCTGGCTACCCCCAGGACACCTCTACATGCTGCGGGTTTGCTTTGGCCACCAGCACCCGGGGGACTCGGAGCAGCTGCAG
Organism: Larus michahellis; assembly: GCF_964199755.1. Classification (NCBI taxonomy): domain Eukaryota; kingdom Metazoa; phylum Chordata; class Aves; order Charadriiformes; family Laridae; genus Larus; species Larus michahellis. Next base: position 1,225,332 of record NC_133899.1, read on the forward strand.
GAGCAGAATGGGCTCCTCTTCCCCTGGCTGGGGGGTGAAGGTTGCGCATCACTGTCCACCCATGGGGCTCAGTGGGGCACGCTGGCACCATGCACCTCCTGAAAGTTGGCTGGGACCCACCTTCCCACATTCACCCCATGGGGAGGCAGCACAGCCCCCAGAGCCCTGGCTGAAGGGGAGCGGGCAGGTAGCACCACCGGCAGGAGCTGGTCCCACCAGGAGCAGCCCCCGAGGCACAGGACAGATCTTGTCCCTGCCCTTCTTAGCACAGATGAGCTCAGAGCTGCCCAGAGAGTTTTTAGAAACCAAAACAGGATGTTTCCAGGCTGCCAGCCGGCCACACAGGGTTACCAGGCCTGAATTAGCCGGCCCGCCGCCCAGCCCAGCCCTCCTACGAGTGCTCCCATCTGGGCATTGTCTTTTAATAGATGCGTGGAAACAAACCCAGCGAGGCCACGTGAGAGCGGCGGGGCTGGGAACGTGCTCTTAAAATAGGAGCGGGGAGAAAACAAGTCACGGCGCGGATGAGAACAGCCTCTCGCAGCCACGCCGGTGGGACGGAGTGGGGTGTACGTACACCAGGCGGCTGGCAAGAGCCCTGCGGTTCCCCATCGACTGGAGACCTCGCATGGCTGCCCCATCGCCCCTCCTGGGCTGGAGGGAGCAGACGATGCTGAAGAGGGAAGTGGCGTCAGCCAGGGTGACATCAACCTTTCAGCTCCCCGTCTCTGCCAAGGCAGAGCCCCCACGCCGCAGAGGCTGACGTCGGCCCCGGGCATTAGACCCAGGAACAGCTGCCTCCTCCCGCTGTGGCGGCCAGAAGGTCCTGGCACGAGACGCCAGCAGAGGTGGCAGCACCAGTCTCGGTCTCACTGGGCAGACCAGATCACAAACTACAGACGAAGCGGAGGGAGGGCAGAGCACGCAGCCGGGAGCCAGCACGGGCTGCGGGGGGTCGGGACATGGCCACTGGGAAACACATGCGTGGAGAGTCCCAGCGCCATGTGGGCAGCAGGGGCTCAGCTTCCAAAACACGGAGCTGAGAAATTCCCCCTGCCCCTGCAAAGGCGGGAGGAGGCAGCCACGTCCCCAGCACCCAGCCCTCACGCCTGCAGTGCCAGCAACAGAGACGGCAGCTGTGTATCACCACTCTGGAGCTGGAGCAGGAGGAACACGCCCTCGCCCCACGGCAGCGGGACATGCAGCTGAAGAGTCAAGAGGCTCCAAAACCCCGAACCCAGTTCATTCCTGTTACCCACCCCTTTCCAGCTGACCCAAGACCCCTCTCACGGCTTGTTCTCCAAGGCCCTGAGCAGCCCCCCGGCCCCTCCGCGGCAGCAGGCGGCACACCTACCATGCAGCACTGCCTGCCTCTCCCCTGCCTGTGCCAAGGGTGCAACTGGCGATGGCAGCTCCTCCAGCCTTCACTGTTGCTGCGTCACACCAGAAGCCACATGCCTGGGGACAACCCACAGCCACACAGAGGGCTTTGCAGAGCAAGGGGTCTCATGAAGGGACATATTTCACCTGAGTGACCCAGAGGAACGTCTCCTGCCTGCCCTCAGGGATGCTCATGCCCATCACTAGCTGAGCGGTGACTTTTGAATGTCACGCAAGCAGAGAAAGCAAAGCGTGCTGCGCTGAAGAAGTCACTGAGTTTGGATGAGCTTGTGAGAGGTGACAGCAGTTTCTCACGGCCGTGCCTAGATCGCAATACCCGACGTGGCTGGCCAGCCGGAGCCTCTCCGTAGGGCAAGCAGCAAACCGGGCTACTTTATTCCCTGCTGTCAGAAGAGGCCCCTTTGGCCACCGCAAGACAAACAGGGATTGTGGCAACTCTCTCGGCACCCATGGCACCAGCTTGCAGTGGGGGACCTCTGGGCTCTGTTTCCTCTCCGCACAGAAGGCTGTGGAATTTCACACCCCGTCACCAAGATTAGCAGCAAATCCCAAGATGACATTTGTTCAGGAGAAGAAAGAGAAACCCTGACCAAGCAGTTCCCCTTGAGGGGACAGTGTAGAAATAGCTGAGGAGCAAAGAATGACTCTTTTCTTTCCGTCCTGCCTGCGAGCGAGTTTGCCAGCATCCATCACCAAGCCCATGAAAATAAACATGGCTCTGCGTATAAACAGAGCAAACATCAAACAGCACTCCCATGTGCAAAGGACCTGTACTCCGTTCCAGAGAAGGCAGCTGCCTCCATGGTGGGTACGTACCGCAATGCTCTGCCCTGTGTAGCAGTACTGCATCAAACTGCGGAGTTATGTCCGAGCAACGCTAAATTCAGGCGAGTGTAAAATGAATTGAAAACTAGCTAGGAAGTTTCCCATACCAGAGCAGCCGTGGGATTTTTAATGATTGCAAGCACGCCTGGAAGGTCTCTGAACGTCCCCTGGAGAAGTACTGGCTGGACCTCACCACACTTCTCTCGCACACTCACAGAACAAGACGACACCAAAAGCAGAAACGACTTTCAGGCAATCGGAAAGCAGCCAGGAATCAGAAGCGAGCAGTCACCAGCCTGAGCCTCTCAAACCAGAACTTTTTTGCAGGCTTTCTAGCACCTACTGATAGCTGCTACGCAGCTGCAAAGTCCAGCTCCTGCCAGGACACCTCGAGCACTCTCTCACCCCTTAGGAGGCTTTAACACCTGGACAGCAGGAATCAAGAGAAGCAACCAAAACAAAAAGGCACCGACTGTGTTCAACAACCTGCTCCCGATTTCCCATCCCACTCCCTCCTCGGGTGGGAGATGAACACACGATATGGAAGGACAGGGTAACTTTTTAGAGCCAAAACCACTTCTCCCATTCGCTCATCTCTTGTATGTGCCCAGCAGGTGAAGAATGAGCAGAAAAGCTCGAGGTGTGGGGCTTGCTGCTGAGAGTGCTCCTAAGGCTGAGGGCACGCAGAACCTCTTATCGGGCAGGCTGCAAGCGCCCTCTCTACAGGCACGCTTCTAACCAGAACATCTGTATAGGCTGCTGGGACATTGCCACGCTCTGGAAATATAAATAGGTGTTAAATTCAACTCCATGTTGACAGTGTGACACGTCTCTCAATAACCACAGCTCCAAAAGGAGCAGCGCTGAGCCACTCCAGCCCAGCGAGAAGGCAAGGGAGGGCACCGCGCCAGGCACAGGATGGCCTGGTGCCCAAGCACCTCATTTCCTTTGGAAGCAGCTGTTACTTCCCTGCAGCTCTGCTTCTCCTGCTCTCCCTGGACCTGCGGAAGCGTCCCCCTGTGACCATTGCCCAGAGGGGCATTGTGCTTCCCAGCCTGGCCCAGCGCCTGGCCACGGCGGTGCCTGAGGCAAGAGCTGGGGTCCCCTTAATCCCCATTTGAAGGGGCTCCTGCAGACCAGCCCTTTGCCTGGTCACAGCCTGCCCCACACCTCCCTGGTGGACCATTTCCTCAGGTGCCAGTAAAGCAACTGGTGGAAACTCTCTGGGTCATCACAGACCTGACACCCCTTAAGAAACAAATAGTTTAAAGAGAGGCCCCAGTCAGCCACAGCCCGGCTGTACGGCCACCCCACAGCCATACTGTCCTCCAGGTCGGCCAGCCCACCCCTGCTCCACACCTCCTACGGACTGCTTTGCTGGGGGATCACTGGGAGATCCGGAGCGGGGTCCACTGCACAAGGATGATCTAGACACTTCTCAGCTGCCTCACAACCACAGCAACCACCCAGTAACAGCCCGACAGGTGCTGCCAGCACAGGACACTTACCTCGGTCTGCTTCCAAAGCAGTTTGTACTGGGAGGCTGGTGTCTGCTCTCCGTGGCCGCAGCCATGCTGCTGGAGTCCCGTCCAGGCACCTGGGACCCTGAACAGATGAAGAAAAAGTGGGTGAAGAAAATGACTGAGGCACCTACTAGTTCTACCTTCCTTCCTTCCTTCCCTCCCTCCTTCCAGAGGGGAGACCCAAAAGCACGACAGGACAGCCCCCCCAGCACACAAGGACACCCTGCCCTTACGCTGGGGTGCTCTCCTCTCCCACCACTGCGCAATGGCACGGCCTGTCCCCACAGCACCCCATGGCAGATCCGCATGCAGGATTTTGTGGAACTGGCAGCACCAGGAGAGCAGCTGCATTTAAGGCTTCCAGATTCTACAAGCTTCGCCTCCCAGCGAGGGAAAGCAATGCACCAGCCCCTCTCCAGCACAAGCTCTGCTCGCTCCCCTGGCAGCCCCCACGGGTCAGACATCCGTCCATGTCTCCACACACCCTCCACCACAGGCAGCCCTTCTCCGAGCGGTCCATTAAATACAGAAGCCGTTTCCCCAGCCCACACAGGACAGCAAGGGAAGGGGCTGAGCCGCACGGGCGGCTGGCAGAGGGCCTGCAGAAGGGCTGCGCCTCTCACGCCATCGGGGAGGCAGGGCGTGAGCCTGTCGACGCTCCCGCTCCTGTCCCACCACACGCTTGCTCCCGCGGGAGCCCATGGACAAGCCTGGAGTCGGGGCGGGCAGGGGCCGGAGCCTTACCTGGGAGAGGAGGTGGCTGCTGACACTCGGACGCTGGCTCAGAGGTGCCGAGGGCCGTGCTCTCAGCCCCACTCCTCTCCCCACCGCTGCTCACCGCCTCGTGCTCAGAGCCGCCACATGCATGCGGAGACGGGCGGCACTCACCCTCTGTCACGGCACTGCCATTAGGCAGGCTTCCCAGATCAACAGCAGGTCCGTCCAGGAAAATCGTCAGCTCTCCGCCGGAGACAACGCTGCCTTTGTTCTCCGTCTGGAGGTCCAGGGTCAGCTGCCTGTTCTCCACTTGGGAGACAAGGGGACATGGAGAAAGAGACAAAGCAGTCACCACTCAGGATGCCAGCCATGATGGAAGATTGCTCCACCACCCCGGCTTCCCCATGGGATGGGACATCAGCCTCCTGGTCCCCTCCAGGCCTTCCCACGCCTCCAGAGGACAATGTGCCTGCTCCCTCAGGGCCAGGTGTCCCAGTGTGCACCATCAGCATTGGCCCCACACCTACACGTAGCTACCAGCATCGCCAGAGGACACCCAGTCAGCCCCACCACCAGCTCCCGAGGAAGACCCTCCTTCACCAGCCATTGCTTGCAAAAGCAGGGTCCTTCCACAGGGGCGGAGCTGCCCCGGGGCCCCAGGCTGCAGTACAGCCGAGACCACCATTGCTCACAGATCCAGACGCTAGGGGAGACCATGGCAGGAAAGCCAAAGGATTTGGCTGGTTTGACATGACAGAAGGGGCAAGAAGGGTCCTGCGTGAGGGTGACCACCAGCAGGTGTCTGGGACACAAAGCAGATTGATGGCTACACGCCCAATGGTGCCTGAAGCCCTGGCCTGCTGCAGAGGAGCAAGCAGCATCTTTCAGTATCGGGGGTACCCTCATGCCACCTAGAAAACCCAGGGAAGCAGCAAAGGGAAACCCCAGGCGCATCCATCCATCCTCATCCCCACGTATCAGTTCCACTGAAGGCAACCAGCACAAAGGGCTGCCCCAAACGCACAGAAACGCTCCGCTGTGGCATCAGACTGCCTTCGCAGAAGCTTCTGGAACGGGTGGCATGGGCTGGGAGGCTCCCGGAGGCAGCCGCCAGCTCCACTCCCCTCCCTCGTGAGCCAATTTGGCTCCAGCAGCTTAATGAGGCTCTGCCAGTCACAGCTCCACGCACAGCTGGACACAGCGGCTTTGCGGAGGGGTAACAGCCCTGAGAACACCACTCACCATTCTCCCCTCGGGCACGGAGTGAGGGGCTGTGGTGGCAGGGACAGGGAGCTGACGGGCTGCGTGGTGCCACATGCTGGGGCACCCAGCAGCTGCTCTGAGAACTGGCGTCTGCCCTGTTTCACCAACACACATTGGCAGCCACGGCTCTCTGCCACCTCAGGACACCCGCTACCCTTCCAGCTCCGCCAAGGCCTCCTGACAGCTCCCCGCTGCACATGGACAGCAGCAAGAGGTGTCCCTGGAAGCCACCAGTACTGCTGGCGCGAGGCACAGCGCAGAAGGGCTGCCTGCACGCCTCCCACAACCTCCTCCAGCCGTGCAAACAGAACCACCCGCTGCAGAGCCGCATCCCCGCAAGTGATGAGAGAACAACACGACCCTCGGTGCCCACGGGCAGGCAGGGCTCTCGCACCATCGCAGCGATGCCTGCCGGAGCCAGCAGGACCGAAACACGCAGCTCCGCCGCACAAGGCCAGAAAAATTTGTCTGCGCCAGCCTGGGACACCGGCCCAGACGCTTCCTGACTCATTTGCTCAAATAATATTTTTATTATACACAGATTGCTCATGACACAACGGCACCATTTTTTAGCATCCTGCTTTGTCCTGGTCCGCTGTGGGGACGGGGTGTGGTGCCTGTCAGCAGGAGGATGGAAACTCGCTCCCCACGGACACCTCACCTCATCTCCAGCTCCAGGGTGAGACACGCTGGCGGGGCCCCAGGGTGTGCAACTGCCACCCAAACAGCACCTACGGCTCCCAGCTGGCAGCCCAGCCCCTGCATAGCACCAGGGGTGAAGGCACGGAGCCCATGGTGCCCCCGTGCACCAGCCTGGCCACTGCCAGGACCAGAAGCAGCCACAAACCTCCTGCACCAGCCCAGAGAATGGCTCCTGCTCTCCTTCACCGTCCAGAGCTGCTCCTCCCCACAGGGCACCGGCCAGCCTCACACAACTGGGAACGGACACAAAGGGGATGGAGAAAGAGTCTGGCACGAGGCTGGTAACAGCACTCACACCACGTGTGCTAGCCCATGGCTGGTAGCCATCCTTCCTCTGAGCCGACCAGTGCTGCGAGGGGGAGCCCAGCTCTGAGTGGTCTCTGCCCCACCGGGCGCTCCAACAGGCACCCCAAAGCCCAGCACCACGGGGTCTGTGGGACAGGCAGCACTCCCGGATCTGGTGAAAGCACCTCGGGGTTTTAGCGCCAAGGAGGCAGGTGTCCCCTCAGTGTCCAGGCACAGCAGGAGCACGTGCCCATGGGGGCACAGCATGGGGGTTGGAGTCCAACTCTGTCGCTCGTTACCCACCCATCATCAGACAAACGACTCTGCTAAGCCTGGTCTTACCCATCTGCCTGGAGGAGTTGCTCTCAATTTGCTTCCAAGGGGAAGCAATCTCACTGACAGTTTTAAGAGCCTGAGATAGAAGATGCTACTGAGTGCGGCCAAAAACCAGGACAAATCCAGACCCTGTTTCTCCCCAGCTCTTCCAAGCCATAGGAATTTGCGTTTTCTCCAAGCCCTGTGGAAGTTGTGCCCGCACGCTCTGGGGGTCCCCTCCACCCCCTCTGCGAGCGCCCGGCAGCCGAGCGCGCCGCTCTCCCCGTCGGAGCCGCACAAGCCCTCATTGTGCAGGCGCCCAGCCGAGGGGGCGGCAGCGCAGGAGCAAAGACAAGGTGTCTCCAAGTGGAGGATGTGAACATGAACCTCCCAGCCGGCTTCCTTCTCCCCCTCTCCACCCCCTTCAGCTTTTTTAAAGAAAATAAACACTAGCAGAACCTTCCATTCACTGTCCCAGTCCAGCACGCGGGACGCACAAAGGGACATTGCTGTTGCACCAACAGAGGGTCCCCTGAACGGCTGAGCACAAAGGCTGCCTGTGTCCCGCCGGCAGCCAGAATGTCAGAGGGATTATTATTATTTTGGGAGGGGGTCGGGGGGTGATTTGGGCCTGAATAAGGTCTCAGTTCAGCTACTTCCAGTGCCCCGCTCGCAGCATCAGAGCTCCCATTTAGCGGAGGTGAGTTGGAATTCCCACCCAGCCCATTAGGCGGATTTACTGTTCCACGAAGCGAGGCTGGTAGCAGCCAGCGCGATAACGGCCCCGGGCTGAGCCGGAGCCCAAGCCCTCCGGGACCTTCAGGAACCACACACATCTGACACCCATGGGCACAAGCACCAGAGAGCTGTCGTGCGGGAGGGGGCAGCCCCTCTGCCTCTTCCCCGGGTTGGGTGGCTCTGTCTTCGCACGCGTCTGATTTCCAGACAGACAAATGGTGCTTCCCACCCTCTCAGCTTCCCAAACCCTCTTCGCACAGTTCTACTGGATGCAAAGGCCAGTTTCCACTCGAACGGCTTCACGCGATCAAAGCTCCACCATCACCCCTCGAGAGCAGCCCCCCGCGGAGCAGCAGGGTCTGCCACTTATGCAAACAGAAGATGCAACCTACTTGCCCCCCCTCAATCCACAGAATTGCATCCCAGAGCCAGAACCCTGCCCTGAAACTACCCTGGCACTAGAGAGAAAAAACGGCCGAAAAGTAACATCAGCGGGGCCACTCTCAGCCCTGGTGGGAGCACCGAGCTGTGCTGGGTTCCCCTGGGTCTCAGGGCCCCCTGAGCTACCCCAGAGCTCAGGGACGTCGGGCAGGCAGCAGCACTCACAGCACCCACCTCCCTGGTGCTTGGCCAGTTAAGACTATCTTAACCTCTGTGTATATCTGCAGCTGAAGGAACGACCCCACACCGTGGCTACAGTCCCTGCAGGAAGAAGTTAGACCTTCCACAGCCATCCCTAAACCCAGGAGGAACCTAGAGTTTAGAGGAAGGAATAATCTTTACTGTCCCAGGTAAAAAGTAGAAGTCTCCCCAGGCAGTGGGAAGCTTTGCCCCTGCTGCTGACCCAGTCTCAGCCACTGCGGCTTAGAGACAACTGTGTTCCACTCCATTTATCTGCGGGGTATAACTAGGAGGACCTCAGACTTCTGCTTCTTTCCTCTGAACCATCACAGCCTTGGGAGGGAAGACAAGATGTGAAAAGAGAGTCAAAGAGCTCGCTATCTCTGACGGGGGGCAGCCGGCTGGCTGCAAAATAGCCCGGCAGGACTGGAGCCAGCAGACCCTTCCTCCTCATGGCTTGGGCGCAGAGAGCAGCCTCCCAACCAAAGGAGCCTGGAGGTGGCCAGGGCACGGGGACAGCCCCGGGGGTCACAAACCCCATCAGCTCTGCAGGACACTCGGGACATGACACACGAAAGGTGACGCAGGGTAGGTACAGTCCGATCCCCACTGTGACTTACTGCCTTGGACAACCAGTTTTACAGGACTGTTGCCCAGCTGCTACAGAGCCAGCTCACTGCACAGTCACCTCAGCCCGTCTGTGCATTCGCCTTCACGACTCCTCGCTAAGAGCCTTTGCCACCAGGCCATGCAGCAGAGCTCCTTTGACAGCATATCCATGACACGGTGGCAGCTGCAGCTTTCCAGAGGTTTGGGGGTTTGCTCCTGGCTTCCTAGAGGCTCCCGCGAGGCCGCAGGTCCAGCAGCCCTGCCTGGGGCGCAGCAGCAGGGAAAGAAATGGCTCTGCAGGATCTGTAAAACCCTGGCATGCGGTGCCACTCCAGAAACAGGAGCCTGTTGATGTAACTTGCAACCCCAGCAGCGAGCAATAAAAGCGAGCGCTTTCATTTGCGAGCTGCAGCCCGGCTCGCTCCAGTGCCTGCACAGACACATCCATTGCTCCGCACACAGTGGGACCAGCAAAAACCAGCGAGGCCCAGTACTGGCTTCCAGTGGCAGACAGTGGCGCGAGGCCGGCCGGGGGGATGTTCCCTGGGCCTCGCGGGAGGAGCGGGCGAGGAGCTCCCGAGCCTGGGAACAAAGAGGTGCCTCTGCAGCAGGCAGCAGCTGGGGGCCGGGGCAGGGGGCTGTGCCATTGCAAATTAGCTGTTTTACGGGAGCCCTGGGAGCAGCTCCATGGAAGGCTCCAGCTCATTTTCTGTGATTGAGCCCATTCTTACCCACCTCTCCGTCTGCCTGGCCAATCCCCTCCGAAAGCGGGAGGGCGCTGCCTGCCAGAGGAGAGGCCCCGGAGGCGCCTGCCAAGGCAGTGGGAAGTGCAGCAAGCCTGAAAGCAAGGCTGGACCAGCCCGGAGCAGGAGCTCCTGTCCGACAGCTTGGGGCTGTTAGCTCCAACAAGTTCTCCCCGTCTTCCCGGGAGCTCAGGCCTGACCAGGCTCATCAATGAGCTCTTTTTCCAGGCCTCAGAGCTGAGACTTTTACACCTGAAGCGAGGTGTGCTTGGCAGGAGGGCGGACAGAAAGAACGGGGGGAGCTTCAGCGTCTTCCTGGCAGGCAGGAATACTGCCACGGACATCAGCAGGGGCGAGAACACCACCCCTGCCCAAAAACAGAGCAACCAGAACAATTCTTCCACACCATGTACTACAGGAACACAAACCAAAGGCCACAGCTACACTCACGTATCAGTAATTTACCAAAAAAAAAAAAAAAAAAAAGAAAAAAAAAATCACCAAATCTATAACAAACCCAGAAAAGCTAGAAAGTGGGTCTGCTGCCCGGCAGAGCAAGCCCCTGGGGAAGGCACACTTCTGCTGAGTGCTTCCCAGGAGGGGAAGAGGAAGGCCAGCACCCCACCGGTGGCAGAGGGCACATGCATTTCAGTGCCTTCCCCAGGCAGAGAGTCACAGGCTGCATGAGGACATTACTTTTCCGACTTCGGATGGTTTGAAATCCCAAATGGATTTGCATGCCCTTGTGTGACCTGGCCCCTTCCCCGTGCCAGCCGGCAGAGGGAACGGGCTCCCCTTCTCGCCGCAGGCAAGAAGCCCTCTCGAGGAAGGGGTCTCCCAGGCACCCAGGCTCCCACGGGACCGTCGGGGGACTGGCAGCAGTCTCTGGCTCACTCAGAGCTGCAGCGAAGCCCAAAGGCCAAGCAGCGAGTCTGCAAAGAGGAGGGAGCAGATGCCAGGCTAGACAAGACAGGCAGACAAGAGCACATGGCTCACCCAGGCAGTGCTGGCTGTCCCCAGCGCAGGGCAGCACCTTCCCAGCAGGGCAGGCTCTGCAGCTTTAAGAGTCCTCCCTCCCAGCCCACGGCGTCAAGGAAAAATCTGACACGTTTTTTCTGGTGGATGTTCACGGACAAGCTAGAACAGCCAGTTGCCTTTTCCATTCATTTTCCACACAGCCCCCTGGGATGCCTGCTAATGAAAGAGCTGATTGTGCCCCTGCAGAGGAGCGGGCAGGTAGGGCGGGAGCAGCAGCGGCTCCAGGAGCCCAGCACGGCAGGGTATTAGCACAGCTCGGGAAGAAAAAGCCGCAGAGGAGGGTGCCCTGGGGCAGAGACCCCCACTGCAGGCTGCCTGACAACAACAGCCCAAGCAACAGGCAACCCAGACCTGCAGCTACCCAGGGTGAACGTTCAGGTCCTCACAGGCTTTGTGAGATGATGTTGGCCCTCGCTGCCCCGGCAGGACAAGATGCCACCCAGGGGCATGGTAGCCTGCCGGCCACAAGGAGCACAGCAGGGACACCGTTGCGGTTTCACAGCCTGCAGCTGTCAGTATCAGGGTAAGGAACTCACCCCAGCCCCTGGCACAGGGCAGAGTCTGAACCAGCCCCACATGCCCCCCAGTGCACAGGAGGCCCCTCTCCCCACTCAATACCAGGTCTGTCTCTTGCGAGTGGTGGAGCTTTGCTTGGAAAAGACAGAGCGAGCCTTTTCCAGCCCTGCGCAGCCGCTTGCGTGGCCCAAGACCTGAATGGCTGCCTTTATGCAGTAGCTGCTGTCACGAGCCACACTCTGGCGACCACAAATGGCAGCAAATAGCTGAGGGGTTTGTGTTTCCGTGCAGGCTGCGGCACCCTGGCTAACGGAGGTATGGCTTCCGTCACACCCCAGCCCCGACAGGCAGCCCAGGGCGCACAATGGCACCTTGTTCCCTCCTGGGGCGGGGGATTGCATGGGAGCTGCTGTGGCCACCGCCTCTCCTCCCCACTGTGCACCTACGGGGCGGGCAAGGCAGCAGGACCCTGCAGAGCACGGGCTCCACAGCCAGGGTGGAGGCTGAGGGACCCCCGTGGGGTCCAGCTTGTACGTACGTTTCCCACCGCTCTTCAGCAGATTGCCGAGGCTGACGGAGGCAGTGCCCAGCAGCTCGTTCCTCAGGGTATGGCAACTCCACACCTTCAGGTCCAAGTGGCTCTGAGCCGTGACGTTCCTGCAGAGACCAGAGAAGGGGGCCATAACCGTGTCCTCGTCCCTGCTTGGCGAGCAGGCAGCGCCAGGCCTGCCAAAACCAGGCAGCAGAGGGAAGTGGGCAAGGCCGTGGGGCAATGGGAGCCCCCCCTCCTCCCGCCACCCTCACAGCCTGGCTGTCCCTGGCAGCATCCCTGTCTTGGGGGCAAAGATGTCTGACATCTAACAGCCCCAGCCGATGGCACAGTGGGGTACAGCAGGGAGCACGGGGCCAGCCCTGGCACCATCCCCACACCGGGGAGTCATGCAGACTTACAAGATGAGGATCTCGTTCCACAGCAGCTCAGAGCTCCCGATCTGCTTCCCCGTCTTCTTGGTCTCACTGGGCAGCCCGTCGCCCGCCACCTCCACGTAGCAGTTCATCCGGGATGGGCGGCTGTGCGCCTTGGGCTTCACGGACACGACTGGGCAGGGGGGGCAAGCGAGAGTCAGGCAGCCACAGGGGAGGCCCTGTCCCCTGCCCCCCCCCCCACCCCCAGCTCGGGGTGCCGCAACTCGCCGCAGAGTCAAACTGCTTTTGGGAGAGGAGGAGCGAGAAGCGATTCCCCTGATGGCAGCAATGGCCAGATTCAGGTGCTCCCGTCACCAGCCCCTGATCACTACCCATCCCCAGCTTCACCCATACCCGGAGGCTGCTGGAGTGTCACGGTCCCCACAGACCCTGCCCTACCCCAGGGCTTGTGGGCAAGGGGGCTCTGCTGGAGCTCCTGGGTAGAGGCACCCACCAGGCAAGGCTCAGCCACCCCCCAGGCCATCAGTGCCCTGCACCAGGGCTGCCCCGGGGACACAGCTCCGGGGGACGCAGCTCCAGGCATCGGGAGCCATCTCGCGGCCATGTCCCGATGGCAGCCGGGGAGAGAAGGCCAGGTAGAGGAGGCGACAGAGCCCAGCCGATGGCTGCTCTGCTTCCCCAGGCACCCGTGGGACGCAGGGCAGTGCTGGCCCTCTCCAAGCCCTGCTCCCCCCGAAAAGGTCTCCCAGCCCAGGGTGCAGGCAGAGCACACACCCGGACCAGATGCACCCAAAATCCACATTCCCCACCGCAGCGCTCCCGGCCCCACCGGTGGCAGGAGGACCCACCTTTCACGGAGAGCTGGGACTTCTCACAGGGTGGCCCGGCCCTGGCCCTGCTGGAGCTCGCAGCGGCCATGGCATCACCCCTGGCTGGAAGCAGAGAGAGAGGAGACACCTCAGTACTGCTCCCGCTGTGCAGAGGAAGCCGGGGCTGAACTGGGCTCCCAGGTCAGCCCCTCTGGGCTCAAACACAGCCCAGCCATTAGTGCAAGTGACCCACATGGCAGGGAGACCTGGCAATGGACAGTCACACACCTGGCAACACAGGTGCCCTCTCATTCCTGATAGACCAGCCCCACACCACAGGCAACAACAATGCTGAGCCCGAGAGCCGAGCCAAGCTGGGCAGCGCTCAGCCCTCTGGACACCCCATTTGAGCAGCTGCAGCTCACCCTGACCCAAAGGTGGCTGCCGATCACAAGGACAGAGCAGCCTCCAAAGCCTTCAGCAGATACGCTGTCTCACGCCCTGCTCCGTGCTGAGCAGCAGCACCGGCTCAGGAGCAGCCTGCACAGCCGTCGCACAAGGGATCCCTCGGAAAGGACGAGGCAGTGACACCGGTAGTATAGAAGAAGGTCCGGTCACAGTATGAGGAAGCAGCCACATCCCTCAAGGACAGCCCAGGTCTCTTCCTGGCAGCAAAATCCCACAGAAAAATCAGTCCCATCTACTCTAACACGCTGTGAAGGGGACCGGGACCATAGCTGCTCTGAACACAGAGAAGAATCACACTAAGGAGCAGGCTACAAGCCCAGACCTCCACTTCCCCAAGCGCTCACCACTTCCTCACTCTCCGGCGCCACGTCACTGTCACCACGGGCACAGCGCTTCCCCCTGCCCCTTCTGCTGCAGCTTTCCCAGGAGTCACCCACCGGGAACAGGGAGCGGGCAGGAAGGGCGCAGGCCTGGCGATGCTGGCAGTACACGTGGCTGGGTGCCTCTGCCGAAACGACTGACCGCAAAGTAGAAGGATGAGGTCATGTATCACGCAGAAGCACGAGGTGCTCGGTCTGGGACCACAGAGTCAGCTATTGACTCACACCATCCTCCTGAGCCCGCGGGCAGCCGTCCTCCTCTCCACACTCTCCAGAGAGAGGAGCCAGGGAGGATGCACTGAGTGTGGGTGCCTGCAGTGGGTGTCAAGGTCACAGACCGGAGGGTCCCTGCCTGCGCGAGCCCCCAACACAGCGGGGCATTTGCTGCCCACCCCCAGGCGGGAGCAAAGAGGAGCCTCAATCCTGTAACCTGGGGCGAGGGCTCAGATGTGGTCAAACCTGATCACCCTCCCAAGCCCCCAAAGCCAAGAACACCCCTTCTGCCTCCCCTGTCCCGACCTCCCCCTGATCAGGGGAGGGAAGTATGGAAAGGGGAGAAGAGCAGCTCCAGCAGCTCCAGCCCCTGCTGCCTCCCCTTGCATGCAGGGCTCTCTCTCTCTTCCCTGCCCTCATTAGACCATACCAAGCTCCATCCCAAAGGCACGTTCATTTTAAAACCCTCTCTCACGAGGCAGGGTCTACGCTCCCCACCCCCTTTCTCCATGCCAGCCCCACGCGACCTCACCCCCCCCAGCATGGCCAACCTTCCCAGCACTCCGTGCTCAGATGAGACCTGGCCAGTGCCTCATACAATCCCCACCTCTGCCTGGAAAACCTTGTTTGGTACCAGACTTGCCACTGTCTCAGCTCTATCAGATGGCGGCTGGAGGCTCGCTAACACATGCCCATCTCCTCCCCCTCACCAGCGGGGGAGAGCTGACTTACGCAGGGAGGTCTTTCACGAGACTAATTGCACTCGCTATTACTACAGTTACTCCTACTCCAATTATCCTGGCCCACAGATCACCCTGGCCTTCCCTTAGGATATTGTTAATCCTTATGTTTGTTATGACTCCCCAGCTCCGCATCACCACTTACTTCATTAGTGTTGTTAAGCAGGCCCACAGAAAACAGCCAGACACACGTGTCCCTCCTGTGTCAGCCCATGACCAGCCCCTGGGCCAGCCCGTGACCGGCCCACTTGTCCTTCAGGGCCTCCCACACTAACGTTAGTGACCTGCGCCCACAAAATTACTGTGTAAGACCCACCGCAGCAGGGACTCTGGATCCCTGGTCCTCCCTGCCAGTCACTGCCACTGCTTTTCCTCTTCTCCAGCTGTCTTGGCTCTTTTTCCCCATTTTCTTTTTCCCTGATTCTACACCATTTCGCTATCGCTTATGTTAACTCCCCTGGCCACGTTAAATACCTCTCAGCCGTCAGAAACCCCCTCTGTGCTCAGTGCCGTTCCCCCAGGCACAGCTTTCCACTCTGATCGGCCCTTTTCCTCTCCCGCAGGCTCCACCCGCCGCTGACACCCCCTGCGGAACCGGCTTGTGGCTGGTGCGGGCCTGGGGCGCAGCCTTCCCCTTCTGCAGGGCCGAGGTCTCCCCTCCCCGGCGGCCCCCGGGGTTCCCGTCGCCCCCGGGGGAGCCGGCAGCCCTACGGGCTGGGTAGAGGCCAGGGCAGCGGTCCCAGGAGGCGGGCACCCCCCGCTCACTGCCGCCACCGCAGGGACCGGGCCGGCTCCTGCCCCGCAGCCGGAGCCCGGTACCGGTTGGCCCCGCACAGAACCGGGCCGGGCACCGACAGCCACTAGGGGGGTGCGAGAGGGGGCAGAGCACCGGGGGGGCTCCGCGAAGGGGAGGGGGCGGCCAGAGCAGCCCTCCCCTCGGGCTTCACCGCCCGCATCGGGCCGGGCCTCGCCTCACCGGGCCGGTACCGCCGCGGGGTGGGCAGAGCCCGCAGTCGAGCGGCGCCCGGGACACCGGACAGACCGTACCGGGAAGCCCCAGCCTCCCCGCACCCCCCCGAGCCGTCACCGTCCCGTCCCGCCACCCGAGTTACCGGCGACCGCTCCACTCCCGCTTCCGGCTCCGGCGTCCGCCGTCATGTGACACCGAGCCCGTCACCTGACTGCGCCGCCCGGAAGCGGTCACGCGGGGCTGCCGTTCCCGGCCTGCCCCGCGCGGACTACATCTCCCGGCGTGCATTGCGCCGGGGACGGCAGCCGGCTGGGCACAATGGGGCGCGCCGACATGGCGCGCGTGGCGCACGTCGTGGCCGACACCGGCGCCTTCCTCAGCGCCGCCCCGCTGCAGGTACCGGGGGACCGGGGACGGGGCGGGAGGGGGGGGTGGGGACGGGCCGGTGTGACGACGCTGCCCGCAGGACATCGCGCAGAACCTCTACACCGTGCCCGAGGTGCTGGCCGAGATCCGCGACAGGCCGACGCGCCGCCGCCTGGCCGCCCTGCCCTGCCAGCTGCATGTCCGCCGGCCGCGGCCCGACCTCCTGCGCCTCGGTGAGTCACGGAACGGCCTCACCGGGGCCCTGCGCTTCGGGGAGGCCCAGCTCGCCCGCCTCCCTGCGGCCTGGCCCGGCCCGACGGCTCCTTTCCCCTTCCCCCCTTTCCCTTTCTACCTCCCCCCCGCAGTGACCGACTTCTCCAAGAAGACCGGGGACTACCCCAGCCTCTCGGCCGCCGACCTGCAGGTGCTCGCCCTTACCTGCCAACTGCAGGCCGAGACCGACGGCCTGGGCTGCCTCCGCTGGGAGCCCCAGGACAAGGTAGGGCCCACCCCGGGGATGGGGTTCCCTCCCCAGAGTGGCCCGCTGACACCCCAGTGCTGCCTCCCCAGGTGCGGCTCAGCTCCACCCCGCGGCACCCCGAGGCGCCCCTGCATCTCGCCGGCTTCCACCTGCCTGCCAAGGTAAGGGACAGGGATGCAGCACCCCAAGATACGGTGCTGGGGATGGGGACGCAGCCCCACAGAGCCCACGGGCAGCGGAGGGTGAGGGACACCCTGTCCTGTGTCACCCCACAGCACAAACACCCAGAGAAAGGCCAGCGTCAGCCCAGCCCCAAGAGGAGCACAGTCCCATCTGAGAGTGATGAGTTCAGCTCCTTCCTCTACTGGCGACCCCCCCTGCCCAGCATCGAGGACGAGCTGCAGGAGCTGCTGGTGAGACCCAGAGCCTCCTCTCGCTGTCCTTGCTACCCTGGTCTCTGGCTGGCTTTTCCTGACTCCTCTGCGCAGTGCTGGACTGCACCAGGAGCACTGCGTGTGCCATAGCTGACTGTCTCCTCCACCCCAGAAAGCTCAAGCCATCTCCGTTAGCCCAGAGGCCACTGAGGAGCACCAGAGCTCTGAGGATGGGGCCAGCACTGAGGAAGAGGAGGGGGAAGAGGAGAGCGACGACGAGGGCTGGATAACACCCAGCAACCTTAAGGAGGCCCAGCAGGACACGGGGCACTGTGACACTGCTCCCATTGGTGTCCAGGTCGGCTGTGTCACCACTGACTTTGCCATGCAGGTGGGTGCTGGCTGCTGCCCTGCATGGGACGGGCTCCAGCCTCGGGCTCAGCCAATGCCGTGTGGGCACTGTATCTCCCCTGCCTGCACGGGGGGCTGGTGGGATGGGCTGAGGGGATGATTCCCAAATTACTCAAACCTCCAGGCTGGTTAAACTAGCACACCGAGACAGAGGAGCGCACTCCCGAGTCCCTGGGGCAGGATAAGACCGTCTTTGCGACAACTCCTTTTATCTTAAAAACAGCCGGTTCTGTCCATAGCAGAGACCTCTACAAAGTCAATTCTGTCGGCACCTCCCTGCCTGGGCTGGCAGACCCCGGTTAAAGCTCCTGGCAGTCCCAGCTCACGGCGTCACGGTTTCTCTCTCCTCGTTGCAGAACGTGCTGCTGCAGATGGGCCTCCACGTGCTGGCGGTGAACGGCATGCTGATCCGCCAGGCCAGGAGCTACATCCTCCGCTGCCACGGCTGCTTCAAGTGAGCATGTGTGTGCGGAGCGGCGCTGCCCTCGGCTGGGCGTGCGGTGCTTGCTGGGCCTGGCTGGATGGTCCCGCTCGTGGGCTGAGTCTGTATTCCACCGCCCAGGGAGCAGTAAACCCTCTCTGTCTGTGTCTTGCAGGACCACGTCAGACATGACCAAGGTTTTCTGTCCCCACTGCGGCAACAAGACCCTGAAGAAGGTCGCAGTGAGCGTCAGCGATGATGGGAGCCTCCACATGCATTTCTCCCGCAACCCCAAGGTCCTGAACCCCCGAGGACTCAGGGTGAGTAGCTGGGCGGTGGCTGCTGCTGGGACAAGGGCCTGGCCTGTGGTCAGCTCTTCATTTGCTCAGCTTTTCTCTAGAGGCCTGCGGTCACCTTGAAGTCCCTCTGAGCAAGAGTCGCCCCTGAAGCGAGTTTAACAACCTCTTTTGCCTTGGCAGTACCCGCTGCCGGCCCCAAAAGGAGGGAAGCATGCGAACAACCCTCACCTGGTAGAAGACCAGCCCTTCCCGCAGCAGCGACTGTCATGCAAGGCCAGGCAGAAGACCAATGTCTTCGACCCCGACTACATCGCTGGGATCTCGCCCTTTGCGGAAAATGACATCTACAGCCGTGCAGCCAATCTGCAAATCCGGGACGCGGCCCTGGGCGCTGGCAGGAGGCGCCTGAACCCCAACGCCGTGACAAAGAAGTTTGTGAAGAGGAGGTGAAGGGCGGGATGGGGTCCCCGGCAGCCTGTGCTGTGAGGAAGGACCATCTGCCCGGGCCTTGCATGTTGCTGCCCGACGCCTGATGGCTCCAGGAGGGTGAGCACCCTTCCTGAAGGCCACTGCCCCGGGCAGCGCCTTTCCTTCCACGCTTCTCTGGTGCCTGAAGAGTGGCCAGTGACTGGGGGTGACACTCATCGGGTTTGGGGAGGCTCCGACCCGGGATGGCCTGCCCGAAGGGGGGGAGCTGGGTGAGGTAGTAGCTTCCCTGCTCAGCCCCCGGGACGCCCCAGGCAGTGGCTGCGTTGCTAATAAACACAAAAACCCATAGTCCTGTGGCTCAGTCTTGTTTCTGTGGCTGCCTGGGCCGGGCTCAGGGGCCAGGGTGTGCCTTCCTCTGAGCCTTGAGAGGAAGAGGAGGCTGAGGAGGGTTTCTCAGGGTGTTTTGTCACGTCCCATGGCACCACAGTGGCACTAATGAGGAGGGTGGATAATGAGCGCCTGCAGCAGGGCTGGCGGCTCCAGAGGGGCAAAAGCCAGCAGCAGGGGGTTGCGTTTGCCCCGCCGCAGCACGGCCACGTCTGACCCTGGCAGTGGGCGAGGGGCTGAACGCGGGGAAAGCTGCGTCTCCCCCGGGTCCCTCAGACAGAGCCCCGCTTTCCATGGACTACAAAAACAACTTTGAACACTCTGCAAGTTGCAGGCTGGGGTGGGGGTAGTAAAGATGGTAGTATAGACGGTTACTTTGGACTTAACGCCACAAAATCAGAAAGAAACAGTTGCAGTATTTTTTTTAAGTGCACACAATGACACGGTGCCTTTTCTTACGCAACGCCTCCAGCGGGATACACCACAGGCACAAATCATCGCGGGCTCCTGCCTTCCCAGTATTTCCGCCATATGGTTCCCAGATGGGTTTACTCCGTACTGAAGAATGGACGCTTTCTCCCGGCAGAGAGGAGATGCCCTTGAAAAAAACACAACAAGACTTTACACTGCAAAATGAAAACTTTCATTGTTTTATTCTTGACTGCAGCTGTTTACAGAAATATAGTTGCGAGTATACAAATGTCCCAATAGAAGCAAAATATTTTTATTTTTTAATATTCAACAAGTTATCACCGGATAGCTAAAAACATAGATGCAAATGAAATATCCCCTCAGAACAAACTGAAAACACCGGGTATCAGTGCTTTGAAAATCCCAACTACGAAAGCCATATACACAGAAATGCACAAAGGAATATCTGGTGCTACTTTCACATTGCAGGACAGTGGAAGAGGCAGCTCAGCCGTCGATCAGTGCTCGCCAGCAACGCGTGGCAGAAAGGCGGGTAAACCACTCGAAGACGCGGCTAGTGACAGAGGTAGAAAGCTCTGCTCTGAAGTTTATTGGAGCTTACTCATTAATAATGAGCTCAAATGTAAATATTGCAAATAGCGTCCAGAATTAAAAAAGGAAAAAAAAAAAAGCTTTGGGAATAGTGTGGGTTTCTAAGCAGGATAGTGGAACTTGTTCCCAGTTCTGCAACACCCGCAAATGCCACACGCTCTCCTTTCAAAAAGCAGCTTCCCTCCCGAGCCAGCGCCGTTATCCTGACCTCCGGGACAGCCGCGCTCCAGGGGGGACCCACCGGCACAAGGGACACTTGGGCCAGACCTTCCCCGCTCACAGAGGGGCAGTTCCAGGGATTAAAAAGAAGGGACGACAATCGCTAATCTGAATCCTGGAGCAAATGTGCACAACTGGAATATTTACAGTGGGCTGCTGCTGGGTGTCGGAGTTCTGGAGTCTGAACCAAGCACTTGCAAAGAGTTTCAGTGAGTGTCCCCCAGCAAGCAGGGAAATCCTCGGATTCCTCACCCTTTTCCCAATACACGTACATGTTATGAGGCAATTTCACGAACTGCAACAGCAAGAATTACAGATCTCTGGGAACAGCAGAGATCAGGCCTGCAAACCGATGGCTCAAAGAGAAGAAATAAGGACGCTGGCTTTGGCAGAGGTGCTCTGATAAAGCCTGTACCGGGACAGTAACGTCTGTCGATCAACCTCATGTCAAATTGCAGCGTAACACACCTGATGTGGCAGGAAGAGTCGTGGCGGACAAAACACGTACTATTGAATTTACGATCTGGATTTCTTTGAGAGAGTTTAATTTCTCACACTATCTGTAAGGAGTCAGCAGAACTGGGGGCAGGGTTCCTCACGGCCAGAAACCAAGAGCTTTCACCAGCTTTCAAGGACAGTTTTCTAGATAGTGACTGTTGCATTACAACGTCAGATAAAAAAAAAAAAAAAAAAAATCTAAAGATGCCTGCCTTTCTCAGAACAAAGAGAAGAGGAATGACAGATCGAGCTTCACCTTCCCGATCCAAACGCAACCCAGCTGAGCAGCGGCAGCCGGGATCCTTTGCTGTGCATGAACGATTAATGGCCCCCCTGGCAGGGAGCTGCTGGTGTCAGTCCAGCTCCTCCGGAGCAACACAACCACCACCGCTCCCCATCAGCACAAGCTGAGAACAGAAAAGGTCCTGAAGTCAGGACTGACTTGAGGGAAGCCGGCAGGGGAGCACGCGGATGCAGAAAGCCTTTCCTGAGCCCAGCCAGCAGCAGGCTCTCGAGCCAGGCTGTCAGTTCTATCATTTTGCTAACACCACGTCTGCAATTATTAATAAAAATATATAAAAATACAAAAGTACAGCTGCTTTAAACCCATGGATATTAGTGATGTTCACAAGCAGAGCAAGCTTCTGGAGCAACGTTACCAAGAGCGCCCCATGTACAGTACTGAAAGGTGTCCATACAACTGTTAATGAGTTACTACAAAAACCTTGGTAAATAACCTCATACTAAGGAAAAAGTAATATTATTTCATGTTTATAAAAATGTAAATATAACAGTATTATATGCGTGTGTCTACTCATTATTTATATATAATAGATATATGATTCCTCTATATACATATTTATAACCCCAGAATATACAGGCATTGGCTATTTACAGACCTATACAGAGAATACGGAAGGAAAAGCCTCTCCTCCCGTGTAACCCCTCAGAGCCCCATAGGCAACTAGAGAATTTCACGAGTACGCTTTTACAGGAGTTCATCTGCTGCTGCATTTTTCCTTGTATCTAAACAACATCTCTCACGTTTCCAGTCGGGATCCTCCATGCTCGATGCCCAGCGTGCACAGAGAGACGCGCCTCAGGTGACCACTGTCATATGCAACGGGCAGAACTGGTCTGAATACGAACACGAAACGCTCACAAAAGACTACTCCAAATTAAGACAAAAACCCCAAACAAACAAAGCATCTCGGTACCGGTTCCCTTTTAACTTCTAAAGTAATGGAGCTGCCGCCAGGCCCTCTGGAACACAAACCACCAGCTGTTCCTTGAAAATAACTTTTGCACTAATGAGAAGTCACCAGCGATCAGTATTTCTTCTTCTCACCTTCCACCTACAACTCATAGCACACAAAATTCTCCTTGTTCTTGCTCCACCACTCGGATAAATGTCCGTAATCCCTTGTATTCCTCTCCCATATTTACCGTGAAAAAGTAACCCAAGACTTTGCCATGCAGAGCACGACAGTCAAGCACTGGACATTCTTTCTTAACTTTTAATGAGCGTGCATGTGCATGCCTACACACACACACACCCTTGGGGGAAACGACCTGCAGCTTTTTTAGTCCAATAACAACTTGTTGATTTTGCTTTTTAATAAATCACCTTTCCTCCTACTCAAATAGTGATTTTAAACAACGTTTTAGGACAAATGCAAGCTTCGGACTTGTTTGGTGTTCCTTCTGAGCGCTCTGGAAAGATAGTAAAAGAGTAGAAAATCTTCAGACAAGTTTTCTTTTTAGAAACTATATCCGAAATCAAAACCACAACATTAAAAAGAAAAAAAAAGTTCAATTTATCTAAAGTAGGGGAATGTCCACTGATGCAGCTGCCCAGACTCTTGGTATTTCCAGTAAAAAAACCTGCCAAAGTAACAAACGCTTAACTGTTCATGCTTTACTCCATCTTAAAACTAAATAGGAAGTAACCACCCTGTCAGTAATTAAAAGTAATTATAATAAAATGGCTGGTGATTAAACATCCACTTTGGAACAGCAAGGCTGAAATTATTTCTTGAACTATTTTTCTATTAAAATAATAGCGCAGCATTTGGCTTGTGTAACCGCTGAAAGATCAGGCAGCGAAGAGGCAGTTAATAAAAAAACGTGGACTTGCAAATTAAGCACAAAGCACCAGTAGCTTCCTACCAGAGGAGATGTTTAGCTAATAACTGTGTAGTATGTGTTATTCATATGGGGGGTTTTTATACACACACACACACACACACACAGCGCGTACACACGGACCAGAGAGCGTGTGCAGACGGCCCGACCGGTGGCCAGCAGGTCCCTCTGCCGGGGTTTTAACCTGTGCCAAGAAGTCGCTGTCTGTAACCACCACGTCCCAGGGACGCCGTGCAGAGCGCGGAGCACGGTGCCGCAGAGGCCCACGCAGCCGGAGAGCACAGCCCGCACCTACACAGGCTCGCATTTAACAGTTCTTTAAAGCGAGCTCAAGCAGCAGAAAAGAGACAGAAAATCCATCCCAGCAACGCAGCTCTGCAGTTGTTCGTTTGTCACCTAGCAATGTCTTCGAAACTTAATTGCTGCTTCGTGGATACGATATTAACTTCCCCTTTATGATAATGTCAGGAACTTCAAATTTATACAGACTTATGTCTCAGTATCTTCTAACTTTCTCAACCAAAACGGACTTAGAGCTGATACCCCCACCTCACCTCCGCAGGAAAGCTCTCCGCCCACTCACAGGCACTGGTGTGAGCGTGCCGAGGAGCAAACACAGGGATGGGGGCGAAAAAAAGGAAAAAAAAAAGCAGAGTAAGCTCCAATTATCAATATCAACTGTTTAGATCGCAAATGTTCAGGACTCTGGTGAAACACAAGTGTGGCTCACGCTGTTCTTGGGTCTTTCTGCCATGGAATCCCGCAGCCTGGCTTTAAGCTCTTTATTGGCTTCTCAAACCCCTCTTTATCCTCCGTAACAGCTGTTTGCAAGCAGCAGTTCAAGCACTGATCAACCGCTGAGCGACCTCTTCCTTCATAAGACAAATACTTTTTGTAACCAAATTACATGTTCAAAGTGTTGTACACATTTAAACATTGACCTAAAATGAACAAGAGAAATTTAACACAGGAAAAGGTGTTATCCCGAAGTGAAAAATGTGATAGCACAGCCCTTTTTTTTTTTTAATTTATTTTTTTACAATTGTTGTTGTTTTTTTTCTCTTCTCTTCACAAGCGACCGAAAATACGCGCACAATTCGAACATACCCTTGCCCTGGAGCTGTAGCAGTCTCGGTATGAAGTTCTCTGGTTTTGGACACTTGTCTTGTTAAATGGAGAATTGGTCCCTGGTGACTTGGCACTGAACAACAGCACTTCAACGTAAGGATACACCCCTTGGGAACACGGGAACAAACTGAAGCAGCACACAAGTGAACGCATCATTCCTATTACTTCTGTGTATGAAGGCCCCAGGTGACACCCAACAGCTTGTCCTGGGACTGCCATCCTGCAAAAGCCACCAGTTCATTTCTGAATCACTGGCTATCGACTTCCACCACCATCTGGAAGTTGTTTCGGTCCGTAATTCGCACTCTTCTACATAGCCTCATGTGGCATTTAGTCAATGCTGCAAGATCGCTGTTTTCATGTCATGAACCATTACAGGATTTTGTTAATATTTTGTCTTAGCAGGAAAAAAAAAAAATCATGGAAAGAAAAAGAATGGTTGAGGGTTATAAAGCAGCTCTGGACATTATGAAGCAGGGAATTCTTTTTATCATGATTAAAATTTTAAACATTTTAGCGTAATCATAAATTAAGAGTTAAAACACAGAGGCGCTAATAATAAAATATTAAATAGACAATGATAGCGGATAAAAGCTGAATGGCTCATTCTGAATGAAACCCCGTTATAGCTATACGCCTAAATGCCTACGGGTTTCCTCGCTAGGTCGTATTGCTGAGTGACAGACACATCAAAACACACAGTGAAGCTTCTCATAGCCAGCCGGAACAATCGATTGCCTGATGGAATGGCGAGAGATGAACAAGTCATTTATGTTGCAAAAAGTACTTAAATACTCAATAAAGACATAACAAACCCCACCCCACCCCACTGTTATCAGACGCCACGTTGTGGTAGAACATCAGACAAACTCACAAATTTACCACAAAAATGTGTGGCAAAAAGAATATTTTATATATATGTATATATATAAATTTTTATATTTATGCCAATGTACTCACTCAGTACAAATAGCAAAATAGTATACCATTTCCTAAATACAAAATATAGCTTTCCAAAAAAATGAAACACACATTAGATATAAACCATCCAAAACTTGAACGATTGAAAACTGTATTCAAAATTAAATGACCCAGAGCAGGTCTCTTTCTGAAAAGTTCCCTTCATATCGGCAAGAAGCCTTACTACTGAAAACGTAATTCAATGCCTCTCAATGAGAGAGAGAAAGAGAGAGACAGAAAGAGAAGTGAACGTTATGACAGACTGACAAACAGGAAAAAACCATTAAAACAAACAAAAACTCTACACGGCTCAACTACGCACACAAGTTAAGGGAAAAAACACACAGTAAACAGACTAGAGTAACTGAAAAACCATTTACAGACTATTCTTTGTTATTTAAAATAACAAAAATGAAAAAAATGACATGATACCAACTACACGCTACCGAGGCATAATAGCCATACGTGACAGCTGTTTGGCTCTAACTGCAGCAACAGCCTTCCACCTGCAGGAGAAGAAACACCCAGCGGGATGAGGCTGGAGTGAGATATCACCAAACTGTCCGGAGAGTTGGAGCACCCAAAAATTCACATGCCTCACAATACAACTGCATGGGCTGGAGTGGGTTGTTTTTACATTCTGTAACATCAGTCAATTTTTTTTCTTTTTTTTTTTTTTTCATTGAGACATGACAATCTAGAAACCAGATTTGGGGACTGTAGGTATTTAAAAAAAAAATCACTTCAAAACTGCAATGAGCTTAATATGCTACAAAGACGCAACAGCTCAGGATGAAGTGAAATTTTCGAGAACGCTTAGAAATGCTGTAACTTGCCCCCTCCTTGGAGTAAAGTCAAGCTGAAGATTTACATCAGTAACAGCTGGAAAATGACTGGTTAAGGGGGATTCCTGCATTGAGAAGGTGGTGGAGAAATTGCTTCCTCTTTCTGCTTAATCCTTGATTATTTGTCAAAGCTTCTCCTGACTAAGCAATTTAATGCCATGGATTCCTAAAAGCCGCTTCTGATCTTTAAAGCCAGTAGGATACTATGTCTTTTTAAAAAACGCAACGTGAAACTGAGGAGAGGGAAGGAAAACCATGAACAGAAGGACAGGGAGAAGGCTGGGTCGCGAGTGGCTCACGCAGCTTTACAGAGCTCTAACCCACACAGGCAGAGTGAGAGACACAGAGGAGCTCTTTCCTCGGCCAGGCAGAATGTTCCTTTCACGCTGAAGGTATTTTAGAGGATAAGATTTGAAGAGCACAATTTAACTGAAAGTTCCCCTTCGTTTCTTCATTTTGTTAGAGCCACCAAACCCTTGCTCTATGTACAGTTACACGTAAGAGACACGGAAAACCGTTAATCACATTCTCCGCTGGGAAGCACCCACCTCTGGCTATCTACAGCAGCAAGCAATTCTCCGCTTGTTTATTACAGTTATCAATATTTTTCATTGCCACCTACTGCAATTAACAAATCGCAGCATTAGCTCTCCCACTCAACTGCGAAACCTGCGATCCCTTCACTTGCTGACAGCTACGAGCTCATGTCACAGGCATTTGATGTTTCTGCTTCACAAGCTCTGCTAGTCAAAACAGGGGATGTGAAGAAGGAAGAGGAGGAAAAAAGAGTAAACGTGGTAACGGGTATTACCTTCTAACAACAATAATAACTGACCAGATATGCTTTAAATTGAAAGAGCACCCCACTGTCAACGAGGGTTAGGAATCTAGTAACAGTACAGTCCCATGCCCTAGTAAAACAAAGCATAGCTCTTCAGCATTATTGGCGCTACAAATCCCAAACACTATGGCCACAGCTTTAGGTGCTAGACACTGCGATTGCCCACGGGTGTGCTCTTTAGAGAGGAGGGCCACTTTTTGACAGAAGCAATCAGTTCCGCACAGCCTAATCCAGGGTCGGAAGGTCTGCGAGGATCTGGGAAATCGTCACTTTTTTTCTTCACAGAATTTCTGCAGGAAAAAACAAGGAAGCAAAAAAGTTAGGCACAGCTAAAAAGGTCATCCTCTTACTTCTTCATCGGTTCTTCATCGTGGAAGCGTCCTTTGCAGGCAGACGTGAAACTATGAGCGAGTATCAGAACACAGCACTCTTTCATAGAGAGGATTACTCTCCTTCAACTTTTTTTTTTTTTTAAAGTTCATAAGCTTGTGTACAAAACAGTTTAGATTAGAAAATGAAGTCTATCACTGAAGCGAAACTTCTGGGGGATTCAGGATGGCAGCACAGTTAACCAGAGCCAAGTTACACGCTGTGGACAATACTAGATTCCAGAGTCCTCCTGGTTCTTGGTACTCATTTGTAGTCAAAGCCTCTTTCACCTCTCTGAAAAAGGCACCTTCTAAGAGCAGAACGTTTCCTAGTAACAGCCGACTGTGACAGCTCACTTCAGCAAAGGCTCCGCATGTGGCACACTCTCAATAGCTGCCATATCCTACCGAAACTCGTTTTCACATTACATTTTTGTAACCCAGAGGGCAACTTCCCAACAGTACAGACTTCAGATGTTATATACTCAATAAGCCTTAACTTTTTAACTACAGTCATATTTCATAACGCTTTTATCTGCCAAGCCGTCGATGATCCACTCTCCTTCCTAATGAAGTACTAGACCGTAACAGCAGATGACAAAACATACAGCAGCTGTATGACAAGACCTCACCTCAACTACCTGCTTCATACAAATTCTGACCTCTGACTGTTTTTAATAGCTCTTCATTCTAGCCACTGGTGTCATAGTCTTAATTCGGCAGTACCGGCATTTTAGCTGATCTCAGAGCGTGGTGATACACTCCGAAGTAAAGACTTAGTGAACAAAAGCATACAAGGCAGGAAAGACATTACTTACTTGACTAACTTGAAAAACACATTACTTACTTGACTAATTAAAACGAGCCAGCCATATTGTTCCCCTGGTTTTGTAACGACACAAGCAGATCATCTATTTTCTCAATATTCTGATTGGTTGCCATAGCTGATGGTAGCGGAGGAGTCTCAGATATCTGCTGGGAGAGAAGCGTTGGCACTGCCGCTTGTCCCTCACTCTGTGGCTGACCTGGCTGACTTATAGCCATCAACTCATCCGGCAACGTGGCTGGTCCAGAAGTTAGCAGCTGCCCACAGTCTGTAAAGCGGTAAGTGAAGAACAAAGGACCGTTTAAATGAGGTTAATTTGCCAACTTCTTTACATACATCCGTATTGACTATAAACCACGTAGAAAGTCAGACGCACTTTTGTTCACGTGACCACCTTTGCTCGCCACTCTCCCAGGCTGTAAGCACAAGTTCATGGTGTACGCATTGAATACATACAGTATTCACTGAATACATCCAGTACAGAGTCCATATCTCTGTACTATGACCAAACACGACCAACACCTCAAACAGAGGACAATACTTAGCTAGAAGAAAACCAAAACGCATGGCATAAGTGTTGAGTATGGCCATCCTTTGTTGTTATTTGTTAGTTACAGATGTGTCGTCTTCAGTTCAGCCAAGGTATCCACTAGCTCTTCTATAAATCTGCAAATGGTGTCACATCTCCTATCGCTTTCTAGCATTATCTTCAGTTTCACGGAAAGGCTTGGCTGTACATGGCCTGACTGTCAAAGGGCTCATACAGCAAAGCACATATTCAGGTACAGCCACAGACCAAGTATAGAACTATGGCTTTATGTCCAGATCTTTTATAAGACGCTATAATCATCATCTGCATCTGCTGCTTCTGGAACTTCACAGGTACGTACACAGCCCTTTACAGGCAGACGAAAGGATCTACGTCCCAAAGGACTTGTCACAGAGGCCAGATTCAGAGACGAGATATGGAAAAGCACAGGCTTATAAAGTTAAAGCATTTCAAATACACTTCAACAGACACTCTTCTGGACTACACAGCTCCAAAAATCCTTGCTTTTCTTCAACAATGGCTGGAGAAAAGTCATTGCATAAATTGTGGAAAACAAATGCAGCAAGAGAAAGATTAGTGGAGCTGTCTTAAGAGGGCACAAACTTTTTTTTTTTTTTAAACTGTGTGTATATTTATTCTATATATTATATGTGTTGTTAATAATATTTAATACATATATATTATATCTATACTTTATATAGATATAAACACAATTCTAAAGTGGTTTTGTCACATGTTAATCCTAAGCGTAAGATGACCAACAGGTATTTAAGCTCAGAGTTCTCATCAACATCAGCAACATTCACAGCAGTACGACAAATACGTATATGCTCAATTGTACTGCTACATTACTTATTCCAGATATTTTATTTTTTTTTAAATATCGCTGAACTGAACAATCATCGTCTTGTAGAGTCCAACTAGTAGCTCTTCTAAACTGTAAACTCAGAATCGGGCATCTACCACTTACTGTTTTGAATGCCGAACAGGAATATTCCTGATGTTTGCTGAGATGAGGCAGGAGAATTCTGCAGCTGGTTGATAGCACCTCCTGCCGTGTTGTGAAATAAAGAAGCCTGTTGCTGTGGAGGAGAAGCAGTTCCTTGCATTCCCGCCATGCTGTTCTGAGAAGAGTACAGCGGAGACTGCTGCAGCTCTTGCTGGCTCATCGTATTCTGCAAGGCAGACATGGAAGCTGAAGAGATGAAGAGGGTGACTTGTTGCTCTTGAGAACTTGGTGACCCTTGGACCAACTGAATCTGGGGTGAGTTATGGAAGATGGCTGGCTGCTGTGCTTCAGCCTGGTTGGATCCAGGATTCTGAAGAGAAGACACTGTAGTCTGACTCTGGAATTGCATGGGCTGCTGCTCCTGGTTCATTGATGCCATGTTAGTCTGGGGATGAAAAATGGACTGGCCTTGTTGCTCCTGATTGGTAACTGGGTTTTGATTTGGATTGAAAATCATGTTCTGCTTTTGAGACGCAATTGTACTCATTGTGTTTTGATTACTGAACATCATGTTCTGCTGTTGCTGCTGCTGCTGTTCTTGAGACGGAGGGCTGCTCTGCATAGCAACTATCGAATGCTGAGGCTGGAAGATGGCTCCTTGTTGGTTCTGGGGAATTGAACTGGACTGGATGGAGCCTAACGACACTTGAGACTGAAACAAACCTTGCTGAGCAGGCTGAGTCTGGGGCTGTTCTTGGGGAAGCATAGAACTCTGGATGTGAGATATCTGCGTCTGCTGCGGGAAAGAAGTCTGCTGTTCAGTGTTTGCTGCTGTCTGAAGAGGAGAAATGGAATTTGCGCTTGTAAAGAACGACATCTGTTCTTCCTGAGTTGCAGGGTTGTTCATTGAACTCTGGGAAAGGAACATGTTAGCAGACTGCTGGTCTTGAGGAACTGAAGAGCTCTGTAATACACTCATGGTGTTCTGCGAGTGGAACATTGGAGGCTGCAATTGATCTGAGGAATTAGTACTGGTCTGGTTGTGGACAATGGAATTCGGACTGCGAAAAATGGAGCCTTGTGCTTCCTGTGATATATTTTGAGCATCACCAATAGGATTCTGCGAGTGAAAAAGCTGAGCTTGTGAATGTGGAGACTGCTGCATGAAGCTTCCCGACTGAATAGACATGATTTCTCCGCCTTGCTGGAACAGACCACCTCCTTGTTGTTGAGTTCCACTTGCTTGAACAGTCATCATGTTTTTGGTAGATGAAAAGAGATTAACTTGAGATTGACTTTCTCCACTGTGCTGCATTTGAACCATGGTCTGAAATACGGTACTTTGCATCTGTTTACCCTGACCTGAAGCTTCTTCTCCATCTGCAGAATTTGATGCCTGAAACATAGTCGGTCCGTTGTTGGAGACCTGCTGCTGAGCAGTAGGAGTGGTCTCACTTCCAGAAACACCAGGAGATGAAGAGAATAATTCACACTGCATTTGCATGTCTTCACTTGTTGATAACCCACTCATTATGTGAGAAGCCTGCTGGTAAACAGGTGACTGCTGGAGGGCTCCGTTCCCTGAAGTTGTTGAAGAGAACAAATCGGACTGCATCTGTGTTGCAGCTTGGCAAATGTTTTGTTGGATTCCGATCACCATTGCTGCAGAAGTCTCCATCGCCTGCTGCTGCTGCTGCTGCTGTTGTTGCTGTTGATTGGACAATGCGTTTTCAGGCTGTGAGTGAACATTTTCAGCTCGTCCAGGCAAAAGGTTCTCTGGTCTGGAATGGACAGCCGTGTCTGATGAGGAAAATATCCCAGAACTGACACTATTTTGTATCTGGCTAACTTGCTGAAAGATATCTGCGTTTAGCTGATCTTGAACATCCTCACTGCTGTCTGAACCAGAAAATAAAACAGAAGATAACTGCTGCTGAGCTTCCAATACCTGCTGCACCAAGTCAACGTTTCTATTGCTGCCCGTGGCAGTGTTAGTCGGAAAATTTCCAGCTTGCAGTTGCTGTATAGTGTTCTGTAACTGACTCACGCCGCTTGCTGATGAGAAAATACTTGATGAAATCTGTTGCTGCAATGCCTGTGCTGGTTCTGAGAGCGTAGACTGTTGTTGTTGTGATGCATCAGTTAATTGTGACAAAGTGACTACTGTGCCATCCGACTGCAAGACCTCCCTGGTTTGGGAATCTCTTGTTTGGAACTGTGCAGCTTGCTGCAGTAATGCATCACTGTTCTGCAGCTGACCCGGAGTAGAGACCGCTGAAAAGCTACCAGGCTGGGAAATGTCCTGTGTTTGGATAGTAGTTAGTGACTCTGGATTAAACACCTTCGGCTGTATTTGTTGCTGGTTTTCATTTTCAGAAGGTAAATGGGAAGCAGAAGTTGATATGCTGGACATACTGTTGTCCAATGTTTGTTGAGTTGGTCCAACCACACTTGAAGCCTGAAAAGAGCAATACGTTGAGCAATTCATTAAGCTTACTCACGTTGTGCTTACAAAATTTCCGCCAACCCACCGTGCTCAGGAACGATCAGACGTAAGATTTGATGGCTATGTATCTCTCCATACACAACCAACCAAGCGAGCAAGTGACTAGAAGTGGAAATGCTACTTCAAGGAAGGAGTCAAGATACAATTTAATGAAAGCAATGCTAGGAAGTGATTAAAATAATATTCTTACAGAAATTTACTATTTCTGTGTCACAGGGGAAAAAAAAATATCTTAGTTTCACTAACCAATCAATCTGTTTGAATGTGGGAACAAGAGAAGTTACTTTCAAAGGCAATTGTCTATTATTTCAATCATGCTCCGTGATCACGTTTTGCCCAGACCCATCTCAGACGTGACATTTTCCCTGTGTGTTACCCCTCTCCACTGTTAGAACATGGACTGACAGGCAGATGTCACTAAAACTATTAAAGCTACTGTCTTCAGATCGCAATCAAACTTACCTTGAAGACAGGGGGAGATCTCTTCTCTGCACTTACTTCCATTGGAGCCACATCTTCATTCTTAATCATACTGCTTGGCATGAGTGGAGTTATCAAGGCACTAGGAAGAATGTTTACCTTCTCCAGGTTACAACCAGTGGCCTTCACTGCTGCAATCACAAACAACAACAAAAGGAGGGCAATGAAATGTTAACATTCACTATACGAAGAGTGGGTTTCCAGTGGTGGCTAGCTTCCCATCTTACTTTTCAGCCCTACCTAAGAGCTCTCATTCTCATATCAGATGGTAACACACAGAGAGGCCATTGCAATCATTTGAATGTGTCAAATAATCCTAGAAAACAACTGAAACCTTCAAAGTTTATCTTTAAGATTAACACCAATGCCACGGTTTTGTTTTTCTTTCGTTTTGTATCTTTCTAGACCAGGACAGCCATTCACCAACTGCTTAATCAACAAACATAAAAGCTTAAGACATCTTTCCACAAATTAGCAGATTTTAAACTTTACTGCACTTTAACTGTACAACTTCTCTATCTCATTTTGAAAAATGTCTGTTTTCAAGATAATCACGTGAACAGAGTGCTCAAAGCACTCAGACTGTATTTTTATTCTTTTAAGGACTAATCTAGTAAGAACTTGATAAATCTGCATACCAGCTCTGTAGGAAGAACAAGTTATTTTGCCTTTGCAGTCTCTAATTTTCTATTTTTTTCTAAGTAGGAAGGTGGCTTCTTAAAATGAATTAGATCTTTTTAGTTTTATATTTGTCCTGAACCACATAAAAAATATTACATAAGCTATCTGAGCTCTTTGCTGTAAATAAAATTAAATTTCTTGATTTCAAATACTGCTGAAATTGGAGCTTAAAACAAACCAATGGGAAAGCCTGTAAAAAATATAGTTCTGTAAGTACTTTTAAGTAAATTAAAGACTTAATCTTCAACATAAAGCAACGGATCTCCATGTTTTAAACACATTTAGATCTTGCAATAACATGGCAGTAAAATTTCTGCAATTTCTATCAACAGTATGCCATGTCCTCAGTAACGGTCCTTGTGTGTTATTCTATGCAAAACCAAACACACCCTCCTGAAATGTTATTTTCTGTCTTCAGCAATAAACCCTCAGCCGTCAGTATGGCAACAGTTGTCAATATACCCAAATAAACTCTTTCCCTCCTTCTTTGAACGCACAGGTTTGGGGTGGCTCCAGGAGCCCCGCGACCTGCCGCGTGGGGCTGTGCTGCTGGCAGGGAACGCGATTTGAGTGCGACTACTCTAAAATACATCTATTTCAGGACAGCTAGTCACACAGTGCATTTAAGGACAGCAGTCGGTATTTCTCTATACCGTAAGTCACAATTTAAACACTTTTCTCTTCTATGTGTTTAATCGTGTTGTGTTCACTGGGAACAACCAAAAAAAAAATTAAGTCATTTAAAAAAATCCCAATGGCATACGGATTGCGTTGTAGCAATGGTATGTTCGTTCATAGTGACATATTTGGTTGGAAGAATAAAAAACACCCTGAGATTAATAATGAAAAAGAAGTTTCAAAAGCAGAGAAACATGGTTGGGTTTGGTCTTTTACTATGTTTTTGTAATACACTGAAGTTTAGAACTTCTGAGTAGTTACCATCTTATCAAGGCATACATACCCTTTTTCCCTTTTCTCCCAAAGCCGGAAACTGAAACCATCATTAACCACTTAAAACCAATGCTCCAGCACCACTTCAATGCTAGAAGGCAAAGACCTGGACTGCGTGGTTGTCCCTGTACCTCCATCTTCCCCAAGTTTTAGAGAACAGCTTAGAATTTTAAATTTCTTGTCTTGAAATGTAACTTGTCATTGAGGTCCGTCAAATCTGCAGTCTCTTGAAATGTTACAGCTAAGCACCTGCAATGGCTTTGGGAAGCCACGTTTTGGTTTTTTACATATGCAGATGTTGCAGTAGGAATTATTTTAAGGAATATTCACAGATAACGCGAGACAAAGATTCAAATTGCCTGTGATAGGAAGAGAGAGGCCCTGTGGCTCAGTACATAACTGTACGTGACCCTGGCAACAACCGCTTACTCTATTTGGCCAGGGCTGCTGGAAACGATGGCACTGAAGAAATTATGAATTCTAGGATTTTGCTCCCCGTGAAAGGAAGCAGGAAGGAAGCGGCAGCCCACTGGATCCCCACCTGGTCTTTGTCATCTCAGAACCACGAGGAAGGACGGGCTGGGACATACGCAGAGACAAAGTACGTAACGCAGACAAAATTGCCTGACCTCTGGTTCATGATCAACCCAGAGTAGAATAGGTACGGGAATAAACTGTCAAAAAAGAGCCGGCTAGCAGAAACGCCACACGAGAACGTAAATTAAGACTTATCGCATAAATTAAATGGAGGACATAAAGCCACAGAAGTAGCACATTGTTTTCTTATGCACAGCAGATGTTCTCCTGAACCAGTTGGTACGTTCCCTTAGTTAAGGGAACTCCAACGAGACTACATGGATGCCAGGCTTGGCCTGATGCATCAGTTATTATTTTCCTCATCTTTTTAACCTTGCTACTAGAAGTCTTACCAGTCCTTTTATCAGCTTGTTTCATTGCCCTAAAGATTTTTGCATATTTCTCCCCCAAATATTCTCTGCAGGTTTAAACTCATCATATCTTGTATTATCCTCCCTAACAAGTTGTAAAGTCAACTTGTAAATATATCCCCTGCCAAGACCAAGCTATTAACTTCAAACACGAGCTTCACGATTTTAACCTGAAGCTATGGATTCCTATCAAACTTGTGATCACATTGTTAATTTGCTTACCTTTCAACCTGCTTTCTCCAGCGCCAGCTATGGAAATTTCCATTAAGCTTTGTACACTACCATAGTTTTAACAATCAACTACAAAACATTTCCTTCCTCTACTTCATTTCAATATCGGAAGGATCAATTCACTTCACACTTGAAAACCAGGCATACTTAGAACTTGGACCCCCAGAACAAAGCGACAAAGTTTGCGTGGGCAGAATGGTCAGAAAAAAACCCCAAACCCAAAACACCTCACTGAAGGGAATAAGTTGAAACTGCCAGAAGAAGCTGAAACTGCCGGAATTAGCATTCTTAACTAGACCCCCTGAAAGCAGTCTCATAAAACCACTGGAAGCTTCTGAAAAATACCGAGTTGGCACCTTCGTGTTTTTCAGTACTCAGTTCTGACCCCACCACCACCTTTATGTGTGTTTTTGCTGAAATTA
The DNA here is from genome assembly GCF_964199755.1 of Larus michahellis. Classification (NCBI taxonomy): domain Eukaryota; kingdom Metazoa; phylum Chordata; class Aves; order Charadriiformes; family Laridae; genus Larus; species Larus michahellis. The sequence continues at coordinate 1,260,873 of NC_133899.1, forward strand.
ACACTACACAGTTTCTAAATCATCTGTATTAACTGCCATCTTAGGCTTCTTTCTCTTTCTTCTTCCCTTGCAAGCATATTAAATGAAGATTAGACTGCAGGGCCTGAGGCATGAGAACAGACTATTTATTTTTTTTTGCGAAGTTTTTGTTCTAGACTAGCTCACGTGAAAATATACTTAACGGACTACAGTTAAGACAGTAAAATATTCAGAATCAGAAAAGAAACCTCACTGTAAGAATAAGGCAGATTTTATAAGCACAGACTTATCGTCACAGGATGTCTGATTCATAACTCCAAATTTGGGTAGGAATTTATAGTTAAATTATTAACAGCAATGATAAGAATCAATTTAGTACCTTTTATAGCCTCTTCAAAAGAACAATGTTGGGCTGGGCTGGAGATTTCCTTCTTCACTTTAACATTCAGAGTACCAGCTGTTGAGACAAAACACATTGAAAACTTCCTTATGTTAAAACAACAAGCAAGCAAAAAACCAAAGCAAACCAAAACAGTTACTTAAAGAAATTAAGGTTCTTTGAAACCCAGAGAAACATTCTGAATTGTACATAAACGTTGTTTGTGTCTGTGAATGCACCACTGATCAGAGTGCCCACAATACCATTTCCACTTCCAGAAATAAAAGAGCCAGTCAGCAACTGCACTGTGTATTGTAATATAGATAAATAAAAATACATTATATGGTCAAACGTCAACATTCCTTAGGATAAAGCTTGATGCTATTTTTTGATTATATTTGGTGCGCTCTATGCAGTATGTCTACTTTTTTTCCTGCTCAGCTTCATTTTAAACTAGATTTAAACTAGATTTTAGACAAATTATACTAGAAATGGATGCTATTTTATAAGAACAGCTGTCTACATGAAGCTGAAATTTGAGCTTCTTGCCACATAAATGAGAAAACCCAAGCCTTTAGATTTTATCATTTAACACAGCAAACCTCACCAGCAAGAGGAGTTTGAAAAGGTGCACATTATTTAACATTTCTGCTGTACGGACTAAATATTATGAAAACAGAAATGGGATGCTTAGCAGGTAAAACTGTCCATTCCTCCCCTCAGTTCTCTATTTTACTTACATGTATCTGGAGTGTACGTAAATGGTTGCACATCGTGCGATCTTCCAGCATTGGTCACCACATATATTCCCACAGAAACAGCTGAGGTTATTTGCTGGTCATGATATGGTGGCACCTTCACAATAAGGTGATTCTGCAATACAAAATAGTAATAATAATAATAATAATAATAAATATTAGAAACCTTACTTCATTACTACTGATCTTATTTGTATTTACATCCATCAAAAGAAAGAAACAGACTGATAAAATACCATAAAAAGCAAAGACGCTGAGTAAACATAATTTCAGCAACTACACTGTGCTAGAAGAGAGATTTGAGTAATCTGCCTAAATGATGCTCACTGGCAACTGACAGCTTTGATTGAAGGCGAAGAAAGGAAAGACATATAAAGTCCAGTACTTTAAACATAAGCTTATGCCTAACAAGCCTTACTAAACTGCAGTCAGTTTGCCATCAAATGCTGCTGGACTCAGAGGCTTCACTGTTCCGCTGAATCAGATCTTCGTATTCAGTGTGCACAGGAGGAGGATGCAGTTTCATGTTACACTTAAGCAGATTTAAGACTGAGCAGACATCAAAAAATAGGCTTGCAATCATTTATCAACAGTATTTGCGGCGAGCGATCTGTCTACTCCCCAACTGTCTATCCCGCTAGAAGTGAGAAACCATTTCTCCCAGTGCATGATGGAATACTGCCTTCAGAGGTGGGAGCAAGATGACGTTTGTCAGACATCACCTACATCTAAACTTCTCTAGTTTCAGTCCAGCAGTCCTTAAAGACACTTAGTTGTGTCAAAAATAAAAAACAAATATTTTGGACAACATTTCAAAGCGGAACAGAAATTCAGCCAAGTATAAAGACTATGGCATAGACGACAGACATCATATTCTTCCACTCAGTTGTAATCTAACGTGTCCTTAGGAAAGCTACTGGAAAACTGTATTAGGGCTTTTAATTACAGTGTATGCAAGGGCAAAGACTTGCTCACCAAGGTCAGATACCATGCACCTACCATGGCATCTAAGTTCTCAATTAGAAATTGAACAATTATACTTGTGTAAACCCAAAACAATGATATTCTACCAGACTCACTAAAGAACTTACTTGAAGGAATATTATTTCTAGAAATGCACAGGAAGAGGGAAAGGCTTATTCGATTTTTCTTTGGAAACAGAGTCCGAGTCTTTTTTTGGTAATAATAATAAAAATACAGAAGTACCTGATGAAATAATTCCATGTCTATTTCGGCTTCTGCCTTCCAAGAATTCTCATCTAGATGGAAGTTAAAAAGCATAATTTATCGCACATCCATATAAAGCAATAAAGCAATTTATTTTAGTGCCTTTGATTCTGCTTCCCTGTTTGTTCTCTACAACGAAACCTTATCAACCAACCTAAACCCAAATACGTTCTCTTCAGCACCCCAAGCCATTATTGCTTTCACACTAACCAGAAACGTTCTCTTGGAAAATCACTTTTGTTCCCTTTAGAAAGTTCTTGCCAATCAGAAAAACCTCCTCTTCGCCCTTCACCGAACAACTGTGCAGACTTTTCTTTAGGATCTCCGGAACTCCTGCTGGTTGAGCTGCAATTGAAAAAACACATAGTTTGAAATCAAGAAGATATCAACATCTAAAACGAAAAGCCTTTGGGTTGGAATTAGAGGATCTTTAAGATCCCTTCCAACCCAAACCATCCTATGATTATAAAGGAAAGAACAAAATAATTCCTGATCTTCTTTCTTTATTCTATCATTCATGACAAAACTTTTCAGAAGGTAACTGTTTCTATTATTTCCTCACTAAATGCAATGACCTCATAAAAATCACACTTAGGTAAATGATTCAGTAATATTTTCCCTTTTCTCCTGCATTTATTAAATCTTCAAAACAAAACTTTCAGTGTCTGAGCTAAAGCTCAAGAGCTGTTCAGGAGAGAAGAAAATTTGGTTCTGTAATTTCCTGGCACAGAGCGCGATAAACAGATGCATCAGCCCTTAGATACAGCTGAAGCACACTTCAAATCCATCCTTAAGCTAAAAGGACGTTTTTATGAAGCTTATTTTGGTCTGCTATGCAAAAGGGTAGAAGTAGTAATTCCCATATTACCTGTTTTTTCACAGTTTTTTTTACATGATGTAGCTTTCTGGCTGGTGCAAGAACTAACGCAGGGCTTTTGAGCAGCCTGGTCTAGGGGGAGGTGCCCCTGCCCATGGCTGGGGGGTTGCAACTAGATGATCTTTAAGGTCCCTTCCAACTTTCTATACCCATATACCCATTTCTATGCCTTTCTATACCCATATACACCAGCGAATACAAATCCTTCCAGGAATGGCCTCTCTGTAGTTGGGGATTATAGCAATTTATATCCTATAAACTAGCAAAGAAGACCGTGGCTTCCAGATACACACCCTGGAAACCTCTGCCTCTCAGCCACTGGTTCAGATGACGATTTAAATAACATTATTGCAAATTGTCTTTGCTGCAAACTATTTCTATGCTTCTTAGACCATAAATCAACTAAGACCATACGTGTTAAATGAAAATGATTCCCACAGACAATATAAATACATACACACATACATTTTAAAATAATGTCTTTTGAGTTTGTCACATTTAATACGATATAAAATAATTCCAGTTTCCAACAAAGGTTTCTCAAACACCTTTTCTATTCACCATAAAATCCTAGTGGCATGAGCTTGTCCTTGCGCGTTGCACTGACGTGGCTCACTTGTAGCGTTTAATAACAGTATTCTCTGGGCTTACTACGTAGAACAACATACATACTGTAACACTCCAAATTATTTAATGACCTTTCAGAAAGGATTTTTCTACAACTGTTGCAGTGGGTTCCTAGGCAACCATTACGCAACTACTAAATATGCTCAAGGCACATGAACGTCTGAAAAGAGTAACTGGATTTCGGTTCGCTAACAAGTTATCAAAGCCTATTTAAATCGTACACCTCCACTAAAGAGCCTGCATCTACTTAATGTCTCTCCTGTGGTTTCAGGAACACTACTGAAACTTTGACAACAATGTTAGTTATAAAACACAACAAAACGGGCTCCGGTGAGTGAAAATGTAAACCCTGTTATGAGAAGGTAGAGTACACATCTGTAATGTAATGTATGTACCAAACAAACCAGATGTAATGTGCTGGAGGAGATGATTTATATAAACAAATAACTTAAAAATTCTATGCCATGTTGACCAGCCAGTATATATGTACCAGCATTACTGGGTTGGCTGAGGTCTACTGCAAGTCACTGTAACTTCAGAGAAAGTTAAGACCGCAGAAAAGAGAATCCAGAAAAACAAGTCTGGAAAGAACCTCAAAAATTCCCCTCCCAACCTTTCCATCATGATCAGTTTTACCCACATCATTCCTCAAAGACACGAGTCTAAACAGAGCATTTTGTTTCTTTGTTTTAGACTTCCAGCAATGGAGATGCTATAAAATTGCTAGGAATCTCTTAGCAATTTACACAATTAGGAAGACTTTCTTATCAACTCACCAAAACCCAGCTTGCTAAAAACTAAACCAAATTACTCTTCACTGTATTTATTTTTAGAACTTTATTTACGGAAGGACTACTTTTATTTCCTTCTTTCCTTCTTCCTTTTCTTCTCACGTCCCTTAGCATGTCATCATTCCGATATACTGGAACACTGGAACATACATTGAAACCCTGGCCCAGGTTGCCCAGGGAGGTGGGAGATGCCCCATCCCTGGAAACACTCAAGGCCAGGCTGGACGGGGCTCTGCGCAACCGGATCTAGTTGAAGAAGTCCCTGCTCATGGCAGGGGGTTGGACTAGGTGGCCTTTTAAAGGTCCCTTCCAGCCCAAACTCCTCTATTCTATATTCTGCTTTTTATTCACTGCCCGTATCTCAAAACATAGCTACTAATGTTACAGATATAAGCGGAGGCATTCAACAAACGGAGAATGAAGACTATAAGGGACCCTCATAAATCAACCCTGGAATTGCCTTACCAACAAGCTAAGCAGGAAGTGCAACAAATACGGCTTTTTTAGAATCTAGACCTATTTTAAAATCAGTCCCTAAAACATGTCAGACTCTCAGCGTCTACTTACAATAGCAAGTTTTGGATTGTTATGTGTTTAAGAAAACACCATGATTTCCATTTCTGCTATGATTTAAATAATTTTATCTTTAATCAGTAAGTTAATGATACAAACAAAATGTATACAGAAATAGCTTTTGGAGATATTATAGAATTATTTGTTTTCTTAAATATGAAAATTAATATCAGATACTACAATGCTATACTGACTGGAATGGCACTACAGAGACAACCATATTTCTAGCAAAAATACTTATCTATTTTCCAACAACATAAATGCCTAATCCTGAGAATTCCACCACTGGAAAAAGATTGATTTAGCCAAAAAGGGTCAGGAGGAAGAAAAAAGACAGAAGGCAACGCCTCAAGCAGATCTTCCTGGAAGAGCACCCCAAACATCAAAGCGCTGCCTCCAGCACAGAAGACAGCTGAGGAGAGGAGAGTCCTCCCGTGCATCGGCGGTGACACATCTTTGGTTATCAGCCTTTTGAGGGTTTCTGCGGAGTTCCTGCTCTCCCCAGGTCTCACAGAGGGATTCTCTGCGAGAGCAGAAAAGTGGGAGGAGAGACGGGCTCCGTGGCACATCTGCCCCATCACCTGCTGCCTGCAGCACTGGAATCGCATGGTGCTATCTGATGTGGAATCTCACATGTTTTTAATTACCTCCTCTTCCAATCTGTTCTTTCACTGGCAACAAAGCTGCCGTTTCTGACGAGTTGAATAGGAGCCCTGACACAATAGGTACTGACAGTGTTTAGAAAAAAGAAAAAACCTAAAAACAATAACTTCTTTTTATACAATGGCAAGAGCTCAACACAAACGCACAGGAGCTTGCGTAATCATACTATGTTCCACGCATGGAGAAAAAGCTTTCCTATCATCTTGTTCCTCACGAAGTATCAATAATCCCATCAACAGCTGTATTAAACACGTTTCCCTATCTCTTCTCTTTGGCAGACGAGCAGAATTCCCTGTAACTGGAAGTCACTGCGGATGGTATACACACAGGCAGCCCCGATGCACTGCAGCCTCCTCTGATTTCATTCTCCCTGTAGTTCAGTACAGCCTAAGCAGTCAATGCGGCCATCTGTGCTCAGTGCTAAGCAGAGCATTTTAAATAAACAGCTATGCAAAGTTCCATTCTTGCACTGAACCAGAACAGATTCAGCCTCTGGCCCAACGAACTACCACGACGGCGAAGAGCCATGCTTACTAACTTACTAGAAGTCCCTTCTATCACTGAAAGCTGACAGATGAATGTGACGACACAGAAGAAATTAAAACCTGTATCAAAAAAGTCATACAATAAGTTCAAAGCAATCATGACAAAAATTCTGACCCTTTAAAAGGCAAAAATTCATTTAATAAATACTGGTCAGTCATTTCACTAACCCACACTCCAAATAAAAATCAATCCCTGCGATCTTAGCCATAGCAATTCTGAAATAATCACAGATTAACATGAGGGTTTTTCCTCCACCCCTCCAAGGCACTTTACGGCAATCACACTAAAACCCAGAGTTCTCTCATACCAGCTTTAAATTTCAATACTTACTGCACAAAATTGGGGAAGAAGGTGTCTGAAGAGTCAAAGTTGAACCATCTTTGCGAGTGATGTTAACACGAAATACCAGCCTAGCACGTGTGCTTTTTTTCTTGGAACCAGCAATCCCTATCCTAGCTTCAACATCAGCGTTTCTCAGCTTCAGTATTCCCACGCAATCAACCCTAACAACACAAAACAGTGGAGAGTTTAACGGAGTTTAGGAAGTTCATCACCTTTAATAATCTTTCAGCTAGTTACACATGCCACAAAGTCAAAACTCTTTAAGTAATTACTGAAATATTATTAGATTTATTTTTTTTATTTACATGAAATCTCTGTATGACCCTTCTCATTGTATAGCCTGGTTTTCAATTCATGCCTACATAGTGTGGATGACGAATCATGGGAGGAAGGAACATGAAACAGCATGAATAAAACAGGAAACGCAGCGTAACAAAGTAATTCTGGTAAGCATTCCATTGAGAATCACGGATCTTCATTCTTCCACTCCTGGAGCTAGGTCTGGGTTTGTAATGCAGAACCGTTACTACGAAATATTCTGCATTCACTTCAAGCACTAGTGGAAGAAAACTTACTGTAGTCATATTTTTTTTATGCTCAGTGGAACTTGGAAGTGATAGATACGTCATAGCGTAACTGTGGTCCTACGGGAAATGTATACGGGCCCAGGGCGAGAGTGATGCAGGGCTAACTTGCAGAGAGACATGCTAGATGCAAAATGATTTCAAGAAAAAAACCAAGCGAACAAAAAAATCCCAAGCACAGCCTGATGTGTTAAGAAGAGTAGTATTGTAAATTTACCAGGATCTTAGGCCCTATATCCAAGAAGTACAGGGACCGTCTGATATCTAAACTTGAGCAGAACAAATTTTTGTGCTGCATCAGGGCCAAAAAGAAACAGCTAGGGAGCAGAGAGGAGGGGAGAGCGTGATTCGGAAGGTGGCACTGGCATTACCATCAATAGAGAGCTGCTACAACATCACGGAAATACTAGGAAAATTTCTTTTGAGACATCAAGATCTCTTCTGTGAAAATAGCCTAGGCAAAACTTCTCTTCCTAGATAATTTCAAATTCATCTTTCTAGTATCTCTGTATTTGTATGGCTTTACGTTAATACTTGAGGACAATTATAAAATTACTCTCTAAGAGGCAAGTTTCCAAACTTATCATGAGAATATATTTTATATTAAAAAAATCAAACTGATTCAGCCTATTAGCAAACTGTATTATCCTGCTTGAGAAGTGGACACTGTAAATCGAAGAAACATTTCTTCTCTTGAAACAAAACAAGCTTCTAAGTAACGAGTGGCAGCTTTCAAGCACATGCCCATTAAAAAACGTCCTACTGAAAAGAATACTTTGACAGATCACTCCCTTCCTATATATTAAGATATATGTGAAAAGCTTCTACCTAAAGTTTCTTGGGACAACTAAACCACACCGGCAGATGAGGCCACGTGCTCAGCAATCTGCTGCAGTTAATTACTGCCACCAGACAGAGCGCATCCCTTCTCAGCAGTGGCCATGCACTGCCTCCACGCATCTGCAAAGTGCCTCCAAAGCGTTGCCCATACTTGACCAGACGAGCTCTGTCAAGACAGCAAAGCTGGAGGCTTCCATGACAAAGGACTATCTGGTGGAAATGGCAGAAACGGAACAAGCGAAGGAAGAGAGGAGAAACGCCAGAGTTCAGCCTCACTATCCTCAACTCCCAGCCTTCTGGGCCTAAAGGGACCTCAAGATCCCAATATTCTCCTTCCCTCTTCTGATTAGCAACTCTGTACTTGTTAAAAGACAACTAACAGAAACAGTGACCAGTTTATTGCTGACATAATGCTTGAATATGCACATTATTGTTCGTGTTCATATACAGAACATGAAACTAATGTAACAAAGTTAACTGATGTAACTTTTCCTAAAGTGTTAGGAAAGACCAGATTAAGCATTAAGCACCACAACCACAAACTCAGAATGTGATTTAGAAGTTTTTCTTATGCATGTAGCTTCACTAAGTGCCTGGTGTGTGCCAAGATGTTCAGATTTTTAACTGCCAACCAATCCAATCAAAAAAGAAAAATCAGTTTCTGAAAACAAGCTAATAAATGAAAATATTTTGGGGGGAAAAAAAAAAAAAGCTACTCACGCAAGTGTCATATTGTTGCTTGGGTCCAGTCCGACCTCAATAACAGTAGTTCCCTCTATGTCCACTTCTTTACAGGGAGTAGTGTTTCTCCCAGTAACTCTGCAGGCCTGGTAGAACCCGTGGGGCTTCACTCGCCCGGAGTCGTTGCCCACGAATACCTGCAGCATCACTGGCTCGTTGTGACCTTCCAGCTGCAACAGAGCAACACAAGCTAAATACTTCAACTGGCCAGCAACGCCTCTTAATTAAAACAGGAAACATTTTATGCAGCAGTTGAATTTGAATCCTAAGGGAAAAAGGAGCAAAAAATTTCCATCTAGTTTATAAACAAAATGCTAGTATTTTTTCTCTTCTGTCATTTGTTCTTCCATTAAAAGACAAGTCAGTCATTTAATAAACAGGTGAAATGATTTTTTAATTATTATTAATATTTTATTTAAAAAAAAAAAAAACAAAACAAACAAAAACACCAACGTGAATCCTATCTATCTTCACAGAATGATCCCAACTCCAACTTTCAGGTCTCTTATGACCCCTTACTCTCGCCCCAGCTGTGACTATTTCCCATCTCTTCCCAGGATACTCCTTCCCCGGCAGCATCTGCGTCTACCAGTCAGCTGAGAAAGGGAACGTTTGCTGGGGCTGGTTCCAAAGCTGATGAGAATCTGTTGGCCAGTACCTGCCCGAGGATCAATCCATTAGCGTGCTACACTTCTAGGATCCCGCCGTCGTGCCAGCCCCACCTTGTAATCTTTGTGAAACCAGCTTAATTTGACTAACCCTTGCAAAGCCACTGCATGACTCGGAACAGGATGAGGGGGAAAGCAGAGGGAGGGACGGGATGAATTATTGTATAGTCTAACCATGCAAACCTAGTTTGCCTTCAGACACCAAAATAAAAATTAAAAATGGCAACTTGACATCCCTTAGTTTACGAACAGTGTTAGGATTCACTGAAACAATAAATAAAAGGAGGTCAGACATACATTTCATGTAATGATTTAGCAGCCCTCCTGCAATCCAGTGGGCAAGCCATAATTATCCCAGAACACATTAGTGAAAAATGCGTTAGTTTTTATAACATCAACATACTGGCATGAAAGGGTTTGTGTCCTTTTAACACTTTTTTTATTAGCAGAACCCCACTGTGGTGCTATGTACTAAAAATACTCTGATGTAAAAGTAAAAGAAGTCTTCAAGTAAACCTGGGCATCGTATTACAAAGTAACCTCTCTTATTCTTTTTAGGTAATAGAAGAAAAATACTCCATATAAACACTAGATCACTGTCAAATTCCCAGGCCAGAGATGGAAATTCTTTGCCACAGCATTCGAGGAGATTTTTTAAAAAAAAAAAAAAAAAAAAAAGGGTATTTTTAATGTGTTCATTAAGCCATAATTGTTGCTAGAGGATTTCTGGAAGTCCAGTCAATACTTCCAGGAGAAAAGAAAGCTCAGTCTTTATTAGTAACATGATGCAAATGAGAGCAGAATCCTCCAGAAGATCTCTTTCGAAATTTAGTTCTGGAGTTCTTAGCTAGTTCAGGGGGAAAAATATATATATATATAAAGATAAAAATCAGCAAATACTGATAAAATCATAGTATGCTCCTCATGTCCAAAAGGAGGAACTATCTCACAGCAGGTAGGTGGATTATAACCTATGAATATCCGATTTCTGGAGGTGGCCTAGTACAGGCTCCCACGTATGAACCACAGGCTGACAGGTAGAGTTCCTATCAAAGACCTCAAAAGCCAAGAGAGCACGAATAAACAAAAGACCATGAAAATACCGAAGAGGAGAAGACCTAATTTCACCAGGTGGTCAAAAGGAAATGGGGAGTAAAGGCTACTCGGATATTCTACCACCAAGTCTCTTTTACACGGACAGCTAAATGAACACTCTTTGTGTCACCGAGATCTCCTTGGCTAGACACAGCATGAGCACAGCTGACCGGTGCTGCTTTTCTTCCCCAGTGCTCTTGTTAGAAGATATGAAAGGTGTGCGAGAGCATCTCTCATCATCTGGACGGTAACTGCCCCAGCTTTGCAATGCTGTTAGCAAGATACCATGAAAATCTGCTACTGACGGCTGGAATACCTCCGCTGACTCTTCTCGTTCAGGATAAACTATCTTTTGCCAGACAAGTCACTTGACTAAGGTTTGTTTATACAATTTTAACGCTGCGTATTGATTGTAGATGTTCTAATTCTAAGTCATCATGTAACACGGTTTTCTTTAGAGGGCCACAGAACCTGCTTTTCTTCCTCAGTCTGCTTACGAGTGACGCATCTGAATGGTTGCCTATCACAGGTGCTGCCAGAGAAGAGCAAGCACCAGGTCTCTACTGAACTGGCAACATTTTTTACAATATTCTTCCCCATCTTTAAAACACCCTCAAAATACCCAAATAAAACAAACAAACAAACAAAAAATTGAACCACCTCTTGTCCTTCATGTATTTTTTCCCCGAGCTCAGATTTCCTGAAAATCCACTGACTCATTTTGTCTGCTGAACCCTGGCAGACTTTTACGTGCAGAGTATGAATTAGTGTGCCTACTGGTAAAGCAAGCTTGAGCTTCCAGGAATTCAGTAACACGAGACTCTTCCAAACAGAATTTTCACTGGTGGGTGCTAAAGGCTAACTGGGAAAGGAATTAAAAGGAAATTCAGATGAACAAAGGCCCATTAAGAAGATTCACACAAATGAGCACTAAATCACCATAGCAACAGGACTATATGAATGGATTCTTTTCTTATGAAACTTTACTGGATTTCTACATTACTCAGGAGGACTGAGTGAAGTGTTGGAGATGTTTCTAACAGTGTTGAAGCAGACTTTAAAGATAAATATACTTCTATACCTTGTCAGCAGTAGTCAGCACAAATTTTAAGGGCTGTAATCATAAACAAACATTTCTTTGTGGACCGGACCTGGTAAATTAGTTGGGATTGAGAACTGGTTTGCTGCTTTCTCAAAGTGGCATAACTAAGAAAAAATATGAAGGGAAATGTCTTTTATCCTTCTTCTTTGTATGATAACAAATATAGTGGTCTACTCGCTCAACCTGCTGGCCACACTCCTCCCAATATAACCAGGATGCCATTTGCCGTAATTCCAATGAGTGTGCAACGCTGGCCTGTACGCAGTTCGGTGTACACCCGCACATTCATACTGTGGTCGCCGCAACTTTTGTGATGATATTTGACATCAGTTCTTCTGTTTGCCTCTGCATAAGTCACGTAAAGTATTACTCCTGGTAAACCCCCCTACCATTAGCATTAGGAAACCTTCACAAGCACAGTTCTCAAGTTCTTCGATGGCTTCCACCAGACTATGTAGCTGTCCTTGCAGATAGAGAGATGGCTGAAATCTCTCATGGTAAGAGAGGAGTCTCCTCCTCTGTACGCAGGAGACTCCTGTTAGTTACCTATAGAAAGCATCATCTATTATCTTCTCAGTCGGGCAGTCTGTAACAGACACCGAAACATCATCCCTGAGCTTCCCCCCTCCTCTGATCTCAACAGGCCAGTCTCTGATTTCATGCTGGAGGTCCGTGCAGTCAAACTGCTCCTTATGATACATGACTTCCTCTCTTCTTTCTAAACAGCTGGGACACGTCCATGACTGCATTCCAGCCATGTACGCTACCCCCAGTCTCTGCGATTCCAGTCAAGTCACAGCCCTCTGACTGCACTAGGGAAGAAACAAGACCTGCAAATTCACCCTCTGTGCATTAGTGCGCAGTCACCGAAGGGACAGCCTTTGAATGTTGTCCCTCCTAGGCAGGAATGTGAAAGACATCTTCGTAGCCTTCTTCCTCGTGTTTCTCCTACATTTGTAGCTTCTCCTTTTCTCCTGGGCTTTGGTTCCCATCCTCTGACAAACTTACAGTAAAGTCCTCCTTCACCAGCCTGGCGAGCCTGGTCACAAACATTTTTTCTGCCTTCTGAGTAAGGTGAGTTATATCAGTTCTCCTTTTCTCCCCTCAGAATGAAGCAAGATGAACAAAGCAGTTAAATGCTTCCTTGAGACGCCAGCTCTGCAGCCAGGCCCTGGATCCCCGACTGCATCTGCCCTATCCCTTGGTCAGAAGGATTGAGGACACCATTCAGTCCCGAGTGCTGCTCAACCCTGCCTCAGAACAAGTGACCATCACACCTAAACTTCAAGGCACCAAAGTCTATGCAGGGAACAGGCTGCATATTTTAAGTACGCGTACGATGCTTCCTCTTTTCTTCCCCCTGTTCTCCAGTTCTACTAATCCACACGTACCTCACTACTGCCAACCATACTGAGCAGCATGGCCCACAAAGTACACCTCAGTCACATCTTTACGACTCTGCTTGAAAGACAGACGCTGGAAATGTGGATTCAGATACATATTAAAAAACAAAAAAAAAAACACTTTTAATGTATTTTTTAAAATGAAAGCTACTTTTATGTCCTTAGTAATAAGGCATAACGATAACCCACTGTCATCAGCAATCAAACAGCTACAGCATTTCACTGTCCTAGTTTTGTATGCTTCAAGTGTCTACCCATATACACAGTTCGTATAATCGTAGTCTAACAGGATATGCACCACGGATTATACATCATTGCCTTGACATAAAGCTTCCTTCCTCTGTAAGGCTTCTCGGTACCTGCAAGAAGAGACACGGTACAGTCTCTACAGCAAAGAGACTGCGAAGTCTCCCCTCTTCCCTCTACCAACCGAGATTCTAGGCCTATTTGAACTGAATCAGCTCCCATTCTACTAAAGCATCCCTTGGAAAGAAGTCCCTGTATGACCTGGCACTAAACAGCCTACCTTTACAGTTGGAAAGCCTTGCTGTGTCCGGTCTTTGACTGAGCCTCGGCTGCCTTCAGTCAGATAACGAGCCCTGTGCTGGGTTTCCGGCTGTACCACTATCTTCAGCTCCTTCCCCTCACTCTTAGTCGGATACTGACCACACAACATTGGGGTCTTCTTCCCGCCAGCTCCCTTCTGGTTCTCTGATGCTCTGGGAAGTCAAAGCAGACCATTAAAAAGATGTTAGAAGTAGCTCCCCGATAAAAACAAACTGAATCACAGAAAAGCTAAAAAGATAAAGAGCGTGTATTAGTGGGTAGAAGATTCATGGCTGAGAGCAAACTTTGGAATTCTCTTTCTGACAGAGAAGGAAACCTGCAGGATGAAGAGGAACGGTGCTTCCCTGCCTCCTCCATCCAGTGCAAACGGGAACTGCTTTTCAGAGAGTAAACATAAAGGAAGGGAAAAGCAATTAGCATTTAACTATGTTAACAAAGAGAAGGTGGCTCATAACCTGCTTTTTCATAGTATAGGCTACAGGCTGATATTATCTGAGTAAGCTGTTTCGCTTCTGTAACAAATATACATATGTACACACACACCCCGAATGGATTTAAGGTTAAATGGTACTTCTTTAAACAGGAAAACAGCCTCATGCCTGTCTCCGCAAACTTGCATATCCATGCAAACTCAAACACTAATTTCTGTCAAAACAGATTGATAAATTTATGTTGAAACCAAATTAGTTATCGTAAGAAGCTCTGACACAATTGCACCAATTTTAAATCTGCAGAGTGTGCGAAAAGACCGTTTCTTTCCAGGTGCGTACCTTACGATGTAATGTGTCTTGTGTTCAGTTCCATAATTAAAACCTGAATTGAAGAAGCCCTCCAAAGTATAACATCATGTGATTGATTTTGTGTTCACTTTAAAGCACAATGGAAAATAACTCTTGATCTTACACAGAGCAGGTTTGTATAATTAACCTGAAGTCGAATAAACTCATTTAACACTAGCAAATGTAAACGTGCCATGGCAAACGGTACAGGCAGAAAAAGGGCTCGATGAGTTTATGCAGAATGCAATATTCTTTTTTACTACCAAAAAGTAGTTTCTAACAGCTAATGACTCTGAAGAAAGCAGTTTAAAATAACAGGTGTGAATTGCTTAAAAAAAAAAAAAATCCTGTTTCAATGTGCAACATAGGGAAGTAATTTATCCAGGATTTTTTCTTCTCAGGAAGAGGGTGAAAGAAATGCTTTCTCCTTCAAAATCACGTACTGAGAGCTTTGCTGCTGTACGAGTTTTTCACTGACCTGGAGGCTGGGGTAACCCGTGGTGCTCTGCTCCCAGTCACCAGCTGATTTATACTAACGAACACCAGCAGCACCTTTCCTAAAACTCCTACAGTGCAGTGAGCAGCACAAGGCCACACGGTCCGCAAATATTCCCAAGCCATTCCCCAGCCCCTGCACGGCCTGGCCCAGCTCCTTTCCTACAGAAGGGCCTTCTCCTGTCCCAGGGGACGTCTGGCACTTTGCCCCCTCATTCCACCGCATCTCCTACCCCTGAAAGTCCTATTGCTCACGCTCTTATTTCTACCAAACCTTCCAAACCCTTTTAATACGTGTAACAAAGGGCTAAAATGGACACTGCTGAGCTGTTAGGAGGGCTGTGCTGGGTATGAATTTCATTCACGTTTTTCTGTTTGTGAAGGTTAACCGCTTCCCCACGGACGCCCAGCGCCCGTCCCCGGGCAGCCCTGGCTGCCTTGCACGTTCATCTTCAACCCAGCAGCGGCACAGAGGCAGGATCTCGCTGGTAGAGGCGACTGCGAGAGTACCATCCTTCTGCCAAGGAGAACCGATTACTCTGCCGCAGGCTAGTCAAGCAGGCTCTTTCGAAAAATTAAAATGCTGTGTAAAAACATACCTTCTTTTAGGAAAATAAACGGGACTAAATTCTTCTTCAATGTAGCACATACAAAACCTGCGGTGCACTCAATAAACTGTATTTAACACCACTATGCTCTTTGCTTCTGTGCACGTCAAGCACAAATGCTAATCAAATTCAAGCTTGTTAGATAATCGCTTTCTCTGTTCTTCCTGTCAGGACGTTACTCCAATGGACTTTCAATGGAAGTCTTCTCTTTTTCCTTACTCAGAATTTTGGATCACACAGCTACAATCTCTTAGCTTCCCACAGGGAACGCGGGAAGAACGCTGAGCAACCTCAGCTCCTGCGAACACCACCGCATTGTCCAAAACGCCGTGCCTGGGAGCCCTGGTCTCCGCAGGCTGCACTCTGCAGCGTCACAGGAGAACGCTCCATGGAAAGACATGGCACGGATGGCTTAGTCTGCCCTTGTCACGCTTGGAAGTCCCAGCTGCGTAAATTAATACAGGAGACTGAGATATTACTGAATTTTGAAGGAAAGCGTTAAGAGAGGCAGCCATCAAAATGAAATTCACTTTTGACACTCAAAACATGAAGTTTTAGCACTGTGACATTAACATTTGGCCTCACCAACACAACTCTTCCTGACGTTACTTTACTCTTAAAACCCAAGTTACCTTAATTGCCAACATACTAGTATTTCATACGTTGCCATATTTAGGCAAAGAGATGCTGCCTAACAATTATTTTGAAAGTTTTCCCTCCAGAAACCTAATCATTACTTTCAATTGGATTAGCGGAACTTGAAAGTAATTGTAAAACCTTCACCAGAACGCCTGTTGTCTTTCTTCTCAAATTACGAGGATACGTCATTTACACATCCTTTTAATTTAGTTTATTTATAATAGTAGTATCCATGAACATACGAGTAGGAAAATATTACACACATTTATTAATTAGCTTAACTGTTACCAGACAATGTCACCTCAAAGCTAGCACTTCTTTTCTAGAAAAGAAACGTAAGTGGTAAAACCCACAGCTGTATTAAAACAGATTTCCTGAGTTAAGGTTTGCCTGGTCCTGCACTGGCACCGGGGCTGTTCCCAGTGAAGACCTGAAAGTGAAAGCGAGACCAAGCACGTCGGAAATCTGAGACTCTTCGCCCTAAATCACCATCAATTCATCCGTTTCTAAAAAGGCTTTCACAAATTCTAACTTTCCACAGGAAGATATTCTTTTCCTTCCAGCTCTTGAAGACAACTGACTAGAAGTCTCTTTTGAGGCAAATGCTATTTCCACTCCACAAATTAACAAGGGAGCTTTCCTTGCTCTTTTCTTAAAGCCAAAAGTAAATGAACTCTCTTGGCTGAACTCCATCAGGCTGGAAAGTTAAAAAAAAAAAAAAGTCACTAGCGTGACCTAGATTTGTAATGCTAAATCTCCATATTCCAACTACAAAATTAATTTTTTCTAATATCTTGGCCATTTCTTATTCCAGAGCTTTGATTTAAAAGGACAATTTTGTTACCTCAGAGTAACAGTTCAGTCTAGGCTGTATACGACACATTAGAAAAGAATTACGTTTATCTATCCCTGCGCATTCACAGAAGAGCACCGATGTTGACACGATGCTGACAGTACCGATGAACGTTCATTGGTTCGCCCTGAATATTTTAGGGAACGTTATAGTCTTGTGATGTTTTCCATTGAGATCACACATATCGTTCCAGACTCTACTAAATCTCCCCTTTCTGTCCAGAGACCACATTTACAGTCACACAGTTCTTGCCTTTCGATAAAGTTTCCTCCCTTTGTAAGGGAGATCCTGACCTCCTTTGTGCTCGGTGGAGCCAGTTTCCTAGTTCCAAGCAGCTGCTTTACATACGCTAATTCGCTTTCTCGGGTCTACCATGTACTAACGTTTTACTTGATTCTCAGTTTCAGCTGGTGAAAACGAGAGATGCTGGACAAGCGCAGGCAAGCTCAGAGCGGGCGGTGTAAGGAGACACCAGAGGTCGGAGGAGACAGGAGCGGGCGGCAGGGCCAACGCTCCCGGTACCAACCAGCTCGGCTTTTCCCCGTGCGGTACCCAGGGAAGCACACTCTGGAGAGTTTCTCAGAATCACTTTCTCACAGTGCAATTTTAAGTATGGAACTGCAATGACCCTGGGAATACAGACTCCAGGCTCTTTCCCTTTGGAATATGAGAAGTTCATAATCTTTCCCATCAGTCAAATTTTAATATTCACCATTGTTGTGATGAACATTAGAACGTACTGCGAGCACATACATAAAAGTAAAAACAGAAACAAAATACACCCCTCCCAAAAAAAGCCCCAAATTAAAAAGCCAGATCTATCCACTTGACCATCCATCTTAAAAGTACTAAAGAAGCCACAAGTTAAAAAATAAAATAAAATTTAAAAAAAATGTATCAACGCGCTGTTGTAAACTGATGGACTTTCTCCTCTTTAAGCAACTACTGAAATGCATTTAGTGAAGAGTGTGAAGTGGGAGAGATGAGAGACCACCACCCAGGCGTGCCCACGTACAGACACACGCATGCACACAACCCAGAAGCACAGAGAGAAACAGGATTAGAGATTTATTTCTGAAAAAAATCAAATACAGAAGTGAATTCACAAGAAAAAAACAAGATCTGGTTCACCGTATCGTCTTAACATTTTTTTATCAAAAAGTAAAAGCATGTGTTAATTTAAATAATGAGGAATCCTACCAAGCAATTCACTTCTACTCCCATCACTCTCTCTATTTGATAAATAGAGAGACAAACAGAAGCAGGTAAAGTGCACAGACTGAAATCCTCACATAAAATCCTGCAAAAACCATTAAGATTTAGGGTGCGTCCAGTCCCCTTCTGCCTTTCTTTCTAAGTACAACAATGTTTTCATTGCCATTTTATAAATGGAATTGTGCAATCTTTTAGGAGTTTCACTTAAACAAGAATACAGATCAGCTAGCTAATCAGCGCTGTGTCCGATTGTTGCAGGAACGTTTAGCTTTATCTTCTAAACAAAGATTAACAAGTCTTATGAGAACTTATCATGGGCTAGGACGCAAAAGGGAACAGCAGAGAAGGGAAGGGATTTATGTGAGAACCTGAGTAGAACACTTGACTCATGGGAGGAGTTTTATTAGTTTCGTTTTACATATGGTGATAGAACTTTTTTTTTTTGAAAAAAAAAACAAAACAAAACAGATACCAACCCATTTCCTGCTTTTGAGTTGCCTTTGCTGTCCGTGCTGAGCTGAGAAAGGACATAGTGAGGAGCTTTGGCACTGTCGGCATCAAATATATCCATGTTGGACTCTTCACAATCTCGACGTTTGATCCCTGGCCTCTGCTTTGGATTTCGTTTGCGTGATTTACGTGGCACCTCAGTGTTATCATTGTAGGAACTGGTACTCATGTTACTGAAGTTGGAGGGTGAATCCTCCATCCACATACTGCAGCTCTGTTCTGACTCCAATCCACAGCCCTCATCCTGGCAGGACATCCGACTGTTGTCCAGCAAGTCCTCAGGTGGTGGCGAGATGTACAGGACTGTGTGTCTCTTCGGCGTTGACTGCTGCTGCTGGACTGCGTTACTGGTTAACTGCTTTTCACTTACCCCTCTGTTACTTACCCCCACGGCTGAGGAGCATCTCTCCACTTGCATAGCCTTGCTGTCGGTGACTGAGGTAGAGTAAATGGTAGGACTGGAAGAGGTGGTAAAGGAGCTGCAAGCACCGCCCATGGAGGAAGAGGAAGGAGCTGAAGAAGCATCTGCGGTGTATAATTCAGAAGTAAATACAAGATACATGGTTCTGCGTGTGCTGGCTATAGCAGTCCCATTGAAATAAAGTGATTTATCGACTGATTTCTTTCCCCCAACAAATATTTGGAATTTGGTAAGTTTTAGAATGTAAATGCTTAAAGCAATACAGCCTAACCCATACAGTACTTTGGAAATGTCCAAATAAGACTTAGAATGATCCACTGTAATCAACTTTTTTAAAACTTAATGTTAATTCGTAAAAATGGCTGCAAGTAAACAGAGCTTTCATTGCCTCAGCTGGACTAATTATTTGTGTAGAAGCCATTTCATCTAAAATAATGGAAGCCCCAGCACAAAATGCTTATAATCCACATTCAATGCCAATTAAACCATTTAGTGTTGGAAATTTTTATTTTTGAAAAAGACGGGACTGTGCTTAGCCACAAAATATTAAAATAAGTTTCTAACCTATGAAGCAGAGAACTACAGGTCATTTTTAATGCAGACACTCCCTGCTTCAGAGGCAAATCCTGGAATAAAAATATGAGAAAATAAATGAGAAAAAGAGCTGCTGATTATTCCATCATAAATGAGAAATAAAATATAAAATCAACGGAGTTGGTAGGCAAAATGGAACTGGTATCAGTCACTATGACATAGCTGTTTATTCTGAAGGTTCAAAACAGGGATGAAGTATCTGTATTGGTGACATGCTGATACAAGAAGACAGGAAATTTCTGTAATTTGACTCTTTCAGTCATTGAGACTGATTTCTCTCCGACTTTATTAGCCAAGTCCCTTACGCATACAGAGACAGCTTGGGACAGGCCTCCGAAAAATCCATATTAAGTGGGATATTTTGAACAATGTGAGCGTGACTTCTCCAGGGGTCACACCGATCAATCTGGTTTAGAAACACGAGAGGACGGCTAATGATTGTTGGAACAACCCCCTGAAGATTTCTGGGGAACAACATAATCATTTCCACCGAAGAATCTGAATGAACAAATCAGGTGAAAACGTAGTCTAAAACATTTGAGAGGAAGCAGCATGGACAAGCATAGGTCTTTATTTAAATCAGCTGTAGCTCACAGAGGAATAACCTAACTGAATTTTACATTCAGATCCAGGCTTCCTAGGGGGGAGATGCTATCTTCTGTATTTCTGCCCTGCTGACCACACCTTACACAACAAACCAGAGCCACAGAAATAATCTAATTTTGGAAACAAATTGTACATAATATATGTACGTAATTACACAATATGGTTGTTAGCTAGTTACTGGTGTCCTAGAGGTAATACCTGTTATTAAGAGGAACATGATGTTTTCCTTTTTGTTGTTTGGGATTTTTTTAAAAAATCCAGAATATTATATTAACTTCTCAAGTCTAAAAGGTTTAGACGTTGTTGAACTATTTTATCCAATTTAAGCTATTTAAAAGTAACACAATAAACTACGTTCAGCCATCATATATATATTTAACAGCAAAACTTAGCAAACCTTCCCATATATCATCTTCCTTGTGATTAACAGGGGGTATCAATGACTGATTATAAAGAATTTTACACTGTTAGTGGTTCTTACAGCTTCTCTGTGCTAAATGAATTTAAAAGTAAACCTACGCTACTTCAGATTGTAAAATTTAGTGGTCGTTACAGCTTATCAATAAACTACTCTGCTTTTGTCTTCATAGGAAGTCCCTTCCCCGAACCTCCCAGTGAACCAGGAGCAGATGAATGATACCAGTTCCATTTTCCAGTTTGTTCTTTGGCAAATATAGTGGCTGAAATTGGAGAATTCAGTCACTTTGAACTGCATTCCAATTTAAAGGCAAATTTATCCTTTCTATATCATGCATTAATGCAATGCTTTTTTCAAAAACATTTATAGGATCGGCAAGAACTATTAAATCTAGATATTAATTTCAGTGACAATATTCAAGAGCTGATTTGCAGCCACTTTGAGTTGAGAAAGATCGTTGCTATTTGGGATGTTTACTTTGTTTTGTTAAAGTAGAATTAGTTCCCATTCACCATTTATAGACTCAAACAGAAAGAAACAGAACTATGCAGCCTGCATACAGCACATACGCTGCATGCGGGTGTTTGCAAACAGGAGCACACAGCAGAAATGCTGCGGAATTGGATTACTGAATAGCAGTATTTCCCCCATTTAAAATCAATTCTTCTTTTAACGGATGAAACTGAGCATCACGCGCAGTACAAGACAGCGTATGCACGTCTCGTGTTTGCCTGTCCATGACAAAGACTTTGACAAATAATTATGTACATTGAACCAGGCAGCAGGGCTCTAAAACGGGAAGACTTTTCCTCCAATAGCTTAATATCAAAGACTTATCTTTTTGCAGCAAATACTGTGAACGTTTTAGAAAGGTCTTTTAAAAGACCTTTCTAAGAAAAACTTCAAGTGACAACCCATACGCAGGTCTGCATTGGAATGGGGATGCCAAACACTGATCGCACCCCGCATATCAAATGGTTCAATGTGTACTTTGTCCAGAAATGCAACAACTGTACTTTCCCCTCACTTTCCTAGGAAAAAAAAATAAATACATCACTAAACAAAATACTTCCCAGTATAAAGCTAAACGAGCTGGTAATGGTAGCATTATTTTTGGATGCAGCATTTTGCACTATTTAAGTTGCTACCATTATTGCTATCCAAAACAATTTCTCCTCCAGGCTTTTTTCCTGTAAGTTAAAAAACCATGTACGTGTATGAATATGTGTATATGTTTTTCCTTTATACATTTAAAAAGGAAAGAAATGTCCATTATAAGTTGGTTATACTCTGCTCCATTTATCAGAGACACCCCTCTCTCCAGCCTTATATATTCTCCAATGCCATTACCATCCATAAACGTGCAAGTGTTTTAAAGCATGTGCACGCCAGTGTCTTCTCTATTATAATAATTAAAAACATGTAAGAAAGTATGACAAATATTACAGCCAATGAAATAAACTGGCTATATTAGAACAATCAAATAGACAAAAATCTATTTTGGAGGATAAATTAGTAATTGCTTTAGTAATGTTAAGTTACACAAATACTAAGAAACAGTAAAAATTACGTTTTCTCAGAGAGGCTGCAGGCCTTTAGCCAACTCATCTGCCTTTGAACTAATAAATAAACGGGGTCAACCAAATTGGATTCACAAAGATACTATCATGAATAAAGCACTATATGCTTTACATGGCTTCATTTTGTTTTATCAATTTATTCTAAAGCCAGTGACAACACGTGCGTATCTGATACCTAAAGGAGACCTCTTGGTTGAATATGCTGCATTTTGGAAAAAATAAGTTTTTTCTAAAGGTTTCAGTAATTCACACTTGACTGGTATTGCTTTAAAAGGTGAGAGCATTTTGCATTTCTTGGTTTTGAGGAATCAACTTTTCCCCAACACACAGACAATGAACAAAATACAACCAGTGGACGTTCAGCGTGAGCGGTGTACTGGGTCACTGGTCCGTCAAGTTAAGACTGGAAACATACACACACCCTTCCCAGTTTAAGCATTTCTTTTATTTGAGGTTACTTTCTTTAGACACATATTAATGGGAATTGTTACAGGTGGCTCTTTCATTTTCAATTTAACAGTGCTTGCAATGACAAATATATAGTTTAAATGAGTATATACATCTTGAAATATATGACTGAATATATTTTAACACAGCCTCAAAATAAAAATTGCTTTCAGAGCAACAATGCTGAATAGAAGCCAAGTGCATGTTATGGCAAGTATGCAGCCACAGTATTATAAATGAAACGTGCACCAGCGTTACAAGGTGGGGTGTTTTTTTCCTTTTTCTTAATTAAAAAAAATGAGAGAGAAAAGAAAACTACTTCCACATTAGAGCAACTTTGATCACTGTTGAAACTAAACCTCCTGAATCTATTCATTGCCATCAGTCTACCATGTAAGGCAGTTGAAATAAGTAATTCCGAGTTTGTTGCCTGTCCTGCGAGTTTTTGTTGGTTTTTTTTTGTTTTTTTTTTTTTTTTGTTTTTTTTTTTCCTTTAAGAAAGGCAGAATGATATCAAACAGTTCAGCATAAGGAAGCCCTAGTTCTATTTTGGACATCATAATTTGCACATCAATAACAGGCAATTCTGTAATGGGTACATGGAACATAGAAAATAACCAAGAACTAACAAACTAAGTGGTTAGTGCTGGAGTTAAGAATGCAATAAAGATAACCAATTACTCCGCACTACTCCCAGGAAAACTAAATTTCAAAGAAATTCCAGTTGTTCATGATACCTGTCATTTGTACATGTGCTTCCCAGAAAGCCTGAAAGGAGCCTACCACTCCCAGCTACCTCGCCTTCAGGCAGCGAACAGAATTACATCCACAACCAAGAGACTGAATAATTCAGGTTGTTTCTGAAAACAAAAAACAGCCAAAAAGCAGGCAGTGGAAGAAGGGGTGCAACACGCATGTGGCACAGACGCATGCTGCTAAGACTCACGGGCTAATATAGTATCAGAGACTAAGGGAACACATAGCAAAGAGCATCCCCGTGAGCCAATCAGTGCAGTCTTTTTCTTTTCAATAACATAAAGCATCGTACAAAGAAAGTTTATTACCTCCTGAGTTAGCAACCAAGGCACTGACATATATTTCTATATCCTATTATTTTGTGAAGTCAAACAAGGCATTCAGCCTCTAAAAAAAGGTCTGAAA
The DNA here is from genome assembly GCF_964199755.1 of Larus michahellis. NCBI lineage: Eukaryota > Metazoa > Chordata > Aves > Charadriiformes > Laridae > Larus > Larus michahellis. Next base: position 1,284,961 of record NC_133899.1, read on the forward strand.
GGCAGGAGAAAGAAAAAGGTTTTAAAAATCCCTACTTGGCATTGAGGGAGTCTTGTCTTTAGATAACACGTACATGGAGCCAATCCTAAAATCCTTGTTCATTCTTTCCAAAGAGATTGTTAAATACAGCAAAGATTACCAAGTTCTCAAAAAGAAACACAGAGTGTCCATCCTGATGACTTTTCTTTCTTTTATTGCAGCTGGAGTGCAAAGCAAGTCATTTCCCAGACTGGAAAGATTAGGATTGCAAACGCAAATAAACTGAAGATGTTTTTGATTTCACAAGTTTTTCATCCATCTGTGCATGAACAGCCAGGACTAGCAAAAAGCCATTAGAGAACTTGCCTTTTCCTCAGAACCTAGCCTGCATCCCATGCAATCCCCTAAGCTATGTTCAGAAAACAATTAAGACAAAAATGAAGACTCACCACACAGGGTGAGGTTTACGTGGTGTAATAAGCTTAATATATGAAGTATACCCATTTATTAAATTTGTTAATTTATGTAACATATCATGTTCTTGGTAAGACTTTTGTATGTTAATTGGTTTATTTGAACCACTGGACACAGAGGAACAATTTCAGAACAAAACCAGAAGGATGCTATGTGCAAAATTTTCACCATCAACCCTTGTGTTACCAAAGGTTTTAAAGGTAAAACCCAGAACTTACAAAGTGGCTGCAAACCTGCTTTCAACACCTCACATGCCAAACTTGGGTTTCTACTTTTCGTCTTCTTGTATTACTGATGTAATGTCAAAAACTTTTCCAAAAAGTTTAGTTTCAAATCAGTATCAATCCACTATTTAGAAATAAAACGAAAAAAAAAAAGAAAGAAAGAAAAGAGACTTATGAAGAAGTCTGAAAACAAGACCGACCTATACCCTGGGTGAGATTGGATGGGTTAAGTGTCTCTGGCACTATTTGTCTTCACTATTGACAGACACTGTCACACAACCCACCACTCGATGCCTGTCTCTGAATGGCGAAGCTAGAATGCAAGTTAAGTGTATTAATAGAGAAAAAAACTAGCATCCCAGCAAATATAATAAAGCAATCCAATTCACCAGTTATTAAAAACACTCAGATTCAAGATAGGTAGGTTAATTTAATTTACATTAAGCCCAACAGTGTAAATTCCCCTTACATTCACATGCTGAACACCAAGCAGTGCATTATACCTTGGGTAAATACATCAATCAATCTGTTTTTGTTATAAATGACATCTGTTATTAAATTAACACTCAAGTTTAGGTATCTAAGTAGAATTTTTGTTAGTGGCTCACACACACCAATTCCATGTATCTTATATCTTAGATCCTTCCCCACTCGGAGCGATAACCAGCAAGTCAGAACTCCAGGACCCTCAGCTGCTCTCTTCAAGCTCTACTCGTCATCTCCTCAGCTCCCTCCAGAGCCCGCTACCCTAAAAGAGGGACTGTACAGTGATGTCAGGATTGATGGATCTGACAAAGAACACTTCAACTTAAGAAACAGACTCTTTTGTTCCTCAGATACCCCAGTGGGGTTTTTTCCTGAGAAATTAAGAACTCCTCTTGGCCTTCATGAAGTCTTCGATGCTGCTACTGCAAAGAGGTGCCCAAACATAATAATACAAGATGGTTCTCTTTTTGCCCTTCACTGACCTAGGTTTTCATTATTCATTAAGAAACAGGGAATTCTCTTGTCACAAAGTAATTCTCAAGCCTTTGTGATGTAAGAATAGGAGCCACTTAATGCAGGAATTTACTATTAAAAAAAATCTCTTGGAATGATAAAACATCTTGTGTTTGATTGAACGGTTCTGGAAAACTGGGTTTACTGACTATATGAGATTCAGGAAGACTGAAAATAAACTTAAGTTAGAAAAAAAGAGATGATCTAGAGTACATCTATATAATCCTGTATAGGTAAGTATGAGGAGGCTCTGCTCCATGCAGAGGAGTAGGTATGCACTCAACGCACACACAGTCCCACACAACTACAATGTTTTAACTGAATTTGCAGAGAACACCTTATCTAAAAAGTTCCCATAAAATGGAAACAGTAAGAGAAATCTTTTTATTTCGCATTTCCTGGCGATGACTTCTCACCAGCAGACAGTTCGGAACGATGAAGGAACCTCTCCACCGCCCCTGACTGGACCTAATTATGGCCCAGACTCACGCAATTAGCTCCACTGTAGCTCCTTTGGGCACAGGCTATTGCCAGGAGTAATACTTAAACTTCCTCACATCCATGTTAGTGCTAACAAGCCAGAGCACTGTACTAATATACAGCACCAGGAAGATGCATTTTTAAAGAGCATCAGGATCTGGTTTAAATTAATTCTGTAAGAAAGAAGTATTTGACGCATGACTGAAGCAGGCACGCTGCAGACAGAAATCCCTGGAAGACATCCTCCTAGGAAATTACAGGAAGGTATTTCCAACTGGGAGGGCGGTGGGAAGGGGAAGGGAAAAGCCTACAAAGAAATGGAAGTTTTTACAAGCATTGGAGGTCAACTACAAAGAATAATCTTTTTTTCTGATAATTTGTTTACAACGTGCACTTATAAGCCCAGGATAACAGAATTAGGAGCAGGACTGATATCCCCTTTGAAATTTCTGGTAATTATTTCTGTATCAACAGGAAAAACTGACTAATGACACCAGGAAGGATGATAAATTGACAAAATATTTTCATTAAAAATAAAAATCAAGAAATCTGACTCTACTAGGAAAAAAAAGAAAAAACAAACCAAAACAACCCACCCCCACCTCCTCCATCTCCATTTCGAAGCTTTATTAGAATCTTTAGCTTGAGAAAGGTGAAAAAGCCTTATCTTGGCAGCGAAACCCATGACCCATACCCCTCAGCATCTGCTCTCTACCCCACAGAGGACTCAGATATTTTTATCCATTTCTCTACAGTAGCAATTGAGAAGCAAATCCTTGTTTTCATAATTAAAATGACAAAAACTGCTTATAGCAAGTATTTCAATAACAACTCCGATCAAAAAAGCCAGTTACTCCTGTTTGGACAAGTAGTTTGTCCCTTTAATTAAAAAGGAGCACAAAATTGGCATGACCAGAAAAAGGTAAAACTTTTATCATTTATCAAATATTTTCCCAGGAGGCAAACTTAGATGTCTGGGAGGCAGAAAAATTCAACACTAAGTTGTATCCAAATATGAAGGATACAGAGTTCAGTAAACACACCTCAGTGGCATAAAATCCGTTCCCCTCTTGTTACAGCAAGAACACCACTCTGTGGAGAATTCAATTTGAGATAAGAACTGGAAACTGTCAGGATGGAAAGGATGCAGGACATACTATCCTGGGGAGCGATACAAAAAATACGGAAAGATATATATTTGCCTCTGTGGAAAATGGAGAGCAGCTTAAGAGATCAGCAACAAGCCGAAGAAGCTCATTCCAAGATCTGCTACAGAGAGAACGAACGGGCGACAGGCAGAGAAGCAAGTTTCTGTAACAGTTTTCTTCACTGGGGTTCAGAAGGTTCCAGCATTCCTGTCACTGCAGATAAAAGATGAAAATGCAACGCTTGTTTAAAGTACGTGGTCAAAAATACTGCTGAACCAGCCCCGAAAGACAAGGACAAGGTGTTGACCTACCAACTAGAAAGACACCTTTGAGAAAGGACTTAAATTAGCAGTGTGAATTTTAAGCATTTGAAGCACTTGTTCAGTGTGTCTTGATCAACATGAAAAAACTGTTCAACCTTTAAGAACCAACTGAAAAGAATCAAGCATCCCTCCTCGCAACTGGAGCTTAAAAATATTGTGTAGAAGGCGCTATTAAAGCTTCGGGCACATTTATTTCATATAAGAAATCTCCAGGCACAGCTTACAATGACATTTCTCAGCATGACACCCTCATGCCTTTCAAGAGTCTAGAAGATGATTCATATTTAATGTGTTTGTGGTACCGCACCAGGCAAAATCCTCCTTTTCCTGTCCCCTGAACAAAGCCACTTGTAATTCAAATAGCAAGCACAGGGAACAGTTACTAGCGGTAAAACCAGATCCTTTTCTCCTTTCTGCTTTCCAGAAGAATAACAGAATTAGAAGCTTGAGAGAGCAGCTTAGGTTGCGAACAGCTCAAAATCCTAGAGTTCTATTAAATTATACTTGCCTGTTTGATATTGAGAGAGTGGGTAATACCTCTTTTGTCTGGATTAATGAATATGAGATACACATTTATTAACAAATTAATGAAAATCCAATCAGCAACATTCCATATTAATACTCTTAAAACTGTTCTGTAAATCACAAAACAAATTTCCAAATGGTAGAACTAGAAGTCTGCCCCTGCATGGTCATCACTGCTAAAAACAGCCCATCCTGCTCCTCCAAAAAAAACAGAGAAGTTAACTGCAGCAATAGATACATTTCTCACCTATGACGTGATTTATATGGAACAACGCCCCACAGCAAACTGACTAACAGAAAAGCCTCAAGTAAGCTGAATTTCAGCCAGATACTACCTTAGTCTGTGTTTTGGGAAGCAGAGAACAAACTGTGTTGACTACTACAGGAGTAGTAAAAAGCTCTCACCACTTCGGATCATTCCCTGTAACATAATCCTCTCATTATCAAGAGTAATCATAGCTGCAATTGACTTCTACATACGATGTTGCTAGCAGCTTTTCAAATTAGCCCTTCCTTTTAAAAACAAGAGTAAGTGACATTACCTACAACGCTATGGAGATTGAACTATCATTTCCTCATCATTTCCCAAAAAAGTAAGGCTTTAGAGCAAGTAAGAGCTGACACAAACAAAAGAGAAACACAAAGCAAGGGGAAGATTTCAGATACGGCAACACTAGGATGCCAAAGTCATCTTTCTTCTCTACCCTACCATCTGTACAGTGTCAGCTCCTTCAAAGCGTGCCTATAGTCTGCTATTAAGGACGTGATTTATGCAAATGAATGGTCAATCTCAGTCTTTTAAAATTTAAGCATAAAATACATATTTATGTTTTCCTGCATAAGCATATAGACAGGCACAAAGCCCAGGCTGATTTTCCTCTTATTCTCCTGTTAAGAAATCAGAGTCCAGCCCAGCCAAACTTCTCATTACTACAAGAGACTGGATGACAGGGTTGTGAATGTGGTAGCAACTTTTCAAAGACACTATAGCAATCCTAAAATAATTGCAGAAAATAGTAAAACATGATACACCCTTTTACCTAGAAACATGGTACAGCTACAGCAAGAATGCAGCTGAAACACTTGTGTCCTGTTCTCTTCAGAAAGTGATTTGGGTGCAAAAGAAACACACCACTAACCTCAATGAAAAGCAAAAGTGCTCCTGGGATTCTGGATGTCAACTGAGAACACCGGGGAACACTCCTGCTCCATGGCAGCTGCGTGCTGCGGGTACCAGCATCAGGTCAGAAGTGCTGAGTTCAAGATGGCTTGGAGGAGGAATCCTGATCAGCCACTACACAGCAGGAATTTGTGGGAGGGGAGACTATATAACTATGAAACAACCCACTGACACGCACCGCAAAGAGGAAGTTCGCCTCTCCTTGTATCCCCCTACAACTTTTATAGACATTGATGTTCCTTCCTCTGTTCCTAAGAGTTTGTCCCCAGCTTTAAAGAGGAAAAAAAGGTCTGGCCTCAGACTTACCAGAAATACCCAACTATCTGTCCACCCTTGGGTTATAATATATCTTATATATTTTATAGATATCTCGCCTCCCAACACCGGAGGGAAGAGCAGGGACCGTTCTTTTCAGCTTTCTGCTCTCTCTCTATCGTTTTGGAACACAGCCTACAGACCTGTTTTGCAGGTAAACAATTTATCTGAGAGGCATGTATTTTCTTTTAAGGATGTGGTGAAAGAGAGAGGAGGAAAAAAACCAAAGAAAAACCCCACTAAGCTGTTATGCTAAAACTGTCTATCTGATATTATTCATTGGCCAAAATGCAGAGGTCAGGCACCCATTCCCCTGCGACAGTACCAGCAACGCTGCTTTGGGCCAGGGCTCACCTCTCCTTACGCGTCTAACACAGCTCAACTCCCTGTTGAACAATCCTGACCATCACAATTATGTGTTTATAAAGGACCAAGGTTCAATTGTTCTTGCCCTCACTGGAGTGGAAAGTGACATAAGCAATGAAAACAAAACTAGCCTGTGGGCTGTTTGGGTTTTTTTGGTTGGATGGTTGGTTAGGTGGTTTTTTTAAGACAATTTTTAACAACTTGAAGAACTGTAGTTGCTTGTGTTTAATGCTTCTGATCCTGATTGTAACAGCACCCAGAAACTGACCTGTCTCATCACACCACCGATGGAAGGTCTCCAAAGCCACAGTTCAGCAAACAGTTTAAACCAGCACAAACTGGCAGCCATTGAGAGAAGCTAGCTCCACCTTTGCTGACTGCTGCTTCTTCCCCGCATTCCTCCTTTCCTGGTGCCACCAAAAGCATTTGCGCGGAGCCGCAGTAAACCCATCCGAGACAACTCTAACCTGGAGCAGGTCCTTGATCCAACGCACTCAGCAGCACACACTTGGAAAGCTCTTCTTTCCGCAGTGGTATCAGCTTAAAATCTTTGTTGAAACTACGCTATCTCTGACACTGAAAAGTGTTCTTAATTGAAGGTCTCCTTTCAGGGTTAACCAAAAAATCTCAACACTATTTTTTGAAGTTTTTCATTCAAGCAAATCGTGCTGCAGTTTAACCCCAAGAGCTAACATATTCTTAGTTTTTTTAAAAAGGAACTGGACTGGCTGTTAGCAGACACTAAATACCTGGAGGTAACAGACATTTAGTTCCATTCAAGTTTTTAAGTCTTTTCTGTTAGATACAGAATTAATTAGCAGTTCATGTCTATCTGTGGATTTAGAGTGTAACAGGGTTTGTGTGATTTCTTGGTTCACTTTTTTTTTTTAAAGTACATGTTTCTGCAGGATTTGGTTGCTGTCTTTGAACCAAACCGATCATTAAGTATCTTGATTTTAGAAAGATATGCCCGATTTATTTTTTAATAAGCGACATGAAAATATCAAATCCTTTCAATATAATAAATAAAAACATCAAATTCTTTCAACGCCTGAAGTCCCACTGTGCACAGTTAAATCCACAGGTTGTCTCAGAAGAGGTCTGGCAAAACATGAATGGTGAGCAGTGCTGTAAAGTTTCTCTGACAAGGCTACAATCGCTTCAGTTTCTGATCAGGATTCCTGTACCATGCAAATCTGGGAAACATTCTCATACAAACATTTAATGCATATGAACTCATAGAGAGAAAAAAGGAATAATACAGCTATCCGAATCCTCACCTTAAATAGATACATTTTTCTCAAGCAACAATTTAAGGCCAATTAGGAAAGTGAATCATGACCTTATAAGAAATATGGGGATCAAATTATGCAAAAAAAACCCCTTATGCGATGAAGAAAGATGCATCAATCACGAGCATGATCGTTTTCCCCTTTTTTTCCTCATGGCACAATATATAGAAGTTACTGACAGGAGTTCCAGATGCAAACCAGCACTAAGGCTAACCTCACACATCAGAACTTTGCCCTTAAATCCTCACTTTTTTACGTTTAATGAAGATCAATGACAGAGTCTTTAGACTAAAGTCTAAAATGTGACTGCGAGTAAGATAAAGATGAAGATAAAAAGGTCATGTCTCATTTTTATATGCTGTCAATTAGAAAAATAACTAATTTAAACTTATCAGTTTATAGAAGTGCCATCCTGACATATATTATGTTCTCGTGTATCTGAGAAATTTGTAATACATTACAATAGAGAGCTATGTGTGAATGGAGTTTAAAAACTAAGCTTCCTCCGGCCTCTTAAAGAAAAACATAACCTTTCTTCGTGCTTACAGTTTGGTAAAAGCTTCATGGCTCAAAACGTAATCTCCCATTCCATTTTTTATCCTGGCTAGAATTTGCTGTTTTACAGTCAGTCAGCATTGTGCCTTAGCTCCAAATTGGTATTTATTACTCTGAAGGCAGAGTGCATTCTAGGAGTTAACAGGCCTGTCTTGCGTTGTAACAGAATAATGAAACAGATAATTTATTTTTTAAGAAGATATATATGAAATACAACAACCATTAAAACCTGATAATTTACATCACCCAGTTTAACTTTTATTACCTAAATTCTCCTAGAATGAACTCTGTTACTTCTCCACAAGCTCTTTTTTTTACAATCAAAACTTTGCCAGCACTGTTCATGTTGGCCAGAACGTTACAAACCTCAACAAAGCGACTGAATAAATGAGAATGCTTACCAGCAGCGACTACAGCTGGAGGCGGCGAACCTGCCTCGCCACCGCTTGTTTGGCTCATGGATGCTACAGATGTTTCTCTGGAAGGTGGTAGCTGCAGCTCCTTTGGGAGAAGGTCATAGACAGATTCTGTTGAACAAAAAAGGATTTAATCAAAGACTTATTCATGCTCTGTAAGAGAAAAGAAATAAAGTTTCTGCCTAAAAGATATGAACTATAATCCAACCTTTTCAGGACCTTCTGAAAAAGTTACAGTAAGTGCTTGGAGATCTTAACATCATGGAATAAGGTTATTTCAGAAAACAAACAACCAACCCACGAAAACATTAAGATACACATTCTCAAGACTGAAACAAAAGGACACAAACTTGTTCAAACAAAGAAATAATTCATGAACTTCCACAGAAACTGTACTCATTTGGAATGAAGGGGCTGACGGCGTGTACGAGTCAAGTGAGAATCAAAGACAAACCTGTTCTCAGAATTCAAACTGTGCAACTCACTTCCAAAGAGCCTAATTTAGTACCACCATCCGCAGAACCGCCTATAAAGTCTGTGTAAAGTCTTCCCATGTAATAAGTGCCAATTCCTGTTACGTAAGATCCTTTACTTCCATTGACCTGCAGCATTTCTTTTTGCCTCAAACCCTCCTGTAAACTCATGCCAAGGCTGCAGAGAAAGAAGTCTCCACTAGCAAAATGGCTAGTGCCAGGCCATTGTGCCTGGCTAGTGCTCCCTGGGGCAGATCCTCTGCAGCAGGACAACCTCTAAGAAAAATTTTGTGACTTCTCTGTTGTGAACCAGCTGTGGCCACCACGCAGCTCATCTGACAGGGCTCCAGCAGCCAAGACACAAGACGGGAGGTCAACAGTCGCACGCTCAACCTGCTTCTCCATGCTTGCTGATGGCTCAAAGCATGTCCCCGCCTACAGGCTACCACTGCGGGCTACTTCAGAGTCCAACTGGCGAGAGCTCTCACTGCACCCAACCACTGAGAACGTATCACAGAGTTATCCCGAGATACTGACAGCTGCACTCAGGCTCGAGCCCACAGCTATAAAGGCACCTCTTCCAGGGGGTACACCAAAGATGCATCATTTCCAACACCCCAACGGAGATGTAAATAACCTAGATGAACAGCTATAAACTGAATCAACAATTCTACATTGCAAAACTTTATGGAATTCCTTTATATGTATTATTTAGGTGCCCAAGACATATCTGGAAAACTCAGTGTTTTTTCCCTATGAAGCAACAAGTATACTCAGTTGATCCTAAAGTAAAATCTATTTGTGCAGCAATTCTGCGAAAATTAGAAAACCTGCAGAGTTATTAATTAAAAAGATTTATCCACATTAGGCCCTGTAATAAATGAAACATACTCAAGAGAAACGCGGAGCTATATACACTCCCAGCAATAGATAATTGTATTTAAAAGGTAACACGTACCAAATGCTGGTTATGCCACAAACCAGAACGGTTACCGTACTGGGTAAGAATGCAAATGCTCTCACCACAAAATGGTATTAAAAGAGTCCAATAAAATTTTAATGCCGTTTACAGGATACCACTTGTCTGTTACGCACAAAATCACAAGCAACTACCAACAATGGCTGTGAACCGGCGGTCAGGTCTAACAGCCCAAACGGATTCCCATCTGCTGCAAGATTACTTTTTTTAATTTACTTTTTTTTTTTAGATGCATCCACTTTTCAGAGGAATCACTCTTCAGTAACCTGACAAATAAACAGAACAGAACATTTTTATGTTTTTATTTAAACCGACAATCAACATATTGGCAACCAGAGGTTGCAATCCAAATCCCAAAAATCTCTGCAGAGGTTTTCTGTAAGAGTTACCCATAATGCTGAGACAATGTACCAGTAAAATATTTTGAGACAGCTCAAGTTAATTAACCATAAATTCATAGTTTTATTGTTTGGAACAATCTGGGGAAGAAAAAAATACTTACCTGTGCTTACTGAAGATCTTAAGAGGTACAAAAGGCAAAAAGAACAGGCACGTTTGTTCATACTTTTGCTCCTGTTTTACTACGAGGAACAATGCATTAGCACTTCCCTCAAAGATGAGTTCCCTTTGTTAAATTAACTTTTTCCTCAGCTTTTAAGGTCTGATTTATCACTCTTCTAAACTAGTGATTTTCAAGACCATAAAACTGGCTTTCAAAGTAAAATAATTTAGACCAGTTTAAAATTGGTTATGTAAAGATATGGTTACAATGATGCTTCTCATTTTATACTTATCTACTTTTCCCAAAAAAAGGTTAGTTCTTTTTCAGCGATAATGTATTACACTTTATTAAGCAGTATTGTGTACTTTTTGTGTGTATGAGCACCTACATGGTTTAAACATACTCTAAATTTTTGCCTTCATTAAAAAAGGTGAATCATGACTTTATCTTACAATTTTTACTTAAGTTGCACACGCATACAGACTTGAATCCAATTCCAAAATTAAAAACCCAACTAAACTGCACTTAGAATTGTTATTAGCCAAACACCATCTCCTTATGCCTGCTGTGCCAGTGACGGGAAAGAAAGGGGGCTATCAAGGCACAGTTCTATTTTAAGATGGGAAGGGAGTGCAGAAGGTACAGGGAAAAAAATCCATTGACTAAATAATCAAAAAACTGTTATACGGATACTTGAACAAGAATGTCTGAGGAAGGTGAAAGAAGTGGAGAATTTTGTTGTTGTTGTTGCATTGAATATACCTCTGCCAGTGAGCCACAAGTGCTAAATTCACAGGAAAGAGATGCAATAGGTATTCACCCTCAGAACAGCAGAACAAACAGGGCACTAGAAGATCAACTGTCACCTACTCTGCCTTGGGTAAAATATTTTAAAATCTACCAGTCAAGTTGTGTCTGGACCATCACGTGAAGAAGAGCAGAGAGGCTGGGCACTGTGTGGCTTGCAAAAGGGAGCACATTTGAGCTAACAGCATCTAGGACTCCATGCAGTTGCGTTCACAGCTTTAACAACAGGGAGGACAGTATGAAATCCAGAACTGAGAAGCCAAGAAGCCCAGTTGCTACTTCAAATAGTCACTGTCGGGCAGTTTCTGCACTGGCACTACAAGGACAATACAATTTATCAACAGGTGCCATTGTAAATTCAAATCTGGTTTAATACATGGAAGCATTAGAGCGAGAACCTTACTAATGCACTTACACTGACTGCTAGCGGGGATTTTCAGTCTCAGTTCTCCTCTTCCTTTAAACCCTGAAGCCAGTCCTCATACACAAAGCTCAGAAAAGTTATATGAAAGAACTAAACGTGTGTGTTTGCACCTTTTTAGAAACAAACCAGTCTAACTCCCACGTCCAAGCCATCTCATGCCCTACAAGTACAGAAACGCAGCCAGCGCTGCCTATTTTGCAGATGTTTGTTATTTGACATGCTGCATTCTGAGAAAGCCTCTGTGAACCACAAAATCCCGTACAGTTTTCAGAGAAAATGTTTACTTATTTCCATGTTGAATGGCTGCTATAAGCTTGAAGCAGGCATAGCTGTCAATACATCAAAAAATTCTGCAAATAAAATGTGGCGTTTGGAAACCGTAAAACACGCGTGGGTCTGTTTTCTGCTGAACTACAAATTTTCTTTAAGATGAGTATGTTAATTCAAAAGACTGAAGAATTAAAAGCTCAGATTTTGTCCCAACAATGAAAAGCACAAATACCAGCCAGCGAAAAACACAGTTATCACATGAGAGGGTAATTCCCTACTCGACATCTCAGTGCCTGTAGGTATTATTGCCCCTGCAGCCATCAGTCTGCACAAGAGCTCCGGAGAGCAATCCCTCCTAGATGAGCACCAGCCTTTATTCTGGCTGACGCTGGTACTACTACCTACAGGAGCTGAGTAAAATCCAAGCTCACATCGGTCAAAAAAAACACCACAGGCAGATGTTGGATGCTAGAGCAGCTGCTGCACTGTAATTACCACCCAAGGTATCTGTCACAACCTCTCATATGGAAAATTATGCCCTTTCAGCTTTGCTGACATACAGTAATTTTAGTTCAGAGTGCACCCTGCACCAAATTCTTCCTCCTGAGCCATCTACGAAACTCAGACACTCCCGTGTGCCGGACGGAGCTGGGAAGGCTGTCGCCTCGAGAGGAGTAGTAGCAGCAATATTTAAAGCTGCTGCAGTCACTCGACAGGCAGCTCTGCGTACGCTGAATATTCTTTTACGCCTAGAACACTGGAAGCAACTCACCAAGTATTTCTGTTATGCAAAATGCTTAGTGACGGGCCACAAAATGAGGGTTCGTAACACAGCATGTGTGTGCGCATGTAAATAGAGTAACCTTTGTATTTTTATGTATATGTTGCATACATATACATATATTTTCATTCCTTTCTGTCGTCTCTTAAGAAATCCTCTTTGAGGAGAGAGCTGCTCATCACCATAATTCTGTCATGACTCAGAAGACATTTGGCACTGATTAGAAAACCTCATTTCCAAAAGCTAAGTTATTATGTAAGAGGGAGTTTTTTTCTCCTTGGGTTCGATGTTGGCTTTTATTTTCTGTTCGAGAAATTTATTTTTACCTCTCAAACGTGACAAAGGTTCTGTCGAGTTTGCTGCTTTAAAGGTATGCTCAAATCCAAAACTCTCACAGCATATTTTTTCTCAGGGAACACGTAATTTTAGCAGTAATCCACAACAAGCACAATTATAATCTTTGTGAGTAATTCTAAAAGTATGATAAAGAGAGAGAGGGAGGAAAAAGCTAGCATTAGAATTGAAGCACATTCCCAAAGATCACAAGACCATTAAGAGCAAATCTTTAATTTCATGCTTCATTGATAAAAGACCAAACGACTTGAAACATGGTCTAAAATACAATACCACACCTAAAATTGAAGATTAGAATTTTTACGCTGAGGGTGGTGAAGGTGGGAGATGCCCCATCCCTGGAAACACTCAAGGCCAGGCTGGACGGGGCTCTGCGCAACCGGATCTAGTTGAAGAAGTCCCTGCTCATGGCAGGGGGCTGGACTAGGTGGCCTTTTAAAGGTCCCTTCCAGCCCAAACTGTTTTATGATTCTGCGAACATATGGCAGGAGTTTAAGTTCAAATTCAAAGTCTAAGAAAAAAAAGAAGAAAAAAACCGAAAACAACTCCTGGCTTTTCTTCAGAACAGACTTAGCTCCACATTCTAAAACACATCTTCAGTGAACTGGATTGCTAGGAGCTATCATTTCAATCCTTCTTTGAGGAACCTGAAAATGTTTGGGTACCTTTAAGAAAGTTTGCTGCAACAAACCTGCTCTTCACAAATCCGACTTCAAATGAAACTTCGTGTTTTCACCTAAACACAGGCCAATGTTTATATATGCTGCACTATAAATAGCATTAAAACAAAACTTGACAAATCCCAGAAAGATCAGAGTTGTTGCAAGGAAACTAATTCTTCCCCAGAGGATATAGTTTCCCTCCGCGCCTGATATCGTATTTGAATAGCTAAAGCTCCCTCCTCTATTGATCGCTCACCTCTATCACCATGTTTTACACACGTGTGTGCATACACGCACACACTGAGTGTATGAAATTTTCTGCTACAATTTCATGTTTATTCATGTGGAAAACACACACAAAAAATAAAAGGCTGTTACGTAAATGCAGTATTACATTTGAAGGCAAAAATAAAAATTCAGTATCACTACATATTTCTACCTAATTCGCAAGAAAAAACATGTAGACAGGATTCCTGTTTTCAGCAGCCACCGTGTTGAATCGATGAGTCAAGTTTCGGCTGGCTGACAGCACAAAGTGTCATGTAACTTCTTGCTGACTTCAAATCCCCTTGACAAACATATTAGTTGATCTCAAGTTCATGGGTTTTTTTGCTAGAAGTAGCTCCATTTATACCCAGCATCTCTCCTAAACACATTTTCTTTTTCCATATAGGAAGGGAGGAACACGCGTTTCAGGATTACTGTTATTATCAAATATAAAAAAAACAGCACACAAACAAAACAACAAAATACTAATGATCAGCCAAGAGCCACACATGCTCATTTCCACATACAAACCTTCATCTGCATTCATGTCATCAGTTATTAGACATTCTATTTACAATAAACTTCCGAGTCTCGTATCTTCCCTCAAAATACCTTAACTAGACTAACTAGACAAGCCCAGGCTTGGCAAATTCTACTACTGCAATCAAGGACACACAGGGACAGGCAGATTTTTAATAAGTATTTTAAGTGTCAAATTTCTTCAACTGCCCTTTATCCGATTATCCTACCCTTGTAATCTCTCATCTGAGATCAGCTGCTTGTAACTTTGATCTTCCTGCCAGTTACACTGACGGTTCAGAAAATTATATTTCACGTGGCTGTAATGACCAGAACAGCATCAAACGGCAGGTCAATATCCAACACTGCAAAATTTTAAATCTGGGAAGAACAAGATTTCGTTAGTGTACTGCTTGAAACAGCTCAAAATATTCAGAATTGAAATATTAATGAGAAATAATCAAGTAATATGATACCAGACTTGCTCGTTATTGTAGCACATCAAAAATAGTACACCTGAGCCAAACGATGAGCATGCCAGCGCATTTGGCTATCGGCGGGAACTGAGCCAGCACCCGGTCCCAGGTGGAAGGTATTCACTGACACTTTTCCCAAAGAAAAGAACAGCAACAAATCCTGAAGATACACAAAAGGAAATACAACGCTGCAAGAAGGGATGCTCACTTAGTATGAACTGCTACACCCAATTGAAATCAGTTCATTTTAGATTAAACGAACTGAAGAAAGGCTATCTGTGAAAGGGCTGGATGCATTACAGTCAGCCTGCACGAAGATCCATCCTTGGGCCAACGAGTCTCTGGATCAGTCCCAGCAGCTGGTGACAGGAGCTCTGTCTTTGAGGGAGAGGGAGGAGAGGCTTAGGAAGCATTTAGGCGAAATAACTTAGAGAAGGTAGGAAACGGTGGGTGAAGCTGATCTGATGATATCACAGTGCAAGTGCAAAAGGCCAGTGGTTCGTGATGGCAAACTGAAATTTCTAAGTGCTCCTTTTCCTCTTATTTCACTCACTTCACCTTAGCGCACACACACAGTTGCCCCTTTTATAGGAATGTTTTTAGATTTCTACACACAGACTAACCAGGCTAGATTACAGGCATCTGGGCTTACAGCAAAATTAGGGATCCCAGCCTTTCCCCATCACCACCAACAGAAAATACTATACTTAAAAGTTTTTTAAGCCATTCTCACCATCATGATATCAAATAACCTTTCAGAAACACACCATGCCTTGTGACCAGCAACATTAGATTCCTCCTTACTAACTAGGAAACTGTGGTTCTATTTAGACTTTATTCTTAGGAACATAGCAGCTAAGCTTATGGAAGCAAAGGGAACGCAACTGAACACAACTGCTTCCTGTTTGGGAGTGCTAAGACAACTGTAAGATTCTGTGAGAAGTCACTGCAGCTTTGGACACAGACCAAAGAAAGCCCTGCTTTTTCCAAAGCACACGCATTCTCCCCATGGAGAGCACTCTCCCTCAAAAACAAAAAAAGGAGAATTCTCATTTCAGAATTTCAGATAACCTCCTGTGGTCAGAACTGCAGCTACTTTCAAGTAAAAGGTCTCTTGTTAAATAACACAAGTTTAATGCCGAAATGGAGGAAGATGCTGTAACTTCAAGATGATGGAAGGCAGGAAGAGGAAAGAAAAGTAATTTTCCCCAAAACAGCTAATGAAAGTAGCTGCAAATAATCAGTTCAGCTGTAACACAGCAAGTCAGGTACACATGGATTCGGTATTCCATCACGTGCAGCACTTGCAAGATTTTCTGCGGCTACTCGTACTTAATGAATCTCGAATGACTTTTCAGTTGCATCTACATTGTAATTTCAGCTATACAGATTAAGAACTGTGATTTCTAGTAATTTAATGCTTTACTAACTTGCACTGTGCTTGGAATCGTTCATGATGTTACAAAAGAATTTGTCTGTCCTTCTCAAACATTTGTGAGGCTTTCTTAGCCTACCAACAAATTTAACTGAGATCCTTCTGGTTGGTTGACCAAAAAGCTTCTTCTTGTAACTCAGCACTCGTGGATGCTGGGAGCACAAAAGAAAGGAAAACAGTAGAGAATACCAGTTTCCAATGATGAATGCATGATGAATTCAGACATCCTCATTTTGTCAGTACCACCAGACACCTTAAACATTATGGAATGCTCTTGAGATATACCAATGATTTCCCTACGCTTTGCTATTCTGTACCAGAAACAAAGCCATGCCGCCCAGAACTTCCACGCATGGAAGCCAAGTTATGAACTGGGCGAACTCTGCCCTGACCTCCTAGCAAATGAGGCCATACTAATGCAGAGGGAGACCAATATCACCATCTGGAAAGGTCATCTACTTCAGACTGCCACAGGACCACGGAATCCTGCTATAGCATTAAGAGAGCAATATGCAGTAAAATAAGCATTTCTGCTTTCTAGGCATGTAATCCCCCCTTCCTTTTTTTTTCTTCCTTAAGTAATCAGTGTAAATTCAGTAAAATTACCAGCTAACCTGCCAACATTTCCCCACGATTTCAAGTTTATTTTTAACAGCACATAGTTAAGAACACAAAAAAGGAACACTGGAAAGCAGTACTGCTTCTGCCTTTAGCTGAAGCCAGCCTTCCATTGCATGTAATGGCCTCTAAATCAATTTCTGATCATGATGTGGAAGACCTCTTTTTGTTCTAGTTTTCCTCTTAACAAAGATGTCAGACATCACTTAACCTGGCTGCAGCTCCAACTCCCACTTCAATGCCACTTCTCCAGGTTGTTCCCCAGACCCAGCCTTGAGGAGGTCCTTGAAATACAGCCCCAGCTCTTCCCCAGCCCACCTCTCTGTCTGTTCCACCATGGTGATCTGCTCCTGTGACTTCACCCCCTCTAATGCCGGGCACTTCTTCAGCAGCATCCCTTTTATCCCCACCCTCAGGCTAAAAGGTAATGACAGCCTTTGCCCTCCAAAGGCAATCATGCAGGAGAACACAATCAATCAGTGGGTGATGAAAAGAACCAGCCAAATTGTCTGCAGTAGAGGCAGAGGCAGGGCATTTTCCACTTGCAGCTGACATTTTTTGCCTTTAAGGGTAGGTACATCCTGGGAATCCCTTACCACTTCTATGACCTCCAGTTCTAGGCCCCGCTGTACAAGAGGGACACTGAAGCGCTGGAGCGTGTCCAGAGGAGAGCTACCAGGCTGGTGAGGGGTCTGGAGACCAGGTCGTATGAGGAGAGGCTGAGGGAGCTGGGCATGTTTAGCTTGGAGAAGAGGAGGCTGAGGGGAGACCTCATTGCCCTCTACAACTCCCTGAAAGGAGGGTGTAGAGAGGGGGGTGCTGGTCTCTTCTCCCAGGTGAGTAATGACAGGACCAGAGGAAATGATCCGAAGCTGCGGCAGGGGAGGTTTAGATTAGATATTAGGAAGAATTACTTTACTGAAAGAGCTGTCAGGCACTGGAACAGCCTGCCCAGGGAGGTGGTCGAGTCACCATCCCTAGAGGTGTTTAAGAAATGTGTAGATTTGGCACTTCAGGGCATGCTCTAGTGGCAGAGATTGTAGGGGGGTTTTTTTTGCGTGTGTATGGTTGGACTCAGAGATCATGGTATGATCTCAGAGGTCCTTTCCAACCACAAAGATTCTATGATTCTATGAACAACAGCAAAGTTAATCCTTGTCTTTTAATAAGCTCCCTGCACTGAACGGCTGCCCATTTGATCCCCACCGATACTAGTCTCCTCAATATGTTTTAATACTCGTACAGATTTGGCTGCTTCTTCCAAAGCCATTTCCTTGCTGCAGCACATGACAGTCACACCAGAGATTAGACAAAACCTTGGTGTACTCTTCTAATCAGCTGGCAGCATCCAAGCAGAAATCTCCTCTAATGATGTACTCTAAGCTGATCAAAAAAAAAAAAAAAACCAACAAGCAAGCAAACAGGCAAAGAGAGTCGTTTATATGGAACTAAGATTACGAAACAATTAGAAATACATGAACCTGCAAGTAGCCTCTCCTACACGGGAGGTGGGTGAGCAAAGTAAAGTGGAGCACACATGCTCAGCAAATTAAATAAACTCTATAAAGGAAAAACAATAATTGTGTCCATATTCCACTACAGCCCCAGCTAAGCATACAAATTCAGGTTCAGAGTACCCATCCACGCATGCATAAAGATTCTATGATGCTCATCAGTTCATATTAAGACACAGTTTTGGGCTAAACCTGTATTACCAAGGTTTCAGAGGTCAAATAAGGGCCTGATTGTCACTCCTTAGTCCAAAGGTAACTGCATTTTATTAAAACTACGTATGCAACTGAGTATCTTTCAAAAACTTTTGTGGGTAAGAGATGCTAAAACCAGAATCTATTCCACAACCGAAAAATTTAGGCCTCTGAATCTGCCAGGAGATCTTGTGGTTTGTTTAACTTGAAGTTCTGTTCTACTTGGAAATCCAGCCTCTGATTAAACAATATAGTTCAGCGGCTGAGCTTATTGTATAGCACCGATTCCACCACAATAGCTTAGTCCACAGAGTTTTCAAAGAATGATGGTGCGGGGGAAACAGGGGGAGTGTTACGTCAGCTCTAAATATTCAACATCTAATCAAAGCCTTGCTTTGTTGCAAAATGTTAGTATCATGTGACCCCCATGGATTTTTCTGTATACAAAAGCTTGGGCGTGGGAATACTTTGAAGCAAAGTATTTCGCCTGTCAGGAAGAACCTGTAAGAGACCGCTGAAGCGCCCTCCCGTTCCCAGCCCTCCCCATAGCTCCCTCCATACATCCACCAAAGACAAACAGGTTCTCCTGCAGATCCTAGGAAAAGGATTTCCTGACCAAGTTTGGTTATTACAGCACAGAGAACTGAGGATAACTTTCAGAAACCTCAGGCCACCTTCAAGTATATCAGGTATTAGAACCAATACCGAAACCCCACGTTACACAGCGCAGCGACTGCTCTCACTTCATCTAGGCTAAACCGGGAGAAGTAACCTCAGGACCCATTACAGTAAATTCTGCAGTGAAAATACAGACAGCCTCTTGCTTTTTTTGTCTTCATGTTAGCAAGGTGAAACATTTTCACAGCTACATTTGAGAATACACACCTATACCTTTGTGCAAATGAAACAGAATTTGTACATAGCCAGTGGAATATTTTAAGAATTGATGCCCCACGAGACGGCAGGCTGATAAGGGGGCTGGCGCAGAGCGTAGGAACAGGGACTGCACAGACGGGAAGCCAAAACAGGATAACGAGGACTCAGTAAGAAGCTCAACAGAGGAAGCTTTGAAAGCCTGAGAAAGGCAACTAGAAGAAAGACAGAGTGCCCAGCGCATAAAAACAGAACACAGACAGACTAAGATAGGGACAGGCCAGACGAATCTGTGACCGCTAAGTACTTTCTACTCCAGTGTGGCGGTTTTGCTGTTGTTGGGGTTTGTGGGTTTTGGGTGGTTGTTTGTTGGGTGGTTTTTTGTTGTGTTTTTGTTTGGTTTTGTTTTTTTTTTTTACTTCCTTTTTTGTTTGTTCGGTTGACTTTTTTGAGTACTCCACAGGGGATCCAAACTGTCACTTGCAGAAGTGAGAATCACCCACAAGTGCAGACAATGGCAGCTCTGCTTAAGGTACAGCAGAGATTTTATATGATAAAGTTACAAAAAAGATCTGGAAAGAGGAAAGACTAGGCAACATACATAATAAAGAACAAAAACTGATTTATTGTTTATTACAGACTATTACAGTTTCTGTATGTCCGAACAACTTTGCAACTCCGGTAGACTTAGCATAGGCTTGCTTAGCAGCACTTCAAATGAGGCAAATGGCCCTGAAGAGAGCGTTGAGTTACACAGAGCAAGAAGGGAAGACCCTATCTGAGCATACGTGGGAACAGATAAAATGCAGCAACTGTTCAAAGAATGAAAGATACTTGTTGGCTAACTGCATGGCAAAAGCCAAAGGGCAAGAAAAAGCCTATCCTTAGAGAAGCTGAGCAAAAAGACACAATACGGTACTTAACAATCTTGATGCAGACACCTTAAAATATTTTACAAAGTCGTCAGTCTGATTACACTTATTTTTGCAAATGCAGAAACTGAGCGGTAGGAAGATGGTAACTCACACGGCTTCCCAGCCAGCAGCAGCACACAGTTGAGCTTCTCTTCCCCAGGCTGCAGTCCAGTGCTCAATCCACTAGGTAACGCTTACTGAAACAATGCTTTTATTTCATGTCTTCGAGTACGTCTCAGAATAATGCGATTAAACACAGAACTCATTTCAGATTGTCAGTGTAACCTAAAATACGTAAAGACTACTTCCTTCTGTTCCTGTACACATTAACCTATTTTGAATAAGGTCCCCAACGCCACCTGGGCCACTGTTTTTCACGCAGCTCTCAAATGAAGGTATGCCAGCAAGACACTTGGCATGCTTCCCGACATTGTGCCATCGGTTTCAGTAGCACCTCTACAGAGAGGACAGTGGAAACAAACGAGAGAGTATATACCCTCCCTCTGTATCTGCCACGCTATATTCAGAGTGTCTGTAGATGGCAAAGACTGGAAGCAAGTCTTCCCGCCAGTGCTCCTGTTATTGTCAATACTGGCAGAACTATATTGCTGCTACAGCAACAGTGGCAGGTTTTCAAAGAAACTGCAGTGTATACAAGGATGTTTTACACAGCCAAACAGAAAATCTTCCTTCCAGTTCCCTCTGGCTTTAGACAAAAGCAGCAAACCCTAAATCAACATGATTCGTGAGCACACAGGGGAAAGGCAGATGCCGTCGTTCTGCCTGCACTAGAGAACTTTATGATTAAAAAGTTTCTGTTGGTGCAGCTCCACGCTGAAGAATCGGCAGAGGATCCGAGCACTCTGTGTCGATGACGCAACACTCGACACTGTCAAATCCAAATCCTGCCAGCAAATGCTGCTACTCCAACACCGAAACGCACATTATAATACGTTAGTGACAAAGAGAGAAGAGTTTGCTGAAGGACAGCCACTCCTATTTTAAAGAAAGATGATCAGTAATATATTATTAACCACTAAAGTCATTAAAATTTTATCACAACTGTAATATTATTTCTTGTACTTAAAAATAAAAATTAAAGCTAAAAGTTGTTTCTTGCATTTTTTAAAGAACAAGCATTAGTACCAAAAATGCCAGTATTAAAAAGATCACTTTGCAAGTAGTTCATAACTGAACAAAAATCAGTTACTGCAGTATGCCACTAACCTTCAGAAAAGCTGTTAATCTCAATATTCAGGATTCTGCACAGCAGGGTAGGGTTGAGAAATTAATCCTTTTAAAGTTGAATTTCAACAACTGACAAAGGCATGTGTTGGCCAAATTCTATTTATGGCATTCATCCAAATATCAAATAAAGCTTTCCTGGCTGTGTTTCAGTCATCCCCATTCACAGCTCAAAGAGTACTTTTATAAATGTAGATAGACAGTATAAATCCTGTGTCTTGTTTGCATCCAATTTTACACATCTCAAAGAGAGAACAACGTTATTTAGTAATTGTCACTTCAAGAAACGGACCAGTAATGACTTACTGAAAAGTCTGTCCTATGCAGTTGTAAACTCCAGACGAAACCCCAAGAACTCAAATGCTACTACTAAAATACACAGCGGACAAGGCAGAGCAAGTGGAGACTGACAGAACTGCAGATGTAAGAACACAACAGGGTATCGCTCGGCTAAACAGTTAAACACTTCAGCAACATAAAGGCTTTACTACATCTGAGTAGTATATAAAGATGCACATTTCTCCCAAAATGGCGGGGGGGGGGGGTGGGGGTGGGGGGTGGTGGTGTAAAAAAAATAACCAATCTGTTCACAATGCCTTAAGAATTAAAAACAAATAAATCCAATGTTGCCATGTTTTAATCTTCCAGCATGCAGGAAACTGAGCTAAGCTTATGTTTGGAAAGAATCCAAATATGATAGGTATGAAAATTCAATTAAGGAATTCAAACAGCCTCATTCTGCTGTTATATACTGTTGTTACAACAATGGTATTTCTTTATTTGTGATTCTATAATAAACTGAATTTTAAGCATAGTTGGTTTTCTCCCTATCTTCACATTCTGTCACTACAAAGACTTCATTTCTCAAATGCTCAAAGAAATCCAAATACAGTATGACTAAAGAATATTAATAATAGCTATTTATCAACCACTTTAAACACTGCTATTGTTTCAAAATCAAAGTTCACCAGAAACATAGAGGTAATCAGGCGCTCCAGCCAGTTATGCTGGTTCCTTAGGTGCAACGCACCATGCCACGAGATGGTTCAGAGACACACAGAAGTCCACCTGACCCTCAATTTACTATTGTCTCAGAACAACGTTTCTCAGTCTTTTCAGGTTTGCACAGTTTTTTCCAGTGGGGTTATTTTTGCCATCTCTTACATTTGCTGTAGAACAAGAAACGCAACACCAGCAACGAAAATTATATGCACTTTTTTCTTTTGAGGCTATACCACGATATTTGACCTTGAAGAATAAAAGCATACAGGTATTCAGATAGACTTTCAACACATTGCAACCACCTCTCGGATTGAGTATTTTCTTATAAACCTGGGGTAGAGGCTATGTTCAGGACACTTGACATGTCCTAGTAACTCCTAGCATGACGTCTAGCCCCTTGAGCCCACAAACCATCTTCACGCCTCCCACCTTTTACTCATTTTAGTGAGATACTGACACAAAAAGGTATTTTCTTTTCTCAAAACTGAGAAATATTTACACTTCCTACCATCATTTTCGTTTCTACTTATAATTCAACTACTATGTTTGATGATAAACATAATTTTTAAAAACAAACATGAAGTAATGTTTAACAAACAATACTCCTTGGCACAGTTAAAAGAAAGCTCTGCTGAAAGCCTGACATCTGTAACACCACTTCTAATAAACTGACTAATCAAGTACATGAAAGAGACGTGTTGCGTTAAAGTGATGGACCCCGCGATGCTTGTATCTCTCCAACTTCTCTCCCTGGTATTGCAAGATACACAGATAAGGAGGTAAAACTACAGCAATGTTAAAAACCACAGAAAGTAATGAGAGACAGCCTGGATGCTTCACACACATTTCATTGAGTCACAAGGCATCTCGGAGCACGGCACACGAGTCCCAGATTGCCCGCTCAGTTTTCTGTCACGTTTAGCACCAACAGCAGCTACTCTGAACACGCTCGTGCTGGAAATCGGGGGAAAAAAGAGGAAAGAGAAAAAGAAGATTCTAAGTAAAATCTTTTTTAGTGAGCCTGGATGATATAGCAGAGGCATGTTACGGACAGCATTTGTTCAAAGCCAGCTCTCACCAAGCACTAGGTGCTACAGTTCCACCCCAGGCTCTACGTTCAGGAGCCTTTTGTTCTGCCCAACCAGCAGCGCTGCTGAGACACGCCGAGCCTCCCTTAGACTGCAGATAAAGGTCGATGCCACTAATGAGGCATGCACTCAACCACGGGCAAACCTGTGTGATAAATACTGCACCTAGAAGGAATTCCTCAAGGGAAGAAAGATGTGAGTTGTTTGTAAAAACAGGTTTTGAAACTATTAAGCAAGTTCTTCTCCAAATATGTTCACACATGACTCTCAGTAGACAAGTGGGAACCTAAGCCAACCATTGAACGGCAGAACGCGGATAAAAGATTCCTTTCTGTACTACAGAGCTAAAACCGCACTGGAATCAGAGGGAGAGCAGCGAGGAAGGAGTCAGTGGCATAACTGCTCTGGAACTGCCAAGTTATGTAAAACTTAAGGATGGTCGTAACAAATCAAACTAAATATTGATTAGCCCATATCTTTTCTCTGTTAGCAGCAAACTAAAGGGAAAGGTTTACAAGAGCCAGCAAGTTTAAAAAAGCATTTCTCTTAGAATACCTTCCAAATTCTGACAAGCGGCTACAGACTATCTCCCTAGTTTACAGCCTTCCCTAAATACATATATCCTCCACAAATCTAACAGCTTCTTGAATCACTTATCCTTTTACCTCCCAAAATATCTGTCAGTTGTTTCCACAAGTCAATGATGTACAGAAAAAAGATGACAAAAAAAAAAAAAAACACACCCCAACCCTCTATCTTCTGTTTGAAACTGCTGCCTGGTCATTGCATTGACTGTCTTCTATCTCTGAAATCCCGAAAATTTGTCTGTGCTATAAAGTTAATAGCTTTCCTCCTCTATCCCCTCCACTCAAATATTTTTCAGTTTTGTATCTACAGTTCAATTGTGCAACACCCTGTATATGCTAAAGCTGTACATTGATTCAAGGACAGACAATATAACAGAAGATAAGTCCACTGAGGGTTAGAGTTCATGGGGATAACTGGCAAGCGTGCAGATAAAGATCGTATCTGGATGGATGCAGCATACCTGTCAAAAGCTTTTGGGGATTCCAACATCCCTTGTCTAAGACTATCCCACCCCATGCCTCAATAAACCGAGCTATTAAGAGTCTGCTATGACCAGCTTCTCAGAAGTCATATGTTGTTCTACTTAAAGATCTCTTCAGCTCGATTAAACTGTCTTTCCTTACTGGACTTCTAAGGGGGGGAAGAAAACTTGTACTCGGAGTTTCTTCAACAAATAACTAGTATCCCACTATAGAAAGTGCTTGTTTCAAACACCCAGAGTACCTTCAGCTCTCTTTCCTCTATGTCTAGAACCTGAATTCAGTAAAAATAAAGCCTGCAGATTCCTCGGCTCAGGTGCAGAAAGGTATTAATCTTCCTGTATAAATTCTTTTGCTATTGTATTAGTGTACTGAAATAC
Source organism: Larus michahellis (assembly GCF_964199755.1). Classification (NCBI taxonomy): domain Eukaryota; kingdom Metazoa; phylum Chordata; class Aves; order Charadriiformes; family Laridae; genus Larus; species Larus michahellis. The sequence continues at coordinate 1,310,079 of NC_133899.1, forward strand.
CTGCACAGCCAGGAGTACTTAAATTTACTCTAAACAATATAATCCCTTCCTTGCTACCACACCTCCAAAAGCACCTTTTACTTAAGGGCCAGCTTAACTTAACTGAATTACTGAAGCTTAAACTGAATCCTTTCAGGCCACAGAATAAAAAACCAAATGATTTCCCCCTCTGATTAAAGAGCAACTCCATTCCAGGTGCGGTTCAAGTTTCAAGGCGAGGCAGATGGCCCCGTCTAGAATTCAGATGCCCTAAAAGAAAAACAAAATAAGATTTATTCCCAATTGAATACAGGCTGAGAAGGGCACTAATCCCACTCACACAAACATACTTACAGTCAAGAGATGATGGAAGTTCTTTCTCTACCACTAACAAATGCAGAGAAGAGTTTAAAACTGCTGAACACGCTGAGTGTGCCTGGAGCACAGAACTCCAGGAATGCCCAGAAAGTCACTTCCAAAGGAACATGCTCTTGATAAATAAGTGTAACCCCCTTTCTTAAGGGAGCAACATGGCTGTCCTGTCTCCCAATAGGCTTTGAACCTGGTAGGTGTCCTCAGCAAAACTGCTAATAGGATACAAAATCTCAGAGTACATTTCCTAGATTTCAGGCAAATAAACAGCTACATCCAAAAGGAAAAATATGACTTAGTACCCCAATAAGAAAATGACTGCAACATAACACTAGACATGAGAATTTCTGATGTGGGGACTCACAAACGTCCCAACAATAGTAAAAGTTGTTCAGAACTCAAACTGACATGCATTTAGGGCTATGAGGACAAAGGGCACAGAGCGCCTTTCACACAAGGAGAGCCTGAGAGAGCAGGGGCCGTTCAGCCTGGAGAAGAGAAGGCTCAGGGGATTTTATGTGTAGAAATACCCGATGGGAGGGAATGAGCAGCTCTTCTCAGTGGCGTCCAGTGACAGGACAAGAGGCAACGAGCACCAATTCAAACACATTAAATTCCATCTTAATTACCTTAACCATGAAGGTAGCCAAACACTGGCACAGACTGGCCAGTCAAAGCCCAACAGGACATGGTCCCAGGCGAACTGCTCCAGCTGGCGCAGCTCGAGCAGGGAGGTTGGATTAGATGATCTCAAGAGGTCCCTGCCAACCTCAACGACTGTGTGACTGGAACTGGCACGGCCTCCACAAGTACTCACGCTGCTCCTCTCCCAGCCCCTGCACAACTGGGACATCGGATTGTTTTCAGAAGTTTAACCTAAAACAGATTCCTGGGGTCTGTAGCGGTTACTTATGAGATATAACAATGACTATCAGGAACTGTAATTATAAATTCCTCAGTCAATCTGCTTTAACAGGAATACATATTCCAACCTAAACCACCTTTTTACCCCCTAAGAAACAAACCCATACTCAATTATTTTAAACTAGGGAGACCCCGTCATTCCTTATACTAAACTTTAAAGAATAAACTTTAAATGGAAGACAAGAAATAGTTCAAGTCTACAACTGAACTGTGGAATTTCTTGCTGAATCAAAAAAAAACTAATCAAGAGTCAGAAAAGAACTGAGTGAGATTCTAGATACTCCTGTTACACCCCAAATAATTAAGCATGTGCGCACATACATACAAATGAACCTGACTGCAAAGGCAGACATACCCGAATTGTGAAACGCGCTGTTAGTGGGACTCGTGTTACTCAAACGTAGATGTGCGGCGCTGCTCGGCACGAGCTCTGCTACGGCCTGCAGCTCAGGAGACGCTGCTGCCACCAACGCTCTCCGAGAACAGGCACTGAGGGAAGTGGGATGTAATTTTAATGGAGGCAGGTTGTCACTTATAACTCACATCGTCCTGCCCCACTTTACAAAGCAGCCTGCATGACCACGATCAGTTAATAGTCATATTAGTAGGTCACGTTCCCTTATGCACAAGAAAATATAAACTGTCATAGTTAATAGAAGCTACTGAACTCTGCAGCTTATTATTTTCCAAACACTCTGCAGCGCTACTATCAAAACTATCAGATTCTTCTGCTGAGTGAATCCATCCAAAATTTTAAAAAAAAAAAAAAAAAAAAAAAATCAGGCCTCTAGACAATGAGAGACTGAAACAACTGGTTTGTAATGTCAGTTTTTTCTGAACAGGAGTGGAACTCCAACATTTGAAAACTTTTTATTACTGTCTTTATATCTCTTTCTTTCCTATATGTTTCATCTTGTCTGGGCATTAATGTGAACTGCTATCCATCTTCCTTTTGTTTGCTAAACAGCCTGAACTTCACCACAACTCAAATCTGCTTTCAGCATCAAAACTTTGCACTACTTTGGCATAGTGCATCAGTTTTATAAACTTTGTAAGGTGACCCCAAATTCTTTCTAATTATTTACAAAGCAACCGTAAAACTTTTCCAATTGCTGGAGGGACAATTAATCAAGGGGAACTGGAGAACGATTCTTCAGAGCATATTTATGTAAATAGTGAAAACATTCCTCTTACTCTGGTGCAGTGATATTCACCACATAGATCACTCGGAACTACACGAGTTAATAACAGAACGTAACTGATGTCGAGCATTTACATTTCAAACACTGCTGAAGTACTGCATGCTTTTGGAAATAGCTGTTACTTAAGATTTTACTATGCGCCCATTAAAATCCACTGTTACAACACAGTTCAAAGTTAGATCTGAGAGTTCATCTCGGTGAGTTCCTAAAATAATTTCTGTACTTGCTGACGAGAAAGCCAGAATTTGTCTGAATATTCAACCTCATCGGTCTACTCTTTACATAAGCACAGAGAAGATAATAAAGGTGATAAATTGGACAGACATGACCACATACCTTACTTCACCTGCACTTTGGCCACTCATCACCTTCTGCTAGGGTTTACCAGCATATCTAAACCTCAAAGTGAGCTCAGGCCATTGCCTTTTTGTATAAAAGAAAGCATTACTCTCTTCCATCTTCTCCAACACAAAAGAAGTACATTTCCACATAAAACTAAGTAATCTGTGTACCGGTGCAAAAAATCATATCAAGGGTGTGCCTGACAACCATTTTTAGACAAGACTGCAACAAAAAGTAACTATTCTGTTGAAAATTTATAAACAACGATCAGATGCTTTATTAAAATTGAAAAGTCTTAACCCACAGTCTGGGAAACATATGATAAAAAAAATTTACTTCTTGACTACACTAACGAGCAGCATCCTATGGATTCCCCTTATGAGAAGCTATAACGGATTTCAAATATGCAGGTCCCGAACTAACTGAACGTAAATACTCTTGACTCCTAATATTTTCATATTCTAAAGATGCTCAGATCTCGATTAGAGCAAGTGTCAAAACTGCATAGAGAACTTTCCAGAACCAAACAAAATATACGGGATGCTGAGTGGCATAACCTCGCAGCAAAGAAGAACGCGAAGAGCCAAATAAAGAAACACTACGGTGGGTAGAAAGCCTATTGGGAAAGAGTGTCTTCCTCTAAAGCACATCCGCAGTCAGAAATACCTGCACAATAACGTAAAGCAGTTTTCCAACCTCTGGGTCCCTGAGAGCCCTCCAACATTGCTGAATTAAAAGACGACATAATAAAACGTACCCATTTGACTTTGCAAGTGGAAGAAGTCTGAACCCAACACATCTGATGGCAGGGAACCACACACTGCCAGCCTGCAGGCTTCAGCAGCCCCAGCTGACAAAGCACCAGAGCCCATTTCCTTGTGAAACAGATCACTGCGACACTTGCCATGCTCACGCTGAGGTCTCACTAAATCAAGTCCAATTCAGGCTCCTCATTGCAATATTCAAACTCTTCCAGGGGATTGAACTGTTTTGTCTCCAATTATGGTTTCTTTGAATATCTAAATTAAAATGGGACAAGAGAATTGGGCAAACTATGGAGATTCACTAAAAGGAAAAAAATCTACAACTTCCATAGAACTATGTAAAGTATCCAAGATTAGTAAAATTGACAATGAAAATATTCACACTGGGATACAAACAGGCAGCAAAGGAGAACCTACAGCAGAAACACAATCTCACACTCTTCCATCCACACCTGCAGCAGGAGAGTTGCCCGGCGTCCTGCTCAGCTTCCCGAGCTCCAGAAATGGATTCCCTCGCTGATTCCCAGGAAACCAGCCCAGGCAGGCAGCCCGGCTTTCCTGGTCTCGGCACAAGAGTACAGGCACAGCAAATGCAACAGAAGGCTCAACATGAGGAGCACTTCTTTCTGTGGCAGAGCCACTTTAGCAGTTCTATCTCATCTGCTGCCTCCTCCACCATTTAATCCCAGTCCTCGATACCCCTTTTCTTGTCTTGACACCACTACTTGTGCAGCTGCACAGCAAACTAGAACAAGGAGCAGAAAAATGTTAGAAAATCCTATCAAAAGTACAGTATTCTAGATTGGTTTCCCAATCCCATTCATCTTGCAGCCACAAAAAACAATCGTGCTGGCACAAGTCAGAGAACAGTACATGGGCGAGAACAGACAGCAGGAAAAAGGGTCTGTTTAAACATCTCTGTCACCGGAATATTCAAATTACAGCGTGAAAAGCTGTGAATTCAAAATCCTCCTCCCTACACCCAGCACCACACAATCATCTTGCAGCAACATATTCCATAGTTTTGTTTTTAAAGCCAATAAACTAGTAAGATTCAAAATAGAAACGGACATTTCCAAGGCTGACACAGAATTTAAGGAACTTTGCTAGAATCCATTTCGGATGACTTAAGTCAGAATGTCCCAGGGGCAGCTGGAAGAGCTGTAGCAGATGGATGGATGGATGGATGGATGGATGGATGGATGGATGGATGGAGTCTGTCCCTCACATAACACTCAGTGCTGCTTGGCCAGCATGGCACCTTCTATGAGCCACAAAAAGAAGCTAAGTATTATTACAAAAAAGAAACTAGAGTATTATTTCTATTCCTAAAAACTGCTAGTACTGGTTCTAAAGTTCAAAACTAAAAGTAGGCTCTTACTATTTTTACACAGCATCTGTTCCATCCCTCTTTGATAATTCAGCCACTGTCTTACTAGTTATCCCTCGGACAATGGAAATAAAAAAGTTCTAGTAGGAAAAAAGAAAATCCCCCAAAACCACATGTTGTATCAACAATTCTCAGTGAACACAAGTAGATTACTGTCATTTAACATTTAAGCACAGAGCAAAATTGAGGTTTGACTATATGACATTTTTAGGGCAAAAGAGCTATTTAGGAGACTACTAACATTTTTCTTGTCATTTCGAAGTTCCAGAAAGTCTCAGTTTTACAGTTATTCAGCTGCGTAAAGCAAAATCAAGGGCAGGGGGGGCTGGATATGTGATAAAAAGTTCTGATCATACCTGCTGCAATGCAAAAATGCAACTTTATTACTACACACATTGTTACTTCTTAATTGTTCAAATGAATGTATTAGCTAAATGAATCACACATTTAATCAGTCCAGATTTAGTACCTGACATTTGATGAACTACTTTAATCACAGTTTTTCACCTCTGCCTGTTTACAACGAATAGCTAACTTCGCTATATTTGAATGTTGCATATGATATTCAGCCACAGAACAACTCGCCTCAAGGTTTTAGGTTTTATGCTCCAGTGATTTTTCTACTACATTACTAATTTGTATGCACATTTGGGTTGTTTTATTTCAAGAAGGACAGTATGTTATGTAAAGATGAGAATTAAATCTAAATATTTTCAGCATTCAAAAATGCATACAATTTTGTATATCTCTATTATCTTATTATTAGAAGATACCATCCTTCTACAATAGTTACAAAGCATATACCCTTTTTTAACATTGATTATACGTAAGACGACAGGTTTTCATCCTTAGCACTAGTTAGTTCCTCTGGAGCTGTGGGGATGAGCTTCAGCAACAAGCCTTGGAATCAACCCTTTGCATTTCTTTTATTTTTAAGAGCTATAACCAGTCATATTCCAGAGGCCTGCAACTTAAGTACAGTTTCACTATCATTTTAAGCCAATATAAGCTGGCACTGCTGCTGAAAGAAACAGTCCCACCCTTCCGTACTGCTAGTTTTCGCATGTCCTTTCCTTGAGTCAGCACAAGCCATTCACGAAGACCCACAGCAAACATGACCAGGACACTCACCTGGTTAAAAATCAACATTTCTCTTCCCCTTTTCCTTTTTTTTGTTGCGGAGCAGGGTGAGAAGGAAGAAGAGAAAAGCTGAGTTAATTTTAATGTGATCGGTTCTCCAATCCAGTTCACTGCGTGGCCACATAAGCACTGGCATGAGCAGGACAGCAAGGAAAAGACAGGGGACGAGACTGCTTTAACTCAGCAAGTGGGAATTCATACTGGCTGGACCAGCTCATGAAACCACACCTACAAGGGAAAAAACTGGAAGATAAAGTATTTAGATACTCAAAGTACCCTCTTTCCCAAGCTACGCATAAACAAAAAGAAATAACAGAATTATCAGACCAAATTTTAAATTAATGACTCTCCCTTTGTATTGCCGTTTCTCCTTAGATCTGTGTGCTTTTAGAAGTTTGGCTTAACGTTTTTAAAGGAATATGAAAACAAAAATCTGAAGCAAAATGCCCGTGCAAGCCAAGAGTTTAACATATAGCACAGAGACAGACTGACAACATAACTCGGTCTGTGCAGAGAACGGGATGAACTATCCCATAAAAAAAACTGCACTAGCGTAAGCTACATCTTGATTGACTGGGTTTTCAAATCTAATTTCACTTTTAAGAACAGGCAAGTACATTTTAATCAGTAAACTAATATTCTTCCACTTTAATTTCTATAAACTAAAGTTTGTATGTTAGAAAACCTCAGTTACTCCCAAGACCACCCCAATCTTGCAGCTTCTCTCCCTGCCATAATCTTTGTATTTCCAAAGCACCACAGTGATCACCATCGACAGACTTAGGAGACCGGTATCATTAAACCGCAACTATCCCGACGCGCACACAGGAATGCAATTCAGAGGAAAAGTTACTGGCCCCAATTCAATCTGCGAGCTGAATTCCAAACTGCGGGGTAGCTGTATTTCTAAAAGGAGAGCAGTTATGAGAAACTACATGCTCCTAACACACCCTCATCGCAAATGCATATTTGTGGCTTTCTCACTGTGTTCAGACCTTTTCCTTTATCTCATCAGTTGTACTCATACTCTGATCCAGAGGATTTCTCCACAGGATAAGTTTATCTGTATCTATCTATCTAGGGAAAAAAAAAAAAAAAAAAAAAAAAAAAGGTGCACCGAAGTGTGTTCTAACTAATCAAAAAACCACAACAGATAACTTTTTCCTAAGTCCAGCTAAAAATCATACTAATACACTTCACAGCAAAGAGGATCACTTAATTATTCATTTTGTGAAAGTATATTCATGTATTCTAAATTTTAATTTAAACTGAATTGCATTTCAACTTAATATCTCTTTGATCTTTTATTATGACAAAATATGAAAAGCAAGCCTTGCTTTAACCTCTTTATAAGCATTCACTGCTTTATACACCTCTATCATATCCCACCTTGTTTGGATCAAAAAGCTCATTATGGCCACTCCTAAGCATCACACATCCTTCCCTGAACCTTGTTTAGCTCTGAACCCTCATCAATGCCACCAGAAAGGAAAATAATACACTCTTGATTAATCAGTGTGAGCGCCTTTTCCTACCTGGAACAGACACTCAACCATTCCATTAAATATAAAAAAAAACCAAAAAACTAATGATTCTGAGAATTCACACTAAGATTGGCGAGTTCAAAAGTTCTGCCAAGTAAGCAGGAGTCCTTGAAATTTTGCAACTTAATGGAACCTCTTTATTTTAAGTATTTTACAAATTACTTTAACAGTGCACACTTTTCCAATTTCCAGTACAATAAATGATAATTTTGATGGTGTTTTATCACCTGTATTTTTTAACTACAGCTGCCCTGTTTCAAAATACTTTCCCTTCTATTGCCCTCACTAGGACTGAAACCAACTAGAATACGTATGTCTAAGATAACAGGAGAGCCTTAAACCTCCATAGTAAGATATTTTAAAAAATTTGCAAACTGTTATAAACTGGTGATAATTTTAAGATCTCTAAACAGTGAGACAATGCCTTTGGGCAGTTTGAGAGCTTTAAAGGTGTGCTTTTTATTTCTTTTAGTTTCAGCCCTAGAGACACACAACTCAGAGTTAAGGAACATATTACAATTAGCTCCAAAAATTCTAAACAGGTTTAATCTTCCCTGTAACAATATTAAACTCTGATCAGCTACCTTCACTTCAGGATAATAAATGACTTTCCATTTCTTTTGTCATACACCCCCAAAATTGCCTTCCCCCCTGCTGTACTATGGGTGGATACGTTCAACAAACTATTAGTAGTGACTTCCAAGTCCTTTACATAAGAGAAAACGACTTAACTTGTGCCCTTAACTCAGGACAGCATTTGTCCTAATATACATCACCTCATTACCGTACACTTGTCAAAGCTAAAATTCAGGTATTATGAAAACAGGCGTTCGGTTCGTTTACTTTCAACATTCCCAACGTTCTCTCTTGGTGTCCGCTTCCCACCCCCCAGAGATGCCGTGTCGTCCCCCCCCGCTGCCCCCCCCAGACCCCAGGGGAGGGAGCTCAGCCCCGGAGATGCTCTCACCTCCCCGGTACCGTCACCCACCGCCCTGCTGAAAACCTCCGCTTCTGGGGCTCTTTGCCAGTTTCTACCCCAAATCAGAGCACTCCTGTCCTCTCCGAGGCTGGTTGTTCCACCGAAAGCCCTTTTTTTTTTCCCCGAGAAAGTTAACAAGCGTCTTTCGGGAAATCTCCAGCCGCCCGTATTCCCGGTGCCCCGTTACTTCACGTTCCCAACTCCCGGCCGCGGGAAGCGTTCGCCTCCCGGGCAGCTCCGGGGGGCGGGGGGGGGGGGCTCGGCCCGCATCCCTGCGGATGCGCGGTAAACAGGGCGGCGAGCGGGGCCGCGGCCGCATTCCCGGCCCGGCACCGGCAGGCGGGGAGGGATGGATGGATGGTTGGATGTATGGATGGATGGATGAAGGGAGGGAGGGATGGAGCCTTGCGGCGGGGCCGCGCAGCCCCCCGCCGCGGTGCCGCTCCCGCGGGGGCCGCCGCCGGGCCCCGCAGCGCAGGAACCTGTCGGGACACATTCTTGAGGCCGCGGCGGCCGGGCCAGGAATGCGGCCGGGGGAGCCGGGCTCGGCCCCAGCGCCGACCGCGGGGGCCCCTCGCGGCGGGGCCACGGCGGCCCGAGCATCCCGGCGCGGCCCGCAGGCCGCCGGCGGCGGGAGGGGGGGGCCCTCAGGGCGGGCGAAGCTCCCCGCCGGCCCCAGGAGGAAGATGAGGGGGGCGGCCCGAGGTGCGGGCCCGGGCGGCGGCGGGGCCGGCCGTTAGCGACGGTTAACGGCGCGGGCACGGCTCCCCCCCCCCCCCCCCCTTCCCCCCCGGCGCGGCCCCGCCTCCCCGGCCCGGTGCCACACTCACCCTTGGAGTAGAGGGACTTGGGGGACTCGAGGTCGAGGTCGGCGCTGAGCAGAGAGATGAAGTCCGAGGGCATCGCAGCTCCGCGGCCCGGCAGGGGCGAGGGGGGCGGCGGGAGGAGGGGGGGGCCGGGCCGGGAGGGGGGCGCTGCTGCCTCCGCCGCCCCGGGGTGGGGAGGGGAGACACCGGCAGGCGAGAGCGCGGCGCTCCGCACGTCGGGGCCGCCAATCGGGCTGGGTCGGGCCAGGCCGGGCGGGGGGGGACTCCGCTCGCCGTCGGGGACCGGGCACCGCCGCCACCCGCCGCCGCCGCTGACAGGAACCGGCTGCTGCCAACGGAACGCGCCCGACCGCCCCCTCCGTTACCGCTCTGCGCCTGCGCGGGCGCCGGGAGGGGGGGCGCAGACAAGGAACCCCAGCGCCGCCGGCCCGCGCATGCGCCCCGGCGGGCGGGGAGGCGCGGCGACGGAACAGCCCCCCAGCCGGGCCCTGCGCGCCTGCGCGGTGGGGGCCGCCGCCGCCCCGCCCCGGCCGCCGCCGCCAGGGCCGCAACGCGCATGCGGGAGGGGGCGGAGCGCGGCGGGAGGGGGCGGAGGGCGGAAGAGCCGCCGCGGTGGCGGGGGGCGCGGAAGCGTCTAGAACGGGGGGAGGCGGCCTCTGAGGGAGTTGTGGTGCTGAGGGGAGCTGGGCCGCGGCCTTGGAGCTCCTGCGGCCGCCGGCCGGCGTGTGAGGCGAGGGGCGGCTGCGGAGAGCCCGGCCGGCGTCGGCGAGGGAGGCCCCGAAGGCCTGAGGGAAAACGTTAGGCCGAGAGGCCGGTCCTTCCCCACAGCGCGGCCGCGGTGCAGTGGTGGCCCCAGGGTGGTCGTGGGCAAGCGCTTGGCGCAGCCTTCCTCGCCTGGGGTGGGAGGAGGCGAGGGGCACGCAACGGGCAGGCCATGGCTGCGGGGCGGCAGCCATCACTCCTCCGTCCGCTGTGCTTACCAGGGCTTGGCCACACTCAGTGCCCCGGCGTCAAAACTGGTGATGTGGAGAGTCTGGTCCAAACAAACTCCCATTTGTATTGTCCCAAATAAAGAAGCTGGTATTTCTAAGTAAACGAAATGTGTACTGAGTGGTGCGTGTGTGTTTTAATTAGGTGAAACAAGCATAGCATACACGTTTAGAAAACAAGGACCCCAAATCTGGGTAATCTGGAGAGCATAAGTAGTAAAAAGTTGAAGTGAGAGAAGTTTGGGACCCTTTTCCCTGACTAAGAAGGTGTAAGAAGGAGGAGGAGGTAAGGAAAGGTCACCCGCAGGGATTTAAAATTACTTTTCCAAGGTGATAAAAATCTGCTTTGGAAATGGGGAAGGGATGGGAAAGCGGGGGGGCTGGCCGTGTGAGTGAATGGAGGTGCCAGGAGAATGCTTAAGCTGTGAAAAATGGAGGCGGAAGGAGCTGCGAACAGCTGACGCATACCTCCGGCTCGGCAGAGGGTCCGGTTTCCCCCCAGGGACTGTGTCACCGCAAGGTTGGCTCCCGTCCCTCCTGCAGCCGGCCCCTGTGCCAGTCCGCTCTCTGATCACGGCAAAATCCCCCTCCAAAAACACTCGGCAGCTTCCAGGACCTTGCCATACCCCACCAGCCGGGACAGTTTCCTTGAACACCGTCCACTGCCGCCGGTCGGTCGGTCACTGTGGGTCAGCCTCCTGCCCGGTGTCTTCACCAGACGTCCGACCGTGCTCCTGCGCTCGCGGCACTGTTGCTTCGGTGCTTTGGGTGCCTGGGTCTCGTTCCGCCACGTTACCCACACAGGCCGGGCGCCGAGGCGGTGCCTGTGGAGTGGGCTTGGCATGGCACGCACATGGCATCCCTGTTCACAGCCCTGCCCAAGAATGGTGGCAACTGCGTGGTACGCGTTCGGTTTTCTTTGAAGTCAGGTATCTTTTTCATCCCAGACGTACTGCTTTAATCCCCTGGAGCTATGTTGGCTTTTCCTCTGCCCGACTTCATCGTCACTTGTGGCGTTTCAGGACATGGTGCTCAAGCCATGGAGTAAATCTATTGTCCAAGGGCTCATTTGTATCTAGACTAACATCCTTTCCTGTCACCATCTACCCTACCGTATCTCCTATTTATGCCCTTCTCACATACAATTACCCTTACAGTTTTGCTGGGTGCTCAGGGGTGTAAGGATTTGCCCAGCAAAGCTCTCCACCTTTTCCTTAAGGAGTCACCTCGTCACCTGCTAAGGCAGCCAGTGTGTGCCCTGGGGAGCGGAGAAACGTCCCACCGTGCAGGGGCCATCGCACCAGATACAGTGAAAAAAATACCCCACAACTGTTATTAAATGTGTTATTTTTATCATGGCTACAGAGCAGAGCATTTCTGAGGCTGAACCACAGACAAAGCAAGGTGTTTTTCCTTTCTTCGCAGGGAGTACCATCATTCCTGGGAACAGTTCTGGCCTCTTGCTTGCTGCCATGCGAAACGAGAGCGGCACTTGTGCGTTTTGCTCCGAGCAGGCTGTCAAGGCCTCCTGGACACATCCCCGGCTGTTTGCTGCTGCCAGGAGGGCTGTGCTCCTGCCTTTCAGAAGCGCCAAGCAAGTTTCTTTGCAGCCTGCGCCCTTGCCCAGGCCTTTTCCTCCACTCTCGTAGCTCCTGTGCCAAGTGGAGCAGGCAGACGGCATCATGTGAGGACGTCGTCCATTTGCTTCAAGCCAGGCACGAGTATCCTTCCGAGTTAAAAATCTTCCAGGGGGTTTTGCTGCGATCACTACGCTATCATTCAGCTGGCAGGTCACGTTTCCGTGTGGCAACCCGGATGTCTGCTTTGCAGTTTCTCAAGCCACGGCAATGGCAAGGAGGGGTTATCAAGTTTCAGAGGGCAGTGCGCCGCTGCTGAGTTCTGTATGCCCAACTTTGGCCAAAAAATCCCTCATTGAAAGGGGGTGAGGAGCACCCAGATAGCAATCCTTTGGAGAGATGGTTCTAGAAACGTTACCAGAGCAAAAAAAAAATCCTTTTGTTAACGGAGCAAAGGGAAGCAACGTGAGGCAGACCTGGAATTGGAGCTGAAGGCATTTCATGGACAGTTTTGTGGTCTACTAACCACTGAGAAACTGTATGTGATTTGAGCTGTCCGTAGGGGTGAGGCGGTGGTACACGACACCCTAAGAATATGGCAACCAGCACAGCAATTTGCCAAACATAGCAATGCGAAGTGATTGAAATAAGGTAAACCATCAGCTATAAATCCAAGAAAGAAAGAATTTCAAAGCGCGAGTCTAAAGGCATTATTTAGCCAAACTGCACAGGGACCTTGTATAGCTGTCAGAGCGTGCAGGAGGAAAGAGGAGAGCTGAATATACACTGCGCTGTGCAAACTGGCAGGCTCGGATTATATGACTGTGGAATTAAAAGGATTAGCTGATAAATTTACTGAACAACTGGCAATTATTTTTATGATGGGAAGTTTATAGAGGGGAAGGAAAAGCTGTGGAGCAGTCATATGCAGAAGGGCTGAAGGGAAGGGTCCCTGCTTTGGCTATCCTGTACCTGCCAGCCCTGGGAGGGAAGGGGAGTTCGTCTGTGCCAGGCGAGGGCTGCCCTGCCCGGCAAGGGAGGAATGCCTTTCCCTTGAGAAGAGGGAGAGCTACTCCTGCGTTGACACTACAAAATCAAACCATTTGGGAAGCATCCAGGGAAAATAAAAAGTAAGACTGCTGTAATCACCTCTTGTCTAAGTAACGTGGGAAACAAAGACTTTATGAGAAGGTGCTACTAACAGACGGTCTATGGCAGAGAAGAAAAACACATCTTACTCCTGAAAAGGGAGCAGTGAGAGATGGAGCAATGAGGGATGGAGTTCCACTGCCTTTGGGGGGCAAAGGAATGAATTGCTGGCCAGCAAGACCAGACAGCGCCGAAATCCCGGATGGTACCGGCACAGCAGCAGCAGCTACGTGACTGCGGAGGACTCACGCTGCAACAGAGACAGGTCACCCCGCGGGTGACCACTGTTTTTATTGCTAATACAGTTGCAGGTGGCACAAGAACGTTCTCCTTATGGTCAAGACCGAAGCAAAGTGCCTCTGCCCAACCGAGGCAAGCTGCCTTCATGTCCGGAGCCACCTTCTGCTGCCCAGCGCTCCTGCAGCCACTGAGGCGTTATCATGGGCTGCCCGAGGCAGGCGAGCCCAAGCAGGACACAGAGTGGTGGGAAGGCCACTGGCAGGCATTGCTCCTGAGTGACAGTGTGTCCCCAGGACTGACTGCACACCCAAAACTGGGGAAAATGTCTCCGGAACTGGCTAAAGTCACAAGAGCAAACAGCAAGCCACGACCGCCTCCCACAGCTGTTCCCCACGAAAGCTCGCGGGTCACATCTAGCCATGTCTGAAGCCAGTTGGCTTAGGGAGGGCTTTTGGCTGTGAAGAGCCTTGCAGAGTCCCAGGAAGGGCAGAGCTGGTAGAGCATGAATGACAGCGCAGAATGAGGGTAAAAGTGGGGGGAAAAGGAGTCCCGATCCTCTGTGGAGTGAGGCGGTAGCAGCGTGGCTGTTCAGTCCCCACCTATGGCCTGCCCAGCCTGGGGTAAACTTCTAAAGCAAGGTCACGATGAGAGCTGGAAAGGAGAGAGGCCGGGGATGGCACGCTCGGAGACAGGCCCCGGTGCTCCCAGGCACTCCGAGAGCCGTGCGATATCACCAGAGAGGGGGAGGCGATGGGCAAAGGCCAAATTTGAAGAAAGAATAGATAATCTGCTCTTCGGGAGGAGAGGGCAGTTCCATACGATTAGACTTTTTAATGACTGAATACAGTTAGTCCAGGGTGCAGCATGGAGCAGTGCCTAGCAGTGGGACTCAGGGAAATAACTGCATCAAGGCAGGTCAACAAAAGACAAGTACAAGGTTTACTGGAGTCCAGTCGGAGCCATAAACTCCTCCTGTGGACCCCAGCACATGAAAGAGCCGTGTGAAGCATGCAGGAGAGGTGCTGCCAGGGAAGGTGGGACTGTACCTCCTTATCTTACAGTTTTGAAATCCAGCTTGAGTTACCAGATATGCTGAAAGGGGCAGAGAAGCAAAAAGATGAAGCGCAGGCGGGTGCACGGAAAGACTTCACAAGCCAGAACGCAGGAGGATGTTCAGGACATTGCACATACCCAACACTGATGCACTGACCTGGGGTACAGATTTCTGCGAAGGCAATAAAAGCTGTCGCGTTCAGCAGAGCTGCTGAGCAACCACCCGTCCAGCCTACCGCGTGACACCAGTCCTGTGCCTTTGACAAACCTTAAAACAAATGGTTGTTCTGGGTGGCGTATGATGGGAATACGCGAAAAACAAAATTCCAGTTGCTCCTACCCTGGGTGCACCAGTCTTGCAGCTCCAGGCAGTGGCTGGAGCACGCGGCAGGGGACCCTGTGGCACATACGACACTGATCGCGCTGGCCAGGGGGTGCGTGAAGCAGCACATTAATCGTGCCGTGTCTCAGATTGCCAGTGGGGAGAAGTGGGGAGGACTTACAGGATTTTTTTTTTTTACTTATGTTTTTACTTATGGCGGACATGCCCTTTCACTGAATCACAGGGGACTTTTTAGGCCGTTTGGGTAAGCCCAGCACCAAACAGTTGCTGGTGATGATAGGTCTGGTAGCCATTACCCAGGGAAAGGAAAGCTGCTTAAACTTCCCAAGAGGGAGAAAATTTTGACGTGAACAGGATGAATCTGATAAAGCAAGGCAAGAAAGAGGTTTACCTTTACCAATGAATCTCAGTCAGGACCTTAGCCTCCAACCTCCCTTGATTTGCCCAAGATCTGGGTGAGCTTTAAGCTACAAGAACAACTACAGTGTTTAATCAACTCTTTCTCCTGGGTGTTCTCAGCAGCCCCAGGCCACACACTTCACATCACGCTGTGTTGCTGTGCGGACAGCAAACGAAGCCCCGCTTGTATTCCCTGTCTGGAGAAATTAGGGGACGGTGTAGGAGGGATTCATACCAGCTGCTCTTGAGGGTGGCTGAGGATCACCCGGGGTCTGGCACAGCCCAGCTCTTCGGTACCAAACCCCGAAAGTCAGCGTGGGACTGAGTCCCACGTGGTTGGTGCTGGGCTCTGGGTCTTCATCACAAATGAAACTGGAAGCTGCAGAGGCTTATATGCTAAAGGAGGTTGTAGGTGAATGATCACTGAGCTTGTTGTGCATTTTTCTTCACTTTTATGATTTTTGAACTTTCTGTGCCTTTCGCTTTGGATAAACATCCAGTTTCAATGGCAAGTCTAGGCAGGTTTGCTGGGGGATTCTTTAAACAAGCTCTGTAGATCCTTTTCAAATGTCAGTTTGGCTGATGGGCAAAACCTTTAATGTCCCCAAAGGGCAAACTCCAGCAGTGCCTGTGGTGGAAAGAGTGAGCAGGATCCGAACTGTGGAAGCGACACAAACAGTGGAAGTTAAAATAACAGAGTAAAGGAAATCTGCGCCCTGTTTGGGGAGCGCAGCTGTGGGTGGTGCGTGGCTGTCATGGGGTTTTCCAGTCACTGCAGCAGAGATGTAGAAGATGATGGGCTCCACTTGGGATTCTGCCTTTGGAGTCTGGGACTGGGGAGCTGACATTCCCCAAAGCCTGGGACAGGTTCCCGGGGCAGGATCCCTGTCCGCATCCACTCTGTTTCACGTGTTCTTTCCCTGGAGTGTGCATTAGTGGCTGCTGCTCAGCAGACAGAGGGGGAACCTTGTCCGGCTCTGGTCAAGGATCTGAATGAACCGAGGAGCGGTGGGGGATTGCGTGGCCAGGGACACGGCCGAAACCACACCTCAGTGAGTCTGTTCTCGCTCGCACGTTTGTGACGTGCAGCAACTCTTTCTGCACATGTCTTGATTTTGCAGTGATAATATATGGAATAGGTGTAACTAAAATACACAAAAATCCTAACCAATTAAGTGCCAGACACTGAAACAGGAGGCTTCCCATTAAAAGTTATGCGTTCTGTGTAATTAAGGTATTTTCTCTTTTCATAATGAAGTTCCTCTCCCTGAATAAGCAGTTGGAAAGCAGCAGGTGTGAGGGGGAAGGAGCCTAAACCAGGAGCGTGGGGATAAATTAGCAGGTTCATGCGTAATATTGCTAACCCCATTCGCAATTTCTAAGCCTATGTAGGTGTTTTATTTTCTAACTCTGTTAGAAAGACTGTCAGAAAATAATTAGGCTCTGTCAACAGTTCCCCTATTCCCAGATTACTGCTTCCTGACTCATTAGAGCTGCTGAGGTTGGCAGGAAACTTGTTTTATAGTAATTTCTGTTAGCGGTGTCCCTGGAGAAGAGACAACACCGAGCGTGTGACACCGGCGTTAACTTCATCCTCGTGATGGAGGCATGGGGGGCGGCCGGGAGCTGTCAGGATTGCAGCACGGTGATTATTGCTGGCATGAGACGACACCACCTTTATATCCCGGTGCTGGAGCCGGGACAGGCCAACTGGGGATCTCGGGCTGCGTGGCCGACGGCTGGGCAAGGTTCAGTTTTAAGGTCTAGAAGCTGGTGTGCACAACTGGCTGCTTTCCTGGACATTTGGCTGGGTCGTAAGGGTTTTAAAAAAGAGAAAAAGGGGCCGTTTAAAATCCATTAAAGAAATGGGTCTTCCCATTCCATCCCAGGCATAAAGCCACAGCATAAAGCCACAGCAGCGTCCCCGTCCTTGCCTCCGAGAGTGGCAGCCGTGATGTGTAAACGCAAGTTGGCTGTGTCAGGAGGCACCTGGCTTCCTGGGAGCCCTGCACGGCCGCCTGCCCGCTGGCAGCAGGGCGAGCGTCCGGCTGAGCGCGTCCCAGGGCAGCAGTTTGTCCCCTGGAGCTCTCTGTCCCTTCCTTTCCCCATCCCACGAGCACTGAGATCATTAGGCAAAACCTGGTATTCAAGTTGTGATAATACTAAAGCAGCCGTGTCATCAATGCAATTAGAGGGTGTTTTTAAAGCCGCGATATTTACCCTTTTGTGTTTAAAATTGTAGAAAATATCCATATCGATTTGCACAGCACAACTCAATACTGCTTTTCCTCTTCAAAAATGTAACTGTTTTCTATTTAGGTCAGCCTAACACCGCATAAGGGGTATTTTTACCATTAGAAGAATACTCAATATATTGGGCTTTTTCCTTGTGTTTTATGAAATAGTTTTAAAAGGACTTTTCAAAGGCTGTGGTCAGTAGGATAACAGAAGAGGATAACACAAAAGGTAGGCTAGCGCTAACGAACAGCAACACAAACTGTTGTCTGTACGGGACAGGGGGAGAATGCCATTCACAGGTAACGGTTAGCCCCAGAGACCGGTGCACTGGAAGTGACATGCAACGTCCATAGCAGAAGGTTACGAGCTTAAAAACTGGTGAGATTTTCTGTTCCACATTATTGCCCTATTAGTTGGAAACAGCAAAGGCGAAAACACAACTGGGACCCACAAGGTGGCTGTGGCTGTCAGCGCGGGGTTTTCGTTAGCCTGGGTAGGATGCGGTGGGTGATGTAATTCCCACGCCGATGGAGAATGAGGTACTTCAGGGTCTAAGGCTCTGGGAAACCTTGGGACATTATGGTCAGAAAGGATTAATTCCAGCTGGAGCAGCTGCAGGGGGTGACTACAAGGGAAATCAGAGCCTAGTTCGTAACTGGAAGATGGATATTATTTTTTTTCTTTATCACAGTGAACGCCGAGGTTACTCCCCATGAACACCTAGGAGGAAGAGAACAGGTACAAATGACAGGCTGATGAGGACACAAGACCTGTACGTATGAACTGGTCCCCGGTACACTGCGGCTGGGAATTAGGAGAGTTTCTGATCGCCGCAGGACAGACGGACAGTGGGACCTTCTCTGGTGGGAGCACAGGAGGGCGAACCAAAAGGCACCGCAGCGATGTATTTAATACCAGCGTTAACCATGGGTTAATTGTTGACTCTAATGACCTCCAAGGTCTTCTGCAGCTCTGCCTTCCCACGTCCCAACTCTGCCCCTCTGCATTCGGGGAAGGCAGCGCTCAGGCACAGACCTGGGCCAGGGCTGGCACCGGCCCCGGGCACTGACTCCTGCGCGGAGAGCGCAGCAAGCCCCCGGGCTGCCGGCACGAACGGGTCCTGTGGAGCGCCGCACTGCGCAGGTTTGCCATGGCTTTTGAAAATCTTAGCACAATGCTTCAGGTCACCTTCGTTATTCAAGCAAAAGAAAGTGTTGCTTGGTCTAAATATTAGCAGGGTACGTGTGTCTGTGACAGAGAGAGTGCTTGTTTTCGGGTGCTAAGGAGGCGAGAGCGCTTTGAGTTGGTCAAGTGAAAACAAGCTTATTTTGTTTCAGTTGAAAGCTTTAATAATTGAATCCATCTATTTAGAGTATTTCCCAATTTCTGAGGAGCTTATGATGTTTATCAGAAGGATTCGTTTCTACCTCCTCCTCTCCTGCAGGCGGTAAGGAGCACAGCGTAACACCTGTAACGCAGCGGCACAGGAACATCGCCCGGGTTATTCGGGCTCCCCATCCTCCAGCTACAACCACACAGAGCTCATCGTGGAAGGAACAAAGCTGGGACAAGTGTGCTTGACTGCTAGCCATCAGTTTGCTAATTAACAACATCCCAACATAAGTTTCTAATGATTTTCCACTTACTGCAGCATCATGCCCTGACGTTTGGCTTCCCCGGGCTGCGCTAGCAGGGACACGGAGGTGAGTGAGTGACTTACCGCCGGAAACAATGGCAGATGCGTGGGTCCCGCTTGCAATAAAGGTAATTGTGCTCTGGGACGGGGAGGACCGTGGTGTCACTCCAAGGCCTTTTTCGTCCCTCTGGAAGGGCCACCCCGGTTTCCCGCACGCTGCCTGGTCCTGCTGCGGGGAGCCGAGGTCTCTGGGTCCCGGTCTGCCACGCTACAGTTCATCCGGAGCACTTCACGCAGAGACGTTTCTCCAGGATTTCAGAGATTCCCTGCTTGTCCCCTGTCAGAGCGGCAGGTCCTTGCCACCACCCTCTTCTCGGAACCCAGCGGGTGTCTGTGTTCTGACAAGACCCCACAGAGGATGCGGGAGATTTCCGTTGTGCTCGGCTGCATGAACCGGATTGGCGACTCCTCGGCACACGTTGTCCAAGTTAAACATTTTGGCCCTTCTGTCTGTCGTCCTCACTCGAAATCAACCTTCTACAGACTGGTATCATTGCCAAGAAAACCTTCATGTCACCAGCCAGCGGCTGGAGAAGAGCCCGGCAGCGCTGCAAAAGCTGAAATCCTGCCTCTCCTGGGCGAGCGGGGCTGGGTGCCGGACGCTGGCTGTGCTCAGAGGTGAGCGACAGTACTGTCCTTCCTGGGGACAGGAGCTGCAGGTTTTCCTCCTTCCCCAGAGGCAGCAGCTCCGTTTCAGCCCTTGCCGTGGCCTCCCCAGCACAGGGGAACCATCAGAAATAGCACGGCTTTTCTCAGGCGTTGCTGGCTCTGCGGTGTCTGAGCATCCCCACAAAGCTGGACTTCAGCCCGGGCGCCACGGATCCCGGCCAGGGCATGTCCCACCAGGTCCCGTGCCGCTGCACCCACGCAGGGAATTTGGCCCCAAGATAACAATCGTTCCTGCAAGAAGCCGTGCAGGCGCTGCGGACCCGGTGGCCAGGACCTGTCCGGAGGCACGGAGAGCAGCAACCTCCTCCCTGTACCAGCGTCTTCTGCACCCAGGGCTGTTTCCCCTCCGCAGCAGCGGTGTTCGGCCGGCGATGCCGCGCAGGGTGGCATGTCCCGGCAGGAATGCTCCCGAGTCGGGCATGTTTTCCAAACTGCTTTACCGGGAGTACCACGGCTCAGCAGATCATCTAGTGGCAGGGCATTCCCAAGCGCCGATCTCCCTGTGGCAGGCATGAAACATTCCTGGAAAAGGAGCAGTGTTTTGGGCAGCAACAGTGGTTCTGTCCCGCTCCAAGAGCACAAATCACACTTGTGCTTTGTCTCTCCTTTCTCCCTTCCCCAATGCCCCGTTTGAGCTGGAAACGAAGCCAGCGCCCGCGGACTGTTCTCCTGGCCGGAGCTCTGGGTATGGCTCGGAAACCAGCGCAGGATGGTATTTACGCTAAATATGCTTCAAATCAATAGAGAAGGGAAATAAGATACTGCCCGTGAATATGCAGAGATACGGGTGAACGGCAGCTGAAGACGGCACGGCGTAAGGGCAGTGGTGGCTCTGGCCCAGGCGCAGCTGCTGGGGACGGGGTTGGGAGGACAGAGATGGACCAAACACAGCTCGTGGGGTGTTTTAAAACACTTGCTTTTGCAGAGGGTGCTTCTTTCGAGGAAGTAGCAAAAAACACTCTTTAATGTCAAAATAGTCTTTGGAGGGGAAAAGAAATACAACACGAACTGGAGATTTACAGATTGGGAGCAATTAAAATGTAAACAATAGCTAGCTTCATTAGAAGTCAAGATGGGACGGTGCAGACAGACCAACAGGCTGATTGTCCTGTCACCTTCTTCTTCATCACAGGTGCTGGGATGACTTTTCTCCCTCTCCCTGAACTATCTCAGCGTTCCCTCCACCAGCGAAGGGCAACGTACAGCTGCCGACAGAGCCACGGCTGAGACGCGGGACTAATGAGAGGCGCTGGAGCATTTGGACTCCCCTAATTTTTTATCATCTCTGTCTCGGACACCCTGCAAATTCTCCTCGATGCTGGGAGAAGCGAGACTGTGCTCGGTATTGAACCCGCGGTACTTGGAAGCAGATTTAAAAGCAGTTCAGAAGTCTTCTCTTTATTTCTGTGGATTTTGGATCCAATTCCTCTTGATCAAAGATAAATGAAGTTTACAGCTAAATAGTGCTTGCCAAGAAAATAATTCACAGCCTTCCTTCTTATTGCAAATCAGTTTTTCTTTTCCTGCAAGCACATGGAGGATGTCCTGTCCTGTGACCGCAGCATCTGCTTCCCAGACCCCAGAACAGTTTTAATACCCAGGACCCTCGCGAGGGATGCACAGCGGGTTTCACGAATTCCCCAGCACGTTACACAGTGCTCCCTCCACCCCGAAACCTCCACTTCCAGCTCAGTTAACGGCCTTTTTCCCCACATTATTTCAGCTAAAATGCAGCTCCAAAGCAGAGCGTTCCCACCGACTTTCCCTTGCCCTTTCCTCGAGTCGGCGGCCACTGGTTAGCTGCCCTGCTGCTCTCTTCCTCCCTCCTGGGACGATCTGACCAGGTACCGCTTCCTTGAGGCTGCTGCAACTGCCGTGAGAGCCACAATTAGGCAAATTTTTAAGAGCCAGATTCTGCTGACAGCTGCGGGAGTGGGACGTTGTATTCTTTCATAAGCATACATGTAAATAAGAGACGCATTTTGTGGTCTGCGTTTCATCTTTCCGTCAAACACCACCCTCCTACACGCTCTTCTTGCGGTGAGGAGCCCGTGCTCCCGTGCGCTGCCGGAGCGTAACTGAGCCGCTGGTGGCACAAGGCGATGCTCCGCTGCCAGCGCTCGCGCAGAAGGCACGGGACGGCGCTGCTGCCACCGTCATGCGCCCTACGGCTTCTCGTCTGGCAAAACTCACTTCCATAGCTTCTTTGCCGCTTGCTCATCGCAGTTCCTAAGAGGTAACTGGAATTTGTCAGGATTACGTAGGGAGCCCTCACAGCTCCCCTGCTGCGATTATTACAAGTCCCATTATAACTCCATTGTGAAATATCGTACAGAACGAGCAGCCGCTGATCCAAGGGCAGACGTTCTCAGAACTGGAAAAGCAAGACAGCACTTAGCAATGGAAATACGTCAGCCGGTCGCAGAGATTTCGTCACAAATAAGGGATTGTAGAACAGAAGAATGATTGCATAATGCTTAATAGCTGCGAGCTTAATAACGATCCACTTCTAGATCACTATGGACTGAATCCTGTAGAAAACCCCATTCACCCCCCCAAAAAGGAGCTGCGTTGCTTGCACAGCGCTTACACAGAAACTGCTGCTTTCCTGACGCATCGCGAGGACCATTGCGTGGCTTGGTTACAAGGCTCCGCAGACCATCTTTGGCACGGGCTCGGCTTTAACTGATGCCAACTGAAAGACTTCTCCTCAACGGACCGGAGGACAAATCCTGCGTCTGCCGCAGCTCACCATTTCTTAGCTTTAACTAATAATTTCTTTTGAGCCAAACAGTTGCCACAACCAAAATATTCCTGCTCCAACTGCACTACATCGACACGTTGTCATTTTCAAGAATTCCAGTTACCGCTTCAGTTACCTTACAGCGACGCAGCGCTGTTAATACCTGTTTTCACCCCATAGATTTGGCAAAGTGGGAGGATTCTTCTGAGGAACAGCACGCAGGTGCCCAATACTCCCCCCACCCCAAATCCTTTTGCCCGGTTATCATTCTCATTGAGGTGCAGTAGAGATCCTCAAACACAGGTGATGGGAGCTTGTCAGGTTTGTAAAATATACGAGACACTGGATTTCCAAACCCCATAAAAGAGGCAGCCACCCGGGCGGGCAGCCGAGCGGCGCCTCTGCACACGGACAGGTTGGCTAAACATTTTGCGCCCATCGGGAGACAGAGTCGTGCACTTTCTTGCTGTAACACCTCTATTGAACGCAGCAAAGCCACAAGCCAGCCTGTCTCGCTGGGCACAGGGTCTCTGGGTACAAGAAACGGCATTTCACGGGCAACCATGTCTCAGAACGGAGCCCAACCGCCCCCATGCCCCCGTCCTCCCTGGGGCAGCCGCCAAGGCTCCCCGCTCCAGCCTCGGCGGCACAGAGCGCTCTGCGTCTCGTTCCCTCACTGTTCCATCCCTTTACCAGCTAACTTCAGCAAATCCAGGACCACACTTAGACCCATCCTCCGTAAACCATCAACCCAATCAACAGTTACGTCCCGCTTTGTCAAGGAATTTGGGTTCGTGGAGAGGCAGAAGAGACCAGCACAGTTCTGCCGGTGTTCCCGAGGCAGCCGTAGTACAGTTACGTGAACCGTGGAAGCTGCCTCCCTGCTCGTGTTTACAGTTCTTCACTCAACTCCTTCTCCAAAGCACCTGAAAGCAGCAAAGCACACACCCCCCCAGCTTTAGTTTCACCGAGAGAGTTTTCTCACAGGGCGAAAGCTGAGACAGCGCCGGCATTGTGCGGGGCACCTGGCAACAAACATTCGCTGCACAGGGAGTTCAGCATAAGGACAAAGATTTGGAATTGTCTCTTTTAATCCTCAAATAAAGTGGGTAAACAAGCTTTTTTAATGCCTCCTTTGTTGACTGAGCAGTTTCACACCCATGGGACCCATCATTCAGCAAGCCAGAAGAAGAAAAGAGGAAAGGAATGAGAAGAGGTGTGCTGGCCCCCACCACCGGGCTGGAGGAAGCCCGTGGGCAGGGGAGCTCAGCACCGGGCTCACATCAGCCCACACCCATCGTGTACACACCATCCTTCAAACCAGCCCCAGCTCCCCTGGGGAGAGAGCTGCGGGAAGGATCTGCAGGACAACAGACAAATAAAACCGATAGCCGCGCGGGGCACACTGGCAGACGCTGTTCTAAGCTTGTAAGTAACGGAGAAGCGGGAAGACTTCCATGTGGCTTCTGTAAATGCATCCCGAGATCTTCGAGGGAGCCGGCACACGCGCAGGAAAGGGACAGCTGTTTGGCAGAGGCTGCTTGGGTTTCCACGAGGCATTGGACAAGGCTCTTCACAGCTCTCAGAAGCCCTGGAACAAGACTGGAGGTCTCCCCCCAGCAGTTAATGGGTTAAAAGGAAACAGCAGCCTCAACGGAAAGACTACGGAACAAATGGGAATTAACAGGCAGTTTTGCCAATGGTAAAGAGCAACGGGACAAGATCTGAGGACGGCAAAAAGTTATCTAGAGTTACCAATATGTTACTGAATGCAGAGAGTGCCTGGCTCAGTACGATGATGCTTTAGCCAACACGTGCCTTCCAGCTTTAACACTTTCTGTTGATACAGAGAATCACTATAAACCTCACTAAACTGTTTTCACGGTTAAGGACTTTGTGATAAATATGAAAAAGTACCTGTTTCCAGTTTGAACTGCTCTAGCGTTGAGTGGCCTTTTTTAGACTACTGTCCTCTAGATTAAAAAGCCCTTTGATAAAGTTTCTATTCCAACGCTATGATTTTGTAACCTTTCCTTTGATAAACTAGAATGGGCTCCGGTCTCTCACCCTAAATAATGTTTTCCAAGCTTTTAATAATTTACATGGCATTTCTCTGGATTTTTTAAAAGCCAGAGGCATAGTCATCGCATTCATCCACTGCAGCCACAGTGCCAAACGCAGCGGAGCCTTCCCACGAACGCCCGAGAGGAACGCGCTGGACCTTTACCCCGCAGTGTCCCGTTCTGCCACTTCCTCGGTGCGACGCTGCAGCCCAACATCCAGCGTTCCTGGTGCGTTTTCCCATACACAACCTTGCATCGATCTTACCCAGACCGCGCCGGGCAGCCATCGCCAAGCTCGCCGGCTTTACCAGGGGGCATCTGTCTCCTTCCAGGTCACTGCTAAATCTTACACAGCCATGGACTGCTCTTTGGGGTGAATCTGAAACACGTTCAGCGACTGGCTATCGCCTTTCCGCTGTTAAATCTTTCAGTTTTCAATTTGTCCTCGTGGATTTTTGTATTGCTTTTGTTAAATCAGGCACTATACCTCGCAGTATCAACCCGAATGCCTTACAGAAGCCTAAGCAGCACATCAGTGTATTTTCAGATAATCTGGAATATAAAAATATCATTTCAGACTGATAAGATCTATTTTCCATAAACTCACATTAGCCGACCTCTCACTGACTTTAAGACCTATGTTAATGTATGACTATGTGGCCTGTCACCTTTATCCTTTAAAATGTAGCTAAATAGAATTTCCCAGGTCTTTCCCACCAGATTTTCCTTGGCTCAGATTTATACTCTTCTGCTAGACTCTTGTCAGGACGGAATAAACAGAAACTAGACCACCGAAGCAGCCGGGAGAGAAGGAGGGACAAACGTCGTTTGCAGTAGGATCTCCAAGAGCCACTTTGGCAACGGTGAACTCCAGGTTTCCCTGCCCAGATAATTCACCGTAAGAGACTAAACAATCGATGGCAGTGAAAAACGTCCTGTAGGAAGGCAGACCTCTGCGGGCACTTCTGTTGCACCTCTGCTCAAACACTGCACGCAAACGTGAGACGCTGCTGCTGGCAGCGACCAGCCCGTGCCCGCTGGAGGGGCGGAGGGAGTAATGCAGCCCCAGCAGTGCCCTCCCTTCCCAGCGACTACGCAGTTCCTTGGCCTTTGTTTTTAAGAATGCAGAGTGTAACTCCACAGCCAAGAAATTCCTCTACACGAACTTCTGGAGAACAGAGTAGTTTCACGCAAGAGAGAAGAAAAGCCCCAACTTACGGGAGGTTTTCACAAACGAGACCCCAGCGTGTCTCTTCCCTTTTTGCTGCCATTCAAAAGGGTGATCAGCTTTGCTGTAACATTTGAGTTGGGAAGCAGCGTCAGAGCAGCGTTGTACAACCGTACACAATACGCTGCCGAAGGATACCAGACGCCGGAACACGAGTTCCCTTTCCTTAGCAGATCCCGAAGCCACAGACCAATGTGCTGGAAGAGAGGGACAGATTCATGCCTCAGTGCATGAAGCATACCTTACATTGTCTCTGCACTGTTGGAGGCCGACTACACGATTCACAAACACAGAAGAAGAGTGAAATACCCTCCTCTATTCCAAGACAAAAGCAGCATTATGCACAAATCCCAAATGAATTTCCTTTCCCTTTTCATTTAGCGAAAAGAGACAGGATTTATTTGGTTTTGCCCCCCATCTGGTGTACATTCACAGTGAGTAAGAATGAGTTTTGTTTCCAATACATGTGTTGGATCGAGACCTCAGGGAGAAAGAAAAATCTGCACTTCGTGAAACCACATGTCAGTTCCCATTTCTGGCATTGCTGCACGCAGCACAAAAGCACCCAAACAAAGCAGGATTCAGGGTATAAATTGTTTCACAGAATATACATCTTGAAGGGACAAGTACAAATATTACAAAATGAACAGAATTGCTTTTAAAATACTTATATTTGTTTAACCGTTAAAAACAGACACGTACAGAAAGAGGTAGCAAAGCTAACAATTTCCTGCTGCCCCAATTAGTGTTGCCTGCATGCACTGGGAAAGTTACTGCGGAACCGAATCTCCGGACATCTTTTCTGGAAAGGACTGTAGACAACTTGCAGTTTATTTCTGACAATGCTACGTGAAGGACTGCGGCAAATCCACAGGCTCATGAGCAGCTGTTTCACGTTGTCTGGCTTAACGAAAAGGCATTGAAAGAAAAAGGTTGTCTGTGGTTTACTTCAGAGAGCAAGAGAGGGGGAGAGAGAGAGCGCAGGAGCACGCACACGCGAGGGAGACCACACACGAATGTAAGAGGAGGCCGCGAAGTTGCACTTGCCCTGCCACCACAAGAGGGAAGTACGACAGGTCCGTGGGTCCCAGAGTTAGGATGGAGTTCGGTATTAGCTTGGTCCCATGGATAGAAACATCACTTGACAGACTCAAAGCTAAAAGCAAGGCAGAAAAGATTAAGGGAAGCAGAACTCCACATGTTGCATGCATGCACGCGCTCTCTCACACCCTCTCTTTCCGGCTTTCTGAGGTCCCAGCAAGGTCAGCTCAAGAGGTTCTCCCATCCAACATGTAATAGCGATACATTAAACCTAAGACCAGTGCTCCGAAGATGGGGATTAGCCATGTTGACCAGAAACTATGGAGAGAAAAAACAAAACAAAAATACACACAACATAAACCAGAAGAAAGTATCAAGTTAATAATTCATTCAAGATGTTCATCGCTTATTACACGTCTGCTTTCATCTAGGGAACTCTCGGGACCTGTGTCCCGTCAGCCCACAGAGCAGCCGTACGGGCCGTGGCTCACAGGGCTGGGCAGCTCTAGCCCGGCCCCTGTGAGAGGCCCCTGCGCCCGCAAGGCTGGCTTATAAAATAGCAGCTGAATTCCTGAAGTTTCCAGTCGGGCACACAGAGAAACCAATTTGGGTTTTTTGTTGTTGGTTGGGTTTGTTTTTTTCCTTAAATAAGTCAGACTGTAATTTGTGCTATACAAACAGCCGAGTTGACTCAAGGATGGCAATTGCTACAGCTATGCCACAATAAATCTTCCTCACTCATAAACGAGAGGCCACAGGCTCACCTTCAGCAGCCTCCTTAGCAGAAGAGTTCTGCATCAGCTACGAAAGACTAGGACCCTGCTCTGGCTGTAAGCACTCCTGGATTTTCAACTGAACAGGGGGCTCATGGTAAAGATCGTCCAAAAAAACGCACATCACTGTGTTGCCACACAGAGTCGCCTGCAGCGACCACCCAAATAATCACTGTAGTGCACAGGGACCGCAGCCGCAGTTGTGTAACATGAACACGGGGGCCAAAAGTTTCCAAGCTGCAAAATACCAGGATGCCTGTTCTGCCCAGCGTGGAGCAAGGGACTTCTCACCGCCGGCTGTGTCTCCACGTCCGGCAAGGGAGGTGCACGCCCTGGCAGGTAACTCGGTGCGCTGCAGTTTGGCAACGTACTTTGGACTATCTGCTTGCAGGAAGGACAGTGCAGTAATACCCTCAGGGTGGTTTTTTCCCCTGCCCATTAGACTTAATGTGCAGTTCTACAAATGGAGAATCCTAACCCCTCAATTTCTTACGCTTATTTTAAGAGCGTACTATACCTTGCTTGGCCTGAGGATGTCATACTTGGATCCTGAAGGAGGAAAGAAGGAGTTAGCAGGGGGGAAAAAAAAAGAAGCATTAAACATGTGCTAATAAGACTACAGGACTGAACATGTGATTACAAATACAGAGGAAAAATAATCCTCCCTTCCTCTCCCAACCACCCTCTGTCACAAGCGCAGATGTTTCTGGTGATGTTTGCCCTCATCCTCACCTCCACATTCTTTCCATCAATCCAATCCCTCCCACCCAGTCCTCAACTTCACACTGGAACTTGCACCCCTCTCAAAAAAATGTCTTGCTCATTACCTCGCAAACCAGGCTGTTCGTCTTCTGTGCTGAGGATGGTAACTGGCACTCTGATACGGAGAGCCCTTTCACTACGATCCTCTCTCCAAACCCCTGCCCATGTCCCTGTTTGCCATCCTGCTGCCTGACCCCTGAAGCAAACAACCACAATGTTCCTCTTCAGTTCTTCCCTTGCACACAACCCGTTTCCAAACTTTTATACTTCTCCTTTCATGAAACTATGAAAATTTAAATACTTTTTCCAGTCAGCTGAAATTCTCATTTAGGCTTTCGTGAACTCCACGATGGCTGTTGCTACTTTCCAGTTTAATCAATACCTACCAGCCAAAAGTCACCTTTTCTGCCTATCCTAAACAGAATTATCTCCATTTCTTGAGAGCTTCAGTGTTTACTTTTGTACCATAATACATTCAGCGGATGCGAAACATTGACACTTATCTGTGGGGAGTTACCTCTGAGCTGCGTCGCAAGAGTATACATGTACAATTTTTTTCTTTTTCGTTGTTCCCCGCTATTTATTTTTACATTGCTGACTTCTACCTCTTGCTGCTATTTTTAAATTATACTTGGGCCTGCTTTTAAAACAGATGTTACACACTGGAGAAAGACCTTAGCTGTACATAACTCATTGGACTTCCTCCTCAGTAAAGAAAAATATTTGAAAAAAAATAACTCATATCCAAGGGAGCTACTCGGATTATTACTTATTTCTATGCAGAGTTTAGGCATGTGATTCTGTTTATGAAATCGAGTTGACCCAAACAATAAATCTTAAGGTGAATATATGCATAATCACGCAGTCCTGCTTTATAACCAAGAGTAGGTTTTACTCAGCCTGCGTTATTCTTTCTATGGCTGACTACAGCAAGCAAACGCTCCCAGGGCTTCAGTCGCCACTCTCTCTGTTGACAGCTTCCTTCTTGATTCCCGCTACTCTGCGAGTGGCCCTGCTTTGAACAACACCTAATGAAAGCCTTGTTGAAGGCAGAGCTGCACCGGGTCCAAGCCTTCAAGCCAAGCGAGAAGAGAAGGCAGCTGCAAGGCACATGTTTACCTCTCAGATGGGATTCTATTTATTACCACTTCCCTCTCCCCATCCATTTCAAAGCCATTTTTGCAACACTGTGCCCTGTTCTAATCCAGGAGTACCTGAGTTTTAAGCAACACCAATGATTACTAGGGCAGTTAACAGAGAAATCTTGTTTTACAGCCAACCCCACGGTGGCTGTGTCTGTCTCCTGGCTTGAATGCAACAACACTAACAGTTCAGTGGTCAGGACATAGCGAGTAATGCAAAAAAACGCTCTGTGGCTCAAGGTGTGGAAATAACATTGCTGATGTCAGGGCAGAGAGGGCACAAAAAACACTTCCAATTGCACACTGAGTGACTGCTGAGCTTCAGAGCAAACAAACAAAAAAAAGTATAATTTGCTTGGAAGATTTATTCATTACTGTAGTTTGCGTAAACATAAAGCCACAAGCTCCACAGGGAGGAGAAAAAAAAGAAAGAAAAAAAAAAAAGGCATGTGACAACTTCTTTGTTCATTTTGTGACCATACCATCATCTCCACAGCATGAAATTAAAACAGAAAAGTAAAGCACTAATTGCTTACCTTAGAACCTTCTTTTTTACGATCGTGCTGTCAAGGAGGAAAAAAAAAGAGAAAAAAAGATAAGCACTGACTTCAAGAGAAACCTGCAGTCTTTATGAGGGAATTGTTCCGTACACAGTCCTCATCATAGGGGTAATTGCCCGGATTTGGTTTTCAAAGGAGTCATTTCTGCAGCGCCCAAAGGCACCATCTTTGTAGCATGTAGTTTGTGCCATGCCCCTGCGATCTCTCACCCTCCTGAACTCTAAATTACAAGGCAAGGGGAAGTTACAGTACTACCAGCTGAGGAAGGAACCAATTAGATTAGCTTCTTTAAGTGCCCCCAACTTAATTGTAGTGAGAACTATGTTCTGAATGGTGAAAAGAGAAGACTAATTTAGTTTTGTTTCCTCAACAGAGATCCTCTTTCCTTAACAGAATTCCTGGACAACACAGAGACTGCCCAAAACCCTTAACTACTTACTTATTTTGCAAGACATATCTTGGTGTATGTGCTTAGTGGGTTACACAAAGGGGAGTCACACTTCTACACGGTCCCCTCATGTGTTTGAAAGAGGCTGTCACAGCCAGCTGGTCCTTACCGGGTGGATCTCCCCTATGTAGTACTGCTGGAGCATGTCCCTGGCATCTGTGGAATGTCCAACATCTTCGAAGCTCTCTGTGGCATCTTTACCAGCTTGTTCGAGCAAAACTTCTTCTCCACCTGGATGCTGGAAGAGAAGACTTCAGGTGAGCAAAGGGCTAGATGCAAAAAAGGTACCAAGAGTGTCAGCCGCCTTCCTTCCAATCTCTTCTGTTCATCACAAATGCTTCAAAACAACATCATCAATAAAATCTTCCAAAGGTTCAATTGTCCAACCTCTGCTTCAGGAATTCACAGAGAACAATGTGTGCTGCACAGCCTGGAAAATACCTTGCATAATAAAAATCCCTCCAAAGAGGTGAATCCCCAACATACACAGGGAAGCACAGCTTTGTCCCCCACAGCCGAGCTATCCCTTCTGTGATTCTGTAACAGATTTGGTCAAGAAAATAGTACGGGAGAAAGGATATCCTCATGTAGCTTTTCATGGGCTTCGCTGCATAGATCAGACTCCCTCGCTTGCAACTCCTGCATGATTTTATCAAGAACTTTCCTGAGGCAACTCGAGAGCTAGTGAAGCACAAGACAACACTGTCTTCACAGACACCAGTGGAGGAAAGCATATTCTACATCTTCAGATACTACAAAAAATTAATAGTGTTTGTCTGACAGCCTCTCTCTACACATAACTGTTCAATGAGGAGTGGAGAAGAACAGAAGTTGCAACGACGAGAGCACTAAATCCCCAGGATGCTCCACAACAACACCAGCATTTCTGTGGGTAGCAGACGGTCACAGACAACTGTGAGACCAAGCGTTATGAACTGACAAAAAAACCCTGATGCGATTCTGTTTTCCTTGATGGGTTGGGCTCTTCTCTAGCACTGTCAATACCATAATTCTAGGAACAGATTGGCAATGGAAAGCGCTAACCACAAAGCTCGCAAAGCACAATCTCTTTACAGGGGGCGTGTGAACAAATAGTTGGGTTTGAACCATCAGCTAACCCAGTTAATCCAATAAAGTGGTCAGCCTTCTGAGTGCACACACAGGGACTAACCCAGTTTTCTAGAGCATCAGGCAACAAGCACTAAAGACACCAGTTTAGAAGATGAGACTTGTTCACTGCTGCCTGAAATGCCTCTAATGGCTACAAGCCTGGAACTGGAGACTCGAGATATTAGACCAAATTTCAGATCAAAGGACTAACACACCTGTCTGTAATATATTTTTCCTTCCCACAGACACAGAACAGTTGCCATTGCCCCTCTTCCTTGAGCTTGTCTGGTTTTGCTGCCGAAAGTCTAAATATTCCCACTTGGCTATCACACCTCATACCAAACATACTCAGTATGGACATAAAAACAGTCCAGTTGTTTACTCCAGTGAGTTGCTGCAGCCAATTCTGTAATCCTCATATCAGAGCTCTGTATTCTGAATAAATCCCTTTATTGTCCAGGTATGTAACAAAAAATCAACGTGGAGCTTTCTCAGCAGCATGAAGGGCAAAGTCTGCAGTCCTAGGACACAGTTTGGTTAGCAGTCAGTTATTAGATTGCCTTAGCTGTAAAGCCAAGTGAGGTTCCTCTCTGCCCATTCCCTCTGTGCCTGGCTACAGATCTTGCTGCCATTTCTCCCACACCAACCCTCGCGCTCACTTGATGTCAGAGGGAGTCACATCAGGGACTACTCCAGCAGAAAACCCACACTCCAAAAAAAAAAAAAAAAAAAAAAAAAAAAAAGAAGCGATTATCTGCTGGGGTGGCTCACTACAGAGTTGGATGCATGTCTCTGTTCGCGCAAGGGAGTCAATGGAAACACAGGCTGCAGCAAAACCACCCTTTAGATCATTTCTGCGCCTCCTGGATCACACTCTCGGGCTCGGCTGCAGTGATGCTGTATATTGCCTATGCGAATTACTCAGAACTGTCCAATTGTCAGCTATTTTATAAGTATTTTTGCAAAGATCCACAGAAACCAGGGGATGAAAAACTGGCCATTTACTTTTAGACTTCTAGAAGAACTCCTTAGGGATGTGTCACCAGAAACCTCATTTCAGATGGAAAAATATCAGAACTGAATTTTAAGAAGACAACCTTGCTTTCCTAATTATCCACCCTAAAAGGGCAGTCAAAAACCTGCAGTAACAGGGAACATGCAGTGGATAAAGGCTTTCAGTGGCATCCAGTCTTTGCACATACAAGAGACAAGAAGAAAGGTAAAGTTTACTCCTCTTTACATCTTTGGGTCTGAAGCCTTTCTATGCACTTGCTAAATCCACAAGTAAGAAAAATAATTATTTATTCATGCACATCCGTCCTTCACTATAATCACCAAGCCAAATGAAAAGAAAACTTAAAAACGTTTTGGCATATCGTATTTCTGAAAGGACTCCCTAGTCTAGACAACCACAACTGCAGCCAGACAATTCTTACTTGTCATACCCGAGCAAACGTAAAACCAGACTATTTATACAGGAAGTCATTTACTCTGCCACAAAACTTCCCAGAGCTACAGCTCCTCCAGGAAAACATGAAAGCTGGAAGTGTTGCAAAATGTGACAAAAAAAAAAAAAAAGTATTTCCAGAGGAAGTAATGGCTGAAAAATGTCTGTTTCTTTTCAGAAACAGACAAAAGTAAACAAGAACAGAAGAGGTGGGCCCAAGCACCAGTCCTCAGAAGTCTTCCTTAAAGCAGTAACAGAACCGGAACCTCCTTGTCACTGGAGCCTTCAGCATACACAACAAATAAAGTACACGTTGACCGCAACATCAGTAGTCTTGACGCACCAGTTCTGGAAGGATATAACCAGCACCACTGAGCAGAGAAAACAGTCTTACAAGTCTTACAGTCTTGTCATTTGGAAGTGAAAGCACAACAGCCATCGCCAGTATAAGGCACCCTCCGGAGTCCCTGGCCCAGGCAGGGCAGAAGGGAGGCCAGCCTGCTCTTGCCACAATCAGGAGATTTAGGGGGAGGAGAAAACCCAGGACTTCCTCATGCTCTGCAATACTCACAGCTACAGCAGGTACTCTCAAAAGCATCATTTCAGTGTGATCTTTGAATAAAGTTCTCCAAATTGGGACCAAACTGGGTCCAGAGAGGAACAGGAGAAGTAGGGAGTTGTACAACCCCATATTCACTCCAAGCTCACTTCAAATATGTTACTGATGCTCTGAGGTGGTGAACAAAGAAGGTTTGCCCTTGATGACTCACCTCCTAATTAGCAGCTCCAATAGTCCATCTTCTGTATCAGCCAAAGTTGTATTTATTCATGAGACCTCAGAAGATGCTCTGTCTGTGTAGCCTTTAGGAAGGGTATGGAGCGAGCCAGAAGCAGCAGCAGGTCAGAACCGTAGGCACGAGGCAAAGGCTTCTGAGAGTGCAACATGGAAACCCATTGCAGAAGGCGAGAGCCTAGAGTCGCCTCTTCACAAACTCCATGTGCCTGTCTGCATACGTCTGGCTGGCAACTGCTGTTACAGACCCACTGTAAACTACAAATGAGCTCAGAAGCAACACTAAGCTCTATGACTAATTAGATTGCTGGATCAGCTCAGACACAAGAGCATCACATTGAGGAGGGATGCAAAAGCTTTCATTCCTAGCCCCAGTATTAAAGAAAGGGAAAGAGTATTACCCAGGAAAGGGAAGAGTGTTACTGTGCAATAATAATGAGCCAGTACTAAACTAGCCAGAAAACAAGGACAAGCAGCCACCTAGACAAATGGTGTCCATCAGCCACACACCCTTCAGAGCTTGTTTTAACATACAGAACAGGTTTCCCTGAAAACATCTTGCAAAGCTGGAGCAAGTCAGTATGAGCAAAACCAGATCTCTGACATTCCTCCTTCTCCCTCACAGAGTTCTGGTTTCAGATACACCAGAGTACGCAGGAATTAAATGCAGAAAGACAAAGAAAGGTATTCAATATTGGTTTCTTGCTGCTGGTACAGTAAGGAGGTAAGAATCTAAAACTCTGCAGACTCTTTGGTGTGAGCAACCATCTGATACTTCCCTCCTCTTCGCTTTCATCTCTATGATAATGCTATTAACAACCAGCTCTTCTGAGCACAAACCCTACCTTAGCCTTGTACTTGCCTGGAAAGACTCTAACTTCTGTTAGAACCATATAATTTTAAAGAGGAGCTCTCAGCAGTAGAATATTTTATTCTTTTCAAACATAGTTTGAACAACATTATACTTGAAACCAACTGACCAGTTTGGGATACAGTTGTCACAACCCAGGCTCATTCCACTTGGAAACCAGTTCAAATAGATTTCTAGTCACACTTATCAGGTGATCAGAAGCAGCAGCGCGTGCCAAGACACAAAACTGTGGTGGCTGCTGTATCTTGTGGACTCAGGTAACAGACAAAAAGGTATACTGAAGAGACATGTATCTCCAAACTCTTCTAGTCCTGCGACGAAATGGTGATAAATTATGTTCCTCTATGATAAGAATGCTTGTGAAAACGTCTGTTACAGATTGGGCACAAGTTAAAACCCACAGATTTTAATACCAGTGTGGTGAGGGCATAAGTGTGAGCAGTACCAGAGCTCAGAGAGCCTGTTGGGGAGGTAGATGTGCCTTCCTCCACTTCCTCACTCAACGTTCACACCTACCTGAGCAGCCAGCCCTTTTTGCTCTGGCCAAAGTCTACACCTGCTTTTCTAGACTACCGCAATCAGGAATAATAACATGTATTCTGGTGGTCCGATTACCTAGATTCAGGAGAAAAATACACTATTGCCATAAGGCTATCTCAGATTTCAAATAATCACACTTTGTTTCAGGCACTTACAGGCTTTCTGAAGCACAAGTGATTGCAGTCTCAGACACATCCATGAAATGTCAGTTGCTGTCTTTGCACGTCTCCTGCTTTTCATTCATGTTCTTATAGTTCAGTAGAATTTTGCTATGTGATAAATGTCTTAATTGTTACTCCTATTACACAGTAAATAACAAAGTAAATTGAAGTTTAAACTGATCCATGCTTCACACAACATTCAGACTTTGAGTTGGCCAGCTAATGGCTGACCTGCTGTACCTAGTTTGCAGGAATCACAAAGCAAAATTCCACAATCTTTTAGCAGTGAGGCTTCTTTGAGATTACGCCATCACTCCAAGGTAACGCTGCAGTGGAACTCAGCGATCCTGTTCAAATAATCTGTGACCAAAGGCCAGAAAAGGCAACAATTAGATACTGCTTCAGTGACTACACAGGATCAAGGGGAAAGAGTACCTGCTGAAACCCCGATAGCTGCAGTTACAGCAACTCAAAGCTCCAAAGCAGAACAGTTTATCAGACAACTGTAACTTTTAAACAAGACAAACACTCCTGGTTCCGATCAGCTACACATTGTTCCCCTGTCACTCGAGTGATTACAGTGGGGTAACAGATATAAAGTGTATTTTTGCCAATAAATTAGGCCTTGATCTACGAGTTTCACTATGTCAGTGAGGGGTGTACATAGCAGAGTGTTGTGTCAGCCATGCTGGCACAGTTAAAACAGTAGCCTTATTCTTCTTCCTTTCCCTAGTCCAAGTAGATCTTTTTCATGTCAGAAAAACACAAATGGGAAAAAGGGCTTGGAAAGGGCAGCGTGAAATACCATCTCAAGGTAACATTCAGGGCAGTGCTAAAACTGGCTTGCTGGGGGGGAGTGAAGCGTTCTTCTGGGCTCATTTATAATACTGAAGGTGTCCCAGGGAGCACGTCCCAGATGCTATCTTACACAGAATGCTGAGATGAAGACTGTGACCACCACGCAGGATCCATGCTCTGAAACACTGTGTCATTCACACTCGGGTAAATATCTTGAAAACATTTTTCTAACTCTTAAGTCAGAAAGGTGATAAGCAGCAACTATAATTGGAACATGGAGGCAAGCATAAGACAACACACTTTCTGCAAGCACAGTCCCAATCTCCAGCTCTTTTTGGCTCTTCCTAAACCCACAGTGTTTTGTTATTTAGAAACCAGCAGTGAACTGTTTTTCCGCATTTTTGCCTGGTCTTCCCCTGAATCTACTTAACCTTCTTGCATCCAGAACAACCTTTGTCAAGGAGTTTCACTGGTCTGCTCCCTGTTGCGTGAAGAAACACCATTTGTTTTGAACCTGGCTCCAGCCAGCTTCTCTGATGCCCCCTGGTTCTTGTACTAGACTTCAAGGTGCAAACATGAAAGATTTCAGAAACTAGTGGAGTAACAAACATTCTTCAAAATACACCCGTCATCCTGCCTGTTTCATATGATCAGCAGAAGTAGCTGGGCCCACAGCTTTCTACTCCACTGCGCGCTCTCAGGAATTTGATAGATGCCAGATGACAGGTTTGGCCTAGTGCCGGGGAACCCAAACACTGGAGGGGGCGTGCAGGTCGAAGGAGGCAGTCAGCTGCTCAAAAAATCCTCACGTACCAGCTGGAAAACTCCTGGTCTTGTGAACTGACCCTGGAAGAGGAATCCAAGTACCTTACTTCTGCTTGCAGCTCCACCATTTAAGAGCTTCTTGAGTTAGAGTCACACTCAATATGATTGTCCTCTGCTTCCCACCCTGACTACAAGCTCTTTACAGTACAGTTTGCATCTTGCTGTAGATGCATGCGACTAAGTGTGCAACAGGTCCTTCACCTCAGCCGGACCTGTGGGCTCTCCTGTAAAACAAACAGCTGAGCATCAGCTGCTAGTTTCTTCTCTGTCCCACGTACTTTTCTTTCCAGCGTACTGGGTTCCTAGAGTCTCTCTCAAGTATCAAAGACCCAAGAAGAGCAGCTGCTCAGCAGGCAGCTTTTCAGATCCTGCACCTGACGCAGAGACATCTGCAAACAGTGCTGGAGAACCAAC
The DNA here is from genome assembly GCF_964199755.1 of Larus michahellis. Taxonomy (NCBI): domain Eukaryota; kingdom Metazoa; phylum Chordata; class Aves; order Charadriiformes; family Laridae; genus Larus; species Larus michahellis. Next base: position 1,347,614 of record NC_133899.1, read on the forward strand.
AGCAGACACTGGTGAGCAAAGGAGCGAGCAGCCAGGATCCATTTATGGTCCTGTGAGAGCAAGATTTTTCATTACAAAAGCTATAAACAGTGCAGAACTGGCTATGGCAAAGGCCAGCTCAAGCCACCGTAGTAAAAGACACTCCCTAATTTGTTCGCTGAAATACCTTAGAGGCTCTCTTAAAATAAACGGGGGGAAGACTCAAAGCCCAAGTCAAATTCTGAATGAAGCGTCATGATGCTGGATCCAATGAACAAAATCGGTTGCGTCCAACTTTATAAAACTGAAAGTTACACAGAAAGCCACTACCTCCAGCTGTCAGGCCGCTGTAGAAAAGCTGCCAGGTTATCGTTCTCTCCTCCAATCTGATAAGCCTCTACACGTCACCAAGGTAGCTTTGTCATTATATGTTATGACTACATAGCAGACATGCTTTAATCGTATATGCCTGGAGGAAAATCAGAGTTTAATTTGGACAAGCAAACCTAGCAAGCAGCAACAGGCATCTTTTCAGTGAAGTGCCCTTCTTTTAGAGATGATTCAGACTAACTTTCTTGCATTATCCTGTAGATGCTACAAAGGGTTTGGTGTTTTTTTAAGCTGGGATAAGAGCCATTTGAAATTTTACCATTTCTTCCTACTCTATTTTCATCTCCAAACACTAATGATATCACTCTCAACCTTCACAAAAACAGAAGTCAAAAGCATTGAGTCTAGAAGCAATTTTTGTCCCCCACATTGAAGAGAACTGGCGATTACGCAGCAGAGATTGCACCCTTTCTGAATCACTCGTGCACGGTCACCTCTGGGAAGGCATTAGTGCAGCAGATGCTCACCTACTGAATCACCATGACTCTCTCCCTTAAGTTCTGGGGTGTCCCTGGAGATGTCACATGTAAACTACTGCCAGCCCGACACCGTTTACCCTACAAGACCAGAAGTGCAGTAACGTGGCTCAAGGAGAGCTGCACCTCCTACGTAAGGCATGCCTGAACAGATTTTGTCAGAAGACAGAAGCTGACTCCAGCGAGTAGAAGCGCAACCCCTGCCCTCAGCTGGTCTTTGCCATGACTCTCCCGTTTCTCGCAGGTGTCTTTGAGCTGGGGCAGGACTTGCAGATAAACCGCGCCGGTGGCCAACGGACCACCGGGTCTCTTGGGGACCCTCCTCGGGGCTTCTGGACCCCTCCCTCGGGGCAAGGGGGATGCCGAGGTCCCACAGCCTGAGGCTAGAGCCCTGCCTCAGGAGCCCCCCCGCCCCCAGGCCTACTCGTCTCCTCTTCCCCTTGTAGCCTCCCCCGTGATCTCTGCCCGCCATGGCACCCCTCCGCCCCCTCTATTCTTCCCCCTCCCAGGCCCTCCCCTCCCTTCTCAGCCCCGCACGCCCTCCCCGCTCCCCTCAGCCCCCCGCCACAAGGCCCTCTCCTCCCTCCTTCAGCCCCCCCAGGCCCCGTCATTCCCCCCGGCGGCCCCTGAGGGGACAGGACGGGACCCCGCCCCACCCGGCCTCACCTCCTCCAGGAAGCGGGTGACATCGTAGACACGCCCGTGGATGACCAGCCAGGCCTCGTGGCTGGAGTTCCGCTTCCCCACCTCCTCCAGCGTGAAGACGGGCCCAGCCTCCGCCGCCGCCTCCGCCGTGCGCTTCCCAGTCTCCGTGCGCTCCCCGGACTCCATGCTGGCCGCCGGTACCTTCGCGGAACGATGGGCTTGTCCCGCGGCAGCCGCCGTAGCGATGGCGGCCGCCCCCTACAGCTAACGGCCCGCGGCGGCTCCCGGCCGTGTCCGACGGCCAATGAGGAGCGAGCGACACTGGCGGTGGGGTGACGTCTGGCACTGGCTGCAGCCAGTGGGAGGGCGCGTTGCCAGCCGTGGGCCAATAGGGAGCGGCCAGAGCGCCAGGGCGGGAAGGCGCCGGGTCTCACCTCACCTCGCCTTCCCTCAGGCGGCGCGTTACGGCCTGGCCTTGCCGGCTCCCCCCGACACCGCCCCGGCTCCTCCCCGGCGTCGGCCGCTCTGCTGCCCCACCCGGACGGCCAGAGAGCGAGGTGCTTGTCAGCGGCCTGCCCGCGGCGGTGTCCGTCCTTGGCCTCTGGTAATTCTCCCTGTTGGGTGGGTGAAGGGAAACACTTCTGTGGAAACCGGGATCTCCTGGGAAGCGGCTGTTCCTGTCAGGGACCGTCCAGGCTCGCCTGCAGTCGGAGCTGCAGCTCCCCTCCCAGAGCAGGGCCGCGGGTGTCTGTGACAGGGGTTGTCTCCGGTGGTTGGGAGGACAGCGTGGTGCTGGGGAATGAGCAGTGGCAGCCGACAGGGAGTCACAGGTAGCGGCTGTTTCATCAGGAAAGCATATGGGACGTATGCTGGCAAGAGTCGTTAGGGTGCCTTGGTTGAGCTGTAGCATGCCTTTGGTGGGCCTCCAATTCCACTGCCAACCAGAACAGCTTTTTTACTGCTCCTTTTGTTATGATTCTTCCTGCCTGTATATAAAATAGATAACAATCTCAGAGATCTTTAAATCTCACAGCTGTAATGTCTTCAGAGTGCGCAGTTGTGTTGGCTTTTAAAGGAAAGTGTTCATGTGCAGATCTGATGTGAGTCACTTAGTAAGTTGTCTCTTCCCTGCCAGCCACATTGAACGGGTTTAGGGGCAGAGAGACTGGAAGCTCAGGAACGTGAGTAATTTGTAAACCTGATGGTTTTCATTCATAAACTTGCATTCATGGCTGTGGAATTTATTTTCTTATACTTGCAGTGCAGGTGTAATGCTGGACAGTGGACTGTTTGTTTTAACGTAACTGCTGAGGAGGCAGAAATGCCCTATGTTGTAAGAAGTGCTAATACTGTTACCACTGCTGGCTAAAGATTAAAGGTATATGCAAATGGAATTTGAGCAGGCTAACATTGTGTTGTTTACTACAGTTGGGATTTTAAAAGGAGCTCAAGTGAAGTAGGTGCCCATACCTGGCTTGTCGCTAAGCTGAGATCTCTGTGGGAATGAGATATACCTAATGGTGCAGTCTGGGAGATTTATCAGCTCAAAGATGTTATCATAACTAACTGTGCTATCTGTCCACATCCACTTCAGTACAAAGACAGGTTAGGTTCTTGAAGATCCCAGGTTGTATGCCAAACACATCTTCTTGGTCACTGGTAAGAAATCTTTTATTACTGGAGAGAAAGAAATTGCTCCAGTGGTGCCTGCCAACCATCGTCTCTAATCCAATTGCAGTTGTAATGCACAGCCTTTATGAATGGCTGACACTTGGCACAGCAGCTGTTTTTCATACACTGGTTTATCCTGGCCTTGTTCTGCTGGTTTTGCACAAGGAACTGGGGATGGAGGTGCAATCAAAGTAGTAAGGGAATAAAGTCACTGTACTAGGTAAAGAATAAAGTGAAGGTAGAAGAGAAGGTACTCAAGTCAAATCAGTCTAATTTGTGCAGGATTCAAATCTATCTCCTGCTGTCAGTGTGTTCTCCGTCTTAGGAAGTAAGGTATAAATCTGGATATACCACAGCAATAGTTGAACTCTACTGAGTGTTTCACGTCCTTTGGTACCTTTTGGTGGTGACTCTTCCTCATGCAGGCTGTTATTCCGTGGTACCTTAAGAGGCTCGGTTCTCGTAGCTGTATCAAAGAGTGTTTCTTTTCATAAGTGCATTTACTGCCTTGTGCTTCCCAGCAAGTTTGCAGTCTTTTGTCATGATTCTTACTCCTACTCTGCTGGCACAGCAAACTGGGGTTTCTGCTTCTCCAAAAGCACGTGGTTGCACACACCGCCTTTGGTCTATTGCTCTGGTGAATTGTAGGCTTTTGTGTGGCCACCTTTTAAATTAAATGCTGTTAGTTTATGACATTTATTGAGAGCCATAAAGCTAGAATATTTCTCCATCTCTTGGTGCTTTCATGTATGCTAGCATGCACACTCAAAGTCCTCCTTTAAGTATACACTCATTCCCCACTGTTGCCCAATAAAGTCTGCAGTGACTTCTTCCAATCCAAGCGTCAGAACCAGCACTCTGTCTGTACGTGCTTGGGCAGCTGTTAAAGTCACGCTGTTCTTGAACTCCTTGTCCTCCTGAGGAAGCATTCTTAGCTTTGTTACAGGCTGGAGGGTGCAGACCTCACAGCTTCCTCTCCAGCCATTTCAGAGCAATACAGATACTTCATCTGTAAATGCAAATTCAGGTATCTTCTCTATTCGGGCAAGTCCATACATTTACTTTACCAGATATCTGAACTGTTGTTCTGAAACTTCTTCAGTTACCTAATGAATAGGTTAGTTTCAATATAGCTTAAATATTGAGCAGTGCTTCTTCTTTTGATACTTTCTATATATCTTTTTCCAGTCATTAGGGATGCTTCCCTGATTCTGTGTGTAACCTGAGTATCCTCTCTGACATGAAAGCATTTCTAGCTCCTTGCACTGATGTGACATACAACCTTGCAGCTCCCTTATTGTGTAACGTTGCTAAGATGGAAGCTCCCCCCAGCCAGGCCACGTAACGTAAACTAACGTGGGGTTTCATCATCATGCACCCTTGTTGCTGCAACATCCTTCTGCCCAGTCTTGACAAGTGCAGTCATGTATCGTTTCACACAAGGAGCTGCTGTAAAGATCGCTCTACCCTCTCACATTGACCAGGCTACGCATCTCTTGGCACATTTCTGCTGGCCCCATCCCTTAGTTGTGTGAAAAACTGTGTTTCTCTTTCTAGATCCTGCCCAGCGCATTCCTGCCTGTCTTGATTTCAGTATGAAGTACTTACCGTTGCCTCAGATTGGTTCACAATGTCAGTTTCTATAACCTACTAGATGCATTTTCAGGTAAGTGCCTTTGTGCTTTCCTCTCTGCAGCTCTCGTGCTTGGAGGGTTTCTCTGTATATTTTGCAGAGCAATCATCATGCTCCTCAACATTTCCCTTTTCCACAGTGACAACTGTTTCGTTGCTGCCTCTTTTTCTGTGGCTGTCCGCTGCCTTTCTAAGATTGCTTGGCAGTCTTATCTGCTTATATCTGTTTTGCAGTTGTGCGTAGCACAGTGGCATCCTGGTCCATGCCCAGGCTTTCTAGGCACATCAGCAACACAAATAATGGGCATGGTAACAAATGAGCTCTATATTTATTTATTGAGCAACAGAATTCAATGTCTGCTCTTCCTTACCATTATCAAACCCAAACAGAAGTCAGAAATCTGTCGTGTGTCTGTCTAGAGAGTAAGCCCTTTAGGGCTTGTCTTCTGTTTGGTGCAGCGCGGCGCACGCAGCCGGTGCTCTGTGAAAGAGAAGAGAAAGGAGTGTGTGGTGACCAGGTGCCCCTGGTGACTTTCCTGTTTTCTTTTCCACTGTAAGTCATACAGAAAGTCAGGCACGAGACCGCAGCAACGTGCAGATCTTGTTCCCTGGAATGTTTTCTTTCATCTGTAATCACTTCATCAAAATCCATAAATCAGCTAGTTAAGACTAAAGAGCACAAACACGACTATAATTTGTGCCTTCCTGCCCAGTGTTTCTTTTGGCACACGGAACACCAAACCTTTTCCTGAAAAAATTGATGATGACACCGGGCAAGGATGCGGTGAAAGTGGACAGTGAGGCCACTTGCATTCCAGGTCCACTGCCTGCTTCCATAATCCCTGCTTCCTTTTCATTCATCACAGTAGATTCAGAGAGTAAAACAATAGTTTGTATTTCTGTATTTACTCTGGAAATCGCGATTTCAGGCTCATTTCCCAGTGCTGGGTGCTGTTAACACGTAAGTGGCCCGGGGAGCCGTGAAACCCTGTGGGAAGGGAGCCTTGATTGCGATGCCAAGGCTGTGGCCCCTGTCACATGCCCTCTCCTGGCTCCCAGAGCGCATGGGGAGATTAGCACCTTCTCCGTGCCCTGCGGCTCTGCCCTGATGATTACCGCTCCCTGACATCTGTCACTGTCACCACGCTACAGTTCCTTCAGCTGCCGCCATCCAAACCCTCCTAGGAACCGCAGAAACCTTGCTGGTCTGCTCTAACCTGGAGCGGTTCCATCGAACAGGGTGGGAAGTGATCTGCTGAGCAGCCGCCCACCTAGGAGACCTGAAGGGACAACCCCTTCACCGGGGAGATGCAGGTGGGCAGGAGCAGGAGGTGATGGCAGCCCCAGAGGGGAAGGGACAGGAGGCAGAGGCAGCAGAAGAGGGAGGATGAGGTGGACCTGGGGAGCAACAGCTCTCCCACTTTTCCTGAGACGAGCCTGGCTTGGAGAGGGCTGATAGGCCCTGAATGGCTTTGTCCGGGTGTCTCGGAGAGAAATCTTGCTGTGTTTCCCTTGCTCCAGGGACTCCCTTTTCCTGACTTTTGAGCAGAAATGAATGAAATGGCTCAAAATCCCGAAACCTGTACTGGGCTGGTGGGATCTGCCAAAGGGGCTGGTGCATCCAGGTGGATTCCAACTGCATATATTAGAAAAGTGCAGAAGCTGCTGAGCTTTTCAGAAAATGTGGAGTTTTCTAGTCAGGAGAGCAGTTTGAAAGGCCGTAAGGACAGACAATTTTAGGCTATTGCTGGGGCTGTTCGGCCTCTCCTGAATCGAGGGGAGAACGGTGAAATTCAGGAGTCTCAACCCTGTCACCTGTCCTTGCCTCTCGTGACAGAAAAAGAGCAAAAAACCTTTTGCTCCTGAATATTTTATATGGAAAAGTACTTTAACCGAAGCCTGTTGCCCTGTCATCACCTCTCAGCCCAGGAAACAGCCGTCAGCGTCGGTCCCCGCATCCTTCCTAACGTTTAAGGGCAGTGACTCGCTGGTCGTGTGACAGGGTTGTCCCAGGGGGCTCACGCTGCCCGAGCTGAACAGCTACCCTTCTTTCTCGTGCGGATTATTTTTTATCTCCCTTTGTTTGCCAATAAAAAAAAAAAATCCCGCCCAGTTTTACTGTTTTCCTTTTCACACACGTTTTTTTATTTTTTTTCCTCACGTGTGTGTTTCCTTCTCTGGCCAGGGGTGAAGGGAGGGGAGTATCCCAGATAACCTCATGCGAGAGGAATTTTCACGTGCTTTTCCACCTGAGGTGAGATAGCGGTGCCAGGGATGTTTCCTCCGAGTCGGAGTAATCCCAGCGCGACAGAGAACCTCTCCGTGGCCTGCAGGGCCTTCGCCCAAACCGCCCTCCTCAGGCCACCGGCCTTCCTTGGCCCAGGATCGCCGGGGCTTCTGGTTCGTGACCCAAATTCTGAGGAATTACAGGAAAATCTCTGCCCCGACACGTTGGAACATTTTGTAACCCGTCCTGTGGCGCCCCGCCCGCCCGCCCGCCCAATAGGGGGAGCTAGACCGGCGCCGCGGTGCACGCCGGGAGCTGGTGGCACCACAGAGACGTTGGGCGCAGTGCATGCCGGGAGTTGTAGGCACGGCAGACGCCTTCGTGCAGTGCATGCCGGGGCTCGTAGGCGCGACGGGGCGTTTGCGCGGTGCATGCCGGGAGTTGTAGGCACCTCGGTAATACCGCACTCGCGCCACGGGCGGGGCGGTGGCTTGGCGTTGTCACTTCCGCTCGTGCCTGACGTCAGTTCCTGGCGGGATGGTGGGGAAGCGGCTGAGAGTTACCCAGCGGGAGGAGATGGCGGCGCGGGGCGGCCTGCCCGAGGAGGCGGTGAACCGCTGCGTCCTGCAGTTCTACTTCCACCAGGCCATGGCGGCCTACCGCGCCGGGCGGAACCGCGACTTCCGCCAGCTCCGTGATGTCATGCAGGGTGGGCTGCGCCGGCCGGGCCCGGGGCGGTGGATGGGCTGAGAGGAGGGGGCGGGCTGGGGGTGAGGGGAGCGGGGACAATCGCGGGGGGATAGCCGGTGGGAAGGGGCAGGTCCGGGCTGGGGGTGAGGGGAGCGGGGACAGTCTGGGGAGGATAGCCGGGGGGAAGGGGCAGGCTCGGGCTGGGGGTGAGGGGAGCCGGTGTTGGCGGAGGCTCACCGGGGGTGAGGGAGAGCTGGGGCGGCCGCGAGGCGGGAGCAGGGCTGGGGCCGGGCCGTGCTGTATTGCTGTAACTTGCCCCTCGTCCTACAGCGCTGCTTGTGCGGCCCCTGGAGAAGGAGCCGGTGGTGGCCCAGATGCTGCGCATAATGCAATTCCTGTCACAGATTGAGGAAGGCGAGAACCTTGGTGGGTCCCCAACCCTCCCAGCAAGGCCCTAGCGGAGAGCCTGGTCTTTGCTCGCAGCCCACTCCCCCAGCCTGAGCGTGCCCCATTCTGCGGCTGTGTCCCCTGCAGCTCCCAGGAGCTGTTTCTGCACAGAGCAGAGCTCTGGGACAAACCTCTTAAGCTGTAGGAGCGTTCCCCTGGGTATGAGGGGTCAGAGACCATGGCTGTTCATGTCTGCATTGTGCTACCATAGCAAGTGAAAGGCTGCTGCCCTTAGCCAAGAGCAGTGTACTGAAATCCAAGCTCCAGGGCTGTCCTGCTGTCTGAACACACCCCTCATAGCTTCTGAAACACTCCTCTGGATCGCTTATTGATAGTCAGGTGGTGCTTCTATAGCTTTCCATGCCTGTGGGGGGGGATCTTGCAGTTAGCAGTCAGCCTGCCATTCCCTCCCATCTTCATCCTCAGTAGCTCTAGAACTTGCAGTCAAAACTGAGCAAATTGAGTAACTAGCTGTCTGTAAGGCATCACTGTGAACGCCTTGCAAACCCACACCTTTGAATTCTTGTAGATTGCACCTTCGATAAAGATTCAGAGCTCACCCCTCTTGAATCTGCAATTGGTGTCCTGGAGCTCATTCAGAGAGAATTCTCTGTGGCTGAGAAGACGATGGAAACTGTTCAGAAAACGGTGAAGGAAGCTGTAAGACCTTTTTCAGTTGATGCTTTGCTCGTCTTTTGTCTTAGAAAGGTCTTGCATAATTGGCAGTGGGTATTGCCTTGCATATAGAATGCTGTAGTTAGTACTGACTTGGCTGCAGGTGCATGTCTTCAGTATATGTGCTTCTTCATCAGTTAATGTAGAAGTTGTTTCCCTGTGTATGTTGTTACTAAGCTGTTAGTTGTCTGCCATGCTTGATTATTATGCGTGCTTTTCCAAAGCTGATCTAGAGAGCATGGTCAGTTCAATGTCAACAGAAACTGGTATTTGTTTTCTTCTGTAGGCTGTTATTGTCTGCATCAAAAACAGAGAGTTTGACAAAGCTTCGAAAATTCTAAAGAGGCACATGGGGAAGGATGCCAAAAATCAGGTGAGTCTGTGCCAGGAAGGAAGGTGGCTGTTTGAGGACTGTGCGATATGTCTTCGGGGGTATTGGGGAGTGGAGATATTTGGAGGTGGTCTGAGATTTCTTATGGGTTTTTGGTGGTGGGGAGAGGGGTGATCTGTGTTGCAGGCATAAAAGGTTTCCCTGAGAAGCATACCCCTTAAGAAACCTGAACAAGAAGACTGGGTAGGGGTGATGAAATGGAAAGTCCTTCTCGAAAGATGGACCCTCAGTGTTATGCATTCTAAAGCATGTTGATTGTGACTTTGAAGCTCCTTCTGTTTCTGCTACATTTCCTCGCGTATCTTCATGGGTCTTCCAGGCATTAACATTCATCGTTTACCTTGAGGCAAACTCAAGCTCACATGTAGAACACGAGTCCATAAGAAAGGCTGGTTCTGAAAGCGGAAAGAGTTCCCGTTCCTATTTCTGTAGGCAGTATAGCGTCTCAGGCACTGGAAGCAAAAAGTCAGAGCTGCTGAAACAAGATGGCTCTCCTGTTCCTGTAGCCTTTTCCCAGCCTTATGTCAGTGTAAATTGCTTGTGCTTGGAGAATGTCAAATAGGAAAGGCCCAATCCCCACACAGATTCTAGCTCCTGCATTTGTCATTTATACCCTTGTACCTATTCAGAGCATTCTTACCTCCCTTCTAGAAAAAGAGGAATGAGTTGCTGACTATTATCCGGGAGAAGAATTTCAATCATCCAATGGTCAAAAACTTTTCTTACAAGAACTTCCAGCAGAACATGTTTCAGTTCCTGAAGACCTATGTGGATGATTCAGAGCCACTGCTGCTAACGGTGTGTGTCTGCCCTGCTTACCTGGCTTCCCATACTGCGCTTGCTTCTGCCCCAGCGAGGGGCAGCCCGAGAACGGCATGAGATACGGACCTGGGGAGAACTGGCACTTACTTTGCTATGAGGCAATGAAATACAGTAATTTGGCTTCTTTGTGCCCTCCATGCTGGTAATGAGTTAGAGCTTAGGCACCTGATTAACAGTGGGTTAAGTCCAAAATACTTTAAATTCAGTCCATTCTTAAAAGGTTTATACAGTTGATCACATTTTTTCAATCTGTGTAACAGGTTTTAATTGATAGACGTGAACTCTGTAATGGTGCCAATTGAACTGCAAGTAGCAACCTAAAAATGCCTTTGGGAGGGGATAAAATTGGATGATTGCATGGTAGTATGGGAAATCATCTTTATAATGGTTACGTGCTTTTTTTTTTTCTCTCCAAGGTAATAAAAAAGACATTGAATTCAGAAGATGCTGAAGAACCAAAACATTCATTGGTGACTCCTAAGTCTGCAAATGGGCCAAAGGATGAGGCAGCAGCTCTGGAGCCCTTGGGAAGGACAAACCCCTCTCCAGAGCCAGCAAAAGACCTGGAGGGAGCTCCCAACCCTGCAGAAAGGGGAGACAACCCCGCAGCAGCTCCTGAGGCTATGGAAGGAGCTAGTGACTCTGCATCAGCTCCTGAGCCTATGGAAGGAGCTACTGACCCAGCAGCAGCTCCTGAGCATATAATAGCAGCAGTTAATACCTTGGAAGATGGTTCAGAGCCTATGGAAATATCTAAAGAACCAGCAGCAGCTCCAGAACTTCCAGGAGTGTCCTGCAGGGACTCAGAAAGGTGGGCAGAGGAATCTGGCCCTGCATTGTGGATGAAGTGTGGCACCAGTTCTCTTCCGAGGGGTAGTTTGCTCTATCCAGACAGCTCTTAATTTCCCCGAATGCCATCCCAAGCAGGTCTGCCCAAGCAACCCGCAAAGGCCATCAGTGTAAGACTTCTGCCTGTATCACAGTACAAATGTTAAGGTGGCTTGGTTTTTTATCTGAAGATATGTAATACTTCTGTAAACTAGGGAGGGAGGCCAGTGGCTGCCAGAAGGTTTGCTCTCGTGGAGCAGCTTTTGGTACCCATATGGCTCAGCCTTTAGTTGAGAATAGCAGGGCATCCAGTGCCACACGGAGCGTGGGTGTGTTCTCGCAAGATCTGCTTCCCCAGTACACCACACGGTTTAGAAGGAGGGTGGACTGAAGGGTTGGGAATGCCCTCTTCAGTAGATTTTACTTGCACCCTAGGGCCAATTGTTGAGGGTCACACTGTAGAAGAGAAGCCTGATTGCAGTGAAGTGGAGCCACCTTGGTGATATCTTTACAACCTTCTCAGTTCTGTTTATTTTGTAGGCAGCCCTCTGGAACTGTAACCACGTATGGGATTTCTGTTCTGAGAGAAGCTTTCAAGATCCTGTCGGACTCCCAGGATTCTGATGCACTCTTCACCAAACTGGATGAAACAGACTTTTCTTTCCCCAAGCAACTGTCTCCTTCTGTATCCCACAGAACCAAGAGACGGAAAGAAGAGGAGAATCAAGATTCTGAGATCTCAGACCCTCCTGAAATACCCAATAAGGGCAAATGCTTGTTGACCATAAGCAAACTGGTCATGGAGGAAGACAACCAGTACAGCAAGTCAAGTGAGAGCCCAGACTCTTCCCAGGAGCCAGTTGTTTCTTCTGCTTCCAGACCTGTTCAGAAAGTGCATGACCAGCCTGTATCTACTAGGAGTGCCAAGTATGAAGCCCATCTCTTGTGGTATATTCTAATCTGCACCCAATCTTTTGACTTGCAGCTGACATCAGTAGCACGAACAACAAAAACCTTTATGTTTAATTCAAGATGAGTATATTGACCATCCTTTTTCGCTAGCATATGTGCAACTGGGCAGAGTAAACACTCTGTTGTCTTTATGCTTTACTGTTTGGTTAATGGAGAGGAGAAAATGATCCAGCTTCCACTGGCAGTGAGTCAGAGATACTGCAGTTAGTATTGGTAGGTGATTGCAGCGTGTGTATCACAGGTAACGTCTGTTTCTCTGCACTTTGGTTAGGGATGCTGAAGCTGGAAAGCGTTCGTAGGTGCATCTTGTGGGCAGATTGAAATCTTCTTTCCACATCTTAAGAAATACAACACTGACCTTGCTTAAGTTCTTTTTTCTTGAAACCTGTGTTGGTGAAGGAACTCCAGCTGTAGCTTTTTGACTGTTTCTTCGGTATGAGTTATCACTTACCTTGCAGCTGAAATGACTGCAATAAAAGGTAGGGGCATGTTAGTCTTTTTTCCTTTTATAAGGATTTCTCCTAGAAAACTGCAAAGTGGGGGTTATCAGCAGAAGTCTAAAATTAACACTGTTAAGAGACTTTTAGCTTAAGAGTCTCGTATCTCCTGTAGGCCGTAACAGGGTGTAACAAAGCCTCCTGCTTAAATGTCTGAGTTGCTCTTCTTTTCTTAGTGAAGTTGCGTAGCAGCCAGCAATAACGATGCTTTGGATCCCCAGGAGTGAAACTGGGAGGATTGAGAAGAGCTTGATGTCTTTAAAAAGATAAATAAAACACAATTTCCCTTAGTTCCTGGCTTAAGAATGTCAAGAACAGAAAGGTTTGGTTTTGAAGGGCAGGCGGCAAAGATCCCAGTGCTCTGTGTAGCGTGGCTGCTCTGGAGATGGATTGTCTTTTGGTGAAGCACAGGAGAGTGGCTGCAGTAGAGATGTGCTGCGGGGTAGCTGGCATCGATGCAAACAGTAGTGGAATCTCAGATGCCTTACTGGTGTGTCTTGCTCAGGGTTACGCTAATTGTTGGAGATGATGCTCAGAAGGGATTTCTAACAGACACCCACCCGCCACGTTGTCCACTTTGTCGAGTGATCTGGGAATTTTACTTAATAAATTTCCTGGTTTTTAAAGCAGTTGTGAGTGGTAACACTTGAACTCTTCTGTTTTTCTCCGGTAGTACGTTGCAGATGACATTGCCGTCCTAGGATATGTCTGGAGTTTATTTTGAGGGTGCTGGGGAACATTGTGGGGATAGGATAATGTTTTGTGAACTTGCCCAGAGTGGAGTGCTCTATGTCTGACTGCACTAGCAAGGGGCTGGACGCAGTGACTCGGGTGTGATGCTTTCTCATCCTGCGCTGGGTGTGTAAAGTGAGGGTTGGTGCCGGATCAGGAAGGAGCCCAGAGTGTGGCTGCTGCTGCTTGGTTGCTGCTGACTTGCAGTTCTCGAGTTTCAGGGCTGCTGCTGTGCAAGTTGGTTTCCGGTTCACCTGGAAAGCGATTGATTGTCTGTGCTGCTTGTGTAGATGTCTTGTCTTGAAGCCTTTAAGTGGCTCATGGTAGCAGTGGTGCTAATGACATCTGTCTGGAAATCTGATTGTGTGCATCTCTGCCAGCAGCTGGTTCTCCGATTTTTACGTGCAAGAAAGAGGTGCTCAACAGTCCAACTTCAAGTAAGAATAGAGAACAGCTATTTTCCTGTAGTCATAAATAGCTTCAATTATACTGGATGTGATAGCCTTGGGTGAACCTTTTGGAGTGTTTTTTTTTTTAACATTTATTTAACATTTCATCTGACAAGTTTGTGCTTGAGGATTGGAAGCAGGTGATAGCATTGAAGCACTTGATCTCAAGGAGATGCCTCTGTAGCTTGGTTGACCTCAGTAGAGTTAGTAGTGAAACAGTAAGAATTAGATGCTTCTTGGGAAGACTAAAGGCTTCTCCCCTGCACTATTGGCAAGTCTGTGCCAGGCACGAAGGTCTGGGAAGTCCAGCTGTGTGTGTGTCTGTTTGCTCTAAGTGCTTAATTGTGTAGTTAATACCCAGTCACTTGTTTTCGCAAATGCTGGCTAGAAAATACAATACACCACTTGTGTTTGAGTCTATATTGCACGCCATACCTTTGGACAGGGGCTCCTAAGGATTCATCCCCCCTCAGAGGGGAGCGGAGGAGGTGGGAGTGTGTTTATATATTGCTTTGTGGGTGCATTTCTCCGCACTGCGTGGTCACCACAGGCCTGCCTGCTGTGCTCCAGCTGGCCCTGCACCTTCTCCCCCTAAAATATTCTCCCGAGCCAGTAGCCAAAGTAAATGCTTGCCTGCTTTCAGGTCCTTCCAGAGAAGGTGGAACAGCTCGTATGGTGGAGAAGCAAAAGACAGTTGGAGTGAGGAGGATGAGCTTTTCTCAGACGCAGGTAAGAACAAAGCCCCTACTGCAGGTGTTAATTGATGATAATCCTGGCCTTGGGGCTCCCTCATGGGTGTCTTGCCACCTTCTGTGTGACTGAATTTTGAACACAGAAATCCTAAAAACCCAAGAAAATAGGTAGCTGTCCAACTCTGAGATATTTGTTCTTTTTACCTCTGACCTGAAATACATGCCAAAAACTCCTGTTCCAGTGTCAGACTAATCATGCTTAGCTTATAAGATATAAATATTGGAAATACAGCTCTTTCCCTGTTCCCACTTTAGTGCCATGAAATGCAGGTTAGGTTTACCCTTTCACTCAGATCAATTTTCGAGTCCAGTTCCCTTTGGAGCTAGATGGGCAGCTTAGCTGGTGAAAAGGAGTGGACAACGAATGTCTGATTCCAGCCTCAACATAACAGCATAGCAGCATCCTGGATGGATGCCCCCGGTCTTGATGTATTGGCTAGTTTAGAACAAAACAGATCTTATTGGAAAGCTTTCACGTGAAGCAACTGGGGCTTGAAACGGAAAGGCTGTGCTTGCTATTGCTGCAGAAAAGGGAGGGATAAAGGAATTTGGTTTCATTGTCTGTCACTGGATGTTCTCGTTGTAGGCTGACTGCATAGTTCAGCAGTTAAGCCCAAGGCAGCCTCTCGAGGAGGTGTGTACCTCCTGAGTTATGGTGAAATGTAAGTCTCTTGCCTTGTTTTTCAGCATCATTTGGGAGAAACAGCCACAACTCTACAGTCTTCGGTTCCAAGAAACAGGTAATGTAGAGCCCTTAAATCGTTTCAGTAAGGCCTGAAATCAGGACATGTCCATATAGAAGAGCAAGCGGTTGGACAGTTTGCAATACATTGATGAAGACTGCTGCTCAGACCACTTCCTCAGCTACAGCAGGGCGAGCTGCTGCTGTGCTTTTAGTGAAGCACTGGAGGCTGGGTTGGAAAGTGATGCTTCCTGAGGCTGGTGCTCGTAGTGTCCAGGCTTGATCTGAGTTATTCAGGTCTTTGCATTCGCAGAGCTGGCTGGAGTTCCTCTGTTAAAACAGCCCAGTTTGGTAGTTGGCTGAAGCTGTGTGCCTCCCACACGCCAGGCACTGGGTATGTGCATGACATCCCTTTTCCTTGATGTGCGTGGTTCAGAACTAGGTTTGAGAGTTCCCCGTGCGTTGGAGAAGTTCAGCATCTTGTTTGGGTGGGGGACATGCATACGGCAGCTGTTACTTGGAAAGAGGTCCCAAGTTTGGTGCTACTAGGAACTCTCACCCTTGCTTGTAGGAAGAGAGCTGCTGGCTCTTGTGCTGCAGTATACCACATAGCACTTTCCCAGTAACTGCTTTCTTCAGTCATTTCGTGTTTTGCCCCCAGTACAAAGTCAAGGGACCTGCAGACCTGAACTTGCAGATTTTTATTTTTTTTTTAACGCACTACTTTTATGCTGTTAGGCAGGGTGTAGGCAGTGAGTGCTTTCTGATGCTTGCTGTTGCATCAAAAGGTAACTCTTCTTTTACATGATCACTGTTGTGCTTTGGAAGCAGAACTACTCCTGAGCTTGTGCTGGAGCTGAGCATTTGTCTTACTTGTGACAGTTATGAGAGCACGTCTACAGTGAAGTGATTATTGAGTGTTGTGTGTGCTATTGACAGGACATCTCTGGCTTTCCTCCATGTCACTAGCGCAGATGATAAAGGGAAGCTAACGTGCTAGGAAGGAGTTACAGCACGGTTCTCTGCCAAATGCAGCTCCTCCCTGAAACTGCACTCTGTACTCATAGAGTTCTGCTTACCTGCTCTTTTCTAGAAATGGACAATACAGGAGAGCGAGTGGATCAAAGAGGGCGTGAAGAAGTTCGGAGAAGGGAGATGGAAGGCCATTTGCCAGAAATACCCCTTCCAGAACCGCACGGCGGTGATGATCAAGGATCGTTGGCGGACCATGAAAAAGCTGGGAATCCTCTAAACTCAGGAGCCATGAGACCTTCAGTGCAAAAAAATTCGTATTTTTCTTTTGAAAGATGGACTGGAGCAATGGTAGCGCAGAGGCTGCTGTGCTCGTTCCTGGTGTGTGTTGGGGCTGGCGTGGTGAGCCCCTCTGGCTCGTGGTACCTGAGGCTGCTGCAGCAGAGGGAACCGTGTCCGACAAGAAACGAGGAACCTGTGTCTAGAGTTGTAGCTGCAAGGATTAGGTCTTCTGCAGTTAGTAGAAGCTGCACAGCCTGATTGCACATGCTTGGAAACGGCCTGGATTGGGACTTCCTTTTCCACCTGACAACTGCAGTGTTCATAGAATGAATCCCAACCTGATGGACTGCTGAAATGACAGCTTTCTCTGCTCAGAGGCTGTCAAATGGTAGGATAATCCCATCAGTGGCTATTTTAATGTGTTTTAATTGTCTAAACTGTGGATTGCTTGTTTCATCTGTTTACTCAGTTCCTTGTGGGAGAGAGGCAGCACGTAGTCCCAGAGCTTCTGGGGAGAAGAAGGGATTTAGGCAAGGCGATCTGCTTAGATTTATTTTATTTTTTTTTTCCCATTTCTTTCTGCTTTGTACATGGCTAGTCTGCGACTGGCAATTTCTCCCTCCCAGCTTTGAGGCTTTAAAAACATTATTATTTTTTTTTGTTTCAGTACTTAAATGTTGTTTGTTCCCATGTTAAAAAGTTCAAGTGCTTACTGATTTTGGGCATGTCTCACTGGCACTTCTTCCTGGTCATGTCCCCTTCCTGCGTGTGATCCCTGGAAGCGTATGAGCTCCAAGGGCACTGCCTGTTTCCTGCCTTCAGGTGCCAAAGCTGGAGTCCTTGTCTGAGTGTTTTTCTGTGAAATAAAGTTCCTGTCTTGTTGGATATCAGGAGTTGTAATAAGTGTGAACTTGTACCTCACAGGTAGAAATGCGGCAGTTTGGGGCACTGCCTGCTTGCTGCTGCACCGGGGCATGCACCACCCCAGGAATATAAGGTTCCCCGTCTGCCTCCTGAGCCGGCTAAGGCTGGGGGTGTTGTGTGGGCAGATGTTTGGGTTGAATAGCGATGCCCTGAAGGTACGAGGTGCTGCTGCATTGGCGTAGGCATGAAGCAGAAGCTTCTGGACTAATCGCTGTAGAAGTCAAAGGGCAGGGGAGGGATGGGGACATTTTCTAAAAGCAGCCTCTCTTGGCTGCGTTCCCACAGAGCTGTGGCTGGGGAGAAGTCTGTTTGGAAACACCTGCTTTCCCTTTGTCCTTCAGCAGCAGTTGCTGGAATGAGCTTCCCTCATCACCTGGCTGTGGCCGTGCCTTTCCCTCCCCTTCTGCTTGTAAAACTGTTTCCCTGGGCTGGGAGCAGGGGAGGGGGTTGCAGACTAAGGCTTTACTCTAAGAAACTGGAAGTTTCTTGGAGTTAAACACTGAACTGCTTAATTTGCTTGTTCAGAGGACACAGACTGGCAGAGTGTTGGCCAGTGAGGGGAGCAGGACTGGCGCCGTGCAGGCGGGAGGTGCTGCCGGTGACTGTGGTGCTTCTTCGCAGCAGCCCCAGCCTCTGCAGAAGGGCTCAGCTGGGTGGGCTCTAACATGGACGAGCCAGACCAGCTCCTGCTCTGCACCGAGATCACCTTGAAGAGCAGAGCCTCTGCTGCACTCCTCCTGACACCGGCCCTGGTGCTGCCAAGTGCTGCTGCGAAGCAGTTAATGATTACCCCTGCCACCTTGGGTTCCCGCTCCTGCCCTGCCTCGGCGGGAGGGAGCGCTGGAGGCTGGGAGGCAAGATGCTGCTGGTGGTGCTCCTGGCACTGCTGCTGGGCCCCGCCGGCTGCCCCAAGACAGAGCCCCTGAGTGGGTCTGGCCAGGAGCCCCTCTTCCGTGGAGCGGATCGCTACGACTTTGCCATCGTCATCCCTGCCGGTGCTGTGGAGTGCTTCTGGCAGTTTGCACACCAGAGCGGCAACTTCTTCTTCAGCTACGAGGTGGGTGCTGCTGGTCGCGTCCCGGGAGGCTGTTGGCACGGTGCAGCTGCCGATGGGGTTGGGGAATGGCGGTGCTGATGGTGCCTGCTGCCTCCTCTGAGGGTGCAGCAGGTCCTGCGGCGGGCAATCCTCTGTTGCCTTAGTCCTGCAACCAGGCTTATGTGTGGAAGGAGACCCTGTGGGATGAAGGCCATGTGCTGGCTGAACTTCAGGCCCGCTGCCCCCGGCGTGGAGATGGTTTGCCTTGCGAGGGAAATGTCCTTGGTCAAGACAGGGAATGGTTGCAGTCACTTAGATGCTTCATTGCAGGGACCATGCTTTCTTAGGCATCATCAATCCCATTTATTTTTATAAATACCTGTTTTAAAAATTTAAAGCAGTGCTGAGAGCTCCAGACATTGTGCCTGAACATTCGGAGGTCTCTCACAGAGAGCTAGGGGTGTCCCTGCGCTGCAGAGAGCTTTGCCCTTCGCTAGGCTGCCTGGAGGCTGTTGCATAGCCCCCGTCTCTCCCCTGAGCCGCAGATGGAAGGCACAATAAAGGTCTTGGGCACAGCCCTATCTGCTTGTCCCCACGCTCTGTCCCCTTCCCACAGGGGAAACTGCAGCCCTTTTATCTCCTGTTTACACTAGGCTGGTTGAAGGAGAGCTGGGTATGGCCATGCCTGGCACTGGCAGCTTCCCCCCAGCTCTGCACTCAGCAGAACAGCCCTATAGAACACGGCATGGCCCTGGGGCTCGGCACAGCTCCATCTCCCAACGCTCCGGCAGCACCTGATCCAGGTGGCAAGAAGCCAGAATGGGCCTGTGGGGTGGGAGATACGGGGTCTGTGAGCTCCTCCAGCACCATGAATGGGCATTCGGAACTGCAGGGTTCATTACCCAAGGCTGCGGGTTGTGGTTGTTTTGTGTGTTTTTGTTTTGTTTTTTTAATTTTACACATAGCTGGCAGCTTGCTGGAGGCTGTTCCTGGCCTCAGCTCATAGTAACGAAGGGGCCAGCTCCTCACGGGATCCCAAACCAAGCCCCAGTAGAGGCAGGTCCCTTCCCTGCGCTCGAGGGCTCCTGTGGGCTCCCATCTGTTTACTGGGTACAGAGTCAGGCCCATGAATTCCCCTTGGGTGTTTCCTGCCTCCAGGTCCAGCGGGCGACGGGGATTGGCAACAGCAGGAACATCCTGGCCACAGCGAGCGACCCCAACGGCTTCCAGCTTGGTATTTCTCAGGACCCGCGAGGACAGATCAACTTCCTCACCAAGGAGACAGGTTTCTGTTGCCCTTGTCCCTGCCTAGCCCACCTGCCAGGAGGCTGGGGGCCGCCAGGTCCCAGCCAGCAGCTCCAAACCTGCTCAGATGGCCAGCGCCTCCCAGAGCATTGATCAGTCTGATCACGCCTCCCTCCCTAACAGGGAGGATGAAGGTCGAGCACTGGCATGGGTCTGCCTGGCAGCAGCTCTTCTACTCGGGGAACAATAATTTCCTTTCCTCTCTGCAGGTTTCTACCAGCTGTGCCTGGACAACCAGCAAAACCACTTTGGCTTCATGCACGTGTATCTCAACTTTGGTGTCTATTATGAAGGCTTCGATGTGGAAAACAAGCAGCCAGAAGAGAGGAAAGAGCTGAACAACACCCTGGAGGCAATCGAGGTGAGTGTCAAGGCAACCACGGGATGCTCCAACACAGCTGGGACGGGCATGTCCTCTCAAGGGAACTGAGAAGGGCATTTGCTGTTGGCTGAGCTGCAGCTTAATTTAATGCTTGGCCCAGCAGGAGCAGCTCTGCCAGCGCCAAGCTCTGCTGTGGCCCTACTGCTGAGAACCTGCCTCTCCTGCAGGTCAGCATCCGGAAGCTGCAGCTCCACATCTTCCACATGTGGCGGTTCTACAACTTCGCACGGATGCGGAAAGGGTCTGACTCCTACCTCCTGGAGTCCAACTACAACTATGTCAACTGGTGGTCGATGGCTCAGAGCTGCGTCATTGTCCTCTCCGGGGTCCTGCAGCTCTACTTCTTGAAGCGTCTCTTCAATGTGCAAACCTCCACCAGGCAGAAGTGCTAGCAGCACCCGGAACCGCGGGCAGGACCGGAGCCCACCCTGCAGCTGCCTGCAGCGCTTGGTAACTGAGCTGCCACTCTGCCCCTTGGCAGAGCAGGAGGGAAGGCTGAATCCTAGCTCAAGGATGAGGAAGGAGAGTTCACCCCATTCCTGCCTCTGGCTCTAGCCCTGCCTTGGCTGAAATCACCCTGACAGAAAAAAAGTGCGACGCAGTCACGTGAGCTTTGTGTGCTGGATCAGTTTGTCTTTAGTGTCCTAATGTGTCTTTTCTACCTGACACCCAATAAAGGAACCCTTGGCACACGCTCAATAGCGTGATCGCAGCCTGCTGTCCGTCCATCCTCTGCAAGCCTGGGCGAAGCAAGTCCTGCCATGCAGGCAGCTGCCTGCCCCATCCCTCCCTCCCTGAAGCTCAGCTGCCAGCCTCCAATGGCTCACCCAGGGGCTATGGAGCCTCCCCTTGGCCTCGGTGCTTCCCCCCCTCTGGAGTCGTACCCCCGTGTGTTGCACTGTCTGAGGCACTGACCCAAGCAGCCAGAGACCCACAGGCCCCCCTGCCCTGAGACTCCGCACTAGACAACAAGCACTCTGGGAGAAGGGAAAAACTTTATGTGACGGCAAGGGCAGGACTGGCACAGGAGGAGCTCCTCCTCGCATTGGCAGCAGCCCCCAGAGCACGTGGGGCTGCGTGCTGGCAGCTCCCAGCCCCTCCATCCTGCTTGGGCTCCTCCATGGCTTCCTGCACCACTGCTGCACTCATAGTGCAGGACAAGGTCCATTCTGGCCAGAAATGCTCAAGGTCCCTTAGGTCAGTGTGTCCTCATTCCGCACGTACTCCCCGACATCAGCCTGGTGGAACACCACGATGGCCATCGGGTCTACTTTCCGGCACTCCTGCGTGGACTTGGCGGCCACTCCAAAGCCCTGGGGGGATGAAGCAAAGGTGAGAGAGTTTTCCCCACACCCCAGCCCTGGAAAGCGCAGGGGTTGTGCCAACCACTCACCAGCGGGACGTCGGCCATGGAGTACACCACCACACCCTGGTACTGGGCTGTGTTCTCTGTGATGCGGCCCAGGCCTGACTTCAGGACGTGGTTGCCGTAGAGGAAGGACTGCTCGGAGCCCGGCTTCACCCACACCTTGTACTGCAAGAGAGGCCCAGAGCGGTGAGGGGCTGGAGGGCCCGCTGTGGGGCAGGGGGCTGGCTGGGGGGGCCGCGTCCCACCTTGGCGTAGGGGGCGAGGAAGTCCAGGGCCATGACGCTGAGCCGGAACTTCTGCGACTTGGTGAACTTCCCGAAGCAGGTGCCCAGCGACACCAGGTTGTCCCGGGGGATGCTCGTAGCCACCTTCAGCAGCTTCTCGCTACGGGGAGCGGGAGGGAGCAGAGCTGGAGCGGCTCCCGGGCCGGCAGCTGGCACCGGAGCCCCTCGCAGACACAACCCCGCACACCCCCCCGCCGCCTCCCCCGGCCCCGCTCACCTCAGGTAGTAGACGCGGTCGCGGTGCAGGCGGAAGCAGTAGGTGCCATCGGGCCGGTCCACCAGCAGCTGGATGTTCTCACCGATGCTGCGGGGACAAACCCGGTGAGCCCGGCCCGGCCCCGCTCCCCTCTCCCGCCGCCGGCCCTCCCGGTCCCCGTCCCTTCCCCCCCGCACCGTGCCCCGTTCCCCCGCGGTCCCCGGCCCCTCACTATCGTCCCAGCTTCTCGAACAACGCCCGCGTCTCCGCCTCGGTGAGCGGCCGCATCGCCCCGCACCGCACACGCGGGGCCCGCGCCGGAACCGGAACCGGCGGAACGGGAAGCAGCGGCGAAGCGGAAGTGACGCGGCGGCCCATCGAGAGCGGGCGGCGGCCATGGCGGCGGAGGAGGTCCGGCTGTTGGCTTGGCTGCGCGGCCCGGCGGCGGCGGGGCCCGGCGGCCCCGAGCTCTCCGCCTATGTGGCCGAGCTGGCGGCGCTGGGGCTGGCGGAGCTGGGGCGGGAGCCGGCGCGGCTGGCGGCGGAGCGGGCGCGGGTGGGGGCGGAGACGCGCCGCCTGGCCTTCGAGCATTACCGGGCCTTTATCCGCTCCGCCGAGTGCACCGGCCGCGCCGGCCGCGGCTTCGGCGGCATCGAGAGCCGCCTCGGCAGCTTGCTGGACCGCCTGCCCGCCCTCCAGGACGCCTGCCGGTGCGGGGACGGGGACCGGGGTGGCGACACCTGCTAAGGGCTCGGGTGGGAGCTGGGGCCGGGGCAGGAGAGGCACGGGTGGAAGTGGGGGGACTGGCGGGGGGGCAGAAAGGAGCGGGGATGGGGTGAGGCTGGGACAGGGTCTGAGGGCACAGGAGCAGCCCTGGGCACAGGGGAGGCCGGTGAGGGCTGGGCTGAGGGGAGTGAGAGGGATCCTGGTGCTGGGCCCAGTAAGGATCAGGGCCTGCTGGGACTGGGGGTAGAGGCAGCACTTGGAGGGGGCTCTGAATAACGTTGGGGAGAAGCCAGCAGGGGTGGGAGGGTCCTGGGGTACACTCGCTGCAGGGGGGAGCCATGTGCTGATCCCATCTCAATCCCACAGGAACTTCATGCGCGATGCCGAGGAGATCGCCTGCAGCCGGCGCATGAACAGCCTGACGCTGAACCGGCACACGGAGATCCTGGAGATCCTCGAGATTCCACAGCTCATGGACACCTGTGTCCGCAACGGCTACTATGAGGAGGCACTGGAGCTTGCTGCCTATGTGCGCCGGCTAGAGAGGAAGCACAGCAGCATCCCTGTGATCCAGGTAGGCCCCGCTCTGCCACTGCCCTGCCACCATTCCATGCCCAGCCTCTGCAGCTCAGGCCTCTCTCCCACCCTAGGGCATCGTGGATGAGGTGCGCCAGTCCACCCAGCTGATGCTGAACCAGCTCATCCAGCAGCTCCGCACCAACATCCAGCTGCCAGCCTGCCTGCGGGTCATTGGCTACCTGCGGCGCATGGATGTCTTCACGGAGGCTGAGCTGCGCATCAAGTTCTTGCAGGCGCGGGACGCCTGGCTGCGCTCCATCCAGGCCTCCATTCCCGATGATGATCCCTACTTCCACATCACCAAGACTATTGAGGCCTGCCGCGTCCACCTCTTCGACATCGTCACCCAGTATCGTGCCATCTTCTCCGACGAGGAGCCGCTCCTGCCCCCTGAGGGGCAGGCCCTCAACGAGGGGGCCATCTTCCATGGCTGGGTGCTGCAGAAGGTCTCCGAGTTTCTGCGGACGCTGGAGCGTGATCTCCAGCGTGGGGTGGGCAGCCGCCTGGACTCACTGTTGGGACAGTGCATGTACTTCGGCCTCTCCTTCAGCAGGGTGGGGGCCGATTTCCGTGGGCAGCTGGCTCCCCTCTTCCAGCGCGTGGCCGCCGACGCTTTCAGGAAGGCGGTGGAGGAGGCAGTGGAGAAGTTTCGTGAGGAGATGAATTCCTACACACTTATCTCCGCCCCAGCTGTCCTGGGTGGCAGCGCAGGGGTGCCGGTGCCCACCGCTCAGCCGGGGACGCTGCAGCCACCCATGGTGCTGCTGGACTTCCCCCCCCTCGCCTGCTTCCTCAATGGCCTCCTCGTCGCCTTCAACGACCTGCGGCTCTGCTGCCCCGTCGCCCTGGCCCAGGACATCACCGCCTGCTTGGAGGATGCACTTGGCGAGGTGAGGCGCCAGGGGATGGAGCTGTGCCTTGTCCTGGGAGAACATGGGGACAGGCTCACCCTGCTCTGAGTAGTCATAGGATGAAGTTGTAGAATCATTGAGGTTCGAAAAGACCCTTAAGATCATTGAGTTAACACTGCAAAAGTCAACAACTAAACCATGTCCCTAAACACCACATCTACATGTCTTTTAAATACCTCCAGGGACTGGAGGTATGGAAATGGACGCAACCGTTTCCCTGCACAGCCTGTTCCAATGTTTGATAACCCTTTTGGTGTAGAAATTTTTCCTAATAGCCAATCCAAACCTTCCCTGGAACAACTTGATGCCGTTTTCTCTTGTCCTATTGCCTGTTCCTTGGGAGAAGAGACTGACACCCACCTGGCTACCCCCTCCTTTCAGGGAGCCGTAGAGAGCGATAAGGTCTCCCCTCAGCCTCCTCTTCTCCAGGCCGAACACCCCCAGCTCCCTCAGCCGCTCCTCCTCAGACTCGTTCTCCAGACCCCTCACCAGCTCCGTTGCCCTCCTCTGGACTCGCTCCAGAATCTCAATGTCTTTCCTGTAGTGAGGGGCCCAAAACCGGACACAGTATTTGAGGTGGGGCCTCGCCAGGGCCTTGCACAGGGGGGACGGTCACTGCCCCAGTCCTGCTGGCCACACTATTCCTGACACAAGCCAGGCTGCTCTTGGCCTCCTTTGCCACCTGGGCACGCTGCGGCTCATATTCATTCGGCCGATCCTTTTCCCCAGGCAGCTCTCCAGCTGCTCTTCCCCAGGCCTGTAGCACTGCGTGGGGTTGTTGTGACCCAAGTGCAGGACCCAGTACTGAACCAGCTGAAGCACATACATCTGGCCTCAGGCCACCGATTCCCCTTGTCGCTGGAGTTGGGGGCTTGTCTGCAGGGATAGATGACTCTCTGGGGAATTAACGACTCTGCCTTTCCCTCCAGGTGACCAAAACCATCCTGGCCTTTCACCGTGCGGAGGAGGCGGCTTTCAGCGGGCGGGAGCAGGAGCTCTTCACCCAGTTCTGCACGGCCTTTCTGGAGGATCTGCTGCCTTACCTCAACCGCTGCCTCCAGGTCCTCTTTCCCCCGGCACAGATCGCGCAGGCGCTGGGTGAGACCCCAAAACTTGCAGCTCGGGGCGGGGAGAGCCACAGGCAGCTGTGGCTCCGCCACCATGAGACATACTGGGTCCTGTCTTGCTGTTGCCACCTCTGTGGTGGTTTCCCGTTGTCCGTGGGGTCCCCACCTGAGCCACCTCTCCCTGTCTGGCAGGTGTCCCCCCGACCCAGCTGCAGCGCTTTGGCCGCCTGGGCCGCATCGATGTCGATGTCCTCAGGGAGCCTCTGGCTTTCCTCCTGCCGGCACCGGGCGAGGAGGAGCCGGCCCCGGAGACCACCCCACGCCTGGAGACAGAAGAGGAGGCCATTCCCGGAGAAAGCGAGACAGCAGGACAGCAGGAAAGCCCCCCCGGGGGGGCTCTGCTGCCGGGCATCCCGGCGGCCACGGGGTAGCGGGACTACGGCTGGGCCGGGCTGTGTCACCCCGAGACCCCTGTCCCTTGGGTGTGAAGTGGCCCCCGGCCCCCCTGCCTGCCTTCCCCCGCCCAAAGAGCCTCCTGCCTGCACCGGGCAGCACCCCCCCGGCTCCCCCGCCTGCTGCCTGCACCGGGCGCTGCGCCTCCTCGCGGCCGCCAGGGGTCGCGCTCACGCCCCGCGGTGCCTCCAGGCGGCCACCGTAGCTGCGCGCGCAGGCCGGCCCCCATGGCGGCGGCGGGGCGGCTGCTGGCGGCGGGGCGGGCCCGGCCGGGACCCTCGGTCCGGCGGTGCGGGGACGCGGCGGGCTGGGGCGAGCGGGAGCGCTCGTACTGGCGGGCGTTGCGGCGGCGGGTGCTGGGGCCCCCCGCCCCGCCTTTCGCCGCCCCCTGCCAGGTGGGAGCCCCGGTGCTGCGGGCCGCCGCCGCCGCCGTCACCCCGGAGCGGCTGGGCGGCCCCGAGCTGCGGCGGCTGGCGGCGGCGCTGGCGGCCGGGCTGCGGAACGGGCCGTGCCTGGGGCTGAGCGCCCCGCAGCTGGGGGTGCCGCTGCGGGTCTTCGCCGCCGAGCTGTCCCCTGCCCGCTGCAGCCGGTACCCGCCGGAGCTGCGCCGCGCCCACCGCATCGAGCCCTTCCCGCTCCGCCTGCTCGTCAACCCCACGCTCCGCGTCCTCGACGCCCGCCTCGTCACTGGCCCTGAGGGCTGCACCAGCCTCAAGGGCTTCTCCGCCTACGTACCGCGACACTGGGCCGTCCACGTCTCCGGTACAAACCCCACCATTCCCCCGGGGGTTCTGCCCCGGGTGGGACCCCGTTCCTGCCCCCCACTGTCACACGGGTCTCCCCCTTTCTACCTCCATTACCACCCATCCCTTCCCTGGTGTCCGTTACCCCCCTCGACTACCCCTCTCCTGGGCAGCAGGCGTGGACGAGCACGGGGAGCCGGTGAGTTGGGAGGCGACAGGATGGGCCGCCCGCATCATCCAGCACGAGATGGACCACCTGGACGGGATCCTCTACATCGACCGGATGGACACCCGCACCTTCACCAACGTCAGCTGGATGGAGCTCCTGGACTGACGCCCGCTGCCCCAGCAAGCAGGTGCCCAGCCGCCTCATCTCTCTGGATCGGGGCTGTGTTGGAGCCCTCGGTGGGTGCCCAGGCCCCGGGGCTCCTCCAGCGCGGCGCTGGGTGCCCATCCTTACCCTGGCGAAAGAAGCAGCGCGGAGCCATGTCCCCAGGGGGCTCCCACACAGTTTTATTGCAGCCAATACAGACTGTGAAGACTCGGTGTGGCTCCTGGCCCTTCCTGCTGTCCCTGCCCCTTGCACCTTAAATTATTTTATTGATCTAGGAACGAGACCTGGCTGCGCTGGGTCGGGGCGGGGGGTGGGTGTGAGGGAGAAATTCCCCTCTCTGGGGCTTGTTTGGGAGCAGGGCAGGGCAGGCAGAGTCAGAGGTGCCACAGTGGAGATGGCGGCAGGCAGCAACCAGGGCCTGGAGCTGGGCACAATGGGGGCATCAGGATGGGGCTGGGGGCGGGGGGGCAGGCAGCAGGGGTGAGCCCGGCCTGGGGACACGCTGGCTGCGGGGCTGGGGGAGTCACCAGCTGGCAGGAGCCCTCGGGTCCCATCCCCAGGCTGGGGGCTGCTCCAAGCGCTGCATGCTGTGGCAGGGCAAAGCCCCGAGCAGCCCCGCACCTCCCTGCCACAGGCACAAATCCCTGTCCTGGGGCCAGGCAGCAGCTCTGGGGACTCCTGCCTGAAAGTGGCAGCAGCGGCAGAGCTGGAGGCCTTGGCCCTGGGGTGGTGGTAGGGGGGTGGGGGCTGGGCTGGCCCCCCTGCTGTGGTCAGAGCCTCAGGGAGGGGCTGGGCACTGGCTGAAGCTTTTGGATTGTTTTTATTTTCATATAAACAAGACAGAACCCAAAGCAGCATTAATTTAAAAAATAAAAAAGAGCAGGAAGAAGAGTTGGGCGCAGCCAGGGGGAGCACCTGGCCACCCAGGCCATGCTCGAGGCCCCCCCCCAGTAGTGTCAGCCCCCCCGGGCCGTGCTCCCCGCGCCCCGCTGGGTGCTGCAGTGCGATGGGGTGAGTAGTGAGCGGAAAATGAACCTGTTTGGCACGGCCAGCGCAGTGGGGGGGGCTCGGCAGGGCACAGCTGGAGTGGTGGGGGGGCTCAGCAGGGCCCTGCCGGCACAGCTGCCCCAGCCCCATGCCCGGCCCCCCCTCCCCTTAACCTTCCTGTCCAAAGTCCTCCGTGAATTTCTTCACCTTCAGGAGATCATCAGCGTTTACTGTGGGGCGGGTGGTGGCCAGCGAGCGCAGCATGTCCGACTACAACACAAGGATCGGGTGGCAGCTGAGACTGAGCACGGGGCGGGCGGGAGTTGCTGGAGGGGCCCAGGTCCCTCCCCAGCGCCCAGCCCTGCCCTTGGGGCTCAGCACCCCGAGGGGAGCTGGCAGGAGGACTCCCCCCTTGGGGTGCAAGGAGCCGTATCCACCCCAGGAGTCACCACCCTGCCCAGCCCATGGCATAGAAGAGGCAGCTGCCTTGGGACAGGGAAGTGGCAACAGCATTGCTGTGCCAGAGCCTCCCTCCACCCGGCAGGACGGGTGCCCGGCCCCGCGCCGTGGCTGCCGCACTCACCATGCAGACGGTGGGCTCCATCAGCTTGTCACTGGACACCTCCATCCAGGTCATCTCGATGGCACCCGGGTCGCCGGGCGAGCACGGCGTCAGGAGATCGTCCACGAAGGTGCCGGGGGTGGTACGGGAGGGACCACGGACCTGCGGCAGAGCCAGGCGGTGCTCATGGGCAGGATGGGGACCGCAGCACCGACACCAGCCATAGCCTCCCCCCGCCCGCTGCCCCGGGATGAACCTCCCCCAGCCAGGAGCAGCCCCCGCTCACCTTCTTGAAGTGTGTGGCCGACTGCACCTTGCGGACGGGCTGCATCAGGGCATCCCGCACGATGATGCTGATGTCGGCCCCCGAGTAGCCGTCTGTCTTCCGGGCCAGCTCCTGGATGTTGGCATCCGTCAGGCAGTGCGGGGTGTTGCCCAGGTGCAGCTTGAACATCTGGGCCCGGGCCGCCTCCTCGGGCAGCGGGATGTAGATGCGCTTCTCGAACCTGAAGGGAGTGCAGGCAGGCGGGGGGGTGAGCCCCGTGCTGCCAGACCCTGCTGGGGCACGTCCCCATGAGTCCGGGAGCAGGGAGGGGGCGTTTTGTCCTGCTCACCTTCTCCTGATGGCCGAGTCCAGTACCCAGGGGATGTTGGTGGCACCCAGCACCAGGATCCCATCGCTGCTATTCCCCACACCTGCCCGGGGAAATGGCAGGCAGACAGCTCAGAGCAATCCCCCGGGACATGCGGGACGCAGGTGTCCGGCAGCTTCTCCCACAGGTGTCCCGGGTGTCCTGCTCCCCACCTCTCCCCAGGTCCCCCTCCCCATGCCAGCTTATCCCACCAGGGAAGCCCCCACACACCCTGCATCTGCACCAGGAATTCCGTCTTGATGCGCCGGGCCGCCTCGCTCTCGTTCTCGTTGCGGGAGCCGCACAGCGAGTCCACCTCGTCGATGAAGATGATGGAGGGCTTGTGCTGCCTCGCCAGCTCAAAGAGGTTCTTCACCAGCCTGGGCACAAAGGCAGGGGACGGGTCCCAGTCAGGGACTCTCCACAGCACCAACGCCACCCAGAACCCCTGACGGCCCCGGGGTGAGGAGCCCCACGCACTGCCAGCTCCTCCTGCCCCTGCCCACCCTGGCAACCCTGTGCTGGCACCAAGAAGGTGAGCGCCTTGCTGGGATAAGGGCCACCCCCAGGCTGTGGAGCCTCAGGAGGGCCTGTGCTCTCCCCTGGAACCCATTATCTGCATTAATGGGGTTCACCAACGCTGGTGGCTCCCCTACCCTGGCCAGCAGGGTGGCCAGGAGCCAGCCTGCAGCACTGACACATCCCTGCTGCCAGCTTACTTCTCGCTCTCTCCCAGCCACTTCGACATCAGGTCTGAGGACGACACGGAGAAGAAGGTGGAGTTGTTGGCCTCGGTGGCCACAGCCTTGGCCAAGTAGGACTTGCCGGTGCCAGGGGGCCCGAAGAGCAGGATCCCTCGCCAGGGCGTGCGCTTCCCTGCAACAGAGACCAGCATCACGACTCCCCCATCCCTGCACAGGCCAGATCACATGCACCTGCAGGGACACACATCCCCCGCTGGTCGGGGTCACCTCCCTGCAAGTGCTCACCCCAGTTGCCACCCCACGGCACCTTCTCCGTGGGTGAGTGGCAGCTGCAGCGCTGCCATGACCCTCACCGGTAAACAAGTGCGGGAACTTGATGGGCAGGATCACGGCTTCCTTCAGGGCTTCCTTGGCTCCCTCCAGGCCGGCCACGTCATTCCACCTCACGTTGGGCTTTTCCATCATGATGGCACCTGTGAGGGGGCGGCTCTGCTCACATGGGCACTGTGCTCCCGACGTCTGCCAAGAGCCAGGAGAACAAGAGCCCCCATCCCTCCCCGCACCTCTGCTCCACCAAACCCCCACCTACCCCCCTGCCCCTCAGCACAGAGCACAGTTTAGGGGCTACTGGACCCCAACACTATGTCTCTGGGCATCCCGCAGCCTGTCCCCTCCCTGCAGCCACCCCTCCACTGACCCCACAGACAGCCAGCACAACCGTGCCCGCCGCAGCCCCTCACCCATCAGCTGCTCCTGCAGCTTCTTCTTTTCGGGGTTCTCGCCCTCGCTGTCACTGTCGCTCCTGGGGAGAGGGGACACAAGAATCAGGAGCGGGACTGGCCCCGGTGTGGCAGCCGGGTCCTGTCAGCTCCGCCGTCAGGCAGGGAGGGCCCTCGCATCCCCACGCACCCCTTGTTGTCATTCTGGGACTCTTTGACCGGCTTCTTGCCCTGCTTGTCCTTGCTGCGCAGGTACTCCTTCAGCTTCTCCGCCCTGTCCAGGTACTGCATGCACTTGGCTCGGATGCTCTCCTTCGCCTTGTCGCTGTGGGCCTCATCTGCAGAGAAACCCCCCAAGCATCACCCGCGGCCCCGCGCCACAGCCACCAACCCCATGTCCCCCTCCGGAGCCCCCCGGGCTGTACGCGGGGGGGACACCATCCCCGTCTCACATTTGATGGCGTGCAGGAAGTACTCCACGGCGTGCTGGTACAGCCGCAGCGCCTCCTCGTAGTTCTTGGCCTTGTCCTCCTCGGTGGCTTTGGTGACCAGGTCGATGGCTTTCTGGCCGGGGAGAGCAGAGCGGCCTGAGCCGGGGAGCGGCACCGGGGCCAGGGCACGACGAGGCCTTTCCCCACCCCCGAGGGGGCCGGGCCGGGCCCAATCGCACCAGGGCGGCCGGCGGGGACCCTTCCGCGACGCCCGGCAGGACGAGGCCCTCTCTCCTCCCCACCGCCCCGGCCGGGCTCCGGGCGGGATGAGTCCGCCCCAACAGGGCCTGTCACCGGGGCAGGGTGAGGCCTTTCCCCGGTCGGCACCGGGGGAGGCCTTTCCCCGACCGTCACCGCACCGGCGCAGGGTGAGCCGGTTCCGCGGCCGGCACCGCACCGGGACAGGGTGAGGCCTCCCCGCGGCCGGCACCGCGCCGGCACCGGGGCCGGGTGAGGCCTCCCGGGGGCGGGAGGAGGCCCGGCCAGGGCCCGGGCCGGGGGAGACGCGGGCCGAAGCCCGCCTCCGGCAGCTTTCCGCTCCCCTCGCGGTCCCGCCGTACCTGCAGGGTGGACGTTGTCATCTCATCGCCCGGTGTGGCCGCTCCTGGGGCGGCCCGGCCCGGCGGCGGCGGCGGCAGCGGCGGCGGCGGCGGCGGCGGCGGCGGCGGCGGGGCCCGTGGGACCGCCCGCGACTGCGGCTGTGCGCCACGGCGCCCCCTGCCGGCCCCCGCCGGAACCTGCGCCGCGGGCGGGGCCTCGCCGGGACGCGCCCCCGCCCCGCCCCGCCCGAGCACCCACGTACACACACCCACGTACACACACCCACGTACACACACCCACACCCACACCCCCCCCACACCCCGAGACGCCCGTGACCACCGATGAGCCCCCCCTCCCCTCCCCGCAACGGCCACCCCCGGGGTGAACTGCCCCCCCCCCCCCCCCTCGACCGTCCCCGCTCCCACTTGGAGAGACACCCCCCGACCCCCCCCCAGCATCCCCACGCCGGGCTCTGCCCAGTACATCCCAGTCTCTCCCGTACTGGGCAGCCCATCACCTCCCCCCGCCACCCACATGTGCTGTAGGGAATTAACTGCCCCCCCCCCGCCCCTCCCCTCGACCCCCCCCTGCTCCCACTTGGAGAGGCCCCCCCCAGCCCCCCCCCCCAAGCACCCCCACGCCAGGCTCTGCCCAGTGCATTTACTGGGCAACCCATCACTTCCCCCCCAACACACACCATGTGCTGTACTGGGAATTAACTGTGTCGCCCCCCCACAGACACACACCCCCAGCCCCCCCCGAGTGAGACTCGGAGACCCCAGAAAAGGCAATCTGATATAAATAGCGATTTACAAAGAATACAAAAATAGAAGGGGGTGAGCGGCACCCAGAGCCGGTGCAGCGGGGGGGAGGGGTGGGGGGTGGTGGTCGGGACCTGTAGTGCTTGTGTGCAAGCCGCAACCCCGGGCTGGGGGGGCTGGCACCCCACGGCATCCCCTGGGAACCCCCCCGGCACCCCCGGGCCGGCACAGCCCCACGGGAAGCAGAAAAATGTGCAGAGGAGTCTGGCTGAGGGGTAACGGGGCCTCAGCCGGGAGGGGGGAACCCTGGGGGGGGTCCCACTCCCGCCGTGCCCGGGGCTCCCCCCAGCACCCCGGCGTGCAGGAGCTGCCCCCCCTGAGGGGAGAGAAAGTACAAAAAGCGAAAGTGCATCAATCTACACGTCCTGCCCCAAACCCACAGGGGCCTGCGAGCCCCCCCAGCAGCATGGGGCCAGACCCACGTAGCAGCTCCCGGGCAGGGGGGCACAGGCTGCAGCATCTGGGGGGGCTGTGGGGACAGCACAGCTCGGGGGGTGGCAGCCCTGGGGGGCTCCCCGGGCAGCCCCGGCCCCTCGGCAGCAGCGACACAGTATTCGTTTTCTGGCTTTGGGAGGTTCGGGGGGTCACTGCTGCGCCTGCCCCAGCCCTGCGGGCACAAGGCGGGGGGGGCTGAGCCCCTGCCTGCACCCCAGGGAGGGCCACAGGGATGAGCCCCCCCCCCAGGGCTCAGGGCAGCCCCTTTTGTACCCATGAGTGCCCCGAGTAAGACAAGTGTGTGTCCCCCACCCTGAGCGGGGCAAGGGGACCCCGTGCTGCAGCAATGGGGGGGGCTCATG